>NC_056038.1:3214734-3857681 GCF_004379255.2 Salvia splendens
GGGTGCATTATGTTTAAAGTTTATACTCCGTATTTCAGTATAAATGTTTAACATGCTTTAGCGAACACTGAGATCTCGAGTTTGAGGAGGGAAAACATAATATGAGAATCTGACCTAACCTGGTGGTAATTAGATATAATGAGAATCTGAGACTGCATCACCGAAGCTAGTCATCAGTTTCTCCTTCTACAGACTTGCATTCATCCCACCTGCCTACCTGGATTCACTAGACAAGCTCTACTATTAAGCCAAGTCGTTATCAGATCCTAGCTCTCAGGTTATATGACGATTTACCTGCAGTTATTTCCCTATTCGAGCATTAGGAAGCACATTCTCATGATTAATGAATGGCCATCTTCAGATGTTACTACCCCCTTCCAGAAGAAGCTTTACTATATTGAGTGTCTAGGCTTCTACTTCTTCCCCCTGCACCATTGAAAGACCATTCCTAGCTGCAGACATCACAATTCACCACGATCCACATAAAACACAGGTTTCCAAAATCCATGTAGTGGTGTTAAAGATTTTAAATTGGAAAATGTAAGGGGATGAAAAAGTTTTTCCCAATGTTCCACATTCCAAAACCTGCTAGGTTGCACTCCTCTTTCTTAGAGGAGTGACAATGTAAAGATTATAGAATTCAATAGGAAAAGCAAGATAAATATAAACAATGATAATCTCTGTTATATTAACAACCAAACAGTACAGTAAATGCATCTAGCACAAATTATGATGACAGAACAAGATAGCTCCAACTAATGTGATATTCATGATAGGGTAGTTGAATTTTTGTAGCATTTTGATTGGTAGACCGTGATATCTTGGAGGTAAGTATGGCCTAATTTTTTGCTTTGTCAATTTTGGATAGGTATGGCAAAGGGAAGCGGAAAACTTGAGGCAACAACTACAGTATTTGCAAGAAAGCCATAGGTATTCCCACTAGATGTGTTATGCATAGTAGTAATTTGATTGGTATTCTCTGCCAATCAAAGTTCAGCATAGTAATTTGATTGAAACTAAGTTATTGCTGGTGGAGAGCTATAAAAGACTAAAGAGATAATAAAAAGAAATTATTGGTAACGGAAAGGCAGATGATATTGTAGAACATATATTATATATACTGCTCCATGCACAGGGGTTTAAAGTATCTGCAGTTTATTCTTAGCAATTGCCTTGTACATGGCGTGTATGATGCAGTAATAATTCTGCAAAGTGCGTCCTGTTATATAAACTCAAGACAGAAAATGCAGTAAACGCGTGGAAGATGAATACGCATATGCACATATTGTTATAGGAACTTGAGACACAGAAAATACATTACAAATGTGTATACATGAAATGCACCGTGATATAAAAGATACTCCCCCTGGCCCATATTACTCACACTTATTCATTTTAGGTCGTTAATTTAAGATTGATTTTTTAGTGAAATTAAATTAGTATTTTAAGTGTAATGAGAAATCACTTAACAATAGAATACTCAATTGACTATAATATATTAATTAAATACCAAAATTCTTACTTAAAATATAAATAGTGTAAGTAGTCTGGGACGAGCCGAAATAGAAAAGTGCAAGTAACATGGGTCAGAGGGAGTACGTAGAAGAGGCGTATGTACAATGAAATTCAGTTAGTAGGACTAAAATAGGCACATGTGCTCCTAAAAAATTGTTATACCTCTCATCTTTCATCTCAAATGAGTTGCCTCTTCTGTTGTGGTTGCAGGAAGCTTTTGGGAGAGGAACTTGCTGGAATGAACATCAGAGACCTCCAAAATCTGGAAAATCAACTAGAAACGAGCTTGAAAGGTGTACGTGTGAAAAAGGCAAGTGAAAATCATGTCTAGTGTAACTATATGGACAAATTCTCAAATAAGTTTCTGTTTTCATAAATTCATCTCAAGCAGGAGCAAACTCTGACTACTCAGATCAACGACTTGAATCAGAAGGTCCACTTTTAGATAATTAACAAGCTAGAGTGTCTATTATATGTTCATGTTTAGAATTGGGGATAGCATCATTAATCTTGGTTACAGGGAAATGTCATTCATCAAGAGAATATGGAACTTCACAAGAAGATGAATCTTGTTGTCAAGGAGAATGAGGAATTGCGGAAAAAGGTATTTTTGGCAGACAACAACTAAGACTAAGACTCTAAATTGTATGATGAACAAAAACTACACCCAACAGTCAACTGTAGAAGTATAATGAGTCACAATTAAAGCACATTCTGATACAGGTTCATGGGCCGGGAGGAACAAGTGAAGAAAACGGGGTATCCCACAATATACATGGCATCAGTGATGGATATTCTTTTTTACCTATAATAAATCTTGAGCTGAGCCAGCCACAAAAGCAAACAGATGGTGCACCAAAAGATGCGATGAATTTGGGGTTAGCTCTATTTATCCCTAATCCACATATGCATATATCAACCACTAAGAATGGTTTCAGCACTTGTCAATCTTATCAAATGACCATAAAATTCACAGGCTTCAACTGCAGCAATAACACGTTGGTAGCACAGAAAATGTGTTTAGCAGTTCTATGTCAAGTTATCCTACAATCCCTAGAGTGAATGGCTCCGATGAACTAGAAACTTTGTGGTTGACAATAAGCGTCTGAAACGGATGGTCATCATGTTCGTTAAATGTGTGAAGACTAGAGATTTTTATGTACATAGTCTCATGATTATTGTAATGATGGCTGAAGGCAGAAGCAATGAGTGTTTAAGGTTAGCTCAAGCTAATATTGTGGTAATTGATGTCGCCAGCTGTAGTCCCTACTAATGCTCACTGGAGACAATGTCCAAAATTGATACTTCAGTAAACGTGAATATTAAAATCGCCATTTATTGGGGCTGGGGAAGATAAAGAAAAGGACAAGTTCATCAAACCATGTTTCTAGAAGTAATTTATTTTCCATTAATGGCAAGCAACAAACTAAAACCACAGATCCTGCACAAACTTAACAACTTACCATGAAATTTCATTTCTTACTTATACACTGCAATGTGTGGATGCTTTTCATGACATGAAGTATATGAGGTCCTTTCTTCTAGCTTGTGTCACTAAGACCGAGTGTCAGGTGGTATCAACCTCATTTCCAAATCAGCATATCACTTCACTACAGAGGCAAATAGTAGATTCATCACCAAACCTTCAAAAAATGTAAACAGACAAGCTACACTATGTTGCTCGTGACCTTGACAGTTGACCATTACCTACTACGGAAACCAATAAAGTAAAACATCAAAACTCTTGCACTTAGCAAGTGCACATAAAGCTCATTATAGGTAAAGAACCAGAAGCCGGTGATTACATACTATATATCTATTACCAGTTCATCTGTTCACCAATTTAGTCTAATAAAAGTGCAAAAAAGAGCAGAAGTTGACATGTTGCAAGTCATTGATAAATATAACAAGGTTGTGACTGAAACAAATGACACAAGGATAATATTTTTAACTCCAAAGTAGGAGATCCACTGGTAGTTGTTACGGATGTATATGGCTTTGAACTCAAAACACTCATTTCAAGCTAGTTTTTCAATGATTTGGGTTAAATCTATACGACTTTAATTATAATTTTTTTGGCTACCATCCAAAATCAACCTTGGGCAAGTGCATATTCCAAAGCAATAACAAGAGGATTTATAAGCGATGAATGAGTTTCATTATGGATCACCAAGACACCAATATTCTATTCCACCCTCGAGGCAATTTTGTCTCCATTGTCTACTAGCACCACAATGATATGGACAAATATCAGGACCTCCCTCATATTGAAGGATGCAGATAACTACGAAATGTAGATGCAAATACCACACTTCTGAGCTTACTTTAACAGGTTGTTAGAATCGAATACTGTTACAACAAGTTAACAACGGACATCAAGCAAATTATATAAATTTAGTACTCCAACAAACACAAAGGAAAGAGGCCAACATCAATGCTAACAGATATTACTTTTCTTACTCCATATCTATCTATAAGGTTTATCAAGTAACAAGCTAAGAAAAACTCTAGGCTTCCTTCTTCAAACATAAAGAATAAGATTAGCAAGTCTAACATAAATAATTATAGAAATAGTTTTAACACCTTTAAACTAGCCATTTATGTTATTAGAATCATCAAGTGCCAGCAACATAATCCTAGGTGAAAACTGAAAACAAGCAAAGTTCGATCAGAAGACAAAGATATGCAGATGACACATAAAAATTTCATAGTAATTGAACTACGCATAACCACGAGAAGCTGAAGACATGTGGAAAAGTTGAAAACAAACGTTTCTTGTGAACTTGATGATCAAAACTATGATTCACAAAAACACGAAGCACAAGAAAAATGCTTTGTAAATTGTACCTTATGTATAGTGGAAACAGTCAACATAGCTTCAATAATTATATATCCAGCTTGGTATCAAGGAAGGAACAATACCAGAACTGAAATTAAAAAATCAACCATCAATTAAAACTACGAATCTAGAGAATCAATATTGTACTCTCTTCACCTGATAGATTCTGGAACAGTAGACTTTGGCTTCAAAAACCTCATAATCAGCTGGATATCAAATACAAAGTAGATTAAATTAACACCAGAAACAATACTCAAACAAATCAAAAACACCTAATTAAAGAGAAACCAAAACGAAAAACAAAGGATCATTTGCTATGACGAGAACATCACATAGATATTACTCCACTACACAAAAATAGAAGAAAACGTGCGATTAACTTCTCACAACAAAAACTAGCTGAAAACAACATAATGTAATGCATGTGCGTCCAACATAAGCCAGACAGAAGGAAGAAAGCCAGAACAGTACAAAGGCAAGTATGTCATCCGATCAAATCGCCAGAATCATATGAACAACACAAAATCGCGAAAGGCAAAGTAGAGGCAACCGAAGAGAGAATAAAAGACCTTTGAAGCTGCGAAAGAAGAAAGGAAAAGAGAATCACCTGCTGTTGGCGATGGCGATACGGAGATCTCGATGCGCAATCGCGGTTTCCAGATAAAAGGAGAAGTATCGAGAAGAAAGCTTTTAGGCAGAAATGATTGATGCTGTGGGCAGGAGACATATAAAGATGAAGAGAGAGAAGAAAATATCTAGCCCCATGAACTACGTACCGAGTTTTTTTTTTATTTAAATAGCTGTAACAAGCGGTTTTGGATTCAGTGCTTCCGGTGTTTTTGTGAGCCTCCGGAGTCAACCACTTGGAGATTTTATAATTAACTCTTTTTTTTTACTTTAATCTTTCTTTATTTAATTTATTAAATATTAATGTTATTTTTATGAAAAAAAATGACACAATTAGTTTAAGATTGAGAGAATAGAAATATCACTCAAATACGCATACTTGATCTTCGATAATTTATTTTTTTAATTAAAACAAGCAGAAAATAACTCATAATAGTACTCCACTTTATAAGAGTAGTACAAATACTTCCAACTGTTTTGTCCGTAATTATTTCAACAATAACAATAGTTTTCAATCATTATTCATTAGTACTACTGTACTATTTTGTTTCTTTCTTAAAATTTTAATTTTTTTATCCAACGATATTCCATGAAACTCATAATGAAAATTTTCTGAAAAAACTTAAATTTAAATAATTCGTAAATTTTATACTTACATGTTACCTAAAGCATTAAATTTGTGTCAAATGCGGAAGTACTCAAACTCATGACTCCATTTTTAAATGACAAAATAAAATTTACAATAAGATTGATATCCCTGCATGGTGCATGCAAGGGAACAATTTAATTTGTTTGCAGCACAGATTTAATTCTGCAGATTTTTAGGAAGATTCTGTTAGAAAATTCCTCACAAGCATCTCATGTCACTATTCTCCACAATGATTCTACTATGGCATCATTTCAATTTTATTATTTTAAAACCGTCTAACGATTATCTTCAACCTCCCCTCATTTTTTCCCTTCCTTTTGCCATTTGACGACGCTAAAACTTTTCAAGATTGAATTTTTCCTCATTCCCGGCTAATTTTTTACGGTGAGTCACATGTGCATTCTCCCTTCGCATTCAACAGATTGAAAGAATATTGTAAACAAAAATCACGTTGATATTGATTTTGACAATGTGCGGCGACGAAATTACAATAATTTCATCACCATTTCGGTACAGAAATTGACAAAATGGGGTTGATTTGATCGGAACACAAAAATGGAGATGAACGAAATCGAACAAAACGACGCCGGCGCAGCTTCCGCAGAGGACGTCGACAGCGAATCCTCACAGCCACGAAGCTACCGAGATAACCACCTCTACTCCTCCCAGCACCCTGTGCGGCGCAAGGCCTACATCTTCGACGGAGACGGCAACTACTACAATCAGGAATGGAGCCTCAAAGAGGGCAAAGGCAGGGAATTCTGCTGGTACCACGTCGAGCTCCCCAAAGGCAAGCAAAAGCTCTCCCAATTAGCCCAATACCTAATTGACGTCCTTTGCCCTCCATTGAAGCTCCAAGACATCCTCTCCCTCGCCAGCAACGGCCCCTTCTGCGGCCACGTCGACGGCGCCCTCGTCTTCCGCGTCAACTCCCCCGGCCCCCCTTCGAGCAATTTCACATTCAGGATCGCAGCTAGGGTTACTGAGCACTCGGTGATCACGGTCTCGTTAGGGAGGGTGCCTAGATTGGGATTCTCCCCTGCTAATGAGTCTCTGCTGTATGAGATTCCTGCTGTGGAGAGCTCTGATTATGGTGGTGATGGTGTTAGTAGTAAGGGGGCTATGGTGATTAGGGAGCATGTTCTGGATTTCTTGCTCACTATGAATCACTCGGAGGAGGCTGACAATCCGGTTCCTAGATCTGTGTCTAATCTTGTTGTGCATATAATCGACACGCATGTTGATCATCTTCAGGACACAGTGACCAAGCTCGAGATCGAGCTTGACTCTGTAGAGTTTGAGCTAGACAGAGGTAGGTGTGTGTTGTTGTGATAAGTTATGCTAGGTTCGTTGTTTGGTTTGATTTGGTTTGGTTTGGTTTGGTTTGGTTTAGGTGGATTCGACTCGAAGCAACAGATGATTGATGACAAGAAGTTCCCAAAAATGCATCTTGATCTGCAGAGGCTGTTGCAGGTAAAAACAAGTGTGTTTTGAAGCAATGCTTGAGTGATAAATGTTGGAAAATATGGATATTGTATTGAAAGAACGATGAAACGTGAAAGACTACATTGTATTGGCTTGATCGATTCAGGAACATTATTTAGCCTTTCATTTATAGGAGGATGCAAATTGCCATCTATCGTGTAATGAGAACGCATATTGTCTCATTAAGTGCAAGCCTAAGCAATAACCATTTCGCGAAACTTGAAAGACTACATTGTATTGTCTTTCGTTTAAAGGAGAATGCTATCGTGTAATGAAAAGGCATATTGTCTTGTTAAGTGCAAGGCTAGTTACATAAGCCTTAGTAATAACCATTTTGGGAAACTTGACTCTTTTCTTGATGAGTTGATGTTGTAAGTCTTCTAACAATGAATTCTGATGGCGTGGAGTGGGGCTGCAGGTGATCGCGCATAGTGAGCAAGTGTTCCCTCGGGTGAAGGAGAAGTGCTCATCAAAGGACTGGTTCACGTATGAGGACATTATCGCGTTGGAGGAGCTTATTGCCCTCATAAGGAGCCTCAAGGAGAACGTGAGGTTCATAGCTAACCGGGTCTCAGCGTTGCAGGCTGGACTCGACAGTTGGCAGTCAGAGCAGATAAACAAGAAACTATACTACCTGTCCTTCCTCTCCATTATATTCCTGCCTCTCTCAATAATAACTGGAGGTATGATAGATTTTAATCCACCACTGAAGTTGGTTGAGAACGAATTCATATGGTGTTGTTGATTGGATTTGTTTTCTAGTGTTTGGGATGAACGTGGGCGGGGTGCCATGGACGGGCCAGGATGACCCCGAGCTGAAGGATGGATTCTACAACGTGGTGGTGATATGCGTGATGATGTTGCTGATGGTCCTCCTCTGCTTCCTCTTCCCGGGGATCTACAGCCACATCATGGGGTGGCAGAGGACGCGGACCTTGAGGAGATGCCTTTCCATTAATCATAAGTCCTACATTAGGCGGACCGGGGTGGGAGGCGAACCAATACAGAGAAAAGGGTACACCCGTATTTAGCCATGCAAAGTTTAGACTGATGCCTGACTCAGTTGTATAGAGGCTTTTCTTGTTAAAACTCATATGGAGTATTTGACTTGTTTCTCTTGTAAAAAAGATTTAAGTTACATTTTAGATGAAAAAGACTATTGTTTTTGTGATGTTGGTTCGCTTGATTCATTTTTGTCTCTAGTTTTGAAATCTGTAAGTTTAGCTTAGTTTTAGTGTTATTAATGAAATAGAATTATTTGTTAATGGTGATAGAAATCCATGGGTTCCATCCTAAAACCAATTGGTCATAGGAGGAGGGGCCCATGAGACTTATATACTAGTTTCAGTTTTATCTTGACACCGATGTGGGACAGTTATATGTTATATTTTTAGTTTCAATTGCCAACACCCTCCCTCAAACCCTTCAAGGTTCACCTTGGAGGGGTTGGACTTTTTTTTCCTAATCGATTGGACAATCGGTCCAATTTTTTTCGATCGGTTGGGACCACTTGGCCCAAATTTTCAGCCCAGTTATACTGCTGGGTCAGTCATTTTTTTCAGTTTCAGCCCAGATATACTGCTGGATCAGTTAAATATGACCCACAATCGGCGACCCGCTCTGATACCATGTTAAATGGCTAGTAAAGAAGGTTTTTGGTGTAGTGCTTGATGATATTCATTACTGTCATACGTCCCCTTTAAATAGGGTTTCTACATTGTTTACATGGTAAGGAATAAATGAGAATAAATCACTCTACATAGAATATTGCCACAATCCCTAATTTAGGGAATTGCTGATTTCTTGACTAATTGATTTCTTCCTTCTTTAACACTCCCCTTCAAATTGAGTAATGGGATCGCCGATACTCAATTTGCCGAGAACTCCTTCGAAGCTTCGTGAGCTAACTGCCTTTGTCAATATATCAGCCAACTGATCTTCCGAGCGTACAAACGGCAACTCAACAATGCCAGTTTCAATCTTCTCCTTGATAAAATGCCTATCTACCTCCACATGCTTTGTTCTGTCATGCTGAACTGGATTTTCTGAAATACTTATCGCAGCTTTGTTATCACAGTATAGTTGGCATCTTCCTGGAGGGAGATTGATCTCCGTTAGTAGTTTTCTCAACCACAAAATCTCGGTCAAACCACTTTTGATTCCTCTGAACTCTGCTTCTGCACTTGACAATGCAACCACTTTCTGTTTCTTGCTCTTCCATGTTACCAGATTTCCTCCAACAAATGTGAAGTACCCTGAAGTGGACCTTCTATCCACTGGATTGCCTGCCCAGTCAGCATCCGTATATCCATGTACCTCTAAGTTTCCATTTTTCTTGAACACTACTCCATGTCCAACTGTCCCCTTCAGATATCTGACTATCCGCAGCGCTGCTTCCAAATGCTCAGTCTGAGGTTGGTGCATGAATTGACTTACAACTCCTACAGCATAGGCAATATCAGGTCTCGTGTGGGAAAGATAGATGAGTTTCCCAACTAGACGTTGATATCGTTCACGGTCTGCTGGCTCAGCTCCTTCTCGTATTTGCAATCCATGGTTCACCATGATCGGTGTATCAGCTGGTTTGCACTCAAGTAGACCCGTCTCTGCCAGAATGTCTAAGATGTACTTTTTCTGCCTCAAAAATATTCCTCGTGGTGATCGAAGAACTTCAATACCCAGAAAATACTTAAGATTGCCCAAGTCCTTCATTTCGAATTCCTTGAAGAGATTCTCCTTCAAGTTCTTGATTTCCTCTCCATCATCGCCTGTAATAATCATGTCGTCAACATACACTATAAGACAAGTAATCTTCCCTCCTCGCTTCTTTAAGAACAAGGTATGATCTGAGTTACTCTGTTGGTATCCATAACTCTTCATTGCATCGGAAAACCTTCCAAACCAGACTCTTGGAGACTGTTTTAGACCATACAAGGTCTTCTTCAATCTACATCCTTCTCCTATCTTAAACTCACTTGAAAAACCAGGCGGTGCCTCCATGTAAATCTCCTTTTTCAGTTCACCGTGAAGGAAGGCATTTGTGACGTCGAATTGATATAGTGGCCAGTCTCGGTTGGCTGCAATCGACAGAAGAACTCGAACAGTATCCATCTTGGCTACTGGGGAGAATGTCTCTGAGTAGTCTACCCCATATGTCTGGGTATATCCTTTTGCCACTAGTCGGGCTTTATATCGCTCAATCGATCCATCAGGTCTCCTTTTGATTGTGAATACCCATCTGCACCCAACTGGTTTCTTCCCTTCAGGTAGCATACACTTCTCCCAAGTTTGATTTCGGAGTAAAGCATCAATCTCTTTTTGCATAGCTTCCCTCCAATGTTTGTGTTTCGTGGCTTCATCTGCCGAGTATGGAATTTCCTCCTCTAGCGTGCTGCTCCCCTGCTTCAATGTGCTCGCCCTACGGTGGAGATCGTACACTTGTAACCTATCTCCGCCGCTCGCATAAGTTACCGCCAAGCTATCCCATATGTGCTTTGCGGTGGGCTGTTGAGCCACCCGACTAACCAGCTTGGTTTCGATATTCAGGACCAGCCATGTAAACACACAGTGGTCGGCTTCCTGCCACTGTGGAAACGATGGATCTATCCTCGGCGGTGGGGATGGGACTCCAGTGATGTGAGAAATCATCCCCCGGCCGCTGATTGAATTGTACATAACGATGGACCATACCGGATAATTATCTCCGTTGAGCTTGAACCCTATCGTCAAGGGTTGAGAATCGGTTTTGTATGTGGTTGTTTTTGGCTTGGTTTCGGTTATTTGATTATGCGCAAAACTGTTGCGCATAAAGTTTGAGAAGAGGCGTGCAAACTCATCCGCTTCGGATGTGTTATGGCCGCCAGTGATTTCTTCTTCGTTATCTGACATGATTGTGTTTGGCCGAGGGTTCGAGAAAGGGTTTACGAGCGATGATGATTCTGATTCTGAGCTCTCAGAATCGCCTGCTCTGATGCCATGATAGAAATCCATGGGTTCCATCCTAAAACCAATTGGTCATAGGAGGAGGGGCCCATGAGACTTATATACTAGTTTCAGTTTTATCTTGACACCGATGTGGGACAGTTATATGTTATATTTTTAGTTTCAATTGCCAACAAATGGAGAGTACATGATATCCTAATTTTAGTGTTATTATGTTAGGAGGACCCTACCAACGAAGTCCATTCTAATTAGTCATTTGTAATCAATGAAAAACATCCATAATTCTTATGTTTTTTTCTTTCAAAGATACCCAAGTCTTGAGTTTTAATTCATCGTATGATATGCAAGTCTCACAAAGTGGGTCCAGATAGAAGGAAACTTGAACCAGAAGGTTGATTAATTTAATGGTAGGATCTTCGTCAATGGCCATATCTTCCAATCCCATGGCCTCTCTCTCCATATATATTGAAGATGATATTCAAATAAAAATATTTTTTACTATCAAATTGAGAATAATTTGAAGAGAAACTAAAAAAGAGATAGAATAAAATACAATATACTATTAAATACGGAGTATTTTGTTTTTGTGAGGAAACTCTCCCTATTCCCTAATATTATATACTCCTAATTTCCAACACCTTGTTTGTATAACAATTTAACTTCAATTTTGTGAGTATCGTATTTATTAATTTGACAAAACTCTAGTGTTTATATGGTAAAAAATAAAAATAATATACAAAGTGAAATACTTTTACTCCATTTGTATTTTTTCTCACAATTTGTGAACTTTGTAATTTTGTTCTTATAAAATTTCTGGCAAAGAGCCACTAATATATTTCAAGTACAGGGAAAGAAACGTTTTATTGATTTTGAAAAATGGAGTAAAAGAAAGAAACCCTTTAATATGCAATAATATTTTACTTTCACTTTTAATCTGTTTAGAAATTGGAGGGCTGCATGTTTGGAATGCGATTGATGAGAAATTATAAGAACTGAGAAAGAAAGTGGCATTCTACCGCAATTGCGGCTAATAATATTGTCTCCTTGTAAATTAGTGAATTATATTTACAAACTTGCGAATAAAATCTGTAATCAAATTGAGTTTTATTCATTTTCGAATAGTCTTAAAATATTTGAATTGTTTCCTTATTTGATAATCCCTCCGTCCCATAAAGATTGTCTCATTTTTCCATTTCCGTTCGTCCCACAAAATTTGTCTCATTTCACTTGTGACCATTTTTAGTAGTGAATCTCATATTCCACTAACTCATTTATACTCACATTTTATTATAAAATTAATATATAAAAATAGGACTCACATTCTACTAAACTTTTCAATTCACTTTTCATCACATTTCTTAAAATTCGTGTCGGATCAAAGGGAAACAATCTTTTATGGGATGGAGGGAGTATTTAACAAACTTTATTTATATTTCCCACTTTGTGCTTAACTAAAAATTTGGGAGCTAATATACCAAAATCAAAATATCTTGGTCACAAAAAGAAGATCTAAAACAGAAACGTTGCGAAAATCAACAAAGAGAACAAGGCGAAAATTCGCAGTTCAACAAATACTAGTAATTCAGTTCAAGTGACATAAACTCAATAACTAAATCACGAGAAAAGACGACGTAATTGCATTAGTAGACTCAAGTTATTGATGCGCTTACCCTCAAATTCAATCACACAGATGCTTGCGTAGCCTTGGCAGCAGCTTTGCCCCCTGCTTCCGCCGCCGCTCTCATATTAGTCGCCACACCTTGATACTGCGGCGGCTGCGCCATCACACCGCCGGGCGCAGAGTAGACCATTTGCCTCCCGTCGTATGCCACCGGCGCGTATCCTCCTTCCGCCACCATTCCAACACCGCCAGTTGTCCCCTGCCCCACCATCCTGTAACCCTCGGAGTATCCCCCTACATTCTGCTGCTGCGGCGGCGGCGGCATGGTTTGAATTACCGGAGGAGGCACGGCGCCTTGCTGAATCATGTTGTACATCGGCTGCTGCTGCTCTCGGTATCCCTCTGCCGGCTTCCTCTGAACCGCGTAGTAGCCTTGATTTGGGGGTGCGGTGGCTGGCCTCATCATCTGCGCCGGGTATGCGTTCGCTGGCGCCGTAATCATGTAAACTTGCTGTTGCTCTTTACCAATGTTGCTCGCCGGATTAGGATAGACTCCTGTAGGAGCCTGCTTCTCCGTCCAATAAGGAACGCCGCCGGGGATCAGCGCCTGAGGTAGCTTCTCCGGATGTTTATTGTACTCGACGCCTCCGGATCCAACGGAGACGTTGTCGTCGCTCTTCCTTCTGTACATTCCTTGCTGTTCCTCAATTTGCAGCCTCTGTAGATCCTGAATGTGCTTTTGGATCGGATCCGACCCGATCATAACCGGATCCTCAAACTCATGAACTCTCCCCGCCACTGGCTGATTCGCATTCACCTTCTCAAATCCTAACAGAAAATCAACGCTATTCTGCGGCGGCTGCAGCTGCGGGGCGGCCGCGGGCACCGAAGGCTGCGGCGCGGAATTCAGCGCTTCCACGAACCGCTCTTTCTCCGTCTTCGCCTCTTCTGAGCCGAAACTCCGAGCCGAGGAGTTCAGGCTCGGAGTCTGGTTCGAAAACACGAAAACACGCAGCCTCGCCGGCTTCGGCGAAACCCTGAACAACCGATCGTACTCGTGCATCATGTGCTCCAAATCATCGTCATTCGTCACCGAAATCAAGGCATCCAGTTCCTCGCCTGGTAACTGATACTTAAACGAGATATCGCCGGAATCGCAGAGCGCGGCCAGCTTGGAGAGCAGGGCGGCGAATTTGATGTTCCGATCGACGGAGAGGATCTTCGTCTCGCCGCCTATGTAGGAGAGATGGTTATCGTGCGGCCGCGGGTTGACTTTTCCGCCGTAACTGCACATAAACTTGACCTTGCTGTAATTCTGCGACTGCTGATCCTCCCACGGCGCGGAATTTTCGAACTCGATTTCTCTGGATCGCGGCGATGAACCGCCGGACTCAGGGTAGGAGGAATTGTAGGCATAGTTTTCCATAGCTTCACTCTAGTGGTGATTGGTGAGAGAGGAGGAGAGAGAGAGGGTTTCCACTGTCCAGAGATTTAGCGACATGGGCGAACCCATGTAGAAATAGGGTAGCCTTAATAAAAATATTTTTTAAACTATTTTCTTTTATAAATTTTTAAAATTTATTTAAATTTAATGTAAATTATTATATAAAAGCCATTATAAATGATCTAAAACACTAAAAATATAACTTTAGAACAAAATTCGAAATCACATCCCTCATCGTATTTTTTTCTGCGTCCGCCCCCGTTAGCGAGTGTATAGTGGCTCCACCATGCGAGTGTATAGTGGCTCCGCCATTGAATTTAAGAGCATCCCCGTCCATGCTCTTTGGCTCGGACCCATATTTATTAATTTTTTACTCTCTGCTCTTGCGCAAGAGTACAATACCCGCATTCATGCTCTTCCGCAAGAGCATGCTCAAGGGTCCCACCATTCCATTATTCAACTTAAAATTTTCAATTACTAAAAACATTTCCACGATATTAAAATGCATTAAAAATATCCGATACCATTACAAATTACTAAAAAATTAAAAATTACATAATTAAAATCCTAAAAATTGAGATTGAGCGAGTTGTTTGGTATAGTGTCATTTTTTCATGTTTGAAATGTGAGTATTTATAGATGAAAGTATGAATTTTAGGGTAAAAATAATGAAAAAATAAATTAAAGTGTGGAAAAAGGATATATTTTATTAGGATGAAAAATATTTTTTTATTAAATCTGAATTTTTTTTAAAAAATAACAATAATAAATGATAAACCAACGACCAATCAGAGCATGCCACGTCGGCTGCTCGTGCTCTTATTGTTAGCACGGACGTGCTCTAAGAACTTCACATTACTGTGCACATACATTTCTGTGCACCCAGAGTTTTACTGTGACGCGATGTGTGGGTAGGGCGGGTGAGATTAGCAAATTGCTTTGATCATGGGGCGTGGGATGAATCCCAAATATTTCCAATAAGCTATAAATTTACTTGTTTGTTTAATTTCATAAGTTCAGATAATCAAATTTTCTGCAATATTTGTAATCAATGAGGTTTTCTTTTGTCGCTCAATCTATCGTTCTGTAATTTTTTTTTTATTATTACTAAAGATTTTATAATTTTGGTCTAAAACATTATCTTTTAAACTATTCGATACTTGACAATTTAACTTCTAATAAGGAGATAATTTATATTTACACCAATATAACGATTTAATGATTCAGCATATTAATTTACACGTATTCGAGTGTATTTTTCGCTAACCATGTAGTAGTATACATAATTCGATTTGTTAGATAAAATAATAATGAGAGGTAGTCTAATATTGACTTAAGAGATTATTTTAATTAAATAATTGATTATAACTAGTTATCACATGATTATAGATTGAATTGTAAGATTTAATCTTATGAACCAAACACAATACTCCATATATTTTAATCTAGAGATGTAATATTGTAAATCGAATAACCCCTACATGTATTACTTATTGAAAAAAAATACGCTTGGTAATAATTTTTTTATGCTTTTAGTTTTTATGATCGATAAAAATAGATACTCGGATATTTGTAATCTTATTTCTAGGACTTCGTTATCTTATGCGTTTAGTTTTCATATAATTCCTAGTAATAAATTAAACTAAAATACAAAAAATGGATTCGAAAAATATGGGATAGAGAATTGGA
Source organism: Salvia splendens (assembly GCF_004379255.2). Lineage (NCBI taxonomy): Eukaryota > Viridiplantae > Streptophyta > Magnoliopsida > Lamiales > Lamiaceae > Salvia > Salvia splendens. The sequence goes on from NC_056038.1 coordinate 3,230,546, forward strand.
CGTGACTGCAAGACGTGTATTACTTAGTGACTAAGTATTATAAATTCAATATTACTAACAATAAAAATACTAACAATAAATTCTTAGTTTATAATACTTTTACTCATAATTTTTCCTTCAAAACAATAAAAATAGTGCAATAACAATTTAGGTGCTCATAAAAATATATCAAACTCGCCATCCGAATTTGTACTCATTTTGTTGCTAATTTCTTAGAGAATATCTCTAGGAAACGGAACATAAAAAAGTAACTTCTTTCGTCTTACAATACGTCTTACAATAGGAGTCATATTAGGTGTGAGCACAAATTTTAAGAAATATAAAAAATAATGAGTTAAAAAAGTTAATGGAACATGAGACCCATTTTTAATATTAATTTTATAATAAAATATGAGTGAAAAGTAACTCTTTAAGTTGGAGGACCAAAATGGATAGAAAATATGACTATTAGTGTGGGAGTAACTTTATCGTTAAGAAAAATTTACCAGCAGCATTAAAATTATAAAATATTTGTAGTTTTAGTAGGGAGACAACCATGATTATTAAATGAAGGAACATCAAACACGATGAACAACACGAATCCACAGTTCACTCTCAATTTTCGAACCTCGCAGGTATATGGGAACTCTAAGTACATTGTACCCCGTCTCAATTTGTCTCATTTTTCTATTTCGATTCGTCTCACATAATTTGTCTCATTTCACTTTTACCATGTTGGTAGTGGACCTCATATTCCACTAACGCATTTCCACATTTTACTATAAAACTAATATATAAAAGTATGACTCATATTCCACTAACTTTTTCAACTCACTTTTCATTACATTTCTTAAAACTCGTGCTAAGTCAAAATGAGACGAATTATCCGGGACGGGGGGAGTATAATGCTACTCACATAATTTAAATTTAAAAAGCAAGGGACCAGATTAATCCACATCAAACATCTAAGCCCATCTGCATCCATATCTCTTATCCGTCTCATCTTTTCACTATTCATGAGCCCCAATGTACTTTTCACCCCATCTCTTAACTAAGAGACAGCACATACATCCCTCCATCTCTTAACCATCTCATCCCTTAACTATTCATTCAATTTCATTTTTTATTTTTATTTCCAACAAATTCAATTAATAAAAACATATTTAATTAAATAAAATAAAATTACAACTTAAAATTCTAAAAAAAACACATAATTAAATTCCTAAAAAAATTAAAAATACATAATTTAAAATCTTCTACTCACTCTCTCTAAATTCAAAATCTCAAAACTCAAAGAAGCAGAAGAAAGAGTTATCTAATGACGATCATGTGCGTCTACTGGTTGCCAAATTTTGCCCAAATGTGCTCCATTAGATCCTCCTGGAGTTGGGCGTGGGTGGTAGAATCACGTGTCCTTGCCCGAACAGACAACCGCTCTTACAAAGACGGATGCACTCCACTGCGAGGCGGACTACTTGCGGTAGAGCTTCTCGGGGTTTCAGGGTCGAACCAATTTCCCGCCTCAGGTCCTTCGTCAACGACAATCATATTGTGTAAGATTATGCACATATACATGATGTTGACCATATTCTACATAAACCACGTACGAACCAGGACTTTGATAATATTGAATCGAGCTTGGAGAACCCCGAACGCTATCTCCACATCCTTGTGAGCAGCCTCTTGCTTCTGCGCAAAAAGAACCTGTTTTTCGTTCATCGGCCTGTTGAACGTCTTCACGAAGGTTGACCACTTCGGATAGATGTCGTCGGCAAGATAGTACCCCATTTTATACTGCCGGTTGTTAGGGATGAAGTTGATGGCCGACGCTTTACCATTTAAAACTAGGGCTGAGAAAATATACCGAAATACCGCACTTACTGTACCGAAAAAATATCAAAAATACCGAATTTTTGGTATACCATACTTTTCGGTACGGTAAAGGTATGCATTTTGTATATACCGCGGTATACCGCGTTATAGCTCATCATACCGCAATTGCGGTATATACCGCAAATTTAAGGTATATACCGGAAATCACGGTATACCGCGGTATACCGCATATTGCGGTATGCCGAAATCACGGTACGGTATACCGACAAAAGCGGTACGCTAACGATATCTAAATTTTGGTATACCGACAAAAGCGGTACGGTAAATGTATGGTTTTTGGTAATACCGCACGGTACGGTACTGTATGTAGTATGGCCATTTCGGCGCGGTATGTCGTACCGTTCCAACCCTATTCAAAACTTCGCTGAAGAGGTCGGATTGGTTGAGCACGTTGACGTCGTTGTTCGATCTGGGGACCCCAAAATACGCATGTCAAATCAATAGCCGGTAGTCGGCAACGACCTCGAGTATAACGGTGGGGTGGGTGCCTTTGTGGCCGCTCGTGTATGACCCCCTCCACGCCACAGGGCAATTCTTCCATTGCCAATGCATGCACTCAACGCTGCCAAGCATCCCGGGGAATCTGTGCACTTGTTCGTGAAGTCGGAGCAGAAACTGACAATCTGCGGTGCTTGGCTTCCGGAGAAATTCGTCGGTGAAGGCCTCTTCCCGGGCTGCCAATGTATTTGCGATATGCATAAATAGCGGTTTCCGCATGCGGAAACGGGGACAGAAGTAGGTCTCTCCCCATACCAGGTTCTCACAAAAGTAATCGCGTACCAACCTTGCGGCGGCTTCCTCCCGGTTACGATGGATGTAAATCCGGGATCGCCTTTGAGGCGCCGCGGCTTCCTCTTCCTCCCTACGTCGATCTTCTTCTAGCGATTCTTTCATTATTCGACGCATTTGCTCAAATGGATCCATGAATGGATTAAATTTGGGAGAAGAATAATATTTTGAGATGAAGAATGTAGATTGTTTGAGTGAGAATAGAAAGTTTTTTTTTATGGTGGAATTAATTTGTGGGAATGATTTGATATTTATAGAAGTGATTGGGGGCATAAAAATAAAAAAAATAAAAAAAATTGTAAAAAACGGCTATAAACGGCTAGCATATTTTTGGGATTTTTTTTGAATTTTTCCTGAATTTTTTTAAAAAATAAAAAAAAACATTTTCAACGGAAATTAAAGACACCCACTCGCGGGCCGACGAGTGAGCGTCACGGACGAACCAACGCTCACCACGTGGCCAACGCGCGTGGCGAGCTGTCTCGCGCGCTGCCTCTCCGCGGCGAGACAAGGGACGGGTTGGGGACGAGACGGAGCCCGCATCGCTGTCTCTCGATGCAGTCTCGTCTCTCCGAGACGAGATAGAGCCCGCATTGAGACGCGATACGGATGCTCTAATAACCTTAAATCCTAAATACTAAACTATAAACCCTTTAAATGAAATACTATCTGAAGTCATAAATCATGACGTTTCTTCCTTGTTGAGGAAAATTAAATACTTTAGGATTTAGGGATATTAAAATGTACATTACCTATACTTTAAAAAATAAAATATTATTTTTATTAAGTACTAGTAGTATATACTCTATAAATTTTATTAATTATGAATTCAAAATGTAACTATTGCAGTGAAACTTTATTCATCACCGTATTAATTTGTTTTACTATGCCATTTTCGAACAAATTATAATATGAATTTGTGAATCGTGGTTTGTCTCCAAGTCAGAATATATATAATAAAAAAATATCTAATGACGTGTAGATAAGTCTTTGCTTAAAATTTGGTTTTTTATATGTTTGATTTTCAATTTCTTTTATTTTTATCACAACTGAAACTTGAAATCATTGTTACACTATTACTAATAATATCATTAGTATTAATTATTATCGGTCCTGTACCATACAGTCATACTAGTGCATAATAACATCTTAACTCAAATTTTACTAATTGACTATTAAATTATTTATCATAAAAACGATCACTGGTATATAACTGCAAGTATATTACTACTGGTGTGTTAGAATTAATAATTCAAAGAGCAAATCAAGATTTCAATTATGAAAACATGAATATTTGACATTAAATCCCATTCTTTGATTGAGGTACGTACAGTGAAGTTTCATTTGTACCTTTAGGCGGTTCATCATATTTCTATGATGATGTGTGCAGTGATTTTAATAAAAATGTTTTGGTCAATAAATATATTATTACTCAAAATTTTATAGTAATTTTTTATACTACAATTATAAGAAATAAATTAAATAAATAGAAAAATATATGTAAGGTAATGTTTTTGGCAGTGTTGGTAGATTGTGATAGCTTCGGTTTTGAGCTAGGCTGTTGAGTTCGGTTTTTGAGCTCGGTGATGGTGTTCGGTGTCAGAGCTCGGTGTTACGAGCTTAATCGAGTTCGGTGTTAGAGTTCGGTAGTTCGGCACCAAGTTCGGTAGCTCGGCAGCTCCGTGGTCTGGAGAGAACGATCAAAACATGAAGAAGAGTTCGGCTGTTATAACAACTCGTTTCAACAGCCGTTGGATGTACTTAGTTAGTCATGTTTAATCCTGACCGTTAGATGGAAAATAGCCGTCAGTTAGTTTTGACCTTTTAATAGTTTGTTATTCTGCTTTATTCAGTAATTTTTCATCTTCCGTTTCTGGTGAATAAAAATTCTCTTTCGATTTCCAAGTCTTGATTTTTTCCTCTCCCAACATTCGATAATCTGTAGCTAGGATTAACAATTGGCGCCGTCTGTGGGAAAGAGGTGAAAGGAGGTTGGTTTGCGGACGATTCAAACGATCTCGATGGCGACAAGGCTTGAGGCTGAGAAATTCACAGGCAAGAATGATTACGGTCTGTGGAAGATGAAAATGAAAGCGATTCTGATCGATCGTGGTTTGGCGGCGGTTTTGGCTCCGGTAGATAAGGAGAATGCGCCAGTTCTTGATGAGAAAGCACAGGCGAAGTTCGATGAAATGATACAGCGAGCTCACAGTGCGGTTATTCTTTGTCTCAGTGATAAAGTTCTGAGGGAGGTTCAAGAAGCGACCACGGCGGTTGAGGTGCTAGCGAAGTTAGATGAGGTCTATTTGGCAAAATCCCTGGCCAATAGGCTCTATATGAAGAAGAGACTGTATTCGTACAATTTTGTAGCCGAAAAATCGATCGTCGAACAATTGGAAGATTTTAATAAGATCATTGATGATCTTGGGTCCGTGGATGTGAAGATCACGGATGAAGACAAGGCTATACTGGTCTTGAATGCGTTGCCAAGTTCGTATGATCAGCTAAGCGATGCAATAATCTACGGCAGAGATAAGCCAATCACATATGCCGAGGTTCATGCTGCGTTGATGGCGAAAGAGATGCTGCGATTGACAGGTGGGAAGGCATTGGAGACACAGGCTGAGAGTCTCAATGTCAAGAAATTCAAGAATAAGAGTTTCAAGAAAAACCAATATAATGAGTTTAAGCCTTCAAGCTCGGAGGGGAGAGAAACTCGGTCCTGCCACTGGTGCAAGAAACCAGGGCACCTCAAAAAGGACTGCTTCGTGTGGAAGAAAAAGCAAGCGGCTGAGGGAGGAAAAGCTGTCAACACAGCAGAATATTGCGAAGAGGATGAAGTTTCTGTTGCTTTGAATGTGATGGAGGAAAAGGGAAAGGAATCTTGGATAATGGATTCAGGGTGTAGCTTCCACATGAGCCCGAATCTGGACTGGTTCGAAGACATTAAAGAGTCAACAGGAACTGTCATTCTAGGCAACAACCAAGTGTGCTTGATAAAAGGCATAGGTACCATCAAGTTGAAGATGGAGAATGGGTGTATGGTGACTCTGAGTGATGTTAGGTATATTCCTGATGTTAAAAGGAATCTAATATCCTTAGGCTCTCTTGAAAGAAAGGGATGCAGATTTGTCTCTGAAGGTGGGCAGATGGTTGTTAGTAAGGCAGGAAGATCTATCTTGAAGGCAACTAGAAAAGGCAGTCTATATTACATGATGGCTGCTGTTCAGAGAAGAGACTCAGGGCATGCACACAATGTGGTTGGTGATTCTTTGAGTCTGTGGCATACCAGATTGGGGCACCCAGCAATTGGTAGTATAAAGGAACTGGTCAAGAAGGGTGTATTGCAATGCTCAGATCAGACTGATACAACTCAATGTGAGGAGTGTGTGTTAGGGAAAGCCAAGAAGTTGCCATATCCCAACAGCACACATTCTTCAACAATGCCTCTAGATTATGCCCATAGTGATCTTTGGGGGCCTGCACAGGAGAATTCAATTGGAGGTGGCAGATACTACATGAGCATCATAGATGATTTCAGTAGAAAGGTCTGGATTTACATATTGAAGCAGAAGTCAGAGGCTTTCAGCTGTTTCAAAACATGGTGCAGTGAGGTTGAGGCAGAGAAAAGGCTGAGTTTGAAATGCTTGAGGACAGATAACGGGTTGGAGTTTCTGTCCAAAGAGTTTGATGAGTTTTGCAAATCAAAAGGCATCAAAAGACACAAAACAGTTCCATTAAATCCGCAACAAAATGGAGTGGCCGAGAGGGTAAACCGCACTATCCTTGAGAGAGTTAGATGCATGATCTTGGCTGCTGGGATGAAGAAGCGGTTCTGGGCAGAGGCTGCATCCACAGCTGTTAAACTGATCAATAAATGTCCTTCTTCCAGCATTGGAGGGGACACACCAGATTTCAGATGGTATGGGAAGCATAGTGGCTATGATGGCTTGAGGACTTTCGGTTGTAAAGCTTTTGCTCATGTGAAGCAAGGTAAATTGGAAGCAAGGGCCCTAAAATGTGTTATGATTGGATACCAATCGGGTGTGAAGGGCTATCGGTTGTGGTGTGTGGAGCCAGGAAATGAAAGAGTTGTGATAAGTAGGGATGTAACTTTCTGGGAAGGTGAGCTGCCTTTTAAGAAAAATTCAGAGACTGCAGTAGATAGTTCTGGATTTGAGGTGGAGATTGGGGGAGTTCAACAGGAGCAGCAGGATGAAGATGAAAGAGAATCTGAGTTTCCTGATGCCTCTGATCTTGGACAACCAACTCAGACGGCAGCAACACCAAATGAGCCAGGAAGCTATAAGCTGGTTAGAGACCGAGGTAAAAGGATCAGAAAGCCACCAGAGAGATACTCTGATGCTGAGTTCCTGTTTTATGCATTACTAGTAGCTGAGGAAATAGAGTTCTCAGAGCCAAGCACTTATGAAGAGGCTATGGACAGTAAAGATGCAGAAAAATGGATGCAAGCCATGATTGAGGAGATTGATTCACTGCTTAGAAATGGGACTTGGGTGCTGGTGGAAAGGCCCAATGGTAGAAGGGTAGTGAGTTGCAAATGGATTTTCAAACAGAAGCTGGAAGGAGCTGATGGTAAAAGTGTCAGATTTAAAGCAAGGTTGGTTGCTAGGGGTTTCACACAAGAACATGGTATTGACTATGATGAAGTGTTTTCACCTGTTGTGAAACACACTAGTATCAGAATCTTGTTGGCTATTGTTGCAAGAAGAGATTGGGAGCTTGAACAACTTGATGTCAAGACAGCCTTCTTGCATGGAGACTTGAAAGAAACCATCTATATGGCACAACCAAAAGGCTTTGAGAGGCCAGGTGATGAGGGAAAGGTGTGCTTGTTGAAAAGGAGCATATATGGTCTGAAACAAGCAAGTAGGCAGTGGCATAAGAAGTTTGATGATCACATGGTTAAGAGTGGTTTTCTGAAATCAAGCTATGATGAGTGTGTCTACATTAAGAGTGTAGGTGGAGCTGCTGTGGCATACTTACTCTTATATGTGGATGATATGCTCTTGGCTGGAGCAAGTTTGAAAGAAATTCAGAAAGTTAAGGCTGATCTCAGTAATGCTTTTGAGATGAAGGATTTAGGCTCTGCAAAACGAATTCTGGGTATGTCTATTTTCAGAGATAGAAAGAAGAGAGAGATTGTGTTGTCTCAAACTGATTATGTGCAGAGAATACTCAAGAGGTTCCAGATGAGTAACATCAAGGAAGTCTCAGTTCCTATGAGCCAACAATATAAATTGTCTGCAGACCAGAAGCCAAAATGTAAGGCTGAGGAAGATGAGATGAGACAGATCCCTTATGCTAGCATCATTGGTAGCATCATGTATGCTATGATTAGCACAAGGCCGGATGTGGCACAAGCTATTTCAGTAACAAGTAGATATATGTCCAACCATGGTAAGGAGCATTGGGCTGCACTGAAGTGGTTGATGAGATACTTGAAAGGAGCATCGGATGTTGGTATTCTGTTCAAGGGAGGAGAAGACCATGAAGGGGATGCTTTGGTTGGCTGGTGTGACTCTGATTTTGCTGGTAACTTAGACACCAGGAGATCTCAGTCTGGGTTCCTATTTACTTTGTATGGATCCGTTATCAGCTGGAAAAGCAGCTTGCAGGGAGTGGTTGCATTATCAACCACAGAGGCTGAGTTCATGGCTATGACATCTGCTGTGAAAGAAAGCAAGTGGCTAAAGGGGATTTTGGAGGATTTTGGTGTAAAGCAATGTAGTGTGAGCATTGGTTGTGACAACAACAGTGCATTGAGCTTGGCTAAGCATCAAGTATATCACGAGAGGAGTAAGCACATAGACGTGAGGTTGCACTTCATTAGGGAGGAGATTGAAAGAGGCAATGTGAAAGTCTTCAAAGTTCACACTTCAGAAAACCCGGCAGATATGTTGACTAAGCCATTACCTAAGGAAAAGTTTCTGCTATGTTTGAAACTGGTGGGACTGGAGAGGAGGAGTTCTGGTTGGTGACTCCGCTATCACAGGTGGAGTTTGTTGGTAGATTGTGATAGCTTCGGTTTTGAGCTAGGCTGTTGAGTTCGGTTTTTGAGCTCGGTGATGGTGTTCGGTGTCAGAGCTCGGTGTTACGAGCTTAATCGAGTTCGGTGTTAGAGTTCGGTAGTTCGGCACCAAGTTCGGTAGCTCGGCAGCTCCGTGGTCTGGAGAGAACGATCAAAACATGAAGAAGAGTTCGGCTGTTATAACAACTCGTTTCAACAGCCGTTGGATGTACTTAGTTAGTCATGTTTAATCCTGACCGTTAGATGGAAAATAGCCGTTAGTTAGTTTTGACCTTTTAATAGTTTGTTATTCTGCTTTATTCAGTAATTTTTCATCTTCCGTTTCTGGTGAATAAAAATTCTCTTTCGATTTCCAAGTCTTGATTTTTTCCTCTCCCAACATTCGATAATCTGTAGCTAGGATTAACAGGCAGGATTTCCAACTCCTATCATCTTTCGGAGTCAGTAATATGATCAGGGTAGTCAGAAAATGGCTTCATAAACTATTGAACTATTGAAGGACATTACATATATTTTTCTGACCAGTATTCTCGATGTAGTAAATCAACGATAATTATATAGTAATGATTAAGAGAAAAATATTTAATATTCCACAGATGTCTGCTTCAATGTTGTGGTAGAAACAGTCTATAGAGATCGAATTATCATTTAGTAGTAATTCTTACTTGTTCTATAATACAGTAATATTATCTGATTTCACTAAACTAAAGTAATTTGAGATTCACTCCGACAACTATGTATCACGAAAAATCAGTTCCCATTATATCATGCCTTGAAAATTAAGTCTGGATATTATATTTAATGATGGAATCGCAGACATGTAACTATTAGCAGAGGAATCAACTTCTTACTGACCATTTTGATATAATTAAATAGAGAAATTTACTCCTGTATAAATTGACAAATACTCCCTCCATCCTTAATAATCACCATTTAATTTGGTATGAATTTTTAAAAATATAATAGAAAATAGTCCTTAATAATCACCATTTAATTTGGTATGAATTTTTAAAAATATAATAGAAAATAGGTTAAAAAATCTAATGATATATGGATCTTACTTTATATATTAGTTTTATAATAAAATGTGAGTATGAAAGAGTTAGTGGAATATTAGGTCCACTACCATAGATGATAAAAGTGAAAGATGACAATTTTTTAGAGAAGGAGGGAGTAGCAATTTTGGTGAATGATCAAAAATAAAAATTCTAGATTATTTTTTGTGAATAAAATAGTAATAGTATAAATGTTCAAATCATTGAGGCTTCGTGGTTCTCATCAACCATAACCTATGAAAGCTTTGTGGAACACAAATAATTGGAGAGAGAAAAATGTTTGCATTGATCATTTAAGTAAAGACCTTAATTTCTCACTGGAGAGAGTGTTAAAGGGTAGTTCCAAAATCCAAATGCTTCAAACTCAATCATTACATTCACTGAATAATCCATGGATGTTAATTTAAGCATGGCTCGTGAATGGGGTTAGACATTAATTTTAATACAGTGCATTGCTTCATGCAAACATATAGTAGGAGCACTATATTTTATTTTCATTTAGGTGTGTCATGGTGTGTGCGTGTCAGTAACTGAGAGTTTAAGGATTATATCTACAATATTCACTATTTATCAAGACCTCATAAATAACATAATACTTAAGACAAAAATAATTACAAGATACAAAGCCAAAAACTATACAACAAAAACAAAACAAATCTAAGACTTGAACCGATATAAGATTAAAAAAAACAAAAATCATTTAGGCTCAATTATCGCATAAAGATGAAGGCTTTTAGTGATACACATTTTTATCAAAGAAAGACAATAACAAAACCACTAAATATCAACACCGGACTTCAAACCTTAGATCTAGCTTAGTCACTACCACGACCATACCTAAACCACATAGGAACCTCTCATGTTAGAGATGGGTCACATGCATTGGGTCTTAACTCTTAAGTATTGGGCCACCATATATATGGGCCGCAACATATCACAAGAGCAAATGCTTTTTTCTCTCTCTCAATTTCACCATTTGGCAGTGGAAATTAGGGATGTCAATGGAGCCTGCAACATGTGGGCTGGCCCGAATAGCCCGTTAAATTTATAGGGTTAGGGCTGGAAATTTCTAGCTCGATAAAAGTAATACCCGATTAGGGCTAGACCGAAAATCAGATAAAATTTCTATTATTCTATTTTTTACTCCTAATTCGACACTTCATTGATTAATTTTATAATATAGATAACTAAAAAAATAACTTTCAATTTTATATTAAATATACAAATTATATATTGAATTTGTATTAATATAATAATTGATAAATAAATTAAAAACTTCAAATTCACTTAAAAAAATATTTAAATTTCTAAAACATGCATTAAAATTTCACGAAATATCTCAAATATTAGTATTTGATCATGTTTATGATTGAGTTTGACTATATATCTCAAATTTATCATAATTAAATATTTTACATATTATGAATATAACTAATTTTCATCATTATTTATTGGATTGATCGCATGTTAATCTTATCGGTAGCAACCTGATTAACCCACTGGGCTAGCCCGAAACCCGAGCTTTTAGGGTTAGGGTCGAACTTTTACAACCTAAAAGGATTCACAACCCGATTAGCCCGCACCCGATTGACCCTCAACCCGATGGGCCGGCCCGATTGACATCCTGAAAATAGACAATTAAAACATTTTTGTCTTTCTCATCGAATAGAAAAGTACTACTTAATTCAAATAACAAAGGCTTTCCTGAATAAATTTTATTTAATCTTTCCATCTCTATTTTCCATGTACTGTGTTAAATTAGTAATTAAATGGATCGATTTTCATCATATGCCATTTTTTAAAATAGAAAAAATCGCTATTTATGTCCAAGCACTTGATCGGCTATCAAGCAAATTGTTATAAATAGATCTCAAACCAAAACAAAATGAGCCATCGCACATTACCAACTTTAATTAATTTAAATTTAATTACTAAGGTATCAAAAACGGTTTCGTGGTGTAGTTGGTTATCACGTCAGTCTAACACACTGAAGGTCTCCGGTTCGAACCCGGGCGAAGCCATTAATTTCTAATTTTATTTTAAAATTTTTAAAACCTGACCGACCGACCGGTCCCACTAACAGAAGGCTACGCCTACCCACCAATCACTAACTCAATTCCTATTGGTCTTCAACTCCACGTCATGCCTCTACCGATGAAATATAGCTCTAGAAGCATCGAAATATATCGAGAAACACAAACTTTATACGCAAAAATTCCATCTTTTCATTCTTCTATGCAATACGTTCAATAGAATTTTCATCAGCCAATCAATTGATTAGGCCCTTGATTTCCATTCTGAATTTCGTAATCTTACCTTCTCGATGGAGCTAAGGTTTCGATCATTGAATTTGGCTGCATTCCTTTGTTTGGTTCTGATTGGATTTCAGGTTTCAAAGTCGGCCGCTCTGATTGCCACCCATGATTCCTCCAATCCACCATACCCCAAAGCAATTTCGGTAATCGCCTGATGCAATTCGACTTTATTCTTTTATTCATTCTCTTCTCTTGCGATGAATTTTTTTTTAATTTGCTGTGTGATGGTAATAGGATTTGAAGGAGGCAATTGTGAAGGGATTAGGGTTCCAGGCTGATGAATTTAAGATATCTGGGTTTGATTTGAGGGACGCCCAGATGGGAAAATCAGTAGCTTATGAATTCGATGTGGAGATTGATAATAAAGTAATGCCATTTAAGCTTTTGGAGGATGTGAATCGTTGGGAATACGTGGATTTGCCTATTTTCCAAACAGCGCATTCGGTTAGGCCGGGTGAGGAAAACGGTTTAATGAAGACGAAGAAATTTGATGATAATCTGCCAGTTCTTGCCCCTTTCCAGCTGGCTGGCCCAATGGAGCTCTGGATTCAGGATGCCAATGACATGCGAATCTCATTACCGGTAAGTCTGAGTTATGGTTGTATGTTATTGTTTGCTTATGCTCTTGATCATTGAGTGTTGAGGACAGTTTCAGTTGGTGCTTGTCTGTTATAGTTTCATTATATTTGTTTGATTGTGGCTTTGGAAGATCGAGCTTCTAGCTTCTTATATTGAGTTGAGTATAATGCTTGAGGAACGATATCACTAGCAGTAGACGATGTATCTTTCACTTTTGACAGCTAAAATAATTGCATAGTGCCAAACTCTTTAGTAATTAATCTTGAGAGGTAGTATGGAACTATGAGGAATGATTACCGTTAAATTCATAGATCCATAGGTACTGTATCTGGAATTGAACTTATGAGTATGGTGATCTGGATTTGTGCATCTATAGGTGACATTTTTTGCTATATATGACTGATGAGTGGAGATCCATTTTCAACGTAAGAATTACTGTTGTTGAGGGCAGTTTCTGTGAATGCTTTTCTGAGGGAATATAATTGTTTGATTGTGGCTTTGGAAAATTGAGCTTCTTGTTTCTTATATTGAGTTGAGTATGGTGCTTCAAGAACGATATTCGCTAGTAATAGACGATGTATCTTTCACTTTCGATAGCTAACATCGTTTCATAGTGCCATCAATCTTGATAGAACTATGAGGCATGATTACCGTTTAATGGATTATATCTGGAATTGAACTTATGAGTATGGTGACAGCTTTTGCTTTATATGAGTATGATGAGTGGAGATCCATTTTCAACTTAAGATTTTCTGTTTGATGTCGATGGATGTCATTGCCTGTATGTTTTTGTTCTTGATCATTGAGTGTTGAGGATAGTTTCTTTTAATGCTTTTCTGTTATAGTTTAATGTAATTATTTGATTGTGGCTATGGGAAATCGACCTTCTTGTTTCTTATATTGAGTTGAGTATGGTGCTTGAGGAATGATATTAGCTACTAGTAGACTATGTATCTTTCAGTTTTGACATCTAACTGTATTCCAAAGTGTCAAACTCTTTAGTTCATCAAATCTTGGGTAGACCTATGAGGCACTATTACTATATAATGTATGAATCCATAGGTTGATTTAATTGTGGACTTGAATTTGTGTATGAGTATGGTGATCTGGAATTGCACATCTATAGGTGAAGAGGGAAACTAGGAAAACAATTTGCTTTGCTTCTCTTATCTGATTTAGTGATTGTTCTTCGATGCAGCATGACGTGGATGCCGGTGTGCTGAAGAAAGTGATTCTAGCAGATGGGGCCGTAGTCACTGTTAAGGGTGCTCGATCTGTTAACTTGCGTCATCCAATTGAGCTACCGCTGCCATTTAATCGGACCAGCAGTAACTTTGCATCTGGTATTTTAGCTCTGGCCGAGTGGCTACGCAATGCCGCCCAATCCCATGACAGCCCTCTTCTTTCCCTTCGCATTGTTGGACCAACATCGCTCACATCCCCTACCTCTTCATCGCCTTCATCCAACAATCGGCTCAAGTTAAAGCGCCTCGCTCCTGGTCTCGTCGAGCTATCCTCTGCATCAAAGAGGAAATCCGTGAAATCCAGCAGCACAGCCATTGATCTCCAAAGTGAAGCCACTGCGCTTCTTGCACCTGATCGCTTCAGCACAATGTGGCCCATCACATCCATCGATGGCTCCAACTCTAACCTGGTCGGGTTCGAGGCTCTGCTGTCGTCCGTGCTGGGTCCCAAAGCGGCTAAGGAGGGTTCGTTCAAGCTTGTGAAGGCAGACGTTTCGGCTCAGACTTTTGTGAAGATGGGTTTTGTAGTCGAGAAGAAGAGGGGACAAAGCGATGGATTCGATATGTCTGGTTTCCCGGAGTGGAGGACGAAGCCACAGTCTGTGAGGATGCATTTTGAGGTGCTAGCTAAGGTGGACGGGAACAAGGTTGTGCCGGAGAGGGTGGTGCAGATCGATCCGGTGACCGGAGAGGATACTGTTGCAGAGAACGTCATGACCGGCAACACGACCATGTCCAAGGTTCCTGTAGTGTACCAGCCTTCTTCTCCATTTGCTCTATGAAGTGATGGTGATCATAATTTTTGTTAATATCAATGCTTTTAAAAACAGACCGGTAAGTGAACCGTCAAATATAGTGGTTTATTGCTCAATCGATCAGACCGGTCTAACTATTAATCAAGCCGGAATACTGTAGTATATATATTATACAAAAAAATTAAACTTAGTGAATGATAAACTAAAAAGGCATTATAAAAAACCAGTCCTGAATCAGATAAAATACTAGTACTAGTATAGTGCTATTAAGAACATGCGTACAAGTTCACTATTAAGCTCAAATATCTAATATTCAAATAAGATTATTGAAACATTACCTATAATAACAAATCAAAAGTAAAAAATCAAATCATGATATTGAGAACCATGATTTGCTTGTTGTTTGCTAAGGAAAATAGAGGAAGTAAAGAGCAAGGAAAATGGATAATTTCTAAAACAATTAATCAAAAACTGATTCTGTCGGCAGATGATTCAAGTTCGAATTGGCCGGTTTATCGGGTTCATAACGGTTCAATATTCTAGCATGTTTTACATCTAAACCCGATCAGAATCGAACCGGCCAGTAGGTGTTGAATAGATATTCACACATACATGATGAGGAACAAATTACACGATATACATTTTTTTTCCAAAGTCTCATATTTTTACTAATGTTATATGCATATGTTTCTCATATTGTTTTCGTCAGGACAAAGTTTAGCGTTAATTTCTTTATTAATTTGTTTATCAACCAAGCAAAATAATTGATACTAGTATATAATTATAAGCCGCTCAATTTCTTGGATAGAATCGACAATCTGTGCACCACAGAATGAAAATCTACTTTTTCAGGCGAATTAAGACTTCATTAATTTCCCTTATTTATTAATACCAAGATTTGGGACTTCAGATCTTGACGTGGGTTATTTGTTGGCTAATCTAATACTACTAAACAACATAATATGTCCATATAATTGATTGATCCTATTATGACATGCATGTCTAGCTCTACCTACCAATCCTTATCTCACCCTGCTGAAATTTTCCTCTAAAAAAGTCATGTTGAAATTTGTATTCATTGTGGTATAGACCTCCATCTATGACTCAGATGTTTGTAAAGTCCATAACCATGATATCACCTTCATGGCGGGCTACCTTCATATATATATATGCTGGTTTTGTAAATATGTTACTCCTCTATCTTAACTTAATTGATCATATTCCTTTACGTGATGTCCCAAGCTAATTGTTTCATTTCATCTTTTGCCAAATCTTTCTTCTATTTTATTATTTTTTCTATTTAACTCATAAACATTTTTTCTCTATTATTGTGCCATATGAAACGCCTCACTTAAATCAGAACAAAAGGACGTAACAATTTCTCACAAAGAATTAACCATCTTAGCACAACTTTTTTAAAGTTATCTTACATGGATTGACATGACTTTTTATTTTTATTTAAAAAATCAATGTTTTGGCATCTCGCAATAATTCTGGTTTTGTAATATAACCATGTTCTTAATAAAGTATAATGAGAAGCGACCAAGCATAAAAAGTTACAGAACGTCCAAATCCTAATTAAATCATTAATGAGAACTATAGGTTTGGTTAGAGACATGTTGTTTGTTGTCATGCCGCCATTCTTTAATTGTTGTCATTTTCTGAACTTAATAATCTTTGCTAGTTGCATAACAAGATTCTCTTGCAGTCAGTAGATTAAGCAAATTAAAATTAGGTACATATAAGATATTTTATAATTAATAAAACAATCATGCATAATTAATTAATGTTTTCCAATATTATGATTTAAGATGTGCTTGGTGCGATAGTGTGATTCGCATGTCCATTATATTCATTCGTTTGGCATGAGACTCTTTCTTAGGAATGACAACTCCTTCCTTAACCATGGATTTATTCTTTAAACTCATCCATTTCTGTCTCGATATTTTTCCTAAGTTCATTCCATTTCCGGTTATTTTGTTGCATCATCAAACAGCTCCTTGAGCTTTTATAGTAGTAATTATCTAGGGTCTCCATTATTCAAATAATGATTCTCAAAACACACTAAGGAAAAAAAGGCATATTATACAAATCATTATTCATATACAGTAATAGATATGGAGTATAATATAATCACAATCTCAGCATTAAAACTGGAGTATTATAAGATTGTAAGATTTTTCGGTATTTGTTTGCCAGATTTCTCTGAGATCGAGACTTCTTGTAGTATGAATTTGTATTTAAATAAAAAAAAAATGTGCACTCACATACACAAACTACAGATTATAAAATGATAAATATTTTCGCAAGTACAAAAATGAATACTTCGAATAGAGTCTTGTTATTATATTACTCTTGATCTTTATTCTTATTTCTATATATTAGTTTTGTAATTGTGCGGATTATTTGTTGTTATTGATCTAAACTGTTCGTAGCAAAGTCAAAGTCAGATCATCTGCACGACTCATGCGCAAGGGTGGAACAATACCAATTATAGAAATAATAATAATAATAATAGTAAAAATATAATATATGGGTTGATTATAAAAAATAATACTCCTATAGTATTTGGAATTTAAGATCTCTATCATTCCGGCAAAATATATCCTGTGTTTATCTTTAAATAAATAATTTTGTTTTACTACTAAAGAAATTAAGGATATTCAACTTGTAAATATAAAATAAAAGGTGGCATTATATTGGAACATTTTATAATTAAGTCTCAAAGCTTTTTTTTTCTTTTATTTTTTGAAATTATATACAATTCACGCACATTTCAGACTCGTGCATATAAAGTGACTCAAACTCTTCGTAAGTAAGTGTTTTAACAACTAATTTCATTCAATTTTATTGATGGTGTTCCAATTCTCATGTCCCTTATAAGTTATAACGATGTATACTGATGGCTCCGCGAATTTCTGATGTTAGTGAATGCAGGAAAATACAGATCACGACACAAAGAATTTACGTGGTTCGATTTACTGAAGTAAATCTACGTCCACGGGAAGAAAAGAGGGCAGAGTTGTATTGCTTGATCTGTTTTCTACAGCTTACAAATACAAACTTGCTATTTGATATTTTATCTCTAGAGAGCGAGAGAGAGAGTCCCCTTAATCTATTTGATCTAAGTTCTATTTATACATTGAACTAAGATCGTGGCTTGCGTCACCACTAATGATGGTTGTGGATGTCGTGGAGGTCATGCGATCCTGCATGGGCCCACTATCCTGCATGAGTTAATGACTGCTTGACACCACTAAATAGATCGTGGGTGTAGTGGAGATCGTGGAGGTTCTGACATGAGTTGACTATCTCCCAGTTCGGTCAAATACTGAGACCGAACTGCTGAACTATTGCCGAGCAGCTTTTGCCGGTCTGAGAGTAGAGCTTGATTGGTCGGCTTTTACCGAGCTGTAGGCTGGGGCCGAACTCTTTGGTAATGCCGAACTGATTGGTTGGCTTTTACCGAGCTGTAGGCTGGGGCCGAACTCTTTGGTAATGCCGATCTGAGACTCTTCCTTGGGCTTTGGGCTGATGGGCCGTCACTGCTGTTGGGCTTGTTTAGTCCGTACTCCATCACTACCCCCCCCGAAAAGCGAAGTGAATTACTTCGGCGAAGCGAGTCACTTCGGCATTCTGGATAAAGGTACGGGGTAAGTTGATGTTTGTCTTTGGTCTAATGAAATAAACATCTTTGACCGGACTCGTCTTTGGTCTGATGAAATAAACATCTTTGACCGGACTCGTCTTTGGTCTGATGAAATAAACATCTTTGACCGGACTCGTCTTTGGTCTGATGAAATAAACATCTTTGACCGGACTCGTCTTTGGTCGGATGAAATAAACATCTTTGACCGGACTCGTCTTTGGTCGGATGAAATAAACATCTTTGACCGGACTCGTCTTTGGTCTGATGAAATAAACATCTTTGACCGGACTCGTCTTTGGTCTGATGCAATAAACATCTTTGACCGGACTCGTCTTTGGTCGGATGAAATAAACATCTTTGACCGGACTCGTCTTTGGTCTGATGAAATAAACATCTTTGACCGGACTCGTCTTTGGTCTGATGAAATAAACATCTTTGACCGGACTCGTCTTTGGTCTGATGAAATAAACATCTTTGACCGGACTCGTCTTTGGTCTGATGCAATAAACATCTTTGACCGGACTCGTCTTTGGTCTGATGAAATAAACATCTTTGACCGGACTCGTCTTTGGTCTGATGCAATAAACATCTTTGACCGGACTCGTCTTTGGTCTGATGAAATAAACATCTTTGACCGGACTCGTCTTTGGTCGGATGAAATAAACATCTTTGACCGGACTCGTCTTTGGTCTGATGAAATAAACATCTTTGACCGGACTCGTCTTTGGTCGGATGAAATAAACATCTTTGACCGGACTCGTCTTTGGTCGGATGAAATAAACATCTTTGACCGGACTCGTCTTTGGTCTGATGAAATAAACATCTTTGACCGGACTCGTCTTTGGTCGGATGAAATAAACATCTTTGACCGGACTAAGCTTGTCTTTGGTCTGATGAAATAAACATCTTTGACCGGACTCGTCTTTGGTCTGACGAAATAAACATCTTTGACCGGACTCGTCTTTGGTCGGATGAAATAAACATCTTTGACCGGACTCGTCTTTGGTCGGATGAAATAAACATCTTTGACCGGACTCGTCTTTGGTCTGATGAAATAAACATCTTTGACCGGACTCGTCTTTGGTCGGATGAAATAAACATCTTTGACCGGACTCGTCTTTGGTCTGATGAAATAAACATCTTTGACCGGACTCGTCTTTGGTCTGATGAAATAAACATCTTTGACCGGACTCGTCTTGTGTCCTAATTTGGCGAGTTTTATCGCTCGGATCGGACTTTCCGTTGTCCTAATTTGGGGATCGGACTTTCCCTTGTCCTAATTCGGCGAGTTTTATCGCGTGGATCGGACTTTCCCTTGTCCTAATTCAGGCAAGTTTTATCGCGAGAATCGGACTTTCGTTGCAGTTCGTTTCAGACGAAGTGCTTGATTCTTAAGCTGAATTGCGGTCTTGTATCTTCTTTAGAAGCTTTGACTTCACAATCGTTGGCTTATTGCAGCTCGTTTCAGACGAACTGCTTGTTTAAGCTGAATTGTGGTCTTATATCCTCTTTAGAAGCTTTGACTCACAATCGTTGGCTTATTGCAGCTCGTTTCAGACGAACTGCTTGTTTAAGCTGAATTGTGGTCTTGTATCCTCCTTAGAAGCTTGGACTCACAATCGTTGGCTTATTGCAGTTCGTTTCAGACGAACTGCTTGTTTAAGCTGAATTGTGGTCTTGTATCCTCCTTGGAAGCTTGGACTTCACAATCGTTGGCTTATTGCAGTTCGTTTTAGACGAACTGCTTGTTTAAGCTGAATTGTGGTCTTGTATCCTCTTTAGAAGCTTGGACTTCACAATCGTTGGCTTATTGCAGCTCGTTTCAGACGAACTGACATCTCTTCGGTACGGAGGAGATGGAGTTCTCCTGTGGTTCCGGTACCGAGGAGGAACAGGAACATGTCGGGGTTGAGGATTCTTCTTTCCGGAAGACACGGCACTACTGCGGTAGTGACTTTCATGTCTGGAGGAGGAAGGAGAATCCACCCTTTTCGTCTTCGGCTCTTGGCTCTTTTGCAGGAAGGCTAAGAACTCATCCTGCTTCTCAGCCAAGAACAGCTTGACAGCCTCATTCAAATCAGGCTGCTGGGAAGACTCGGTGTGTGGACCTTTTGAGCGGCTTGTTCCTTCTCCGTGAGAACTGGAAGTAGATTTTTCACGAGGCTGCTTTCCAGGCCTATGGGCTGCTGGATTAGCTTCCTCATGGTTATCACGGACGGAGGCACGGGTGTTATGTGATCTGGTATGCATTTTTTTGGTGGAAGAGGATCAAAAACTCGCTTTATCACAAATTTGGTTCTCTGTTTCCCACAGACGGCGCCAGTGATGGCTCCGCGAATTTCTGATGTTAGTGAATGCAGGAAAATACAGATCACGACACAAAGAATTTACGTGGTTCGATTTACTGAAGTAAATCTACGTCCACGGGAAGAAAAGAGGGCAGAGTTGTATTGCTTGATCTGTTTTCTACAGCTTACAAATACAAACTTGTTATTTGATATTTTATCTCTAGAGAGCGAGAGAGAGAGTCCCCTTAATCTATTTGATCTAAGTTCTATTTATACATTGAACTAAGATCGTGGCTTGCGTCACCACTAATGATGGTTGTGGATGTCGTGGAGGTCATGCGATCCTGCATGGGCCCACTATCCTGCATGAGTTAATGACTGCTTGACACCACTAAATAGATCGTGGGTGTAGTGGAGATCGTGGAGGTTCTGACATGAGTTGACTATCTCCCAGTTCGGTCAAATACTGAGACCGAACTGCTGAACTATTGCCGAGCAGCTTTTGCCGGTCTGAGAGTAGAGCTTGATTGGTCGGCTTTTACCGAGCTGTAGGCTGGGGCCGAACTCTTTGGTAATGCCGAACTGATTGGTTGGCTTTTACCGAGCTGTAGGCTGGGGCCGAACTCTTTGGTAATGCCGATCTGAGACTCTTCCTTGGGCTTTGGGCTGATGGGCCGTCACTGCTGTTGGGCTTGTTTAGTCCGTACTCCATCATATACCTTGACCAAAATGAGTACACATGGTGACAATATTTTCCTTATTTAACTTGCCATTTATTAATGCGGTGCAAATGAAAACTGTATCCACTAACATCGTGTTAGGCTGAGTTCAATAAGTCGAATTAAAATATTTATTTATACATGAAGTAGTGTGTCACTTCGTTACAATAGTGAAAAATAAAAAATGTAACTGCCTTAGGCTGCCAAACAAGACTTTGTTGTAGCTTCAATTTCAAACCCACAATTCCCACCACAGTCCACAGATATTTATAAAGTCTAATTTGTTTTTCTTCTACAAATTTTTTATTTGGTATGGTTGCATTCACATTGTAGAACTCCATTCAAAGCCACTAAACACACATAAAAGACGATAATAGTAATTATACAAACCTTAACTTAATTACACAACCTTAATTAATTAATGATATGATGCTGAATATATATACTCGCTGACATCGTAATTATACTCTCTCGTCCACAGAATATAGTCATGTTTTTTAATTCATCCTTCGATTTTTTTATTAGTATTACTTTATCAATTTTCATTAAAATATGTGACGTCGGTCCATCTTCAAGACTATTTTTCATGGAATGGTCGAATCAGGAATGAGTAAACCAATACATAATCACATACGTGTCTGAGTCTTGTATTGACTTCCAAGAAGGGTCCTCGAATCTACTTAAAGGCAACATGCATTAAGTTAAAACGAAAATACAATGAGAAAGCAAGAAAAGAGAAAAAAAATACGCAATAAAAAGCAATTAAAAAAATCAAGCGAGAAATACGCGTACAATGTGAATTGTGAACCCTGAAATCGCGATTCATTTATTATTAGCTTTGTTTGTGGGGTTCACCTTAGTCAAAAATGGAGCACTCAAATTGCCATTAGTTGAGGTCTATCATATTTGTTTCCCTTTTAAAATATGCAAAAGTTGTTTGGAATTTCAATTTGGGGTTTTTTGTTTTGACAACATAATATGTATCACCTAAAGTATTTAATTATTCATTACTTCACAGCCCACCAAAAATATGCCTAATCAATTAACCCTTTAATTTATATCCTACAAAAAGGTAACCACTGTTATTTATGTGGTTCGTTAATGCATAAAGTATTTTGACATTTAGATTTTAGTCATGTGTATAATTAAGAACTTTAAAAAAACTGCGCTCAAACTTATAAAATTGTTGAATTTAGTCATTCTTTGTTAAATTAATTGCATTCGGGTAAATGGAATAAAATTAAATTTTCGCCCCTGAAATTCAAATTCTAGTGTTGCACTCATCTTACTAGTAGATGATGAATTCATTGAGGATGTTCATGAGCGAAAGACAGAAAATTAGTTTTTTGTTCTTATTTTGATTATAGGTATTCATTCCAAACTCGATTTACTCAAACAAAAGCCCACATGCCAATCTAACTTAAACAGTTAGTGAGAATTTACTTTTTTATACTTAATTTATAAATTACTTGAGTATATATTTTTTTTATAAGAGAGAAAATGCTCAAACCGCTTAGAGATCGGTGAGCAAAGGAACTAAAGTTCAGTATCAACAAATTAATCCAAAAAAACAAGCAAAAAAACCTCAAATAAAAAAAGAGCTAAGTCAAGCAAAGGAAAAGCATCCTCCAAGCAGAACAAAGAAAACAAAAACTAAACAACCATCAACCAAAGCCACCGAGCAAAAAATTTGAGTATATTTATCCTTAGTATTAGGATTTTTTTCGAGCTCTTACATTCAATGGGATACAAAATAAAGCAAAATTATTGAAGGTAAAATTTATCGCGGAACTAACTATTTACTATTATATTCAAACATTATAATTTATCCAAATAATTAAAAAATAAGTAACTCTCTTGAGTAAGCGGGCCAAATAATTTTAGAGCCAATACATGTCATGGTATATATATATATATATATATAGGGATGTATTCATTTCCTTTTCCTATATTTCCTCATTTTTCCTTCTTAATATCAGCCATTAGATTAGAGAAATGGACGGTCAAGATCAACATTGGGTAATTAATCTCGTGTTGCATTATTTGTCCTATTTTGTGCATTATGAGGGTACAATAGTAATCTAATAATGGCTGGAAACCGCTACGAATAATGCACCACATGGTCACGAGTAATGCATATAATTACCTATATAATGCACAATATGTGAACTGCAATGCATACGAACAAGATGTGCTGTGTTATGATGTTTGACACACGTTTCTTGTTTCCCCTAAGGGTTTAATAAGCTTAGGGGCTAGGGTATAGTACGTAGACATGTATGTAATCTTCACATGGTAACGAGTAATGGATATAATTGACTATATAATGCATAATTTGTGAACTGCAATGCATACGAACAAGATGTGCTGTGTTATGATGTTTGACACACATTTCTTGTTTCCCCTAAGGCTTTAATAAGCTTAGGGGCTAGGGTATAGTACGTACGCATTAATAACAAATTATAAAACGATACGAATAATTCACCAAATTGTCACGAGTAATGGATGTTATTAACTATATAATGCACAATATGTGAACTGCAATGCATACGAATAAGATGTACCATGTTATGATGTTTGACACACGTTTCTTGTTTCCCCTAAGGGTTTAATAAGCTTAGGGGCTAGGGTATAGTACGTAGACATTACTAAATGCACGTATGTAATCTTCAATCCATTGATTAACCCATATACACAATACCTCTAGTAATGCATAATATACTAAGATAATGACAATTAACAGCTACATAATGCACTACCTAAACCAAATAATGCACATACCTATATTCCAATAACAACAATTTGTTAGTAATGTCTACGTACTATACCCTAGCCCCTAAGCTTATTAAACCCTTAGGGGAAACAAGAAACGTGTGTCAAACATCATAACATGGTACATCTTATTCGTATGCATTGCAGTTCACATATTGTGCATTATATAGTTAATAACATCCATTACTCGTGACAATTTGGTGAATTATTCGTATCGTTTTATAATTTGTTATTAATGCGTACGTACTATACCCTAGCCCCTAAGCTTATTAAATCCTTAGGGGAAACAAGAAACGTGTGTCAAACATCATAACACAGCACATCTTGTTCGTATGCATTGCAGTTCACAAATTGTGCATTATATAGTCAATTATATCCATTACTCGTTACCATGTGAAGATTACATACGTGTCTACGTACTATACCCTAGCCCCTAAGCTTATTAAACCCTTAGGGGAAACAAGAAACGTATGTCCAAACATCATAACATGGTACATCTTATTCTTATGCATTGCAGTTCACATATTGTGCATTATATAGTCAATTATATGTATTACTCGTGACCATGTGGTGCATTATTCGCAGATACCAAAATGTGGCAGTTAATTTTCCGTCAAATGTCAATAATAACCCTGTAATGCATACAACCACCTTCTATTATGCAACACGGAACCAGTTTTATAGAATCAATCTGATCCGTTGATGCCTTAGATCTAACGCGTAATATTAAGAAGGAAAAATGATCTAAGATGTGAAAAGGAGAATAACGCTCCCATATATATATATATATATATACTAACAAAAACATATCATGGTATATATATTGATAATTGATTTGTTAGTTGTCAGTATTGTTGTTTTTTATTCTTTTTCTTGAGCCGAATAAATTATTTACTAATGTTTTTGGTAGCAGTACAAAGTTGACTTGCTCATGATCATCCATAGGAACTCGCGCTTTCTTCTTGCATGAAAATTTTGAAAAAATATGCCAAAAAGGTCAAGGAGGTAGGTCAAGTTATTACAATATATAATTATAGATACTGATTAGTTAATTAACCATATTATAATATGTAATCACATATAACTAATCAAGATCTAACACGTTACAATATATCTGATCAGTGGGCTGTAACTATTGCATATTTTGCATTACAACTTGTCGAATAAGGAGTAGTATACTTTGTTTATCCAATTAGTAAAATAGATACTCACTCTCCCTCCACGACTAATAGTCTCAAAACTAGATAACACAGATTTTAATACAAATTAGTAAAGTATGAGATAGATATTGACAAAAATGGTTTAAATATTGTTGATAAAAAAAATGAGTATCACCTCATTAAAGAAATAAATTTATCAAAAATAGAGATTTGATCATTTTTTGTGGATAGTTGAAATTGAAAAAATAAATACTAGGAGTATATTGTTTTTGGACGGAGAAGGTATCATATTTAACATCTGTTTGATTGTATAATTGCATTCCCATAAGGGGATGTTTGGCTAGGATCGTTTTAATGACCTTATATATATATATTTATAGAGTTTAACATTGTTACTATCCTACTATCTATTTAAGTTTGATCAATGATATCTTCATGATTGAAGTTCTAAACTTAGCTAAAAACAAAAATAGCGAAGGTGTTCTAGTGTCTTAACAATTTTGAAGTGAAGAACAAAATATGACGTGGTAAATTGCTGACCATACCAGTTCAAGTCAACGTCGGGAAATGGTCACATGAGAATTTATTAGACTTATTTTACTCTTAAAAAAATACTTCGCCTGCCTAATTAACTAGTAATTAAGTTATAGTAGTACAGGGTTTAATTTAATTTCAAACATTGAATTTGGCTGTCATCTTGATGTAAAGTTGCATGTATTTCTAACCATTTCCTCATTGACTAATTGTATTATAAACATTTACAAATTATATCTACCAAATACATTTTCAATTTGGTGTATTATCATTCTCAAAAGAACAAATCTAAGTCGATTCATTCAAATTTGAATTATTCGTTGAAAATCTGCTATAAAGTGAAATAAATAATTTCAGAATATAGTAAATTAATCATGTAGTGGAGCCTAACATGTACTATTGTGAATCCAGGCGTTGACCAATTAAAGGCTTGAGGATTTGACTGTGGAGTCAGGCTGGTAAAACTTTGACCGTACTCCATTTATTATTTATACTCCAAAATTCTTTAAATATGAATATCCAATATTGGGTTTCTCATTTCTTTTATTTTTCAATTAGCTTATGTCTTAATTGTGAGATCCTAGTTAGAGATCAAAAACAACATACCGCGGCATAATTGAATTTCAATATCTAATAAATTAACCAAATGTGTGTGTGCATTAAAAATAAGCTTTTTATAATAAATAAGTATGGACAAGTTTTCAGTGGTCAATATTGAGCTAAGTAACTAGCTATATATTTATTTATTCCAAACACGTCAATCATCGTTAATGTGCCAAATGCCAATCAAATTAAGTGCACTCATCAAACAAATAATCATACTAAACCTCTCTTAATTGTATACATATGAACGGTGCCCAATCTATATATTAGTACTAATATCTAGTTAGCGGTTCATAACTACGGTAGTCCTACTAAATTCTAATTGCCTTATTTCCTTCATTTTTTAAGTAATCAATTATTACATATACAACTTATGCAACGTAGTTATACTTGACGAGGTAGTTAGGTTTAATTCTGTATTCATATTTCTCGAAGGAGAAAAAAACGCTTATTCTCAATAAAAATTCAGGTATATATAATCAATAAAATGCACTCTATAATTCATCTAAGAAATTACTCAATAAAATTTTGAATTCCCTCAAAAAACAAACTTTTATACGGAGAATTTAGTTATGCGTTAATTGGCCTCTCAAAAATAAATAATTAATGGCCAACTTTTCGAATGAGAAATATCATTACGTGGCACCGATAGACTTTTGCCACGTATCTCATGCAGATGCCAAGGTGGTATTGCGTCGGTTTATGATTGGCTAATAAATGGGTGCACCTAACTTTTACGACGTCCACCCGTTTTAAGAAATTTATTAAAAGAGAAAAGGAAATTTGAAAATATAAGTTATACTTATAATTCATTTGTGCATTAACAATAGTCTTGGTTAAGAATACACAAATTTTAATAAATAGTGATGAGAGCATTATGAATAGAGAATGAGCGAATAATCCGTCTGGGAGAAAAAATTCTACTTCTCAGTTTTTATATACAAAGAAGATGTGTTTCTTGATTATTTATACTTGGTCGAATTATAGGTACCATTCATCGTAGTAGTATTAAACTATTTATATAAATTGTAGGTACCCGTCATTGTAATTTTGTAGATACAACCATTTAAATAGGTGAAGCAATCGATTCAAAGTATGAAAATGGTTTTTTCCAAATGAATGTAAAATGCTCAAGTCAAAGATGATCGAATCAATAAAATTAGTAAGACATCATAAATCCAAACAAAACTAATTTAGAGCATCGGTAACGCTACGGGCGGGGCCGCAAATCGCGAGTCCCGGCCCGTCCCACGCGTTAAACGGGAGAGAGTCACAGCCTGGGCCGGTCCCGGGGCCGCATTCCCGTCCTGGTGACCGTCCCGCGGCCCGCCCCAGCCGCGCGTTAAATGGTGCGGGACGTGACGCAACGCGGCCCGGCCAAGGGTTATTTCGTGTTCGGGCCTATTATTATTAAATTTGAATTTTTTTTTATAAATACTACTCCATCCATCCATTTTCATACACATTCCACTTCATTTCAACTTCAAATATCTTCCTAGAATTCGAAAAAATGCCTCATCGTCAAAGATTATTCGAATCTCAATGTCTCGGTTGTTAGCAGAGGCGGTACCGGCAATCCAAAAAGAAATCAACAACGAAGTAGAACGCTACCAAGCTGCTATTCAAGCTTGGAACGAACAACAAATCCGGGTACCACGTACTCGGATGTATATTCACCGAGACCGTGAACAAGCTGCCTTGCGGCTTTTCACGGATTATTTCTCTAGAGATCCGCGATGGAGTGATCAGATATTCCGTCGCCGGTTTCGGATGTAGAGGCCTTTGTTCCTACGCATTGTCAACGCAGTTGTAGCTCGTGACACGTATTGCCAAACCACCGATGCTGTGGGCCGACAAAGTATATCGACGTTGCAGAAATGCACGTCTGCCATTCGTCAACTCGCTTACTGAACTACATCAGATATGTTCGATGAGTATCTCCATGTAAGCGAGCCTATTGGACGGGAGTGCCTAGCTAGATTCTGTCGGACAGTCGTCGAAGCATTCAAGGATACATAGTTGAGAAAGCCAACGACCGACGACGTTAGGAAGCTGGTCGACATGAACGAGCGGGCCCATGGCTTCCCGGGGATGTTTGGAAGCATCGACTGTATACACTGGCAGTGGAAGAATTGTCCAACGGCTTGGAGAGAACAATACACTAGCGGGCACAAGGGCACACATCCCACGATTGTGTTGGAGGCCATTGCCGACAAACGATTGTGGATCTGGCATGCCTACTTTGGTGTCGCGGGGTCCAACAACGACCTCAATGTGTTGAACGAGTCTCCATTGTTCAACGGCTTGTGTGCTGGGCGAGCGCCGAACGTAGAGTTCATAGCCAACCACCGTCGGTATAGTATGGGGTACTATCTGGCAGACGAGATCTACCCTCGATGGCCCGTGTTCGTGAAGACTATCACATGTCCGACAACGGATCGGAGGGCATTGTTTGCCCAAAGGCAAGAGGCGGCTCGGAAAGATGTCGAGCGTGCATTCGGAGTCCTCCAAGCACGGTGGGCTATCGTGAAGGGAGCGGCCAGTGGTTGGCAGCGGTCACTAGTCGCCGACATCATGTATGCATGTATCATAATGCATAACATGATCGTTGAGGACGAGGAAGATAATGTCACTTTGTGGAGCGACGATCCGCTCGCCAGCACCGGTAATGACTACGTTGTCACCGACCCGCCCGTGCAGGGCCTTCCTCCCGACATCCGCAATGTCATGGCTCGGTCAGCTGCGATGCACCAAGAGGAACAACACACTCGCCTCCAAGCCGATCTAATCGAAGAGATTTGGACTCGCACCAACGTTTTTCAGCATTGATGTTGTGTTTTTTTATCGTTTTTATTTTGTATTTTAAAATTTCTATGTTGTAATTTCCAATCTTTGATCGAAATTAACTTTTCCGTGTTATAAATTTCCAGCGCTTTTTATTTTACGTTTAAAATAAGTTGAAGTTGTGAATATTGTTATTTATTAGTTGCGGCCCGGGTTGTGGCCTGCAGGGTTAGAGCAGTTGGGGCCTGAGCCGCAACTGTAGAGGAATGATGACGTGGAGGGGACTTGGAGCCTGAAACCAGGCCGAGGTTATTGATGTCCTTAGAGAACAGTTAAAAGAGGAGACACAAATAAGATGCAAGAGATGACTAGAATAACAAACAAAAAGACATCATCTCAACATAAAAAAAAATCAGATACCAATTAAAAGCAAGATTAGAAATAATCAGAGAATGAATTAACAACATCCATGAATATTTTGAAGGATAAATATAGTACTATTAGTAAAGAAAGTAAATAGAGAATGGGTCCAACATAAAAGAGTAGTTCTACTACACTACTGAAAGTGGAAAGTGCATCATTTTAGTAAACAAATTAAAATTAATAAATAAGATTATTATTTGTGGTGGAATAATGTACTCCCTTCGTCCCGCACTACTCGCACTTATTTCCTTTTTGGGCGTCCCAAGTTACTTGCACTCTTTCCATTTTTAATAAAAAATTTCACCTACCGCCGTCATTTTTGACTTTCCTATACATTCATTCCTTAATCTCCGAGCCGAAAAGGAAATGAGCGAGTAGCCCGGGACGGAGAGAGTATAATATAGATTTGGTTTATTTAGAACTTTTTTTATTCACGCTTTCCGCGTGCACAAGCCGAGCCGTTGGAGCCGGATCACTTGATTTCTATTTATAAGGCTGCATAACAACTTCAAAACCTCACACGCAAAATTCCGAGTACGCAGAAACAAAGCAAAAACAAAAAAAAAAGACTAAAAAGGGCAGAGAATCGAATTCGTGGCGCTTTTCTATCATTTACGACGATAAAAAATGGTGATGATAGATCAGTATATTTTTGGATGTTTCGCCGCTTCGTTGTTCGGATTCGCTTTGCTCTACAACTTGCGCCGGAAGATAAGGCGGAATAGAGGCTCCAAGGCTGCCGGAAAAGACGAATGCATTACGACCTCCGCCGCCGCAGTTGCCGGTGGATTGCGGCAAGAGAGCGGCGGCGAGCCAGACATTATAATCGTTGGTGCCGGAGTCGCCGGTGCGGCGCTGGCTTACACCCTCGGCAAGGTAATTAAGGAATTTCTTAATTTCTTCCTCAACTTTTTGATTCTTCTGCTATCATTCACCATCCAGATTTCGTTATAACTTAGCTACTTTAATTAAATTTCATCAAGCCTTCAAACTATTGCATCTGAAGAATATTATTCAGGCTACGTGCGTAGAAGTCTGCCAATAAACACTAATTATTGCTACAGAATTAGTGTTTCACTTTTATTTTACTATTATATTAGGGCGGAGCAGACGATTCAAATCCTTTTCCTATCTTATTTACGAGTATTGATACAATCCTCGAGCTGATAAGAAGATGCTATGTTCGAATATATACTGCACATAACGTACTAGACTAAGATTAATAAGAGCTCTAAGCATCCGCTTGATTGTGTATTTTAATGCTGAATAATTGTGTGGAGATTAGGTCTTTAATCTGTCATTAACTTGTGAGATTCATCCTTGCTTCCTTTTGTTTATAAGATACCTGTTTATCGGCATATTTTCTGGACTTGCATAAGCAAATACCATCTAACAATTGTCGGTTCCTAATCTCTGAATATATAGGATTAATGCTTAGTAGCAAATAATTTGTTCTTAAATTAAGTTCGAATTTGGCAATAAATGGAGTGTTAAGAAACTAAGAAAAAATAATTTATATAGGCAGCGGCTGCAGGAGTTTTTGAGTAGGATAGTCCCACCTCCTACGGGTCTTAGGTGCTAGTTGATGAATTACATGCTTCATTCCTCAAACTAACTACGATAATATGGCCTTAAGAAAATATTAAGATGATATTTGTTGAATTTTACTCGAACTATTACTGTGTTAGCTGTTGTATTAATTGGCAAGTCATGCCATTCACCTACTCCAGCAGGATCTATTAAATATACATGTGAACATGTTATAGTTCTTGGAAGAGTAACGTGGCTTTAACGTCTTGTGATGAATAGAAGTCGAGAACATATGATTGATTGTGGAAGTATGCAATTGATATTTTCAAGGAAGCATTAAATCGCCAAAGAAACTGTTGTTATTTTACTCATCATTAACATCTTTCCATTGGCATAATTGCAGGATGGACGTCGTGTTCATGTCATTGAAAGAGACTTGACCGAGCAAGATCGCATCGTTGGCGAACTTCTCCAACCTGGTGGTTATTTGAAATTGATTGAGTTGGGCCTTCAAGGTACAGCTGCAGTGGTCCATATCAAAACTTTATATCAACTCTGTATTTATTGTTGCCATAATATGTATATATTGGACGGTCAGAATTAGGCCCAAATTTGTTCGCTGCAGGAAAAGTTTGTTGTGTTCTTTAAACTTGGTACTAAAGGCTCTGGTTACATAACTGCAGATTGTGTGAAAGAGATCGATGCTCAACAAATTTTTGGATATGCCCTTTTCAAGGACGGTAAAGACACCAAGTTATCTTACCCCTTAGAGAGCTTCGATGCCGATGTCTCTGGCAGAAGCTTCCACAATGGCCGTTTCATCCAGAGGATGAGAGAAAAGGCTGCAACACTTCCAAAGTATGATTTCGTAACACTTCTTTATTTAATTACAATGCTTACTAGATGAATATGGAGGTGTGAATTCCACTATGTTGAGTTGGTAGACTTGACCACAATAGTAGTTAGTTGCACTTCTATGAAAGACTTTCTAACTCCATCAATTGTCAAATTTGCAATTTTCTATCATGTGTTTACATTGAATGATACCTAAAAGTTGAAAAAGATGCAAGATTGAGCAGATGGATATTTACCGAATCAAATTCATGCAGTTTTAAATTCTAGTACACCCGAAAATGGAAAAGATTTTAACTCGATATGTCCTGATGCAGTGTAACACTTGAACAAGGCACAGTGACGTCGTTGCTTGAAGAAAATGGAACTATTAGAGGTGTGCAATACAAGACCAAGAAAGGTGGAGAGATCACGACTTATGCTCCTCTTACCATTGTTTGCGATGGATGTTTTTCGAACCTGAGGCGCTCTCTCTGTTCTCCTCAGGTGAATAAGAGGACAACATATGAATAAACTCTGCACTCTACGAATTGTATGCTGCCTTTTTCATGTCTAACAGTTTCCTAACATGAGTTCTCTTTATATGGTCAGGTGGAGAACCCCTCGTGTTTTGTGGGTCTTATCTTGGAAAACTCTGGTCTCCCACATGCTAATCATGGACACGTTGTTCTTGGAGATCCTTCGCCTATCCTATTTTATCCCATCAGCAGCACAGAGATACGATGCTTGGTTGACGTTCCCGGGCAAAAGGTTCCATCCATTTCCAACGGCGAAATGGCGCACTATCTGAAAACTGTGGTGGCTCCTCAGGTGCTTGAATGCTCTCTCAAAGACATGAAATTTCTTCCTTCCTTGGTTCTTCTAGTATAAGCTTACTTAAATCAATGTTTCTACAGGTTCCTCCTCAGCTGCATGATTCGTTTATAGCTGCTATCGAGGAAGGGAACATAAGAACCCATCCAAACAGAAGCATGCCAGCAAATCCCCGTCCCACCCCTGGCGCGCTTTTGTTGGGGGATGCATTCAACATGCGTCACCCTTTAACTGGTGGAGGAATGACTGTGGCCCTATCCGATATTGTTCTCCTCCGCAATCTTCTTAGGCCTATTGACAATTTACGCGATGGATCCAAACTCTGCCAATATCTTGAATCCTTCTACACTCTAAGAAAGGTAATTTGAAGACCCATGTGCCCATATGTAATGAAAGCGACTAGAAGCAAGATAGAGAGATTTGATGTTCGAATTTTACTCCCTTTTGCAGCCAGTATCATCTACCATCAACACATTGGCTGGAGCGCTCTACAAAGTTTTCTGTGCTTCACCCGATCCAGCAAGGAAGGAAATGCGTGAGGCTTGTTTTGACTACTTGAGCCTCGGAGGCATCTTCTCAAATGGGCCTATCTCCTTACTTTCTGGCTTAAACCCGCGCCCCTTGAGCCTCTTTCTCCACTTCTTTGCCGTGGCTGTCTATGGTGTTGGTCGATTGCTACTTCCATACCCGTCGCCAAGCAAGGTTTGGTTGGGTGCCAGACTGCTTTCGGTGAGTAACTTGTTCGTTTTCGTGCTAAAATTTTTCAGAATCATCACTTCGTGATGTGTATGCTAAGTATATGTGTGTGTTTTATAACTAACAGGCAGCATCTGGAATCATCTTCCCGATTATTAAAGCAGAAGGCGTTAGGCAAATGTTCTTCCCCGCTACCGTGCCAGCCTACTACAGAGCACCCCCGGTTAACTAGAAGATGAACTACCAGATGATCATATTCATTATTTTCTTCTTTTACTGTAAAATGAAAAGAAAAATGGTGTGTTGATTTGCTTAAAGAAATAGTAGGAGTACTATAGATGTGTGATGCCTCTCATTCGCAGAAACCAGAAGTGTAAACACCAATAGAATAAGCAAGAAGTGCAAACACATTATAATTACAGTGTAAAGCATTTACTAGAACTATCATAGCTCTAAATTTATTTATACACATTTCTCTTGACTTCTATCCATGTGCTGCTTGATGAAGCAAACAATCTACATTTGTCTATTCGCTATTTTAACGTTTAAAAATGATCACTTATATCATCTCCAACAATCTCAGTACATCAATACAAAATTGACATTTGGGTACTAATTTATATAACTTCTTGGAAAATCACAACCAAATTGAAGAAAAATCAAATGTTAAGTTGAACAAAACATAAAAATCTGAAATCTGAAAAAAATTTAAAATGTTTAAAATGTAAAATCAGCAACTAAAAAATAATCTGATTAAAGTAATAATAACTCAGTATTTTAACATTCTTATTGATGTTTTGGTGATTATAATTAAGATTTAGTAACATATTAGTAATTAAAATTAAAATGAATTTAAAGAAAGAGGATTCATAGAGCCAACACTAATTGGCTCCAATTGAAAGGTAATAAAATTCATTAAGTAACTTGTAAATTTAGCCGGAAATCAATTCTTCAAACCAGAATGCTTTACATTTTATCAGGTGCAACATCAAATACAGCAAAAGCATTCATCGATTTTCATTAACATAAAATTCCAATTCACATCAGATCAGAAAGCCTCAAAGGCTATGCAACTACATATTTCGAAGAGCCACAAATCAAAATAGCAATTAACAATTACGCCCTCTCTCCCCTAATTCTCCTCGCGAGCTGGATATCCTTAGGCATAATTGTCACTCTCTTAGCATGAATAGCGCAGAGATTGGTATCCTCAAACAATCCAACAAGGTACGCCTCGGCCGCCTCCTGAAGCGCCGCCACAGCGGAGCTCTGGAACCTCAGATCGGTTTTGAAATCCTGCGCAATCTCGCGAACAAGCCTCTGGAACGGGAGCTTGCGGATCAAGAGCTCGGTAGACTTCTGATACTTACGGATCTCACGAAGAGCGACGGTTCCGGGGCGGAAGCGATGGGGCTTCTTCACTCCGCCTGTGGCCGGAGCGGATTTCCTGGCGGCTTTGGTAGCCAGCTGCTTGCGCGGCGCCTTGCCGCCAGTGGATTTGCGAGCGGTTTGCTTTGTGCGGGCCATTGCTAGCGCTAGGGTTTGGAGATTGGAATTTGTTGATGGAGATATAGGCGATTGAAATTTGTGATGAGTGAAGAGTATTTGGAAGGAGTATATTTATTCATGGAGTTTTGAAGGTTTAGGCGGGGGATGGGAGTACAATCTTGGCCGTTGGTGTCTGCTTTTGTAATGGACAGCTGTGATTTGCTTATTTGTGTGCGCGGATCCTTGACGTGGCAGTGCACATGTTCGTTGGATCAAGTGTGGAAATCGGTGGCTGTAAATTAACGTGGTGCGGATTTATGACGTGTCGTAGCCACCGCAGGAATTTTTATTTTCTTTTCGTTGAAAATTGAAATCATGTTTTGGAGAAGTGGGATCTACCAAAATATTTCTACTCCTTGTATTTTATACTAGTACTCCTACTAGTAAATGTAGTATGGAGTATAAAATAACAATCAATTCTTATTACCATATTTCTGTAAAATATTTTAAAAATTCGTACATAATAACTCTCCCGTCCCACAAAGATTGTCCCATTTTTCCATTTCCATCCGTCCCACAAAATTTGTCTCATTTCATTTTTTACCATTTTTTGTAGTGAGTCTCATATTCCACTAACTCATTTCTACTCACATTTTATTATAAAACTAATATATAAAAGTAGGACATACATTTCACTAACTTTTTCAACTCATTTTTCATTACATTTCTTAAAATTCGTGCTCAGTCAAAATGAGACAATCTTCGTGGGATGGAGGGAGTAATATCTAAAATTTTGAGTACTAACTGTTCCAAGAAATAAGAGGATTTAAATTTAGAGTAAAGGTCAAAATTGGTCCTGAACATATAACCATTTTACGATTTTGGTCATATACTTTATCTTTTGGATTTTTGGTCCTGTACATTTCAAACCGAATCACAATTGGTCCTGGACTAACTGTTACATTAAAAACTAACGGTCAACGAGTTTAATCCCGATTTTGACCAAATTAGACTTTTAATTTCTTATTTTTTACTCCCTAATTAATTCCCTAATTATTTTAGTATATTTGTATGTGTATTTGGACACGCTTCTTGTGAAATCCGAATGCCAGAGACGGAATCGCTTCTCTCATCGCCGTCAAAATCTCGGAAGCAGAAGGCCTAATTCCCGACGTCTCAGAAATGCACTTCGCCTCCAGCGCTCCAACTTCCCCCATATCCACCTCCCCTCCTCGCAGCCTCGGATCCACCATCTCCGCCGCGTTCCTCTCCGCCTTCGTCGCCAGCCTCTCTCCAATGGCGGGGCAAAACGCCTAAATTCCAGTAATCAGCTCCAAAACCACAACTCCAAAGCTGTAAACATCGTTCTTCACCGGCGCCACCGTGGCGGAGAATCCGACACTGGCTGATCCGAAATCACAGAGCTTGCAATTGAGGTCGTCGTCGAGGAGGACGTTGGAGGGCTTGATGTTGGCGTGGACGACGTGAGGGGAGCAGGCGTCGTGGAGGTACGCGATTGCGGAGGCGAGCTGGAAGGCCACAACGGTGCGTTGGGTTCACATGAGGGGAGTGGTTTTGGAATCGTGGAGCTTGTGGTGTAAGGTGCCGTTGGGGACAAATTCCATGATTAGGGCGGGATGGTCGTCGTCTGCGTAGGCGAGGAGTTTGACGATGTTTGGGTGGCGGAGGTGGAGGAGGATTCAGAGCTCCTGCTTGAAGGCCTCGTGGAGGCGGTGGCTGGAGCAGTAGACTTTTATCAAATTAAATGAATATTTACT
This sequence comes from Salvia splendens, assembly GCF_004379255.2. Lineage (NCBI taxonomy): Eukaryota > Viridiplantae > Streptophyta > Magnoliopsida > Lamiales > Lamiaceae > Salvia > Salvia splendens. Next base: position 3,267,296 of record NC_056038.1, read on the forward strand.
AAATTATATTCCTGATTTTAAATGAATATTTACTAAAAATAATTAGGGAATTAAGTAAGAGTAAAAAATCAGAAATTAAAGGTCTAATTTGGTTAAAATCGGGATTAAACCTGTTGACCATTAGTTTTTAACGGAACAGATAGTACATGACCAATTGTGATCTGATTTGAAATGTACAATACCAAAAAATCCAAAAGTTAAAGTTTACGACCAAAATCGTAAAATTGGTCATATGTTCAGGATCAATTTTGGCCTTTACTCTTAAATTTATAACTGAATCCTCCAATTTCGAATATAATGCTTGATACGATAAATATATTTTGATTTAAATATTTTTAATATGACAATTTGAATTCAACTAAAAGCATTCACAATTGGGAAGTTATTTAGTGAAATACGAAAAAAAAGTGTAGAAATTCTATAGTAAAACAGCATATTCTCATTGGAAATTATTTAGTGAAATACTCACTAGTCAAATATCGCGTGAAGGAGAGGGAAATCGAGACCAAACATATGATTAGAAGAGGTTAGTAGAAATTAATAAATGAATTTCCAACACACACACACACACAAACATAAGTTGTTGACTCATTCTTGTAAACAACTCATGATATGTCATGAATCTTCAAGATGGTGATCTGTTTCGTCGAATATCTCTTCCTGCAAGAAGGAAGCAGTTGATCAAATTAGGGAATCTCAAAACCTGTAGTTCCTACATAATTGACATTACCTGTAAGAGCTCTTCGATGACGTCTTCCATGGTTATTATCCCGACCGCCTCTTCCTGTTCAGGTAGCGTTGGGAGCGGATTTTCATCTATTTGCAGGATATCAGAGTCCATGTTTTTTGTCCACTTCTTGCTCCTAGGTGTACCCTTGGAGGAATTGCTTCCTGTTTTTGGGAAACTCTTCCATTTCTGCAGAGGTATCCTCGGGTTAACATTTTTATGCGATGAACCATCAATGTCGACTCTCACATCTTTGACTGCACAAACATGGAAGACTAGTGTCAAATAAATGTACATTTGACATTGGCATTTCATCGTAAAACCAGAAGAAATTTACCTCCTGCAGGATCCGTGCTAGGAGGCTTGTCCGCAACCTTGTTACATTGCCTCACAACGACAGCCATGTGACTATGCCCCTTCTGGAATTCATTCAAGATGTCATATAATGGCATAGTTTCTGGCACCCTAACAAGGAAAACGAATAGAAGAACAAGTATTATCATGAGCTGCTAATCTCGGAACTATTTACTACTATATCTCATTATGGAATCATCAACGTGAGATTGCATGTGCTCCACCTGAAGCCCGGTTAATTCTAAAAACGACTGTAGATGCGCGATGAACAAGAAAATAGTATTAGTTTAACAAAAGCATACTTGAAAACAAAATGCATGAGCAAAACTTTCAACTATTTTATGGACGATGCTATATTGTGATACTAATTGCCACAATTATTGCCTGAATATAACAGCAAGTAATAGTAGAAACATTGCTGATTCACTTGATCCTACATGTCTGAGCATGGAAAATGTATATGAAGAACCCAGTGAAGCTATAGTGGTGAGTTTTACTTACATAATGCTATTATATACTTCGGGCTGGGATAAAGTACATTTAAGTTCTGAAGCATCAAGATACCTTGGAATTCTGCGAATTGTGATACTTTTCACTAGGACTTCATCCTCAGGATGAATCGTGAGCAAGTTTTTTGCCTACAAGATAAGGAAAAAGTTCAACATACTAAATCAGATCATTCAGATAATACATAATCAACCATTGTTCAATTAGCAATTTCAACGTGCTCACAGGCGTTTTCGTAACAGTGATGGCTAATATGACTATAGGAGGAAAACTGATTTCATAGCAGAGTGATGGAAGGAGGCTGCTTCTTTAGGATTTGATAAATTTTTTATGAAGAACAGCCAGCTAATAAGTCATACTATTAGCAAGTACCAGAATAAGCCCATTAATGGAACTGAACAGAAGATGAAACAAGTACTACCAGAATAAGCCCAATGACAATTGTAGGTTGCTCGTAGTAGACAGGGACTCTGCTGTGTCCTTTCTCCAAAATTAGATTCATTAAAACCCTTCACCATAACAGACACAAACAACTACTTTCAGCATTTTACAACTCTAAAAAGGGGAAAAGGTTACTGAAGCTGTTGATAGAAAATAATGCATATACAACCTGTCGAGCTTCGCATTAATATCAATAGAAAAGATTTCAGATATAGGCGTCATTGCATCACTTGCTGTTTTGTCTCTGAGTTCTAATGCCCCTGCAATTATGGTCGTCTCATCATGTGTGAGCTCTCCACCTTTACCAGCCTACATAAAAGTGTAGAACAAAGTTTACTCAAACTTTATATAAAAAGCATTTGCAGAAAAGAATAAGAAAATAAGAAACAAGATAATCATATGGAAACCAAACATTTTTTTTATTTCTTGTACCTCATTTCCATGTAAATTGACTAGAGTTTTCAATTCAGCACGACGAAATAGAGCTCTATGTCGATGGCCAAGTAGTGCATCCAACAACTGGAAGTTAGACACATATATGCATGAAAAGTGTTAATGGAACTAGCAAAACTTAAACGATCAATATGCATAACTGTACCTTGCTTATAGGATATGCAACTGGAAAACAGATCCAGACAAGGACACGAACCACTGGGGCTACAGTCGCACCAATAGCTAGGCCATGTCTGGAACAGACAGACTGTGGGATGATCTGAAATTACAAAACCATTAAATCAGTTTGTGATGAACAATGGGAACAATACAAAGTAATGTGTGACATATCTAGTCCATATTATGACAGTTGAAAGGCAATGAGCAATTATGTCACCAATCGCCACACAACCTCTGATTAGATATCTATGTATGATCTATCTCATATACGGAAAGCTATAAAATGCTTTGCATTAAGCCTTTTGTTTTGGTTGGTCTAACATCTATGAAAATCCAACTCCAATTTATATATTTCCTGCGATTTCATACATTTTGCAACAGCCAAAAATGGCAAGATATCAGGATTCCACATTTTCATTATAAGTGGCTCTCGAGGAATTCCTCACCTCACCAAACAGAAGTACCAACGTCACAGATATCAGGATTGCCCCCAAAGTTGAGATGAGACTATCGAGGAAAATAGGAAGAGCCTGCAAGGTAAAGTATCTTTGAAACGACTCGCTAGCTTTTGAAGCGTACTTATCATTACCTCCATTGCAGCAGCATTGCATATTAGCAGTGTGCAAAGCAACAAATGCTGATTCTTAACAACTGGCAATATCTTTTCTGCAAAGTGAGTTCAATCATTTTAACAGAACTACTACAAAGCAACTGCATCATACCTTCATTAATTTATACCTTTAGTTCATAAACACAAGAAAGTAGAATCACTATGCATTTCAAGGGCATATTTACAATATCCACATTAAAAATCTAATCAAATTCGAAATATATACAACTAAGGTTCAAAAACTAGGGAATGGAGCATTCAGCCGTCATGAAATCTTTCGGTATGCATTCAAAACGCAATTGATCGTCAAAACAGCATTAATCAGACTAATTTATACTTCACCAGAAATGATTGCAAAATACCTAAATTGAAGCCTCAAATTAAGCGGAACTCAATCATGAATCGCCAAAGCCGAAATTGATCATAATCAAGGAACTCAACCTACAACAAATTTATGTATAAGAAAAAGAGGCGAACCGGCATGGTTTCGATCGTTGGGAGTGCCGGACTTGGCGAGGACCTCAAGGTCGACTAAGGTGAGAGACATGAGGCCCAAAGTGAGGCCCGACATGAGGCCCGCAAACAGCACCAGAAAAGCCACAACCGCAATGCTAATGAAGAACCCCGCCTCGCAACACCGATACTCCACCGCCATACAAAACACACCGAATTCAATTAATCGATCGCCTCTGGTTTCTGAATTCTTCTACCGATTATGAACAAGTGCAGCATTTTGCGGGAGAGTATATTCACCGTTTCTGGCCACGTGTCCCATTTGTTCACTTATTTATGCATCTCATTTCATGTTGAGAACTTGAAATAAAATTCAATAGCAGTTTCTACACGACTACACCTATTTGGATGTTTATGTATAGAGCGACAAAGTAATTTTTCGTTAAACTAATCTACAATTTCCTTGAAACCTATGTCAATCATTATTAACTTTTGATATTCAACAATATTTGATTTAAAAAACTTTGGCAAAATTAAATAGAGCTTGAAAGTCAGAAATATTTTATTGCATAGTTCAACTCAAACTATTCCTAAACATATTTAAATGTATTTTTGTAAAGTCTTCAAGCCGAACCACTTTTGGGTTAATACAGTGTTAAATCCCAACTTTATCTCTTAAATTTGTTTCACTTCAAATTGAAAATTGTTAGGAAACGAAAATGGCAGCTGGCTAATTTTTTTCCTTTCCAAATATTTCTTTCGAGTTTATATGAATTTAATTTAAGTTTTACTTGGGCTATTTAGGCCCAACAATTGAAAAAGAAATTTTATTGGGCCCAACAACCGAAATTATGACAATTTTTTCATCTCGTGACTCGAATAATAAATTTTTCACGACACTAACTCGTGGAAAATGACGTGAGCGAAATAGATAAATAAATCGAATTTGCCACGCAATTAAATCCCGCTTATCTGGGATTCACTGATTAAGCAAAAATCTAGCATTAGTAGATCTAGATCTCAACTCCCAGTTCTCCCACTCCACTCTTTCTACTTTCTATTTCAGGTAAAATGCGTTTATTTGCTCATTGATCTCTCTCCTTTTACTTTTGTGAAGAATGCTGATGCATATTCTTCTGTTGATGGAATCAACTGGTCACGATTTTGGTGGTAATTGGGTCAATTTTGATCTGTGGGATAGTTTGTTTGTTCCGGCATTTTGTTTGAGATTGAGATTTATGATGATTTCTTTCTGTTGCATAATGCCATTTGGGGAGCTTGATTTAGCAGATCTTATTCCTCGTCGTATCGGCTAGCATGATTTGGGATTCAGATTGGGGGAATTGGTTAAAGATGTAAACTTTCGGCCAAAATGAATTATGTACAAGTGTTGGAGCTTGTTGATCGCCTTGTTTGATGCAGAATATGTGAATATTTCACTCGTTTTAAGCTCTGTATTGATTCATGAATAATAATGTGCTTTTTTCTAGGATTATGAATGGATTAGAGATGTGTTTTTGCCCTGCATAGTGACTCTCACATTGGAATATTAACTAATTTATATGTGTAGAACAGATAGCATCATTCAGTAGAGATCTTTTTGTAGTAAAAGGCTATGTTTAGTTTGATGATCATTGAGTAGAAGTCTCTGAGCTTTGTGGCTTCAAAACACGTGTCCTTATCCTCTGGCCCCTTCAATCCTCAGCAGGTTCTTCAAGCTGTTAAGCAATGTCAAGAAGACCCAATGCTGCTCGCCGTATTGGAGATGGTGGGAGCATTCCTTTCGTCTGGACGTTGCATTCCAAGGCCCAGACATCTCCACTATTATCCATTGGAATTTTTGTTGTGGTATATGTTATTGCTTCTTTCACTTTACCCAATGCTGCTCGCCATATTTTCTTGATCATGTGTTTACATGAGTTTATCCGCTATTATTGCATTTACATATAGTGGATAGGCTCATCCATGCATGTGTTCATACATAGACCCCTTTATCCATATTTTGCAATCTTGTAACTGAGCTATAGTTACCTTGTGTATATGAATTAAAAAAAAAGAGGAGATGGCTTAAGGATGATGCTTGTCCACTTCTTTCTAATCCTTGTGGTGATGGTCCTTGTGACATAGTTGAGCTTGTTTTTGTCAATGTTAATCCATAATGCGAAAACTGAAAAGCTACATGTTTTCTTGAATCTCAGGGAGCATTGCTGGTTGTTGGTTATATTTACCATGGTTCAGGTTTGTTCTTGGCCTTTTTACCCACACTTCTGGATCTGATCCCAGAAAATTAATCTTACATGCTTGTTCAAAAATAGCCATATGTCCAGCTACACACTTTTCACCCACTCAAAACACTATCTTCCAAACATTTATTGAAACCCGTGCTGAATCAAAGTGAAAAGAGGGAGTAGGAAGTTGACTAGAAAAATATGATGATTATGGAAACATTCCCTTTAATAAGCGGTTATATCAATTTTCCTTTGTTCTTGACAGGTAGCAGGAGTGTTGACGTAAATAGTTTAAGTAGACTTGAAGGTAAGCGTTTATGATTTATAAGTGTACTATCTATGATTTTATGAAAGATCCACAACGTCTTGTTATCTAAAACGTAATTCAGCTATGTTTTTGTGATTTTTCTGGTGAATCATGACTGAATAATGAATGCATGTATCAAAGGCTTCATTTCTTGTACTTGTGACCATTATTATGGCTTCAGAATTTCTTGGTTTTTCATTGGTTTAGCAGCACCTACAGCGATTTTCACCTTATTTTGTGATTCCAGTGTTTCAGTCAAAAGTAATCCATGTTCAAGATACAAAAAGGGCTTTATGGTCTGTATATACTATTGCACTTGTGATGCATACCTCTGATTCTTAGATAATGGTAAAAAAGAAGTTTATCAATTGCCAATCAATCTTCTCTCTAATGTTTTCTTCCGTGGCTTCATTTTTATGAAATGTGAATAATTTTGTGATCGGATGAGATGCATTTTGTTGAACAAGTAGTGTTCATGCAGGTGGTTGTACTCTGGAGGTTCAGAAAATAATACCTATTTTAAAGAAGACATACGGTGACAGCATGAAAAAGATATTACATGTTGGTCCTGAAACCTGCTCGGTGGTCTCTCAACTGTTGAAACAAGAGGATACAGAAGCCTGGGGTATAGAGCCCTATGAGTTGGATGATGCTGATGCCAGCTGCAAGAGTCTTGTTCGCAAAGGCATTGTGCGCGTGGCTGATATCAAATTTCCCCTTCCGTACAGGCCAAAAACATTTTCCCTCGTGATAGTTTCAGATGCATTGGATTATTTGTCTCCAAAGTATCTGAACAAGACTGTGCCACAGCTAGCGAGGGTAGCTTCTGATGGCTTAGTTATATTATCTGGTAATACTCGAAAACTTGATCTCTTAAGTGCTTCTATGATTCTGGAAGTTTTTAAGTAAAAAGAGTGTATGAGCTAGAGTAACTTATTATAAAAATGCATCAAGTCATGACATCCATTTTAGTAAAATATCTTTTCCATCTCAATTTCAGAAAAGTTACACGCCACAGTCTTTCCATACTCTCTTTTCAAATGCCTTACAGCAGCTTTCACTCTTTGCCATGTTGCAATTGCATACCATTCATCTTTCGTAAATATCTGAAGTTAGAAGGCCGTGTTTCTCATTATAACATAAACGCTTGCAGGTTACCCAGGTCAGCAAAGAGCTAAAGTGTCGGAGCTTTCTAAGTGGGGGCGCCCGGTAATTGCCAAACTTTATTTCCATTTGTTTTCTTCCAATGCCTCATAGCTGATCAATCTCTGAAAAATCTTACAGTCCTGTTTCACGATTAGTGTGACAGATGTTGTGACCTACGATTCAGTAATTTAGTGAATGGTCACATTCCGTGTTCAAACTTCACAACCATTCTCATTGATCAAATGTCTCTAAGCAAGCACTTATGTCACAAATATCTTCATCCTGATCTGCATTAAACTTAGGGTGTTGGTTTCCATTGAATAGGCGAAGCTGCGGAGCTCAACTTGGTGGATAAGGTTTTTTATTCAAACCAGCTTAGAAGAGAATGAATCTGCTGTGAAGAAGTTTGAGCAGGCAGTATCCAAGAACCCTTACAAGTCAGCCTGCCAAGCTTTTCATCTCAAACCACTGCATTGATCATCTTACCACAGAACAAGGTATTCTTTTATGGCGCCAAAGCCAACGAGCATCTTTACTTCTTCAACGTGTTAAATTAGTTATCAAATGTGCAAATTGTGTTAGTTAATCTTGTTTGATGTAAAATATTTGACCTAATTATTGATTGAAATTTGTTACTGGTCTTATTTAGCAGCCAACAAAATGTATCCTCATTTATGGTGGCAAAAAGTGCTCTGCAGGATATGAATTTGTTTTTATATTAAACGGCACAAATGAGTGGTCTTGTAGCAGCTCCAAGGCGAAATAGAAATTCCAAACTACAATCACATAACATATGATATGACAAAACCACCACCAAACAAACAAAAATGAAGAAAATGGATATGATATTAAGATGAATGTGTTGGTTTGGCTGATGATGGGCTTAAGCCACCATATCCATATGCATGCCAATAACATGCTCGGAGTGGGAATGGTTGACTATGCCGATTGCCAAAGAGTACACTTAACAAAGGCTTTTTACATATCCGAACGTATTGAAATCTATTAATATGCTATACAATCTATAAAGTGATAATCTCTTTCAATTTTTTTTTTGCCTATATTCTTTCCACCACCCAACCCATTCCTCGCAATCCTTCAAATTAGGAATTCTTTTATTCTATAAAATGTTAAAGCCATTCACATTTCACACTTTGCCATTTCTAAGCCACGAGAGAGAGAAATGAGCAGGGTCATTGTGTTGTTATTGGTGATGATGATGGCCTTAAACCACCATACCCATGCCAACAAGGGCGGCCGCCACTACCGTCCCAAAGACTACTTACGTGCCCACAACAAGGCCCGGGCGAGGGTGGGGGTGGGGCCCCTCGTTTGGAACGAGACGTTGGCAGAGTACGCCAGGGCCTATGCTGCAGTACGTTCTCAAGATTGTGAAATGCACCATTCAGAATGCCCGTATGGCGAAAACCTAGCGGCGGGGAGTTGGCAGGTAAACGCGAAGGAGGCTGTCCGCATGTGGGTCGATGAGAAGCATTTGTACGACGTTAAAGACAATCTTTGTCAGGGAGAATGGAGTAGTTGTTTGCATTATACGCAAGTAGTTAGGCGAGGCACTCATTCCGTTGGATGCGCTCACATTCCGTGCCCGGAGGATTGGACCTTTGTGATTTGTAACTATGATCCCCCGGGCAACTATATCGGAGAACGTCCCTTTTAAATTGCTACATCTTGCATGATTATGATTTGATGGATTTATTTGCCTGTTGTTTTTGGTTCAAACGCTTATAATTTCTATTTCAAGATCACATGATACACTCAAGCGATGATTGTCATTTAAATCAAAATTTTTCGTTGACTTTTGGTCAATCTCATACTCCGACGTTTAAAACTAGAATATAAAATCCTAACCTTATAATATTTTCGTAGTTATTCCACAATGAGCAAAATTGAAACTAGTATGAGAAATTAATCAAATATAATGAGAACCAAACGCCGACCTGCTGAGGAAATTCTCAACTCGAACACGATATATCATGAGTTGACACGACACAGCGAAAACATAACGATAATGACACAAACCCAATTTACATGATTAAAATATGATATTACACTATTAAACTTCATTTACACGAACCTAGAGAAGAAAATTTAAATACAATTAATTAAAAAACAATAATATTATTTTTAGCAGCTTACTTGAACACAACCTGAAATTACCAGGTTCCTAATAAGTCAATCCTAACCTTACTATTCATATGTTTAATTAAAATCAATATTTGAAGTTATTAAATTCTAAAAACTTAAATAAGGTTAATTATTTTTTTTTGGAAGAAAAAAGTGGGCAAAAGGCGAAAAATATCTAATGAAATTTTAAAAAAAAGGTACATGACCATTGAAAAAGCCAAATATAAAGCCCCGTACATGAAGTCTCTAGCACAATTTCTTGATGGATGATTGAATACAGCTCCGTAGTTCAAATCTTGATATTGTGATACTTGTATTCATTTAATGTAATATTATTAGGTTCATAACTTTAACATTGCTAGGCAAGTTGACCTTCGTTCAATAAAAGAAAGTTGATCTCCACTGTTATATATTGTCAATTAGTCATTAATTCAAGAATGCTATCCTTCAATTTGGGAATTCTTTGCTTCCTATGTAAAAGGTCATGTGGGTCATCAAAGTCATTCACATTTCTAATCCACAATAGAGAGAATGAGTAAGGTCATTGTATTGTTTTGTTTGATGGTGGCCTTAAGCCACCATATCCATGCTCAACACAGTCCCAAAGACTACCTAGACGCCCACAATGAGGCTCGGGCAGCGGTGGGGGTTGGACCCCTCGTTTGGAACGAAAAAGTGGCTAAGTACGCCCAGGCCTATGCTAATGTACGGTCTAAAGATTGTGCAATGAAGCATTCAGATGGCCCATATGGAGAAAACCTAGCGGCAGGGAGTTGGAAGGTAAGCGCGAAGGAGGCTGTCAAAATGTGGGTCGATGAGAAGCCTTTGTACGACGTTCAAACTGGTCTTTGTGTGGGAGGAGGGATGGACTGCCGGCATTATACGCAAGTAGTATGGCGAAATTCTCGTTCCGTTGGTTGCGCTCATGTCTCGTGTCCGACTGGTTGGACCTTTGTTACTTGCAACTATGATCCCCCGGGCAATTATGTCGGACAACGTCCATATTAAAATTAGTAGATGATACATCCGGTGAAATGTTATGAGCCTAAAATCCAAATGGCATACTTTGATTAATATGATATGGTATATATGTTGGTTTTTTATACCTTCAATCCATTTCGTACAAGGCGATATATAGATTTTTTAATAAATGAGGACTGTATAAGGCTTTAATTATCATAAAGAATAAAATTGTTCATGCTTCTGTTATCGTTGGCTGTTTAATTTCATTATATGATGGTTGCTGAATACAACTGTACAAGTGCGTGTGCATTGAAAATATTTAAAAATATGAATTGTCAAGAATTTTAAGAAAATTACATATATATTGTAAATATCACCGTGTCCTTCACGAAAATCATTATGGCATCATACCAATCAATATCATGAATCATTACGTACATAGTTGTGCAAACTAAATTTTTAATTTTAGTTTTACTTTTTATTTTTGCTAAATGTCTTGTATACTGTATAGTGTATACATTATGAATGTAATAATCTCAAACCAATGCTGATTAAGTGTCTGTATGTAAAATTTTACGTAATTATAATTAATTATATTTAAAATTAGATTTTATAATTAAAATCACATGAGATATTTTGTAACATTAATGTTATAACAATCACGGTACTATAAATTGACTGTGTTTTTTAGATTGATTTGGGATCCCAAGTTGGAATTTATCATAGCACAACCTTTTCACTTTAATTATTCGATAAAAAATAAAATAAAATAAAATAATTCGGGACACATACACCATTAGGCAAGTTGACCTTCAGACGATAAAAGCTCTTTTTTTTTATCTCCACTATTTTAAATAGTCATTAATTCAAGAACGCAATCTTTCAATTTGGAAACTCTAATTTGACTATATAAAGGCCATGTTGATCATCGAATTAAAGTCATTCACATTTCACAAATTTTCTTATCTAAGCCACATAGAATGAGAAAGGTCATTGTATTGTTCAGTGTAATGGTGGCCTTGAGCCACCATATCCATGCCCAAAACCGTCCCGTAGACTACGTGGATGCCCACAACGTGGCTCGAGCAACGGTGGGTGTTGGACCCCTCGTTTGGAACGAAACAGTGGCGGAGTACGCCAGGGCCTACACTGAAGTACGGTCCAAAGATTGTGAAATGAGGCATTCAGATGGCCCATATGGCGAAAACCTAGCGGCAGGGAGTTGGAACGTGAGCGCAAAGGAGGCTGTTGACATGTGGCTTGATGAAGAGCCATTGTACGACGTTGAAACCGGTCTTTGTGTGGGAGGAGGGAATGCTTGTTTGCACTATACACAGGTAGTTTGGCGAAACTCTCATTTCGTCAGCTGTGCTCATGCCCCGTGCCCAAATGGTTGGACCTTTGTTATTTGTAACTATGACCCTCCGGGCAACATTGTTGGAGAACGCCCTTATTAAATTCGTTAGATGCTACATCTTGTGAAATATTATGTAATACTAAATTCGTTAGATGATACATCCAGTGAAATATTATGTGTATGGATTGTAAATTTTTATGTTGACGAATTGAATTTGCACAATGTATTGCTACTACAATAGTTTATAAATTCTATTTCCAGATGAAATACATTCAATCCAATTCGCACAACGCATTACCCGATTGATTTTTTAATAAATGACTATAGACGTCATTTTGTGATCGTGAGTTGCTAAATTCTGTTTTGTGTCTATTGAAACTAACTAATTAATAGTAGTATATGAATTGCCAAGAATTCAGGACAATTATATAAATATAACAAATGTCACCGTCAATAGTCAAATCAATATAAATAGACCAAGCTAATTAAGTTTTTACATTTAGTTTTACTTTCTATTTGTATTAAATGTCTTGTATACATAAATGAATGTGATAATCTAAATAATTTTAAATACAAATATCTGATACTATAATATAATCTATTCTATTATAGCTTCTTACGAATTTGAATTATATATATGCTGCATATTTATAATTTAAAAAGTCGAGTATTTTTTTTACTTATTAATATTTTATTTTATTTTACTTTCTTTTCTTTTATATTTCTCGTCATCTCTCTCATTCTCGGGGAATTATTTTAGATGGATGAATAAATGAATGGGCAATTATAAGTACTTAATAGAAAGAGTTATTAGCCATACTGCTATTCACCAAAGCATAAACACAATGGTAGATTGATGTTGCAGAATGTTGACATTGTAAAACATGTAACAACCTTACCAATAATTAAATAATGTTAAATGGCTGTAATATTGCAGAATGTTGGCTCCCCAAGATGTGATGTGCATGTAATACTATAATGTAGTACATAAAATTATAAATATAAAATGTCATAACATTTTCTAAAATGTGTACGTAATGTATATATTTATAAATATGTGAAATTTAGATAAATATGTAGAATATAATGTAGGAGTATAACTTTTTAGGTAAAAATACTCAATTTAATTTGAATTTGATAATTTGATATAACTCCCTTTAAAATAACATTAGGATACTATTAATTTAAACATAATAGTACATAATTATGAGAAAATAATAACAACATTATGACATAAAACATCAAAAAATCATTTTCCGTATATATACTATCAATTGAGCCGCAGTAATTGATTGTGTATTGATCTCAAATTGGAAATTATCATGGTGACAATCTCTAGGCAAGTTGACCAGCTTCATGTAATAAAAGAAAGTTGATCTCCACTATACTAAAATTCACACAATCATCAAATAAATCACCAATGTTAATATCCTTTTGAAAACATAGGAATGAAACATTCAATTAATTACACTTATAAATACACCAAAACACTCAAATCTCCATACCACAATCACAAAAATGTACTTCTCCACCATGACCAAATCCCTCTTCCTAACAATTTTCTTCGTCGTCGTCGTCGCCGCCGCTCAGAACTCGCCACAGGACTTTGTGGACGCCCACAACCGCGCGAGAGCGGAGGTGGGCGTCGCGCCCGTGGGGTGGAACGCCACCGTGGCCGACTACGCCCTCCGCTACGCGGAGAAGCGGTCCGGCGGATGCGAGCTGGAGCACTCCGGGGGGCCGTACGGCGAGAATCTGGCGGAGGGGTACGGGGAGTTCTCGGCGGTGGACGGCGTGGGGTTGTGGGTGGGCGAGAAGCCGAGCTACGACTACGCCTCCAACTCGTGCGTAGGAGGAGAGTGCCTGCACTACACGCAGGTCGTGTGGCGCGACTCCACGCAGTTGGGATGCGCGCGGAAGCAGTGCCGTAACGGCTGGCAGTTCGTCATCTGCAGCTATTATCCGCCGGGAAATTACATCGGCCAACGCCCCTATTAGCGAGTAAAAATTTAGTGGCATCGTCATTTGATGATGTGTCTAGTCAATTATAATAAGTAGTAGCAAAAAGAGAAAAAAGTAATGAAAGAAAATATTTCTGTAACGCCTCTACTAGCGAATAAAAAATTAATGAAGGAAAATATTTTTGTAATTCATTTGATTAGTTGCGCGCAAGAAAATATGTGTAACTGTATATGCCTATGGTTGGATATGGTTTATTATCTGCTTTTATTGTTGGTTGCCTGGTAAAAGATGTCAAGTTTGTATTGTTTTAGGCCCAAAAGTTACTTCATGACGGCTTAACCAATTTACGGCAAATAGTTGAAAAAATTAGGTTACTTTTGGGTCAATCTCATAACTAACAATTTTGACCAATTTTATCGTTAGTATTTTTTAATTGTCCTATAGCAAAAAAATAAAAATAAAAAACAATGTGTCGTGTGTATAAATTTATTGATGTGACATATACGTGTGTAAAAATTAACGAAGTGACTGATAAGGTGTATTAAACGACGGTGCTATGAACGTTCCTCCGCGCAACATTTTTGGCTGGTCACATCTATATAATTTTCCCCGCATATGACAGTACATGCACAAAGATGACAAGCATAAGTCGAGAAGATTGGACAAAATTGACATACATATTATCAGTGGTTAATTACATTAAAAAAATTAATTATATAAGATGGACGTCTAATAGGCTGGGCCTGGTTTAGGTTTTGGATGGATCTAAGCCTGAGTTTACAAAATGGCCCAATTGAAGCCTACTTACAAAATGGGCTCGTTTCGTTTCACTTATTGGGCCTAGTTGACAAGTCTATGCAAACGTAGACAAAAATGATGGTGCATGGTGATGTTTATATTTTATTCGAAAATATTAGGTGATCCAGATAATCGATTAAATCTTTTACATAAGTAATTTATATAAAATTTTGATAATTGGAAGATTCTGTAATAAAAGAGAATTTTTTTAAGTATCCCTAGGGTTTTAGTGGAGTTTTTTTTCGTAATCATCGAAGATTGAAAAAAATATCTTTAGAAAGTCTAGAAAAAACTCAAGTAAAGACCTAGGGATTTTTAATTTTCATAAAATCTGGTTGTTCTATTTTCAAGACCCAGTCACGTTAATTTGAACTGCATCATACCTTAAGATTTGATTGAGTATTTTATAGTATGCACATATGTCGTGTCGCATTATTAATCTTGTTGCGATGAGACGAGTGCACATATGAACATCAATTGTTAATTCACTTAATTTGGAGTTGACAAATTAATTGATGTCAGTATACTAATTGCATAGTATGCAAATACGCATAGCTGGACACGATATTTTGTAACATGCTTGTTGTGGATAGGGATAGATAAAAATATAAATACAGCTCTTACCAAGCAAAAAAGACCACAATTTTTCATATGGTATAATACCTTACCAATTAATTCGGTATGGTAAATGTATAAATAGAGCAAAACAGGCATCTCTTGTATCCAACAAATTAAAACCCTCACAAAAATGGACTCTTTCACCATTTCCCTCTTCCTAACACTTTCCTTCATCGCTGCAGCCGCCGGACAAAACTCGCCACAGGACTTCCTGGGCGGCCACAACCGCGTACGAGCGGAGGTAGGCATCCCTCCCCTCGAGTGGAATGCCACCGTCGCTGACTACGCCCAGAAGCGGTCCGACGACTGCAACCAGGAGCTGTCAATGGGGCCATACGGCGAGAACCTGTTTATGGGGCAGGGGCAGGTTTCCGCGGTGGACACCGTGAGCGTGTGGGCGAGCGAGAGGCCCAACTATGACCACGCATCCAACACCTGCAAAGGAGGATCGTGCCTGCACTACACGCAGGTCGTGTGGCGCGCCTCCACTCAGCTAGGCTGTGCGCTGCAGCCGTGCCGTAACGGCTGGATCTTCGTCATCTGCAACTATCAGCCGCCGAGAAATTACGACGGAGAACGCCCCTAGGCCAGAATGGATCTACCTTATACATTATATATATGCTACATTTTCTAATACATCACTGCAAAGTTAACATCTGGATCTCTCTTTAGGATAAAAAACTATTTCCAATATAAATTCTCTCCTTCACTTTCTCACTCTACTATTTATAGCCTAAATAATTGTTAACAAAAAATATAGCCGGATCAAATTATTACTTATTTAAAAAATATATATCTATGCAACATAATATAAATATGTTATTTTTAGATAATACTCCAATGATTAATTTAATTATAAATCGTGAATTAATTTAATAGTCAAGGAACATATCAAATATAAGAATCGTGAATCAAGGAGTTGATGATTAATTTAATATAATAGGTGTTTATTTAGGGAATGAAAATAACTTCCAATGATTAATTTAATACAGTAAGCGTGTATTTAGAGAATGAAAATAACGTCCAATATGTAATCTTCCTTTTCTACCCTTTTTAATTTTTTTATCAATTTATTTAATTCCAAGTGGCTTCCATACCAACCATAACATCACCCTTAATCAATGAATTTTATATACATTAATATGAATACTATCCCTTATATTTCATCAACAAATGAAATTCAATCTATGCCTACCAACTAAATTACGCTTTTTCGTCCTTTAAACCCAATTTATGCCGGTACCATTTCAATATAGTATTATCCAACCAAAAGCATAAATTCCAGCAAAATTAGGCCTGCATTTATTGGGGCAATACATCAAAAGATGGTGTGCAAAATCAATGATCATCACCAAATAATTCTACTATACAACAAGCACCTCCATTTCTCTGTGAAGGTTGTAGAAGCCTTGCAATAATTTAAGGTTATCTACAATGCCAGATCCTTCAGCTGCTGAGAATCGACAACGGAGGGTGCACGAGTGAGGGCACATCCGGCAGTGGATGTCTTGGGGAAAGCTATGACCTCCCTGATGGAACTAGCCCCACCCAATAGCATTACCAGTCTATCCAACCCAAAAGCAATTCCTCCTGTGAAAAACTCTAGTTTAGATCTAAAACCGAGACAATACAGCATTCGTGTAGAATGAACTCATAATAAACAAATGCATATATAGACATTATCTTCAATGACCAAATGGCGAAAAAAGATAGAAACTGCACATAAATATTAGGTATTGAATAGAAAATGCAATTGGATCAGCCATCCAATCCTAATTGTTGGGTTACAAACCTATCCCACATCGGATGAGTGAGGTAAGTTGGAAGGTGTATATAATTCCTGTCCAACCCCAATTAGTTTGAGGCCTTTTGGGAGTGACCCAAAAACAAATCCGTGCGGGCTTGACCCAAAGCGGACAATATCAAACTAATGTTGCAGTCGACGATCCTAACAAGTGGTATCAGAGCCCAGGTGGCTATGGGTTGTGCCTGGATGAGCCCCGGTTAGGGTCGGGCCCTGAAGGACTCGGGTTAAAGTCGGGCCCAGGATGACCCAAGGGCCAGGGTTGGAACGACCCATGTTTGTATGGACTGCGTTCCCGATGTGGTCTCGGTTGGATGATAGGTTTGTTGGGTTACAAACCTATCCCAGATCGGATGAGTGAGGGAAGTTGGAAGGTGTATATAATTCCTGTCCAACTCCAATTAGTTTGAGTCCTTTTGGGAGTGACCCAAAAACAAATCCGTGCGGGCTTGACCCAAAGCGGACAATATCAAACTAATGTTGCAGTCGACGATCCTAACAAGTGGTATCAGAGCCCAGGTGACTATAGTTGTGCCTGGATGAGCCCCGGTTAGGGTCGGGCCCTGAAGGACTCGGGTTAAAGTCGGGCCCAGGATGACCCAGAGGCCAGGGTTGGAACGACCCATGTTTGTATGGACTGCGTTCCCGATGTGGTCTCGGTTGGATGATAGGTTTGTTGGGTTACAAACCTATCCCACATCGGATGAGTGAGGGAAGTTGGAAGGTGTATATAATTCCTGTCCAACTCCAATTAGTTTGAGGCCTTTTGGGAGTGACCCAAAAACAAATCCGTGCGGGCTTGACCCAAAGCGGACAATATCAAACTAATGTTGCAGTCGACGATCCTAACAAGTGGTATCAGAGCCCAGGTGACTATAGTTGTGCCTGGATGAGCCCCGGTTAGGGTCGGGCCCTGAAGGACTCGGGTTAAAGTCGGGCCCAGGATGACCCAGAGGCCAGGGTTGGAACGACCCATGTTTGTATGGACTGCGTTCCCGATGTGGACTGCGTTCCCGATGTGGTCTCGGTTGGAGGATAGGTTTGTTGGATTACAAACCTATCCCACATCGGATGAGTGAGGGAAGTTGGAAGGTGTATATAATTCCTGTCCAACTCCAATTAGTTTGAGGCCTTTTGGGAGTGACCCAAAAACAATTCCGTGCGGGCTTGACCCAAAGCGGACAATATCAAACTAATGTTGCAGTCGACGATCCTAACACTAATAACTCATCCAATAAAACAAGTTGAAAATCTCCCTAAGCCAAGTCTCCAGCTACTTTTCTTCTATTATTATAATTTTCATTTAGATTCTAACCAATTTTTAGTTCGGGAAATGTCATTCCATACCATGTGGGGGAGCACCCATATCCAGAGCCTCCAAAAGATACCCAAACTTGTTTTCAGCCTGCACAAAATCAAACAAAAGATACACAGATGAAATGAAGACATTCTCTAATGATCCTTGATGTTAAAACGTTTGATTGGTTGAGAGCACTAGGAGTAGGATCTACCTGTTCAGAAGAAATGCCAACTATTTCCAAAACCTTCTGTTGGACTTCACGCTTGTAAATTCTCAAACTTCCCCCACCAATCTATCAAAAAACATGGGCTCTCAGGCGATTGAAACTGCTTAACGTATAGGAATACAAGGATTTATTTACCTCTACCCCATTGTAAACCATGTCATACGCTAAGGCTCGGGCAGAGGCAAGGTCTTTCATGTCCTCAGGATGAGGAGCTGTAAAAGGATGATGCAAGGCCTACAAAGAGGTCAAACATAGAAAGGTCAGCAATAATAAACACGTCTCTTAGAATGAGTACCGTTACCTTTCAGTAAAGCTAATATAAAAATTGTACAAACCTCAAGCCTTTCCTCAGAATCATTCCACTCGAACATTGGAAAATCAGTTACCCAGAGGATCGAGTGCCTTGACTAGCAAACACATAGATAAACAACATAAATATCAGAACAAAAAGTGCCATAATAAATTCTGCATTAAGGTAATGTGGTTCATACTTTAGGATCAAATCTACCTCAACAACTTACATGATCAATCAATCCCAACTCATGTGCAACGTACAGCCTTAGTCGGTCCAATGTTTTATTAACTGATGCATTGTTACCTACGGCAAACAGAATGAGATCACCAGGACTAGCAGATAGTATCTTCAGTAAGAGATCATGTTTGGTTTTTCCCAAACTCGACACCAGTGCGGGAATCCCTTCAAGTCCACCTGCATTAAACATTATGATGCAACGGAAACATTTTCACGAAGTAATGCTAGCTAGTATCTTGTTAAGATGTGTTATTACCATGACTTGAGACCTTTAAGAACGGCAGTCCCTTTGCTCCAGATTTAATAGCTTCATCATAAATATCACCCTTTTTAAGAGCACTATTTGAATACTTCTGGCTTCCTGAAGGAATGCATATTGCTTTAATGATGCCGTCACTCGACAAGGTATCTGCAAAAACCTTGAAGGAAGAATTCCTGAACACTTCCGATACCTGAAGGTTGAACAAGATTTCATCAAAATCAGCAAGTGTAAGATGAACAACTGGTCAAGCTCCAGTTTCTTATATAGATTGATCTCCTCTATGATCCTATTTACATGAAAACAAAGCACTGAGGCGTGTCAAGGTTACATCTTTCAGTTCAAGATCAAAACGAATATCGGGCCTGTCTGAACCAAATCTGCTTGTAGCTTCAGCATATGTCATCCTTGGGAAAGGGCTAGGTAGTTCAACTCCTTTGATATCAAGAAAAACCTGCAATTAATTAAATAGTCATTACAGACTCCATATAATTAGGGAATAGAGTTTAATCCACTTGGCTACCAAATAAGCTCAAGCTTGAAACAGCAGTTGACAAGGTAAAAGTCACATTTCCAGTACAAGATTATCTATTCAAGAATATTGATGTGAAGACTTGTATGGAAGAAAAAGATTATCAGATTCATGAGGCCAGATTTTTTAAGCTAGTTTAAGAGCTAACAAGTGACTGTTAGCATCACAAGTGTGGAGCTCTAGAAGATCCAATAAAGAATAACCCAAAAACTAATTACATGCTTGCTTGAGACCATGTGTCTAACACCTAGAATATATCTGACATTCTTTCATGGTTGAATAACTGATTTAAAGCCCAATCACACAACATAAGGCAATGACAACATACACAGTTGAGAATCTGGGTTCCCTCAAGCTATAAACCCATTATGTTTCCCAGCATTGACAAAGATGTACATTTCCTAGATATACTATAATATGTCAAACTTTCATCCTGGACACTAGTACTCAACTGATTAAAAGTTATGGAATGCAATGAAGTCAGAGTAACCTTTCTAATCAAATCTTCATTCAGATTCAGCATATCCTCCAGAGGAGTGAATGCTATTTCAATGTCAAGCTGTGTAAATTCGGGCTGCCTGTCTGCTCTTAGATCTTCATCTCTGAAACATCTGCATGGCAAGAAACAGAAGTTAATCCAGATATTGTTCACATCATAAGTGCCAATACAGAAAAATGAAGCCCTGCTGAATGAGGAGTCTTCTTTGGGGGTGTTCGGTTGGCAAGATTAAATCTCATGATTAAATATGTATCATGTTTGGTTCATAAGATTGAACCCTTCAACTTAATCCTAGATGGATAGTCTCATGATAATTAGTCATAATCTCCCCCTCCAACTAAAATAATCCCACAACTTAATCCTAGATGGATAGTCTCATGATATTAGTCATGGCAACCGAACGCCACCTTTGTGAAGTAAGAAAACAAAATCATGGTTGTTCATATTTTGGAACACCAAAACAATATTTGCAACTGAAAAGCTAGAAATGACATTCTCAATGGGGAAATGTGTATTAGAACTGATGTGGTTCAGACAGATACAATGAAATCAAAAAGGGAAAAGCATTTTATTATCCCCTCAGGGAATTGAATTACCTTGCTATTTGATAGTATTTATCAAAACCAGAGACCATTAGCATCTGCTTGAAGAGTTGTGGACTTTGTGGCAAAGCATAAAATGTTCCGGACTTCATAGAAGACATTAAGAGAATAAGCATCAGATCTTTATTTTTTAAAGAAAATCATACAATCAACGGCTATATGATGGCAAAGGTGCATTAATTGACTTGTACAAAAACATTCATGTAACCAACTCAATGTACTGTATCAACTGCAACAAGGAAATGTTATACTTTTCTAGATAATCAAACCCAATAAGGCACCATTGGTCATAGACTCAGAATATAAATATTTAGTATATTTAAGAAGAAAATAAGAAAATAATTCCAATAATACACGGCATAGTTTAATGGGCTCATAAGTCCTAACAATCAAGCAATTACAAGATCAACAAAGTTCGAGATGAATGAAGCATAAGTTAGGCTGAAATTCAAGATATTTTTTTTCTTTATTACCACCAAAAATTGTCAGTAAGTAAGACTAGGAGTAACTTCGTAGAGTTTCATTACTTGCCCCAACTATATTAACAGGTTGATGAAATGCCAAATCATGAAACCACATTGAGGCAGTATATCTCCATTTAAAAGTAGTCAAAGATACCTGAACTCTTGAAGGCACTAAATAATCCCTCGCACCTTCCGGTGTAGATCTAGACAGAATTGGAGTCTCGATCTACCTTACCACAACTAAAGAGTCAGGATCAAGATCAACACATGGATATACTCCATGGAAGCTCTGATATGCTTTAATCACAAATTCAGACAGACTGAATACCAAAGTATATACCTCAATGAAACCATGCACATCCTCAAGGTATCGTCGAATGAGTTTAACCACTTTATGCCGCAACATTATATTAGAATGCATTTGAGGTCGCCGTAGGTCTAGATATCGGTATCTGATATTGGAGCTTTTTATGAGTATGTGAACATATTAATAGAACTCAAATTCTTCATATATATCAACAATTCAACCAAGGAAATTGCAGTCTTTACTATTGCTAAGTTGGTTAAAACACCCCCAAACCCCTTGAACCCTTCCTCCAACCCCAAAAATAAAGTCAATTCATTATCAATGCAGCAGATATGATTGGTTTTCTTCTCAACTCAGACATAAAGCTCAATTTTAAGACATTAGGTCAGTGCACAAATTCTGGATGTCGGACATATATAATTGACAGTTGAAATCGTTATTTAGCATCGCAGATACATAATTTCTTCATAGAAAATTAAACGTTTGGAACAAGGGCAATGAATTACTAGAGGCATTGCTACAATTATAATTTATAACACCCCATACTAGCGGAGATCATGGAAAACGGGCTACCTCAATCTGATTTCCTCTTTGGCAGACTCTTTTGCCTCGTCAGCAGTAGTAACCAAAAAAGGCAACTTTAATTTCACCGCATTCAACACTTGGGCATGCTCAGCAGCAACCTGGAATTGAAAATCACTAATAACCATTGAGATATCATAAAAGTTTTATAATCTTTTTTTATTTTCTCCCATTAACATTTGTTAAAAGCCTTATTCTCCGTATACACATGCATATAGGAACTATCAGAGAAGCAATTATCTTCATTTGCTTAATCAACCAAGAACAAACACGGTGGTTTTGAAATTTTAGACCAAGAAAAATGTATAAGACACGAGAAACTCTCAAAGTCAAGGCAAATATTTGACGGAAAAACCGGATAAAGCGGTTTGGTGAACAAACTATTGCCAACTTCTAGTGCTCAATGAAAAAAAAACTAATGGCCTATGTTTTTCAAAAGAACTCACCTCTATGAAGCCTGTTTTCATCTTTTTATTTATAGACTCAATTGGCCGCTGTCGGATAACCCCTTCCACTGAAATCACATACTCGAGCCTCAAATCATTGACAACTGCATGAGCCTCAGGGAAATCATCTGGAAGAGTAGTAACCTGTTCATCAACGGATATAAGTAAAGAGAGAAAATGAGATGAAGATTGAGCAATAACAGATAGTACATTTTGGAACTTTGAAAATTATAGTCTGTCATCACAATCTGCCTTGAAAATTGCATTAACAGCATTGATGCAACATGAGCTGCATAGCAGAACCTAGACAAATAGCTAGGCTAGGGAATGAATTACGACTACAAAGTCATGTAGTAAATTCCTATGAGCATATTAAGTAGTACAAATTTTGCAACAATTTTGACTTCTCAGAAAGAAAGAAACTTTGAAGGCTCAATTTTTTAGATAATGTGTGATTGAGATCATTAAACTTATGGAACAAAAATCATGGATGTGAAATGGGACTGGTTATTAAATTCGGTACAAAATTTCCACATATAATTAAACATTTATCTGTTCAACTTCATGTGATACTGTGAGTTGCAAAATGCAAAGCCAAAATCTTGTGCGAATCTCCAAAAATGGGAAACTGTGCTAATAGATTTTCAACTTCCCAATTTTTTATCCGAAAAAAATTACCTGCACGATTCCGGTGTGGTCGCGAAGGGTGACGAATGTGAGACCGCCGTGAATACGGTGGAGCGCCACCCACCCACAAAGGCGAACCCGTTTGCCTACGTCCGGTTCCCCCAATTCGCCGCAGAAATCAGTGCGCCTGACCCATTCAAGAGAGCTGGCGTTGGTCTCGGAAGCGGGAGACGGCGGCGGTTTGGTGCTGGCAACACTGAGAGTTTCCGAAGCGGAAGCATAAATGGATGAGTGGGGGCGCCTGTGGAGGAGCTTGGAGGGGTTCAATTTTGGGATGGTGAGGAGTAGGAGCGGAAGGGAGGACTTTGCGCGGAGGGCGACGGCTGGGAAGGAGCGGAGAAGGGCGGACATGACGGCGTGAGCCCCGAATTCAGAAATTGTTTTTAAGTCTTATCTTTTCTGATAAATTGACTCACTTGTGTTGCTTGTACATGGTGCATTACTTTTGGTTCTTTGGGTTAAAAGTCTGTTGCAATGGGCTCGAGGTATACGAGCTTCATGGGTAGGGACGCCTCGATCTCATACTGGATTGTACATAATGTCAAATTCTCCTAAAAATTGATAGTAGTATTTTTTGTTGGTTGGCTACGGATAAAATATTCACTGGTCTACACACTCCACGTAGCATGATGATGTGGTGTGTTCCACTAATTAGAAGTTACAAATGAAAGTAGTACGAAATATAGAAATTACACGTTCTTATGAATAGAATAACATTTGAAAAATAAAAACTTTAAGAATTACAATGTAAACTATTACTACACATACTATATAATATTATATTTCATTTTTTTCCATTATCTATTCACGTCATTCTAGGTAATTTATTTAAAATTTGATTAGACTATTCTCTCTTTTTTTCATTTGTTGGAGTATATACGTATTATACATAGGTATAATATGTATCTCAAAATCACAATACGTTAATGTAAATTAACTATTTTTCCATTTTGTATTTATACATGAAAAAAATTAAAATCTAATGATAAACTAAATCATATTAATTGTGTTAGTACTATAAGCACGAAATTAAAAATATTTTATATAATTTTATTTTACCAATACACGAATTTTTTTTACTTAGTATTGTATGTATCTCAAATAATCACAATACATTAGCCTAAAATTAGTATGTTTTCATTTTATATTTATATTTGAAAAAATTACAAATAAAAAAATAATAATAAACTAGGTAAATCATAATTAATTGTATTAGTACTATAGGCATGAAATTGAAAATATTTATATAATTTTGTTTTACCATTACAAAAAATAAAAAAATACCTAGTGTATATAAATTAGTCTTACAGTGATGTGAATAGATAATGAAAAAAATGATATATATTACTATTATTATTATTATTGTATGTAGTAATAGTTTATATTGTTGTAATTTGGAAAGTTTTTGAATTTGAGGATTTCATTTTATTTATAAGAACTAAATAGTACTTTATATAGTTTAATTTATATATTTTTACTACTTCCATTTGTCAACTTTTAATTAGTGGGACATACCACGTCATCATGCCACATGGTGTGTCTAGACCATTGAATATTTTCTCGTTGGGGACGTCGCGATGATTATATTTTCGCTAATTTCCCACAGATTTGTTGGGTTTTGGATTAAATAATTGGTGAGACTTGAGCTCCGATCATTATTTCAAGGTCACGAACATCTTCATATTCGAAAGAGTTTCATGTAGATATTTTGAACGCTTTAATCATGAGTCTAGTAATAGACAAATTATGAAAAACATGTTGTCCAATTAAAACTAGTGAAATTGCTAACTATTCAACCGAGTGAGGTTTCTTGAGGAATACATAGAAGTCCACTATACATAGGGGTAGTGACAGTGGTGAATTTTGGATAACCTATTTTTTTTTATCATATGTACTAAACTTATTTACATAAAAATAAGAGTAAATGCCAAAATTAGTCCTGAACATATGTCCATTTTACGATTTTGGTCCTAGACAATATTTTTTGAATTTTTGCATCCCGAACATTTCAACTAAGATCACAATTGGTCCAAAACTAAATGTTCCGTTAATTTTTAACAGTCAACATTTTTAATCCCGATTTTGACAAGATTAAGCTGTTAATTGTGAATTTTTTAATTATTTTGAAATTGAAATTATATATTTAAAAAATAAGAATTTATTTATTCTAAATACATTACAAAAATATAGTACTACTAGTAATATTTTTGGCTTAATTAATTTACCTCGAATACTAGTGTATTTTCTCATTTCACCCCTTCCTCTCTCACAACACACACTCAAAACCCTAGGTAGGGAGAGAGGGATAATTATACAATACATACAAAATGTTTTACCAATATTTCAAATTAGTACAAAAAGTTTTAAGTTTAGATGCATCATACAAAAATTTTATTAATGTTACGGATCAGCACATTCCATCTAATTAACTTTAACACGGTTAGTTTTTAACTATTCCATCGTCCAACATATTAGTAGAGCGCTAAAAGAAATAGAGTTTTACTCTTAGAAGTGAACTGCCACGGGCTGCCCGGCAATTGATCATTCCAAAAGTGAAACTTACTTTGATTCTTGTCTAAGTGGGCTTTGAAATATTATTATGTTTCAGAACAAAATTTAAGAGGAATTTCAATTCGTAGTTTTGATTTGAGAGTATTTCAAATCAAATTTTGGATTTATTGTTTGATTCGTAGTTTTAGTAAACTTTTTTAATGTATTCCAACACAATATATATCATAGGGAGAACATAGAGTAGAACTCGATGGAACATCTTCAAAATTTTTTACACAGTTTACCTTCTTCCTCTTCACAGAGATAAATTGTAGTAGAACCCTAATTTTTTTTCACAGTTATATGCTTGTTTTTCAAAATTTAGTGTACGCCCTCACCGTTTCTCCATTGGTATTGATGGAGTACGTACTAAACAAGCCCAACAGCAGTAAAGCCCAAGAAAGAGTATCAGTTCGGCATGACTAAAGAGTTCAGTTCGGCACAACCAAAGAGTTCGGCCCCAGCCTACAGCTCGGTAAAAGCCAACCAATCAAACTCTGCTCTCAGGTCGGCATCAAGCTCTACTCTCAGATCGGCAAAAGCTGCTCGGCAATAATTCAGCAGTTCGGTCTCAATATTCGACCGAACTGGGAGATAGTGGACTCATGCAGAACCTCCACGACCTCCACTACACCCACGATCTATTTAGTGGTGTCAAGCAGTCATTAACTCATGCAGGATAGTGGACCCATGCAAGATCGCCACGATCTCCACGACATCCACTACCTAGTAAATAGCTGCATGCCACGATCTTGGTCCTTTGTATAAATAGAACCTAGATCAGATAGATAGGGTTACATTCTCTCGATCTCTAGAGATAAAATACAAAATAGCAAGTCTGTATTGTAAGCTGTAGAAAACAGATCAAGCAATACAACTCTGCCCTCTTTTCTTCCCGTGGACGTAGATTTACCTCAGTAAATCGAACCACGTAAATTCATTGTGTCGTGATCTGCCATTTTCCTGCATTCATCACTAACATCAAATTTTCGCCGACTCATCACTGGCGCCGTCTGTGGGAAACAGAGAACCAAATTTGTGATAAAGCGAATTTTTGACCCTTTTTCCACCCCAAAAAAAAATGCATACCAGATCACATAACACCCATAATACCGTTCGTGATAACCGTGAGGAAGCTAGTCCAGCTCGCAGGTCTGAAAAACGGCCTCGGGAGACATCTACCTCCGGTTCTCACGAAGAAGGAACAAGCCCCTCCAGGAGTCATCGCACCGAGTCTTCCCAGCAGCCCGATTTAAATGAAGCTGTCAAGCTGTTCTTGGCCGAGAAGCAGGAGGAGTTCTTAACCTTCCTGCAGAAGAGCCAACAGCCGGAGAAGACAACGACGGATTCTCCCTCCTCATCTAGGCATGAAAGTCACTACCGCAGTAGTGACGTGTCTTCCAGGAGAAAGAATCCTCAACCCCGACATGTTCCTGTTCCTCCTCGGTACCGGAACCACAGGAGAACTCCATCTCCTCCGTACCGAAGAGATGTCGGGTTCGCCATGTACGGAGCATTAAAGACTCCGTTCTCGGACGATATCACCCGAACTCCTTTGCCGCGGAACTACCGAACTCCGTCGATAACCTATGACGGACTCGTGGATCCTCATGATTTCTTGGGACGCTATCAATATAACATGGCGAACCAGGGTCTCAACGAGGTCCACATGTGCAAGCTGTTCCCCGAGCTGCTCATCGGGAACGCCAGAAGGTGGTTCGACAGCCTTCCTCAAGGCAGCATTAGATCCTACCGAGATCTAATGGATGCTTTCCACAGGAGGTTCTTTCAGAAAGCGGAAGCCCGGATCACTTCGGCTCAGCTGCTTTCTATTCGTCAAGGTCGCGACGAAAAAATCAGCGACTTTATGACAAGATTCCACAAGGAATGCCTGCAAGTAGACGATCTCAACGATCTGCTTGTCATCTCGGCATTCCAAAATGGAATCCTGCCTGGAGCTCTCTACAGGAAGCTCGTTGAGTGCGGTCCGCAGACAGCTCAGGAAATGTGGGACATTGTGGACCAGTACTCCCGGGCCGATGAGGCAGACCGTCGCAAACGGTCGTTAGACAGCTCATCGTCCCGAGGAGACAGAAGGAAGCCCGATCATAGCGATCAGGGGCATCCTCGCCGGACTCCATTTGAAAGAATTCAAAGGGCTCCGGTGCAAGACAGATTGGGACCCCGTCTCAATCCCGAGAAGCCGCCCGCTCAGTTCGTACCGCTGAACAAGTCAAGAGCGGAAATTTTCGAACTACATTCCGATATGTTCGAAAGACCAAAGCGGATGACGAAATCAGCCGCGCGGCGACCTCAGGATCAATATTGCTCCTTCCATCAAACCCACGGTCACGATACCGAGGAGTGCCGAGATTTGGCTGCAGGTATTGATGTTCTTGTGAAAACAGGAACGTTAAAAAAATACCAAAGCAAGCAGCCGAAAAAGAACAAAAGGCAGAGAGGTGCGAACTGCAATCCTCAGGATCCGAAAAGGCATGAGGATCCCGAAGACGACGACGAGCCGCAATATGATGGAGTAATCCTGACTATTGATGCTCTCCCTGCCGGGAAGACTAAGTCGTCCCTAAAAGCAGAACGCAGAGGTTCCAATCAAGAGGAGCCAACACATAAAAGGCTGAAGAAAGACGAAGTGATTACATTTTCAGACGCCGATCCCGTCCCAGCCATCTCTCCTCACCAAGACGCTATTGTCATTCAAGCCGGAGTGGCAAACAAACTGATCCACAGAGTATTTGTGGATACAGGAGCGTCAGTCAGCATTCTTTTTAAAGAATGTTTCGATAAAATGGAAGTGGATCCAGCTCGGCTCAGTCCGGCTCCACTTCCTCTGAAAAGTTTCGCCCAGGAGGACACCCGCCCTGAAGGTATTATCAGCCTTCCGATCACGGTGGGAAAAGCGCCTACAAGCTCCAATACGATGATCGAGTTCTTTGTGGTGAAAGCTCGGTCCCCGTACAACATCATCCTGGGGAGAGACTGGCTCAACACAGTTCGGGCCGTTTGCTCTACTTATCACCTCACCATCAAGATCCCCACTAAAGGTGGGATAGCGGTCATCCGAGGTGATCAAAAGAGAGCAAAAGAATGTCTGCAGGTTGCGCTTAAAAGTGCCGAGCAATCAGTTCGGCACCATCAAGCATAGCAATCACAGCAACCGGAGTCAAAGGCAAGCGAGATGACCGAAGTCACTTCAGAGCCGAACTCAATGACCGTTCAGTTATACGAAGATGATCCATCCAGAACGGTCAAGATCGGCTTCGCAGGAACGCCTCTACTCCGGGAAAAGACCATTCAGCTCCTCAAGGAGTACAAAGATGTCTTTGCATGGTCTCCGTTGGACATGACCGGAGTGCCCCCCGAGGTAATCACTCATCGGTTAAATATTGATCCTTCAATCCGGCCAGTAAAACAGAAGCAAAGACTCTTTGCGGCAGAAAGAAGCCAAGTCATCCATGACGAAGTCCGCCAATTACTAGAAGCGGATGTACTATTCGAGGTGAAATATCCTTCCTGGGTGGCCAATCCTGTGATGATCAAGAAAAAAGAAGGAGGATGGCGGATGTGCATAGATTTTACCGATCTAAACAAGCACTGTCCTAAAGATTGCTATCCCCTTCCGAATATAGATAAAAAAGTAGAAGCTTTGATCGGCTTCGAAATTTTCTGTTTTCTTGATTTATACAAAGGATATCACCAAGTATTGATGGATGAGAGTGACGCTCCGAAAACAGCTTTCATTACCGATTTCGGCATTTTCGCTTATAAAAAGATGCCATTCGGTTTAAAGAATGCCGGAGCCACTTATCAAAGGATGGTAGACAAGCTTTTTCGGCACCTGATCGGAAAGGAGGTCGAAGTGTATGTTGACGATATCGTCGTCAAAAGCAAAAGCACTTCGGAGTACGAGCACAACCTCAAGTCCACTCTCAACGTGCTCAAGAAAGCCAACCTCAAACTTAATCCCCAAAAGTGTACCTTTTTGGTAGATTCGGGAAAGTTTCTGGGTTGTTGGGTTTCAAAGGACGGACTCAAGGCAAACCCCTCAAAAGTTCAAGTCGTTCAGAACATGGCAATGCCGAAGTCCATAAATGACGTGCAAAGGCTAACCGGATGTCTAGCCGCACTGAATCGATTCCTTTCCCAAGCAGCCG
This sequence comes from Salvia splendens, assembly GCF_004379255.2. Lineage (NCBI taxonomy): Eukaryota > Viridiplantae > Streptophyta > Magnoliopsida > Lamiales > Lamiaceae > Salvia > Salvia splendens. The sequence goes on from NC_056038.1 coordinate 3,297,486, forward strand.
AAAAGCAACTGCCGTTCTTCAAGGTGTTGAAAAAGGCACCAAAGTTCGAGTGGGGAGCCGAGCAGAAAAAGGCCTTTGACGAGCTCAAAAGTTATCTAGCCGAGCTTCCTATTCTATCTGCTCCAACCGAAGCCGAAGTAATATTCTTATACTTAGCGGCTTCAGATCAAACCATCAGCGCGGTGCTTGTACGAGAAGAAGGCCTAAAGCAGTTTCCCATCTACTTTACAAGCCGAGCATTAAGAGGTCCAGAAACAAGGTATCAACCTCTGGAAAAAATTGCTCTGGCGCTAGTAAATGCAGCAAGGAGACTGCGGCCATACTTCTATGCTCACAAGGTATGCGTCTTAACCGATCTGCCTCTTCGGCAAGTTTTGACCAAGCCAGAAGCATCAGGCAGAATCGCCAAATGGGCCATAGAGCTGGGAGAACACTCAATCGAGTACCTACCTCGGAAAGCCATCAAGGGACAAGCCTTGGCAGATTTTCTTGCAGAGGCCAAGTTCGATCAAGCAATCCCTGTCATTGCCGAACAGAAAAATTCTACCAATGCCGAACTAGCACAGCCCTCGGAATCCAAAGTAGAGCCGCCAGACTGCTGGAGCGGATTCGTAGATGGAGCTTCAAACAAGATGGGAAGTGGAGCTGGTATTTTACTCGTCGCTCCCGACGGACACGAGGTAACCTACTCACTTCGGTTCCTATTCCCCACTACTAATAATGAAGCCGAATACGAAGCCCTCCTGGCCGGACTCCAGTTAGCGCAAAGTCTGCTCGTCAAATCTCTCAAAGTCCATTGTGATTCACAAGTCATAGTAAATCACATGTTGGGTACAAGTGAAGCCCGTGACGAGAGAATGAAGAAGTATTTGGACAAAGCGCAAAACCTCAGCCGAAGTTTCTCCTATTTTCGGATAATCCGCGTTCCCAGAGCGGAAAATAGCCGAGCAGATACCTTAAGTAAGTTGGCCTCAGATCCGAGCTCAAAGGCGGAAGAATTAATACATCGAAGCATTGATGAAGCCGAGGTACATTCAGTATCCAGCTCGCCGAACTGGATGACGCCGATCTTGCAGTATCTGGATCAAGGACAATTGCCCGAGGATAAGAGAGAAGCTCGGAAGATCACATGCCGAGCACTTCGGTACGAACTTCATGAAGGAGTCCTCTTTAGAAAGTCTTACCTCCAGCCGTTATTGCGGTGCGTAGGACCAGAAGAGACGGACTACATCCTCAGAGAAGTTAATGAAGGATCGTGCGGCAGCCACATCGGAGCTAGAGCTTTAGCTAAAAAAGTTCTAAGATGGGGATATTATTGGCCAACCTTGGTACAAGAAGCAGTGCAGCTCGTCAAGACATGCCCGAAGTGCCAAATCCATGCAAATATCCCAAGGATGCCGCAGACCGATCTATTCACTATGCAAAGCCCTTGGCCTTTCATGCAATGGGGCATAGACATAGTGGGACCACTTCCTCAAGCTCCTCGGCAAATGAAATTCCTAATCGTTGCCGTGGACTACTTTACGAAGTGGGTGGAAGCTGAACCATTAGCTACGATAACGAGCTCGAAGGCATTGGACTTCGTCTGGAAGAACATAGTGTGCCGATTTGGCATACCCCACATCCTCATCTCGGATAACGGGACTCAGTTCACCGACAAGACGTTCAAGAATTGGTGCCAAGAGCTGAATATTCAACAGCGGTTCACTTCGGTCTCTCATCCACAAGCAAACGGACAAACGGAGGTAACAAATCGTATCCTGGTGAAAGGGTTAAAAGCTCGGTTAGAACAAGCCAAAGGACAATGGGTAGAAAATCTCCCTCAAGTCCTATGGTCCTACCGAACTACACCCACAACCTCCAACGGTGAAACTCCGTACAGTCTTGTGTACGGCACTGAAGCCGTGATTCCGGTGGAGATCGGCGTACCCAGTCCCCGAACTCTAAATTTCTCCTCAGAAATGAATGACGACGGACTGAGAGCCGAGCTAGATCTTGCCGAAGAAAGAAGAGAATAGGCATGCATAAAAGCAGCCAAGTACAAGGAGCAAGTAGCCCGGTATTACAACCAAAGGGTGAAGAAGCTACAATTTCAAGTGGGAGATCTCGTCTTGAGAAACAACGAAGTAAGCCGAGCAGAAAAGCTGGGCAAGCTCGAACCCACATGGGAAGGTCCGTATCGGGTGTCAGAAGTCCTCGGCAAAGGGTCTTACAAATTGGCTCACATGTCAGGAGAACAGGTACCCCGAACATGGCACATTTCCAACCTCAAAAAGTTCCATTTGTAAGAGACAGTCCGGTCAGTCAGTCTTGAGTCTTGTTCAGTCAATGTGCTTTATTTGGTTTACTTGGTCTTTATTTGTCTCTGTGCGTTTTGTCTATATGCGTTTTGTCTGTCTCTGTGCGTGTCGTCTCTTACAAATGTTACTGGGGTATCTTGTTCTTCGAAGGCTGATCCCCTTCTTAGAACATATACAAGCTAAACAATTGTAAGTCAAAGCTTCTACAGAAGATACAAGACCACAATTCAGCTTAAACAAGCAGTTCGTCTGAAACGAGCTGCAATAAGCCAACGATTGTGAAGTCCAAGCTTCTAAAGAGGATACAAGACCACAATTCAGCTTAAACAAGCACTTCGTCTGAAACGAACTGCAATAAGCCAACGATTGTGAAGTCAAAGCTTCTAAAGAGGATACAAGACCACAATTCGGCTTAAAAATCAAGCACTTCGTCTGAAACGAACTGCAACGAAAGTCCGATTCTCGCGATAAAACTTGCCTGAATTAGGACAAGGGAAAGTCCGATCCACGCGATAAAACTCGCCGAATTAGGACAAGGGAAAGTCCGATCCCCAAATTAGGACAACGGAAAGTCCGATCCGAGCGATAAAACTCGCCAAATTAGGACACAAGCTTAGTCCGGTCAAAGATGTTTATTTCATCAGACCAAAGACGAGTCCAGTCAAAGATGTTTATTTCATCAGACCAAAGACGAGTCCGGTCAAAGAAGAGTTCACTTCATAAGACCGAGGACAAACATCAACTTACCCCCGTACCTTTATTCAGAATGCCGAACTAATTCACTTCGCTTTCCGGGGGGGGTAGTGATGGAGTACGTACTAAACAAGCCCAACAGCAGTAAAGCCCAAGAAAGAGTATCAGTTCGGCATGACTAAAGAGTTCAGTTCGGCACAACCAAAGAGTTCGGCCCCAGCCTACAGCTCGGTAAAAGCCAACCAATCAAACTCTGCTCTCAGGTCGGCATCAAGCTCTACTCTCAGATCGGCAAAAGCTGCTCGGCAATAATTCAGCAGTTCGGTCTCAGTATTCGACCGAACTGGGAGATAGTGGACTCATGCAGAACCTCCACGACCTCCACTACACCCACGATCTATTTAGTGGTGTCAAGCAGTCATTAACTCATGCAGGATAGTGGACCCATGCAAGATCGCCACGATCTCCACGACATCCACTACCTAGTAAATAGCTGCATGCCACGATCTTGGTCCTTTGTATAAATAGAACCTAGATCAGATAGATAGGGTTACATTCTCTCGATCTCTAGAGATAAAATACAAAATAGCAAGTCTGTATTGTAAGCTGTAGAAAACAGATCAAGCAATACAACTCTGCCCTCTTTTCTTCCCGTGGACGTAGATTTACCTCAGTAAATCGAACCACGTAAATTCATTGTGTCGTGATCTGCCATTTTCCTGCATTCATCACTAACATCAAATTTTCGCCGACTCATCAGGTATACTCCACGAAAGAGCTTTAACCAGTAAAATACGTTTGCTAATTAAAGGTGAAGAATGTACCGTTTTGCTTATATACTCTCACCATTTTGGTTAACAAAACTAACGGTGTTAAAACATTTAAATGGAATGTAAAATACTAATTAAACATTTTGTAAGATATACGTAAACTTAAATTTTTTTGTACTAATTTGAAATATTGGTGAAACATTTTGTATATATGGTGTAATTACCCCTAGGGAGAGAGGCTGCAATTCGCCCCCACCGGCGAAAATGTCGATGTCGAAGAGCTCCAAGATGCTGCAGTACATCAACTACCGGATGCGCGTGACAATCCTGGACAGCCGCCAGCTCATCGAAAAATTCATGGCGTTCGACTCCCACATGAATCTCGTCCTCGGCGATTGCGAGGAGTTCCGAAAGCAGCCTCCGACTAAAGGATCTAAGGAAGAGCGCGAGGATCGCCGGACCCTCGGACCGGTCCTCCTCCGCGGTGAGGAGGTCATCTTCCTCACCGTCGAGGGCCCCCGCCCCCCGACGACTCCCGCCTCAAAACTGCATCTGCCACCGCGGTCTCCGTCCCGAAATAAAAGTGGAAAGAGGCGATTTGGGATGGGAAATCTTATACTCCATTCATTTAATGTATTTAGAATAAATAAATTTTTATTTTTCTTTAGAATATATAATTTCAATCTCAAAATAATTAAAAATTTACAATTAACAGCTTAATTTGGTCAAAATCGAGATTAAAAATGTTGACTTTTAATAATTAACAGAACAGTTAGTTTTGGACCGATTGTGATCCGAGTTGAAATGTTCGGGATACAAAAATTTAAAAGATAATGTCTATGACCAAAATCGTAAAATGAGTATATGTTCAGGACCAATTTTGGCATTTACTCTAAAAATAAACATGACTCACACACTTATATAAAGTAACATTTACAATATTAAAATTAAATACTCCCTCAGTCCTAGGATAGTTGAGGCATTTCTTTTGGGCACGAGATTTAAGAAATTGATTTATTAAATGTTAAAGTTGAGATAAGAACGTAAGAGAGATAACGAGAGACTAAAGTAAGAGAGAATAAAGTTTTTACTAAAAATAAAAGAAATGACTCAACTACCTTTGGATAAACAAAAAGGAATACGATTCAACTACCTTGGGACGGATGGAGTAGAACATTCGTACTATAAATGAAATCTATCTTTTTTCATATATCTTCGCATTTCACCCGACCTACTTACCAAATCCAAATGGCTTGGCTAGGCTCGGCCCAGATCTTTAAGAAAACACAACTCAATTCGTTTTGCTCCAGCCATGGGCCAAGCCTAGTCAAGCCTCGAGATAGTTGAGCCTAACCAGGAATGTGCTTGGATTGGTCCAACCTAATTAACCGTAATGAGGGTTGATTTTGAGAGTATCACGATAAATACCAGTTATAAATATTCACGAGCTGGAATGACAACTTAGCTCTATGCACACAACTAGCATTAATAGATATACATAATCAACGGTTGCATCAAATCAAACTCTACTAAAACACAACTTAAGCTCTCTACATGTATATAGAAACAACTATAACTAAATTAATTTATTAACGTTGACCAAACTAACAATCAAGATCGCGACTGCAGTGGCTCGAACGTTCCTAGGGACTGAATGAGCCCTCTTACAGATCCTGCCGCGGCGAGCAGTGACGCGACGAGGCAGAAGCCGCTGAGGACCTGCAAGAAAAGCCCCCGACATGACGACCGAGAGACCCCGGTTCTAACCATGTACATCTCGATAGGGAAGAACACCGCGAGCGGCCAGAACGATATCGCGCCGAGGAGCCCCACAAAATCATTGAAAAACGGCAACATCATCGCCACGAACGTCGTGAACACAACGTACAAGCTCCGCCACACCACCCGGAATGGGCTCAGCCTTAGCTTCCACCACTTGTACTTTTTGCTAAGTAACTTGTTCCCCGGCCATACCCGCCCGCACCACGCCTCCACCGCCGCGAAGATGGGCTGGCAAAACACTTGGTACGCCCCGAAGAGATGGATGGCGATGAATAAGTTCGCCGTGAAGACCAGCCAGTACGGTTCGTAGAAGCCGTAACTAGAAAAAAAAATGGTTATAAGAATATTTATTTAATACAATTAATTAAGGATAGTAGTACTATTTTTTTCTAAATGTACCACGACACTTCAAAAAGCATCTTTATTCGTGGTGTCACTAGGGGACGCAAATGGAAGATTAAGATAATTTATCCTCAAACTTAGGGAAACTTTCTTTTGCGATCTAAACTGTGATTATTTTTCAAATTTATAACGGAAGTAATTATGTCTCTATTTTTGTGTTTATTTGTGTCTCTATTTTTGTGTTTTTTGTAGTGTGTACCCGGTCAAGAAGTTCCCTGGCGCGTCGTTGCCGAATGCGGCGTACCCTAGCAAGCCGCACGACAAGTAGAAAATCGTTGAGATCATGATCCCTGCAGTGGAGGCACGCTTCATCACCTTGCTCTCCGTCAAGCTGCCCGACCGGATTGTGTCTTGGATCTCGATTAGGACGACGGCAAAGGCATAGGCGAATGCGATGTTCCCGATAGCAGCGAAGCAGCTCCACATCTTCTCCTCGGCGGAGTAGTCTTTGCCAATGGGTTTGCCTATGAGAAGCGGAGCCGGGAATTCAATTCAGAATGGGCAAATATGTATATATAAAGAAATTTAAAAATTCTAGGTGAGGCAAACATGTAGGAAATTTATAAAATTTTTAAAAATGAAGAACGAAATGGTATGAATAAAATATGTTGAGGGGGCATTTAGCCCTTATTCTCCTCAAGTGGCTCTGCCCTTACCTGTGATGCTGGTGGTGACGTGCCTCCCTTCCGCAACCTTGGCAATGGAGAGGCCTAGACCGATGGTGGCATAGCCAAACGACATGATGGCCGCGATGTATGAGAGAAACGCTAGCTCGTGGAAGTTGGGGACTTGGCTGAGAACTATTTCTATCAATCCGAACAGTATGATGAAAGGATTGTTTGACAACGTGCAGTCGTGGTTGTGTCCGTGTTTGTGGAAGCATATTGCTTTCTTCATCGCCCTACAAAAGCATTGGTTAATTCATAGAAAGAGAGGAACAACAAACAATGAAAAATTACCGACGATCTTTTCGTTAGTAAACTGTGAAAATTCGTCGCAAAATGTCGGCCAGTAAATCAATGCAACAGATTACCGACGGAAATATTACAAAAGCGTATAGTTACAGAAAGTTGTAGTGTTACAACAGATTTCCGTTAGTAAAAGATAGTTGTATTCAGTATTGGATACGCGATCATGATCACCAATGAATTTACTGACAAATTTTTCTAGTTGTAAACCACGAAAATCCGTCGGTAATCATGATTACCAACAAATTACCGACAGATAACGTCGGCCGGTCCTGCATACACCCGACATAAATGTTTACCTATAGAGAAAGGAAAAGGTTGTAAACTTACACCAAGCTGATAGCGGTTGTGATCGAATATCCAATTGTCACACCGAAAAGATAGCTATATTGGACTATTGCGCAAAACTTATATTTGATTCCTCCTGCATCAATTGATTATTGTTAGGGCATATGAGAATGTAAAATCAAGCTAGTGGATTTTTTTACCTAGATAGTTTTTTACGGCATCTTTGTAGATGTAATTTCGGGTGCCGTCGGCGGCGCGGTAACAATCAGCGAGCAAGTATGAGGTGAATAGAGTGACGAGTGAGAAAACGATGAGTGCGATAGGCCCAGCAATCCAGCCCATTTGAGCGATGGCCCATGCTAGTGTTAATACGCCCGACCCAATAACTGCTGTTATTATGTGGGCCCCTGTTGACCATACTGTCCCTATTCTTGCAGAAACAAAATCCCATTAATGGAAACTAAAAATCTTAATTGACCGCATGGCATAACGGGTTCTTGAGAGATAGATTTGTCCCAATGAACAAGTTTGAGTCACGTTTCTCAGGGCACATTATGGGCCTTGGGGGTGGACCCTCACTTAGCGGGCCGCTAAATACCTAATTTACATCTTCCCAAATGCCTCATCGAATCAGAGCAGAGGTGTGAGTGACTCTTGGGATTGGGGATTCAAAATTCAAGTGATATTGTGGATATTGTGGTACCAAACAGTGAATTTCAGAACATAAAGCTTCAATTTCATATCTAACATTTAATTCCATGTTATCAAATACATTCTAAACAGGAGTAAAATTTACCAGTTCTTTTTGGACGGCCATCATCATCGAACATGGATGCATCATATCCCTCTAGTGCTTCGACGTTCAAACTCTCAGCCTTGCTCATCGATTTTCTACAAATATCCAGTAAGTGGGAGATTACAATTGAAATATAAAAGAACCATCAATGCACGTAAAATCAAAAAAAGCCGAAAGGATGAATATTAGTAATTGATTGTGAGGCTCACTTGATTTTGCACTCTGAGATTTGTTGCAGTGCTAGAACTAAAAGAAAATGAAAGATAAAAAGGAAGTATAGTATAAATGTGGCTTAAATATGGGTTAGGTTTTTTTAGCTCTCTAAAGAGTGAAAAAGAAAGCCAGATTTTTTAGCATAAATAGAAGAATCATGGAGTCTAATTAAGCTTATCTTTATTGTTGGATATGAGTAGATCTTAGATGCGTGATATATGGCATTGCGATTTTCGTTACGGTTAGTTAGTTATATTTTTATGATATACTTGGTCTAACTCTAATTTTTTACTAAAATTTAGGAGAAATCTATCAGTTTGATTCCTAAACCTCTGTAATAATCTTGATTAATAAGGCTGTGTTAATAAGCGTTTGAATTTCATTTTAAGTATGCTTACAGCATAGTATAGTATGTAACAATAAGCTTTTGAGTTTCATTTCATATAAAAATAATGGTACATAATCGAAATGTTAAAAGGGGATATATAATCGAAATGTTAAAAGGGGATATAATCAATAAACCATTTTCCGTTACAATCATATGCATTATTTTATAAAATGCTTGGTTAAACTTCTATTTTTTCCAACACTTGTCTTAGTTGTCTAAAACCTTTCAACATACGACGTCCCATATAGTAAAAGTTATGACCGAGACATTAAATCAAGAAAATACTATATTATTAGTAATCAAGATGATCGTATGTAGATTTAATTAGGGTTCATTTCGTAGTTATACACCATTAAGATAATCAAATTTATCTTGGCTCCATCTGTCATTTGGATACTATGAGCCTATAACAACTTGAGGTATATTAGAATATTTAAATATCGAGTAACATCTTTATTTATTTATTTAACTTTTCAGCTTGTTAAGAGTTAGTCTTTATAATTATGTAACTCTTGTTTTTTAAGATTTGTAATTATGTAAATTTTGGATTTTAATGATTTTAATCATGTAATTTTTGAATTTAAATGAATTTTGTATTTTTAACTAAATCACATAGTATTTGATTTAACTAGGATATACTATAATAAATAAAATATATAAATAATTAAAAGATGAGATCCTTGAATATTACTCATAAGGGAATGTATGATGAATTGTTAGTGTTGTTTTTTGAATAATGGAGGGTGTAAAAGATGGTGTGTGGTCCAATTAAAAGACAATCTAGGGATGATGGATTGCGAATGTTCTATGTAACGCTCAAGTGCCGTGATATTATGATAGAAAGCAAAAGAAATTCGATATTAACCGGACTTCTAGGATAAGATAATTAACTTGAGATAGTTTTGACCAAGTTATGAAAGTATTTTCATAATGTTGTTTGGAGATTGGTTAATAAGATTAGTTTGGACGGGCTTTGCCTTTGTCTCGGGCTTCTTTCTTGGGCTTGTAGATAATAATTTTTTTGGAACCAAACAAGAAAAAGCCCAAATAAAAGAAGCCTACTTTTGATTTAAAAAGCAAATCAATCCATCGCCCGAGAGCATAAAATCTACAGAAAAAAATTGCTGATTGTTCTTAAATTGCTCAAATATAGGTGTATATGTCATCATCGAAATCAAACCCCCCTCCTCCTAAAGCCCACCTAAATCTCCTCCCTTTTTCATGTTAGAATCATCCCGCTCGCCATATTTCTACCTCAATTAATGATTATTCTTCTTTTTTCTTGCTCTAATTAAAGCTGTGGCGTAACCTGCTGCATTCACCAAGCGGGGCTTCTTCGCTTCTAGCCCAATGTAATTCAGTTCGACCCTTTTTCCTTACGGATTATTGAATGATGATGGAATGAAATTAGAGGACAAAATTTATTTTTTTTGGAAAAAGAAGATCTACCTTTTGTTTTATACACTAAATTGAGTGTATGTTTATGATGATGATCACATAAAAGCTAAAATTAATTCTATTGGTAGTTTATATAGGGCTTTTGTTAATGGTGGGTGGTGGATTTCTTGTTTGGTTGCTTGATACCAAAGTTCAGGACCAATTATCTTGTCAAGTTAAATCAGCTTCTGTAATCCATCCTATGCACTTGTGAATTTTTATGTAACTTTAGGATGTAAGGATTCAAGTGAAGTTAGTTTTTTTATGAGAGGGAGAATATCAAGTGTACCTTGGTTAAGTTGATTGTTTCCTAGATTACAAGTGGGAACTTTGGTCATTTTACTTTTAGTGCTCCTTAATTTCAGATTGGGATATGTAAGTGAATATATTGTTTTGGAAAATAGGTTACAGCCATTTCAGTGTATGTATCCTGCTGTGAATCTTTGATTAATGTGAACCATTGTGTTTCAAGTCAAGCAAGAACCCTCATACTCTCTTAGGTTAATGTATGAAGCTTCGGTTATTTATGAAGATGCATTTTTTACTTGTTATTGGTTTGCTTTTCATAATTTATTTCTTAAGTAGGTTACAAAAAGTTTGTCTTTTTCCCTCCTACCTTTCTTGTCTCTCGTTTTCCTAATTTATGATATTGGGCCATATGAGCCCATAATTTCTAGGTTTATGGTGTTCGTCCGAACGAAAAGATGCGACCGTGACTAATATAACTAAACTGACTGTCATAAAAAACATTACATTATTGATCATTCTGTTAGGTGATTTTCAGTTTTCATAAGTCTCATCAACATTCTGTATATTCTGTGTCTAACTTGTTCAATTGTCTTTTATGGGATTATCAACTGCGCCCCTCTATTAGTATTCTAATGACTGTTAACTGTTTCCAATTAATATGCTAATTTGTTGAGTTTTCTCATTGCTCTTTCAGAAATTGGTCATTTGCCTGAAATGGCGAATAACCCCCCGTCTGCAGGAATGCAGGTAACTAATTCAAGATCCTTTTATCATATACGTAATCTATATACTGCTCTCAGATTTTATTCATACTCTCATTGTTAAGCCTTTACATTCATGGTATGGTTGGTATCATATTTATGATTTTTTTTTATCGTTTTGGTTGATTTTAGAATAGGTTCCCTGTAATCTATGAAAGGGAAACACGGCAATGTTGATGACGTGTTTGAAGACCAGACAGAGGCTTACACGCCATCAGACTAGTCGTGTTGAAATTTAAAATGAAACACGACATCAAACTCTTTAAACACGCCATTAGTATTGGTGTGTCACCCTTTTATATAAATGTAAGAACAAAAAATGGTGGGAACCTATTTTCTAAAATCACCCAAAACGATAATTTTGCCATCATATTAGATTCTTAATATGTTTCCTTGATTCTTTAGCATGTGAAAAGTATGTTAAATGTTTGCATTTATAAGGAAATCTGCAGCTTCTAGTAGGAGCACAACATGCTTTTCCTTTTAAATATATTCAGTTGCTCCTTTTAAGAATTAATATATCTTGCTGATTTTAGGAAGACTTTATGATTTATAGTTTGCTTTGACGACCTTTTCTCGTATGGAATTGATATTTGATACTTATGTTGCCATTTGCCTTCATGTGGGGAAAATCTGTCCAGCCTCGTATAACTGGTCACATTCCTCCTCCAAATTCTCTTCCACCCATGTCAATGCAAGTAAGATCATCGATTTTTTATTTCACTGGAGATGTTTGAAAGATGTTACTGGTAATACAGTATTTAAACTGCGTCCCTTATTCTTATGTTTCAGTTTCGTCCAATGATTCCACCACCACCATCACAGCCATTTGGTCCAGTGGCTCCTCAGCAATTCCAGCCAGGTGGTCAGTCAAACATAGGGATGCCTCCTCATCCTCCCCAACTCCAGTATCCTCAAGCAGTGCCACCTCTACCATCTCAGCTACCTCCTTCATCACAGCCGCCTCCACCATCACAGCTGCCTCCACCATCTCAGCCACCTCTGCCATCACAGCCACCGCCACAAAGAGCTGGTCTTCCAGGGCATAGTTTGCCTCAAGGACCACCACCACCTCCACAGCCCGATTTCCAGCACAACAGAGTTGTGATGTCTGCTTCTCCCGCACAACTACAATTCTCTAATAATTACATGCAAAGTTATGGTGGTCCAAGAGTCCCTCATATGCCATACAACGTAAGCCTTCTCCTTTTTTTGCTTTGTTACATGTGAAATGGTCAAGCTTTCCAAGATGTCAGCATTGTTACTAATACCACCTTTTTTTTGTATATCCTTAGTTATCATCATCATCTGGGGGTCAACAACAAATGAATGTAGACCCTAGTGTTCAGCACCTACCAATGTCCCAAACAGATACGCCAAACTTCCCTTCTGGAGTACAATCTTGGTTTCCTTCTGGGAGTCAAGATATGCAATCAACTATGATTATGCAACAAACTGTGGAGCAAAGTTCTGGAGAACAAGCTTGGTTTTCAACTGGGAACCAGAACATAAAGCCTCTAACGCCTTTGAAGCAGAATGGGGAGCAAAACTCTGCAGGACAACAGTGGTTGCCAGATGGAACTCATAATACCAAATCTGCGACTCCTCAGTTGACCGAGGAACGAAGTGCTGGAGTGGTTAGTTTGCGGATGATTTGCTACATTTCCTTCAATTACTTTTTTTATACCAACTTTTCATTTGCTATGTGACCTCATTTGATTCCTAGAATAATATTCCAAATATTTACTTGGTTTCAGGTGAAAAATACTATGCCTGGTGGCCCTGACCTGGATGAGAAAGCTTCTTCGGATTGGAGAGAACACACAACTCGTGAAGGGAAAAAGTATGTATTATACTATTTTTGATTACGAGTTGTGTAATTTATTATAATACTTACTTGTGCCCTTGTTCCACTTGCAACTTCATGCATTTATAGCAATATATCGCAAACTTGACTAGTAGAGCTTTTAATACTGCTTAATGACTATGCTTTCATTGAAAGGAAATCGTCTATATTAGAGTCTGAGCCAATAACTTTCTTCATGAATTTGATCGAGAGGCTAAATTGGTACGTGGAAATAAACATTAACATATATTTTTGATGCTATTCTTGTTAACCAAATCTTCTCTTTCAGTTTCACTTTAGGCAAATAATATTGTATTGACTAAACAATACTCCCTCCTTCCCAACTAAGCTGGTACAATACTTTTGGGCACGTAGATTAAGAAATTGTGTTGAATAGATTAAATGAAAGTAAAATAAACAGGAGAGGGAAAAAATTAGGAGAGATGAAGAGAGAATAAAGTAGGTGATGAAATAAAGTAAGATTGATTGAATGTTTTGTTTTTTGTCAAAAAAGGAAATGACTCAACTTTGTTGGGACGTCCCAAAAAGGAATACGAATCAACTTAGTTGGGAGTGAGGGAGTACTACTTATTTATGTAATTGCTTGTGTATTGAATTGTTGTATGTTATACAGAAAACTTTTAATTAGTAAGTTCTACTAAAGACTTTTACAGACACGATGTTAGTTATGTCAGTTCAACCTGAGAAAGGGTCCTTTGATGTGTCCAACATAATAAATAAATTACTAGAGCCATAAATATCTTTCATGTTAGGCTCGTTAAGTATTTTACACTGGCATTTGGGGCCAATGATTTCTGATCAATGAGGCACATGGATTTCTGGTGCTATGCTGAGACAAGCAACCTGATTTTTGTCCCTTCATTTTCTGTGTAATGAATTTTCACTTTGGGAAATGTTTAAAAAGCATGGGGTGGTGCTAGGCTGCTAGCTTATGTTAAAATTATAGCATTGTTTGATCAGAATAAATGAACTTGCTGTAGAGCCAAATTTGCAATAATTCCTTCCGCTTTTTTGTGGTCGCAGGCTATGGAAATTTTGTCCTGTAGATTTGCAATTTACAAATCCTCTAACAAGGACTAATCTGCTAGATAAATATTGATGTGTTCGAATCTAAATGATGAAGTTCACTGAAAAGCTATACTTTTTGTGCTTTTGTAATAATACTTGTTGATTTAAAAAATGCAGATACTTCTACAACAAAAGGACAAGGATTTCTTCTTGGGAGAAGCCATTAGAGTTGATGACACCAACTGAGGTGTGTTAATGTTTCGAAAATGCTTTAAAGTTTGAACACATTAGTTGCTGTAATTTATTTTGAATATTTGTCAGTCGCTTGGTGATGGCATTCCTAAGTTTCCTTATATGTGATGTAGCGTTAGAAAGAACGATACTTGAGTGGAATGGAATGCTCTGTGTGAAACTCGTTTGGTAATTAATCATTATCTGGTATTCGTGCATGATTGCCTATTGTCTTGGTATCTGATACCAGGAGCTTTCCTTTTTTTTCCCTTCTTTCTTTCTTTCTTTCCGTTTAATAATTCCCCAGTTTTTCCATCATATGCCGCTAATTCAGCTTCATGTCTACAGAGGGCCGATGCATCTACGGACTGGAGAGAATTTACTAGTCCTGAGGGGAGAAGGTGTTAATGTTAAAGATTTTCCAGTCCCAAACATTATACTGCTGTATTTGTACGAGATCAAATGTCTAGTTTTCTTCTATGAATCAGGCCGACTAATTTATATTTTTCTACAGGTTTTACTTCAATAAGGTGACTAAACAATCTAAATGGCGTATGCCAGATGAAGTCAAGGTACTTATCTGATCGACCAAGTAAATTTATAGAGTAAATATGAAAAGGCTATTTATTTAAAAATGCTCTTGCATCTTCTTGCAGTCATCTCGTGAGCGGATGAATACAACTCTGCATGAAGAAACACCCGCAGTAAGGGATGCTGATTCACATACTTCTGCTGCACTTTCCACCTCTGCAAATGAAGCATCAACTTCCAATACAAATAATTTATCTGTATTGCCCGAAGAAGTGGTGGTGTCAAGCCCTGTGGCGGAAACACCTGCTGTTGATCCTGAACATGCAGTGGCTTCTGAACTATTATCAGTCACACAAGAGGACACTGCTAATTTAGCATCAGATGACACGCCGGTGCATGCTCCACAGGAAATTTCTGCATCAGTGGTTCTATCAGACACACCTGCACCTACTGCTACCCCCACTGCCATAACTTCGCCTACGTACAAGATGAACCATTTTGATTATGCCTGTCTATTCTTGTCTTTGGTCATGATCATGCATTAATTTCAATGCTATTTCAGGGAAATGCCAGATAAATCTCCTCAGGAGGCTGCGTCTTCTTCCATAAAAACTTCTGGTGGGGTTACAGAGGTAATTTTGAGGCTTCTGCTGACTCTGCTTTAAGAGAGTTACCTTTTCTTTCTCATTTAGAGCAGAACAATATGCATTTCTTAAAGGCCTAAAGCACAAGATGAAATATCCATTCCTTCACTAAAATGCAGGAAGAAAATAAAACTGCAGTGAGTGGAGGCATTAATGCACCCGAAGGGAAAAAGCTAGAGCATGTCCCTCTGGTTTATGAGAGTAAAGAGGTACAAACAGTTTAGCTTTTTTTCTATGGTGCAAGTTGATAATACAAGGAACATTGGATAAGTTTCTTGTTACTCATTAATTAGTTCGAATGGACTGCAACTTATCACTTGCTGTTTGCTTGCTCTAATTTTGGATTATTTTTAGGAGGCAAAGAATGCTTTTAAAGCTCTTTTGGAGTCTGCTAATGTTGGGTCTGACTGGACTTGGGATCAGGTCCATTGCTGCTTCTTTTCAATTGTTAATGATTTGTTTGGGAAATCTGTATATATATGATGAATCTAAGCAGGCCATGAGAGTAATAATAAATGACCGGAGATATGGTGCACTAAGGTCTCTTGGAGAGAGAAAGCAAACTTTCAATGAGGTAAGTATTTTAACCTTTAAGTGAAGTTGTTTTGATGGTTATCTTCTCACCTTTTATCAAATGATTGCAAATAACTACACTACTCAGAAAATCATTAGTGATTGTGTCCATGGTCTACAATACAGTTTGTGGGGCAAAGGAAAAAACAGGAAGCTGAAGAGAGACGTTTTAGACAGAAGAAAGCAAGACAAGATTTCAAGAAAATGTTACAGGTAGTAACTTGTTTCTTTGTTTGCGACAATCATTTTAGGTTCTCAGAACACGAAAGGCTATTACTCTTTCCTATAATTCCATCTTTTAATATGCACAGGAAGCTAAAGATTTGACATCATCAACTAGATGGAGGTTGGTTGTTTGTCTTGTTACTATGCATTATTAAATCTGCTTGATATAAAAAGTACTCTTGTTTCCTGCCCAGGTTTTTTGGGTTTTTTTCATGGGGTTACCTGCTAACTTCCATTGAATTATTAATGCAGCAAAACAATATCTATGTTTGAGAAAGACGAACGTTTTCAAGCTATTGAACGGGCCAAAGACTGCGAAGACATCTTTGAAGAGCATTTAGAGGAGCTTAAGAAAAAGGTATTACTTTCAGTGTTTACAGGATTACACTTTTGCTCATCATACTATTGGAATTTTCAATAGATCAATGCTCAAATTTAGTTATGTATGCTTTACTGATCTTTTATTGACATTTCCAAATTTTGATTGGTTCTGGAAAATCCTACTTGCATATTGACTATGCCCCCTTTATTGAACGGTTTGCTTGTGCTACTATGTGATTTTATCTTGATTAGGAACGAACAAAGGCTTTGGAGGAGCATAAGCGTCATAAATTGGAATATTTGGAATTTCTAAAATCCTGTGACTTTATCAAGGTACACTTCTTCATCTTATTTCTTCCGGTACTTGAATATTGTAATAGCATATATGGTAATGTGGTACGTCTTTTCTACTCAGGCAAGTAGCCAATGGCGAAAAGTGCAACACCGTGTAGAAGCTGACCAGAGATGCTCACGCCTTGAAAAGATAGAGCGCCTGGAAATCTTCCAGGTATGTATTTATTTTCTATCAAATTTAAATGTCCATCTCATGCATATTTTCATCATTGGTTACTATTTATGAGCTGGTATGTTTCAGGAATACATTAGAGATCTAGAGCAGGAAGAAGAGGAACAACGAAAATTGCGAATGGTAAGATGATCTTAGTATTTTTATATCGAATTTTTATCAATTGTCCAGTATCATATACTACAGCGTCTTTGAAAAATAGAAAATTTTTGAAACTGCACGGGTTAGAGTGCAAATTGGTAAAGTAAGAGAGGTGAATTGGTAAAGTAAGAGAGAAGAAGAGAAAAATGGGTAAAGTAAAAGAGAGGAAGAGAAATAAGTAGTGGAAGTAGTGTTAGTGGATTGTGGGGTCCACTTCCTAAATAGAAAGTTTATATATTTAAGGGACAGACCAAAATGAAAATAGCTTCTATTTTTAAGGGATGAAGGTAGTATATATAAATCTCTCTCCCACACACGTATTTCTTTTTCACTGCACTGCTTATAGATAATAATGTCCACTTTTACTGAATTAGGAGGAACAGAGAAAAGCGGAGCGTAAAAATCGTGATGAGTTTCGGAAGCTACTGGAAGAACATGTAGCGAATGGCATTCTTACAGCGAATTCTCGTTGGCGAGACTATAGCACAAAGGTTTTGTTCTTGTTCTGGGCATGGGTGTACAAAAATCATTTTCTTGGTTTTTGATTGAAATTTCATGTGATTTTCAGATTAAAGATGCTCCTGCATTTCTAGCTATATCTTCAAACGAGGCAGGCTCCTCTGCAAAAGATCTATTTGATGATGTTATAGATGACCTTGAGAAACAGGTAGTTGATGTAGTCTATTTTCCAATTATGCCTTTGGAGCTGTTCTTATATCTTCTATTTTTTTGAGGATTCACCAAGATTATTTAGTAATTTTACATTAAACATAGTGTGCTCTCAATAATGTTTATCGAGCCTACGCTGTATATATTAGGGCACATTAATTGATCTACTAATTTTACATGTTATAATCGATAATTGGTATTCAGGGTATCATGTCAAAAACTACCTAGTTTGTCTTCAATTATTTAGTTGCAAAAGAGGAATGACTGGTTAGGAGAAGCCATGCATGTGGTATTACCTAGCCATATATTTCTCTGCAGAACAAATAACTTGTACCTCTCACTAATGTTACTAGTGCAAGTTGATTACCCACGTTAAGATTTCAGGGTAAGTTATGGCCCAGTTTTATTATCTACCAATTATTCATTTCTACCGAGATGTGGACACTGGATAAATTTTCAAAGACTATATTGACATTTTCTGACACCGAATGAAGATGTATAGTGTGGAAGGTGCATGAAAGTGGATGCAGGCTGCAAACATAAAATAGCAAGTCTCCTAGGTCCTAGAAATTTATATGGTGTAAGCTGTTTCAGTTGACAGAGTCACTCACTGAAATCTTCTTTATACTACCACATAATGATATCGCACGTCATTGTTACATCTTAGTTATCTATGCCTCAGTCTTTTCCTATATGGTATAATTAATTGCGGATGTGTATCACTGTGATGGTTCATGGTTGGTTAAAGTTTCTTGTTGATACTTCTCAAAATTAAGGAATCCGTGAGAAAGAAAGATAAAATGATCAAGCCTATTACAACTTGTATCTGTCAGAATGAATAGTAATATTATGCACAGTGAACATTCCTTTGTTTGAATTGCAGTATATGGAGGATAAGGAGAAAATCGAAGAAGCCATGAAGACTGAAAAGGTATTGTGACCATCTATTTGGCATTTCTTGGACTTCTGTACTCGATCTTCTCACAGATTTATTTAATTCCAGCTATCCTTGTCGTCGACTTGGACTTTTGAAGACTTCGAAATCTTACTTTCTAAAGAGCGAAGCTCAAAACCAGTATCAGATATCAACCTGAAGGTGAGCATTTCCGCTTTCTAATTCTCCATGTGCTTGTGCAAGAGCTAAATGAAAAATTAGGTTTCTGAATATCTTGCGTTATAACACTGTTCATATTGATATTATTTGTATTAATATATTTCACCGTAAACATGTTTTCAAGCATTTATGTCCTTTTCCATTTCTGCTGCCACACTGTTAATTGATTTTTTAAATCCTCATTTATGAGAGATGTCGGACAAGAGGCCCATTCTCGATCTTGTGGCACATTAATCACAGCATTTAACATTACTTATTTTGATATTTTATATTTGCATACATGTTCTCAAGCATTTATTTCTTTTTCCATTTCTGTTGCCCCACTGGTTATATTGTCTTTCAGAAATCTCACTTCGAGTGATTGCATTGTAGCTCATATTTGATGAGCTAATGGAAATTGCCAAGGAGAAAGAAGATAAAGAAGCTAAGAAGCATAAGCGCCTCACGGAAGATGTTTATCGCTTCTTTTTTACTTCAAAGGTATTAAGATTGTGGGTTAGTTATTGTTTTTTATGCTTCTATTTACCATTTTAATCTGATTATCATCACATTTTTGGATATTTTACAGGAAATATCATCATCTTCCAAGTGGGAGGACTGCAAATTTCTTGTTGAAGATAGGTAAATAGTTTACCTTTGAAGTAATGATTATATTTTGTTGTAACTTACAGAACCATGTATAAACATATTCTGAAATTTGTCCTATACCCACCCGAAGGCTTGGTTGGAAGTTGGAAGTTGGAAGTTGGAACTCTCTGAAATATTGAGGTCTTTCTGGAAAAGGCGTAAATTTCAAAAAGTAGTGCTAAGTCTTTGCCTACTTCTACTTATCAATCGAGTGATTATGCTCATTGGGCAGGTTTGTTGGGGAAGAGAGCTTTTTTGAGGAAATTTTCAATAAAGTCATTCTTGATCTTAAAGAAAAGACAAAGGAAAAGGAGCGAAAGCGGAAAGAGGAAAAGGTTAGCAAACATCCACTTATTTGTCTGTACCTTCATCGTTACCGAGATAAATTGCATTTTCTGTTTCTGTACTATTGTTTTCTCTTTTATCATGATGGTTGTGGGCTTCAACTGTTTAGTGTAAATACTGGCTTCATTGGATAATACCCGAATTTATGTTTCACCATTTCAACTTGCGATTAGAAACTGTGGCTTCTATTTTGGATGTCTTGAGGATTTATTCAGCCTAACTACACTATGCGTCTCACATATCCCGCTATCTATTTAGCTGATGACAAATATATATGAATCTTTATTTTGCAGGCTAAAAAGGAGCGAAAAGATAAAGAGAGGAGGGAAAAAAGTAGAAGTAGTAAAGACAGAGGAAGTGGTAGCAGAAAGACGAAAGACAGACGCAAGATTGATGAAACAGATAGCGACGGATCTGATTCGTATAGTCTAGAAGAGACAAAAAGTTCGAGGGACAGGATCAGGAGGCATAAGAAGAGGCATTCAGATGACACGAGTTTCGATGATGACGAGAAAGACCGTCAGAGATCTCATAGACACAATGCTGATTCCAAAAAGCCAAAGAAGGTATCTCCATCATTTGAACTCTTACACATGCTGATAATAGCTACTTCTTGTTTCGTATGAGCCATATTTCAAATATGATCTTTAATCAATTAGGAGGAAAGGCAATCGTCAAGTGGTGAAGCAGAAACGTACAGCCAAAGCAAGAAACAGAAGAGGGACCACAGGGATGGTTCTAATAAACATACTGATAACGAGGAACATAAAATCCGGGAATTTGGTGAGGATGGAGAGGTCCTGTAGCTTATGCAAGCTGCACAACTAATGTGCTTGTGCTATTAATTTGTCTGTTGTCTGTTTACTACATTATAACTCCCATAGGATTCTTTAGTTTCTGTCCGTCCTCAACCTATTGTAGTTTAACCTTATCGAACTGCTCTGTTAGTTAGTCTCTACAGTTTACCTTTTAGATTCTAGCCAGTGATGGTAACTTCATTTTTAATGGTATAATCATAGTTGGTTTTCTAGTGGCATTTTTGCTGCACTTTGAGGGACCATTTTGCTCAAATTTTTTCAAAGTGTGCTTCTTCGTTCCAATTGCTCCTAAATATGTGTGTATTAGTGCAGTTTATCCCTCTAGGATTTTGGAGAACTTAGATTGATTCAGATCAAGATCAAAGACTGCTTCTGTGAAACATATGTTTGAAGAATAGCTCGCATTTTGATCTCTGATAAAAATTGCGTGCTGGTCGAGTTATATACTAACCGTCCCTTTCTCCATTATGTTGCTGTGCATTGAGCTGTGGAGTGCTCTGCTTCCACTTTCCTGCCAATAGACACTTGCTTTAAGCTTCGAACATCGCTGCGATGGCTGTCAGAATGGGAGGGAAAAATATGCCAAGAAGGTGAGCTAGTTTCGTCTCTTCATTCATTCATTCAAACGTGATTCATGTTACTAATTTTAGGTGGAGAGTTTAAAAGAATCAAAAAAGTTGCATCTCTGTAAATGATCATAAAAAAGCTTCTAGAGATTGTGATGCAATTTTTTCTGTTACTTTTAGTATTGTTTAGGGAGAGAATTATTCAATTGTATGCTAATAGCAAACTCAACATTAATAAGATATTTATCGTTTGAGTACTTGATTGTCTTCATCAATGTGATGCAATGATTTTCTAATCCAATTTATTTATCCGAGTAAATTGGAAGCTTCTTCGTTTACCAACTACGTCGAAGGTAAGAAAATTTGTGAATTCTAGATGATTATGAAACTCTCAATATTGAGTTATTGACTATTACAGCCAGTATTTGTAGATTTATCTTCTTGTCATCTTTTTTTTAATGGTGGCCTCAAGAAACTTCTCTATATCTTTAATTTTTGGTCTTTGATAACCATAAGAAGTTTCCAATAAAAAATGCACATATATACACAAAAAATATGGGTGGCCTAAGAAAATATTCAACTATGATGCCTGCACTTTTAGATTTGAGTTGGATTAACTATTGACTTTTAAACGATTAAGTTAATAATGGTCTTACCAATAGATTAATTTTACCTTATGATTTTTCAAGTGTGTTTATACATAGCTGCACAGGACATGAGTGCACCTAATGCCGAATAGTGGCTTGAGGTTAGTTGAATGAAAAAACGATATCTTATAAGATTTGAAAACATAATAATTAAATTATATAGTTTTAATTTTCTCAACTGTCTAGTCTGTGTATAAAAATAGGTGTTTGGCGATGTTCAAAATGATATTGTACAATTATAGTAGTAATTCTTTTAATTATTTCTTCTTTTGTTTTCTTATTTCATTATAAAATATCGCTTTGAAAATCAATAAAGACATCATTTATACACGAACTATTGAGAAAAAGATTATTGAGAAAAATTAAAATTTAGTGATTTCATTTTTGTTTTCAAATCTTGTGAGACTAATTGGAATTTGACCAAATTTTATAATTGTAATGATTGTTACCCTTTTTATTTAGTTGTCATATAAATATCTTTTGATTCAACTATATATGAAATTTCTTAATTTTTATTTGTAGAGTAAGAAATTCCATAAGTCGAGTTGTAGGTTATGCGAAGGAATCGGGAAAAAATACTAGATTCAATAAATGTAAATTACATCAAACATATGCAAATAAAATTGTTCTAGTTAGTCCAGAAAAAATATATGTATATCTTGTGATCGGTTATGAGAAGATATTTTTGAAGTACAGTTGATGTTGTAATAAATGGGGACAATAAACTCGTGAAGACTGAAAAAATGAAATAGTGCATGCTTTAAAACCTCTAACTATAATTAATAGTAGTATTGAAAAAGAAAAAAAATAATTAATTTAATTTCCTTAAAGTTGCAAAATGGAATTCTGGCCATAGAAGCTTCTTTCTAGTTTCTATGCATGCGTTGATATATCTACAATTCTTACTTTTTTATTCATTTTCAAACCAAACTGCCCCACCATTAATAAATACATAATGTCAACTCCCCAACATTTTTATATACTCAAAACAGAAAAAGTTTTAGATCACAACAATAAAATATATACTATCTCAAAAAATATGAGAGTATTAATTAAAAGTTATACGAAAAAATTGTAATTTTGGGTTCTCCCTAATTATTAAATGTATAACATATAGATATTTTTATGATTAGTAATGCATAACATAGATGATGAATCCGCGAATTTTTGATGTTAGTAAATGCTGGTAGAGAATAAAGACTACGACGCAATGAATTTACGTGGTTCGATTTACTGAAGTAAATCTACGTCCACGGGAAGAAGGGAGGGCAAGATTGTATTGCTTGATCTGGGATTACAGCTTACAACACAGACTTGCTATATGATATTTTATCTCTAGAGAGCTTAACCCTTTTCTATCTGATCTAAGTTCTATTTATACATTGAACTAGGATCGTGGTTTGCAGCCCCACTAACAAGATCGTGGGTGAGCAATAACTGCTCAATAACTGCTTCGTACCACTAAATAGATCGTGGGTATAGTGGAGGTCGTGGAGGCCTTTCATGAGTCCACTAACTCCTAGTTCGGTCGAATGCTGAGACCGAACTGCTGGACTTTACCGATCAGCTCTTGCCGATCTGAGAGGAGAGCTTGACTGGTCGGCTTTTACCGAGCTGTAGGCTGAGTCCGAACTCTTTGGTCGTGCCGAACTCTTTGGTGCCGAACAGATACTCTTTCTTGGGCTCTGGGCTGATGGGCCGTCACTGTTATTGGGCTTGCCATTAGGGTTTAGTTCGTACCCCATCACTACCCCCCCCGAAAAGCGAAGTGAATCACTTCGGCGAGGTGAGTCACTTCGGCATTCTGGATAACGGTAAGGGGGAGGCTGACGTCAGGGGACGTGCCTTGCGCGTGCCTGCATTAAATGCGACAGTAAAAACCGGCCGTTGAATCCTGAAAAGGTGGGATTCGAAACGGTGCAACGATTTCGAAATCTTTCCCGAATCTGATAAATATGCTCTTTCTTCCTCATTTGAACACTTTTGCTGTTGCGTCTTCTATACTCTCTCTTTCTCGAGAAATTTTCTTCCGCTTTCAAGAGCTTCCTCAGACTTTCTTCACCTTCAAAAAGTAAGAAAAATGGCTTCTATTTCTTCTTCGGAGTCGGGTAGCGGTAGGAGAGGCGGTAAGGGGTCTTCTGGCCGGAAAGAGTCCGGGGAGAAGACCGTAGAGTATTTCCATAGTATTTTGAGTAGGGATACTGTGATATCCCTACCCGAAAAATACTTTTTTCCTGGGGGGAAGGCGGTGGTACCTGACGGTGATCATAGGGCTGACTCCCCGCCGGAGGGTTACGCCACCGTGTACGAGGCCTGCTTAGAATGCGGGCTTCGTTTCCCCCTCCCTTCTGCCTTTATAGATTTACTAGATTTTTTTCAGCTTCCTTTAGGCCAGGTGACTCCGAACTCTTGGAGGCACTTGTCGGCCTTCGCTGCCGAACTCCGTAGGTTAGGAAGGGATTTGTCTTTGAAGGCGATCCTTAAATTCTTTCAATTTAAGAGGAAGGGGTCTTGGTTCTACTTGATCCCTATACAGCCCTTTAGGGCCTTTTGTAAAACGAAGTGGCCGAAGTGGCAAAACCGCTTCTCCTAGTTTTCCCTGGAGAGGGCCGAAGTCCGTTATCCGTCATCCTCGGCCTGAACCGTTGGACGAGCTCGATGGCGAGCTCAACAAGATTCCCATAGTTAGGAAACAATACACGGAGTCTGAGCTCGTCAAGGGCGACGTCATGTTCGACATCTCGTCTTCGGACGAAGAGGCCGAGGGTGAGGCTTTCTCTTTCTTTATGCTCTACTGCTTTAACGAAGAAAATCTGACTTTGTTTTTTTTTTGTTTTTTGACAGTGAACTTGCTGAACAAGGCCGTCCGCAAATCCTCCGAGCTTGTGGGGCCGGAGAGGCAGAGAGCCCCTCGGTCGGCGTCTGAAGCCGAAAAGAATCCGAAGAGGCAAAAAACCTTTTCTTCGGATCCGAAAGAGCCGGAGCCGTCTTCGGCTAAAGGGAAGGGGAAATTTCATGAGTCCCCAAGAGTGCCGGGGAAAGACCTGGCCATCTCCGAGGTGGTTGCAGACATCCCGGAACACGTCCCTGAGCCTTTTCAATGGCCGACGAATTTTGTGGAGGTAAGCTTTCTGATTTGGCTTCTTTTCCACATTTTTTGATGGCCCTTCTGTTGACTTTTTTCCTTGTTCATCTTCAGAGAGCGAAGCTCGTCTCCGTGGAGCTCTCCAAAGCATCCCACGACTACGAGGAGATGCAGAAGAAGTTGCATCTTGCTCGTAGTCTGGCCGAACAGGCTGAGGCCAAATTTGAGAGGGCCCGAGCTGCTAGGATCTCGGCTCAGGATGAAGCCCGGTCAGCCAAAAACCAGCTCATCATCCTGCAAGAGCAGACGAAGCACCGGGAGGCTCAGAAGGAGGCTGCCGCCGTGGCTGCCCAGGGGGAGGCTCTCCGTGTTTACACGGAGAAACTCTTTTTGAGCAGCCAGTTCTCGGCCTTTGTCGGTAGTCTGGTAAGGCTAATTACCGATAAGGGCGAGCAGGGGGCCGACGTCGTGCTGCCTCTGTACAGCCGAGAGATAGCAGCTCGGCTTCAGAATCTGCCGCTCCTTGAGGAGCTCGCTTCATCCTCGGTCCTGCTTTCTGCAGACCGAGTCCGGAGTTGTCGAGCTGATCGGGACGAGAACCTGGAGGCTATCTTTGCCTCCGTGGGACCCGTTTCACCCGCTTCGACTTACAACGGAGAGGGTGAGGCCGAGCCGCTGGAGCGGGAGGCCGAAGTCGAGCGGGCCGGGCATCCGGAGAAGGAAGCCGATCAGGAGGCGGAGGCGAGGCCGGCAGGATGCGAGGCCGAGGCTGAGGTAGCTCAGGAGAAAGAAGCTGAACCAGGCCGAGGAGCCGGAGACGAAGCTGGCGGAGTATGATTTCGTCTCCCTTCTCTTAGTCTAGTTTCTTCCTTGTAAAATGGCCTTGAAGCCCTCCTAGTGTAAAAAGATTTTCCTTGTGAATGAAAAATTCTCTACACTTGTCTTCGTATAGCTTTTCGTACTCGCCTTTATTCCTGTTGTATTTTACTATCTGCTCGGTACAGCTGCCGAACTAATATAGCTGCTTTGTACAGATGGAGATACTTCACTGGAAACGGCTGTACTCTTCGGCTTTAGACGAAGCTGAGAAAAGAGCTATAGCCGATCAGACGAAGAATGACGAGCTTTTGGCTCGTTTAGTGAAGCTGGAGGCCGATAATAAGGACTTAGAGTCCGATAAGAAGGATCTGGAGGCCGAGCTGAATACGACCATTGCTGAGAGGACTGCGTACGAGGATTACATCCGTGTGCGCGGGGGAGTGACCATATCAGATGTTCAGAGTCGAGTTGACGAACTGTGGGAGGAATATCATGTACTCCGGAGGGACAATGCGCTGGAGAGCTCGGCTTGCCAACAAGTTGTGAAATCACTGCGGCGTTGGGCTTCTCGGTACAACATTGTCCTTTCTCGGCGCCCCTCCATAGAAAGATTCCTTCGGCATATCGTGCCAACAGATGCTCGCACTCCAGATCAAACCTCTGGTTCCCTTGCTCAAAATCTTGCTCCAAGTCAGCAACGAACTCAGGAACAGCCGGAAACGTCAAGACGAGAACGGGCTCAGGAGCAACCAGAATCGTCAAGGCAGGGACGGACTGAAATTCGCCGAGGAGTTGCGACTATGAGTGAGCTAGATCGACAGATGCTTATTGCAGAGACTCTTCATCGCCGAGGTGTTAGGACCTCTCGGGCTCGGGGAAGAGGCGTTGGGTCGAGGATAGCATCTCGTCGACCTGCTTATTCTTCATCTGCTCGGAACAACCGAACTCGGCTTCCAGAGGATTTTGCAGATAGGTGGCTTAACTTTAGCAACCGCGGACAGTAGAATAGTCCTTTGTAATGGCGTAATGCCTTCTCGTAGGGAAGCTGAATTGTCTGCCGAACGAGATTTAATAAATGAAATTTTTTCCTTTCGCTTTTATCACTGCTTACTTACAGTTCTGCGAAACAATTTCATCGTGCTCGTCATCGGTCTTATGAAGTGAGCTTCTTTGATCGGACTCGTCTTTGATCTTATGAAGGAAACTTCTTTGACCGGACTTGGTTTGTCCTAATTCGGCGAGGTTTATCGCATGGATCGGACTTTCCCTTATTGCAGTTCGTTTCAGACGAAGTGCTTATTTCTTAAGCCGAATTATGGTCTTGTATCTTCCTGAGAAGCTTGGACTCACAATCGTTGGCTTATTGCAGTTCGTTTCAGACGAAGTGCTTGTTAAGCTGAATTGTGGTCTTGTATCCTCCTTGGAAGCTTGGACTCACAATCGTTGGCTTGTTGTAGTTCGTTTCAGACGAACTGCTTGTTAAGCTGAATTGTGGTCTTGTATCCTCCTTAGAAGCTTGGACTCACAATAGTCTTTAATAATCGATCTAAAAAGGGGATCAGCCTTTAAAGAACGATATACCTCGGTACCATTTGTAAGAGACAACAAGCACATAGAGACAAAACACATAGAGAAAAAATGAAAAAGATGAAAGAAAAAAAACTTTAAACTTTTTATAAAACGACAAGTAAAAGGTACAAGTAAAAAACAAACAAATAAAAACATGTACCCCTATGACCGAACTAGACACAAGACAGACTGACCGGACTTTGTCTCTTACAAGTGGAACTTCTTGAGGTTGGAGACGTGCCATGTTCGGGGTACTTGTTCTCCTGACATGTGAGTCAATTTATAAGACCCTTTGCCGAGGACTTCTGACACCCGATACGGACCCTCCCATGTGGGCTCGAGTTTGCCCAGCTTTTCTGCTCGGCTTACTTCGTTGTTTCTCAAGACGAGATCTCCCACTTGAAATTGAAGCTTTTTCGCCCTTTGGTTATAATACCGGGCTACTTGCTCCTTATACTTGGCTGCTTTTATGCACGCCAACTCTCTTCTTTCTTCGGCGAGATCTAGTTCTGCTCTCAGTCCGTCGTCATTCATTTCTGAGGAGAAATTTAGAGTTCGGGGACTGGGTACGCCGATCTCCACCGGAATTACAGCTTCAGTGCCGTACACCAGACTATACGGAGTTTCACCGTTGGAGGTTTTGGGTGTAGTTCGGTAGGACCATAGGACTTGAGGGAGATTTTCTACCCATTGTCCTTTGGCTTGTTCTAACCGAGCTTTTAACCCTTTCACCAGAATCCGGTTCGTTACTTCCGTTTGTCCGTTTGCTTGGGGATGGGAGACCGAAGTGAACCGCTGTTGAATGTTCAGCTCTTGGCACCAATTCTTGAACGTCTTGTCGGTGAACTGAGTCCCATTATCCGAAATGAGGATGTGGGGTATGCCAAATCGGCACACTATGTTCTTCCAGACGAAGTCCAATGCCTTTGAGCTCGTTATCGTAGCTAATGGTTCAGCCTCCACCCACTTCGTGAAGTAGTCCACGGCAACGATAAGGAATTTCATTTGCCGAGGAGCTTGAGGAAGTGGTCCCACTATGTCTATGCCCCATTGCATGAAAGGCCAAGGGCTTTGCATAGTGTATAGATCGGTCTGCGGCATCCTTGGGACATTTGCGTGAATTTGGCACTTCGTACACTTCTTGACGAGCTGCACTGCCTCTTGTACCATGGTTGGCCAATAATATCCCCATCTCAGAACTTTTTTAGCTAAAGCTCTGGCTCCGATGTGGCTACCGCACGAGCCTTCATGAACTTCTCTGAGGATGTAGTCCGTCTCTTCTGGTCCTACGCACCGCAATAACGGCTGGAGGTAAGACTTTCTAAAGAGGACTCCCTCATGAAGTTCGTACCGAAGTGCTCGGCACGTGATCTTCCGAGCTTCTCTCTTATCCTCGGGCAATTGTCCTTGATCCAGATACTGCAAGATCGGCGTCATCCAGTTCGGCGAGCTGGATACTGAATGTACCTCGGCTTCATCAATGCTTCGATGCATTAATTCTTCCGCCTTTGAGCTCGGATCTGAGGCCAACTTACTTAAGGTATCTGCTCGGCTATTTTCCGCTCTGGGAATGCGGATTATCCGAAAATAGGAGAAACTTCGGCTGATGCTTTGCGCTTTGTCCAAATACTTCTTCATTCTCTCGTCACGAGCTTCACTTGTACCCAACATGTGATTTACTATGACTTGTGAATCACAATGGACTTTGAGAGATTTGACGAGCAGACTTTGCGCTAACTGGAGTCCGGCCAGGAGGGCTTCGTACTCGGCTTCATTATTAGTAGTGGGGAATAGGAACCGAAGTGAGTAGGTTACCTCGTGTCCGTCAGGAGCGACAAGTAAAATACCAGCTCCACTTCCCATCTTGTTTGAAGCTCCATCTACGAATCCGCTCCAGCAGTCCGGCGGCTCTACTTCGGATTCCAGGGGCTGTGCTAGTTCGGCATTGGCAGAATTCTTCTGTTCGGCAATAACAGGAATTGCTTGATCGAACTTTGCTTCTGCAAGAAAATCTGCCAAGGCTTGTCCCTTGAGGGCTTTCCGAGGTAGATATTCAATTGTGTGCTCTCCCAACTCTATAGCCCACTTGGCGATTCTGCCTGATGCTTCTGGTTTGGTCAACACTTGCCGAAGTGGCAGATCAGTTAAGACGCATACCTTGTGAGCATAGAAGTATGGCCGCAGTCTCCTTGCTGCATTTACTAATGCCAGAGCAATCTTTTCCAGAGGTTGATACCTGGTTTCTGGACCTCTTAATGCTCGGCTTGTAAAATAGATGGGAAGCTGCTTTAGGCCTTCTTCTCGTACAAGCACCGCGCTGATGGTTTGATCCGATGCCGCTAAGTATAAGAATATTACTTCGGCTTCGGTTGGAGCAGAGAGAATAGGAAGCTCGGCTAGATAACTTTTGAGCTCGTCAAAGGCCTTTTTCTGCTCGGCTCCCCACTCGAACTTTGGTGCCTTTTTCAACACCGTGAAGAACGGCAGTTGCTTTTCGGCTGCTTGAGAAAGGAATCGATTCAGTGCGGCTAGACATCCGGTTAGCCTTTGCACGTCATGTATGGACTTCGGCATCGCCATGTTTTGAACAACTTGAACTTTTGAGGGGTTTGCCTTGAGTCCGTCCTTTGAAACCCAACAACCCAGAAACTTTCCCGAATCTACCAAAAAGGTACACTTTTGGGGATTAAGTTTGAGGTTGGCTTTCTTGAGCACGTTGAGAGTGGACTTGAGGTTGTGCTCGTACTCCGAAGTGCTTTTGCTTTTGACGACTATATCGTCAACATACACTTCGACCTCCTTTCCAATCAGGTGCCGAAAAAGCTTGTCTACCATCCTTTGATAAGTGGCTCCGGCATTCTTTAAACCGAATGGCATCTTTTTATAAGCGAAAATGCCGAAATCAGTAATGAAGGCCGTTTTTGAAGCGTCAATCTCATCCATTAAAACTTGATGGTATCCTTTGTACAGATCAAGAAAACAAAAAATTTCAAAGCCTATCAAAGCTTCTACTTTTTTATCTATGTTCGGAAGGGGATAGCAATCTTTGGGACAGTGCTTATTTAGATCGGTGAAATCTATGCACATCCGCCATCCTCCTTCCTTTTTCTTGATCATGACAGGATTGGCCACCCACGAAGGATACTTCACTTCGAATAACACATCCGCCTTCAATAATTGACGGACTTCGTCATGGATGACTTGACTTCGTTCTGCCGCAAAGAGTCTTTGCTTCTGTTTTATCGGCCGGACTGAAGGATCAATATTTAACCGATGAGTGATTACCTCGGGGGGCACTCCGGTCATGTCCAACGGAGACCATGCAAAGACGTCTTTATACTCCTTGAGGAGCTGGATGGTTTTTTCCCGAAGTAGGGGCGTTCCCGCGAAGCCGATCTTAACCGTTCTGGATGGATCGTCTTCGTACAGCTGAACTGTCATCGAGTTCGGCTCCGGTATGACTTCGGTCATCGCCTCTGACTCCGGCTGCTGTGATTGCTATGCTTGGTGGTGCCGATCTGACTGCTCGGCACTTCTAAGCGCAATTTGCAGACATTCCTTTGCTCTCTTTTGGTCA
Source organism: Salvia splendens (assembly GCF_004379255.2). Lineage (NCBI taxonomy): Eukaryota > Viridiplantae > Streptophyta > Magnoliopsida > Lamiales > Lamiaceae > Salvia > Salvia splendens. The sequence goes on from NC_056038.1 coordinate 3,328,436, forward strand.
CCTCGGATGACCGCTATCCCTCCTTTAGTAGGGATCTTGATGGTGAGGTGATAAGTGGAGCAAACGGCCCGAACTGTGTTGAGCCAGTCTCTTCCCAGGATGATGTTGTACGGGGACCGAGCTTTCACCACGAAAAACTCAATCATCGTACTGGAGCTAGTAGGCGCTTTCCCCACCGTGATCGGAAGGCTGATAATACCTTCAGGGCGGGTGTCCTCCTGGGCGAAGCTCTTCAGGGGAAGCGGAGCCGGACTGAGCCGAGCTGGGTCCACTTCTAGTTTGTCAAAGCACTCTTTAAAAAGAATGCTAACCGACGCTCCTGTATCCACAAACACCCTGTGGATCAGTTTGTTTGCCACTCCGGCTTGGATGACAATGGCGTCTTGGTGAGGAGAGATGGCCGGGACGGGATCAGCATCCGAGAACATAATCACTTCGTCCTGCTTCAGCCTTTTATGCGTTGGCTCCTCTCGATTGGAGCCTCTGCGCTCTGACTTTAGGGACGACTTGGTCTTCCCGGCAGGGAGAGCGTCAATAGTCTGGATTACTCCATCATATTGCGGCTCGTCGTCGTCTTCGGGATCCGGCTGCCTTTTCGGATCCTGAGGAGCGCAGTTCGCACCACTCTGCTTCTTATTCTTCTTTGGCTGCTTGCTTTGGTATTTTTTCAATGTCCCTGCCTTCACAAGAACATCGATACCTGCAGCCAAGTTTCTGCACTCCTCAGTATCGTGACCGTGGTCTTGATGGTAGGAGCAGTAGCTATCCTGTGGTCGGCGCGCGGCTGATTTCGTCATCCGCTTTGGCTTTTCGAATAGGTCAGAGTGCAGTTCGAAAATTTCCGCTCTCGGCTTGTTCAGCGGTACGAACTGAGCGGGCGGCTTCTCGGGATTGAGACGGGGTCCCAATCTGTCTTGCACCGGAGCCCTTTGAATTCTTTCAAATGGAGTCCGGCGAGGATGCCCCTGATCGCTATGATCGGGCTTCCTTCTGTCTCCTCGGGTCGATGAGCTGTCTAACGACCGTTTGCGACGGTCTGCCTCATCGGCCCGGGAGTACTGGTCCGCAATGTCCCACATTTCCTGAGCTGTCTGCGGACCGCACTCAACGAGCTTCCTGTAGAGAGCTCCGGGCAGGATTCCATTTTGGAATGCCGAGATGACAAGCAGATCGTTGAGATCGTCTACTTGCAGGCATTCCTTGTGGAATCTTGTCATAAAGTCGCTGATTTTTTCGTCGCGACCTTGACGAATGGAAAGCAGCTGAGCCGAAGTGATTCGGGCTTCCGCTTTCTGAAAGAACCTCCTGTGGAAGGCATCCATTAGATCTCGGTAAGATCTGATGCTGCCCTGGGGGAGGCTATCGAACCACCTTCTCGCGTTCCCGATGAGCAGCTCGGGAAACAGCTTGCACATGTGGACCTCGTTGAGACCCTGGTTCGCCATGTTATATTGATAGCGCCCCAAGAAATCGTGAGGGTCCACGAGCCCGTCGTAAGTCATCGACGGAGTTCGGTAGTTCTGTGGTAGGGGAGTTCGGGTGATGTCGTCCGAGAACGGAGTCTTCAGTGCTCCGTACACGGCGAATCCGATATCTCGTCGGTATGGAGGAGATTGAGTTCTCCTGTGATTCCGGTACCGAGGAGGAACTGGAACATGTTGGGGACGGGGATTCTTTCTCCTGGGAGATGCGACACTACTGCGGTAGTGACTTTCTTGTGCGGAGGGAGAAGGAGAATCCGTCGTTTTCGTCTCCGGCTGCTTTTGGCTTTTTTGCAGGAAGGTTAAGAATTCCTCCTGCTTCGCCGCCAAAAACTGCTTGACAGCCTCATTCAAATCGGGCTGCTGGGAAGACTCAGTGGGACGATTTTTGGAGCGGCTTGTTCCTTCGCCATGAGAACTGGTGGTGGATTTATCCCTAGGCTGTTTTCCAGACCTATGGGATGGATTGGCTTCCTCCTGGTTCTCACGGGCAGGAATACGGGTACTCTGCGATCTGGTATGCATTTTTTGGGTGGAAAAAATGGATCAAAAATTCGCTTTATCACAAATTTTGTTCTCTGTTCCCACAGACGGCGCCAGTGATGAATCCGCGAATTTTTGATGTTAGTAAATGCTGGTAGAGAATAAAGACTACGACGCAATGAATTTACGTGGTTCGATTTACTGAAGTAAATCTACGTCCACGGGAAGAAGGGAGGGCAAGATTGTATTGCTTGATCTGGGATTACAGCTTACAACACAGACTTGCTATATGATATTTTATCTCTAGAGAGCTTAACCCTTTTCTATCTGATCTAAGTTCTATTTATACATTGAACTAGGATCGTGGTTTGCAGCCCCACTAACAAGATCGTGGGTGAGCAATAACTGCTCAATAACTGCTTCGTACCACTAAATAGATCGTGGGTATAGTGGAGGTCGTGGAGGCCTTTCATGAGTCCACTAACTCCTAGTTCGGTCGAATGCTGAGACCGAACTGCTAGACTTTACCGATCAGCTCTTGCCGATCTGAGAGGAGAGCTTGACTGGTCGGCTTTTACCGAGCTGTAGGCTGAGTCCGAACTCTTTGGTCGTGCCGAACTCTTTGGTGCCGAACAGATACTCTTTCTTGGGCTCTGGGCTGATGGGCCGTCACTGTTATTGGGCTTGCCATTAGGGTTTAGTTCGTACCCCATCAATAGAGATTTTTATGTATGCTTTTAATCTATGTACTATAATTTATCTTTAATTATGGTTATTGCTGTGGTCTAGAACATCATTATTTTGGCCCTAATTTTCCATTTATGTTTCATTTTTTGTTAAATATTGTGAGTGATTTTTTTTGGCGTGGCCTAATTCATTATGACATGGATCGATTTATTTAAAAAGTAAAAAGTAGATTTTGACAACTTTAGTTTATGTTTTTTTTTGCAAACAGGATCTCTATATATTTCATCATAATATCTGGTATTTTAGCTAATTTCCGTAGCCTCGAACAATATATTCTTCTTAATAAACTCAAATCTACTTATTAAATTATCCATGTAAATAAATAATAATTTGAAATAGGAGTATCATTATTCAGTCAAAGGGTTGGCACAAAGTCAAAGTTATGATTTTGTCCATCGACAATCAAATGTACAAACTAGTAGTAATAAATATATATAGTATGTATTATTATGTAGTTATTATAATTGTTCAAAGCTTATGAAAAGATTTCCTAAGAAAATGACCAAATTGCCCTTCCCTTATAAAATTATTGAACTCCCTACCTCTATAAATTTATCCATCCTATTTAAGTCCTAGCTACTTGAATAGATAGCTCTCAACTTCACAAAACTATTGGAAAAATCATGGCCAAGAACCTCTCTCTTTGCATCACGATCTTCCTCCTATTCCTAACATTTTCCGACAACCTCCTGGCCCGGCCCGAGTCCACGTTCTCCGACGTCACTCCCGTTGAAATTCACGGCAAGGTAATTATCTATATTCTGTAGTTCTTAATCGATAATTAAATTATTTTTTATTGCACTTCACTAAAATGTATGTATGCATAAACTATAATGGTTATGTTCAAAATTACGAATTTATATTTGATTATTAAACCTAATTAGTTGTAATTTATTTGATCATATAATGATGATTAGGGTTATGGAGTAGAGAGAGCCAGGGGGGAAGGAGAAGACGAGTGGTTGATGAGAAGTACTCTTGAGGCTCACATCGACTATATCTACACTCAGAAACAGAAGCAACCTTGATCATTATTTAAAATATTATTTATATGTGACATCTAATTTTTGTAATACTAGTATATTCTAAGTTTTTATGATCAGAAATAGGGACTCCTATGTTCTTCTGTGATGTGTTTTTCAGTCTTGTATTATGTTAACATTTATTTGAGTGTAATATATATGTTTATGCACATGTCAGTCCAAAAGGTTATTTTGTTCTTTAATGAGACATTTTTATGTTTTTCTTGATGATACATTTGTGCCAACGCACTAATCCATCTATAAATATGAATAATGTTTGAATAGTTATTGATTGGTATAATAAGGCAGTTTTAGGAAGATGAGTATGGTGATTAAGGTGGAAAGAATGAAAGATGTAAATTAAATAAAATAAAATTTGTTTTTCATCTACATACATTAAGCTAAAAAAACTTCATAAATTAATGATTTAAATAAATATTTTCTTGAAAAAGGACGTGATTGATTTAAATAAGAGAGGTCAATAATCAGAATTAAGTACCATTAGTAATAAATCAAGAGATTGATTACGGTCTTCGGAAAATCATTAACATTTAATGATTTTCATTGACCCCTACAGCCTTTAACAGCTGTATCGATCCGTGTCAAGAATTAATTACCGTTGTTAATGTATAATTTCTTGAACCATCACAAATCGTAATAGTATTTCTTTTTATGACCACTATAGATCATATATAAACAGATTGTAAGATATTTTGATGGGTGTCTGTCTGTTTTCAATTTATCTAATTATTTTGTTTTATTTAAGATTAAATTAATGGGGATTTCTCAATATCTTATATTTTGTGGGGTTACAACTTACAAGGCAATCAAAGATCAATCGAGTTCACATGCTTAGATACAACTACAAGTGATGACAATGATAGGTATATATAAGTGGAATGTTGGATTGGCAACAAGGGAGCAATTCATTTGATATTGGCATAAGAAAATGATTTTATTACAACATTACTATCAATCAAATCATGGTTAGAAGAGATTCCTACACTATATATGAGAAGCATGCTTTATGACTTTATGTGTTGTCAAACATCATATCATTAGACCAAATGGTCATACCCATCACACCATGCTTGCAAATCACTATCAACTAGGACACAGCTCACTAAATATTTGTGGAAATAACCTTGACATCTAGTAGTACTACTATTAATTAAGCATGCTTAACATGGGTTGATTCAAAGATGACTGATCCCTGAGTAGTTTTCCTTCTATATAGTTATCAAATCAACACATATATTCCCAAAGAAATTGGAGAATTGCTCCATGTTTATCTCACTCGTGCGTTTGTTGTCCATCGGGCTTTCGACTCTTCTATCGATTGAATTCTTCTATTCGTTTCATTGTGGATATTCGACCTGATACAACATTAATTGTTTTTTCAGGAATTTAATTTTCGTCACTTATAAAGTGGATACATTTTGGATGACCGGACTTAAAAGAGATTGTTAGGTTCGTGGCCATGTGACTTGGCTCGAGGTTCGGGTGAGATGGTTCAGCTTCGAGCATAGGCTCGGGTATAACAGAAAGGCAGCCATGCATGCGGTTGGAGAGTCGGTTACAACTAACAAGTTTCTCAACGGTGCACAGCAGCTCTAGGCGTTTGCATGGGAGTATATATGCAGAGGGAAGCTGCTCATTTTCATCATGGATGTGAGGAGAATCAAAGAGGGAAGAAGAGAGAAATACTTGTGCTCGTATCTTGAGTGTAGATAGCGTGTGTGTATTGTTCTTCATTCCTAGTTGTGTTTCCTATTGTAAATCTCCATCTATTGCTGTGAATAAACTCATCATATAGTTTCCCGTGGATGTAGGTTTGATTTAAACCGAACCACGTAAAATCCTTGTGTTGCTTCGTTGATTGATTGTTCTTTGTTTCGTCGCCATCACCAAGAAACTACAGAGATAATGGAATAATGGATGATAGTGGATTTGGGTTTCATGATATTTTTTTAACTTTAGTCAATTCTTGGATTACACTTAAATTAATCTTTTAACTAATGTATGTATCTGTCTGTATAGTAAACTTGGATTAAACTAATACATGCAGACCCATTCACCATATTCCACATGTCCAAAATAATTAGTATTTGTAAACTACCCTCATTTCATGCTTATTACATAATCTAGGGTCCTCCCATAATTTATTCTCCATTGTTCGAATTTTTTTATTCTATTTTTATTTAATCAATTGTTACGTTTCCCTGGTTGAAACTTGAAACGTATGTAGCCATATTGGGGATTTTGGTACGTTTTCTAAATATGAAGGGATTTCGTGCAAATTTTTATTATGGGATATTTTTCTGCATTGTCAAAAAGAGCATATGAAATGTTTCTTACTACTACCAGTTATATATTATTCCAATACATTCAAAGCCCAAAATAGTCTTATATGGGAGTGGGCTTTATATTTGAAAATAGACTTCTTTATTGAGCCAAACTTAGAAAAACCATTTTTCACATTCACATTTCTTAGAAATTTATTATCGCACTGGAAAAGAGGAGTACTAATTATCTAATAAATTAATAATAATAATAATAATAATAATAATAATAAAATTATTTACAAAAAGATGTACACCACTTTTACGAAAATCAGCCCAACAACTATTTAACAAGACATAAGTTTGCCATATTCAATTGATTAGTAAGAAAATAGCACTAGTATCATTAATTAAATATTATGAGACCATTTGAATGTGAAACTAATCAAGATAGGGTTCAATCTTTATTATTCTCTCATCCAAAAAAAAACACATTTTATCGTTATGAGATATCCATAAAAAATAGTCTCATTTATAAAAATATAATGTTTCTCTCTCATATTTTACCAATTTTTTCTCATCTCTTCCTTATTTTACTTACTTTTTCTCCATATATCTCTTACTGGAGTATATTTTTTTTCCTTCAATCTTACTTTACCAAATTTTCATTTAAAACTCGTACCGTCAACAAATGAGATTATTTTTTGTGAACGGAGGGAGCAATAAATATATTTGTATTGTTTTAGCAATAGTATTAAAAAAATATCATAATATTTGGTCCATTATTTCAGATATTCAATCTAGAAAGGTGGGTGATTTTGAATTTTTATGGGTATCTAGAATGATTTTTTTAAAGAGGGTATCTAGTGGGTTTAGATATGTTGAAGAGTCCTAGATTCTAAGAGCATCTGCAACGGTGAGCAGGACGGCGTTCGTCCGTCCATGCCAGTGGCACGGAGACGTTGTCCGCCGCTGCGCTCGCGCCATTGGCACGGCGCTGCTCGATGCATCGAGCACGTCCGTGCCAGCGAGCAGGTGACGTGGTCGGCGCTGATTGGGCAACGACATAGCCGTTGCATTTGAAATTTTTTTTTTAAATAAAATCGGTTTTTAATTAAAAAAACCGATTAAAAAATATTTTTTTCCACTTCCCAAAAAAATATATCCGTTTTCTACCCACTTTTTATTTTTAAATTTTTTTCCCCAAAAAATACACATTTTCATCTATAAATACCCTCACTTTCACCCCAAAAAATTCACACCATACTACACAATTCTCATCTATATTCTCTCATTGTCATTCTCATCTACATTCTCTCATCTCCATTCTCAATCTTTCTTCCACTCCTACAACATAACAATGTCCGGATTGGTTCGTGCCAATCCGGTGATCACTATTGGTGGCGCATCTGTCGCCGGTACAATGAAAACCGGTCGGAGGGAACAATAGAGCGCAACGAGAGTATGGTGCGCAACGCCATCTACCGAGCCAACGAAGAAATCCGAAAGTTTCAGGGGTATTACCTCCAGGAAGAGCTGTCGGCGGGGAGCGGCCGGAGCGAAGTCGACGTCATCACTGCCTCGATGAACACCTACCAATCCATGAACTACAAGCCGTTCAAGTACCTCAACATTTGGTAGGAGACGCGGTCGCATCTGAAGTACAGGAGAGGCGTTACATCCTCCTCTAGCGGCTCCTCCAAACGGTCAAGGTCCGTATCCCTATCCGATGCCGGCTCCGAAGACGTGGTTAGTCAACTCGCCGGAGCTAACTTGGGTAGCCCCGACGCCGGCTCGAGCGGTTCCCGACGCCGGCTCGAGCGGTTCCCAACGCCGACCACAGGGAAGGAAGAAGGCGGCGGCCAACCGCCGTCGTGCCGCGACTCCATCCGGCGATGCTCCCGAACCCGCTCCCGTTCCCGTGCCTTATGCGCCACCTCCACCCCCCACTAACTCGTTGTGGGGGATTTTGGCCCAACTCAATATGGCCGATAGGTCAACTATGACCCCACACAACTTTGATCGCACGAGGCCATGATATTGGGCCTCCAAAAACAATTGGGGGTAGTGCTGCCGGATGAATAGTCTTCCACGGGGATATTTTTAGGATTTTAATTATGTAATTTTTAATTTTTAGTATTTTAATTATGTAATTTTTATTTTTTAGGATTTTAATTTTGTTTTTTTATTTTATTTGTAATTTGTAATATTATTTCAGTTTTTTAATGAATTTTAATATTATGGAAATGTTTGTATTTAAATTGAATAATAGAATGGTGGGACCCTTGGGCTTGACCTTGCGGAAGAGCACAGCTGTGGGTGTTGTGCTATTGCCTAAAAGTATGCATAAAAAGTGGGGCCGGGCCCACAACCGTGCTCGTTGGCAAGAGCACGGATATGGGTGCTCTAAAGGCAATTGTCCACATCAAATACGCTGCTTCTTTATTGAACTTCTAAAGAGGAAACAACCAAGAAACATCATTTACGAATATGTTCTTCCCCAAAATGTTCTTCCCCAAAATCTGACCTTCATAAGCAAATAAATCTTCCCAGGAAACAAAAGTGGACAGAGACCTAGTAACAATATACTACTATATATTATTCGGTTTTCCTAGGTAAGAATGTATTCTTAATCTAGTAGTAGTATTATACTAGTATGTCAAAATTATGTATTTTCTGAATATATGATAAATATACAGTATATTCCAGAATAAAATATGTAGACTACAAAATTAAAGGATATGAAATTTGGTGTGAATTTAGTCAAGATTCTTATGATTTGTATAAAACTATTATTGTTTGGACCTTAATTTTGTGAATGTTTTACCCAAATTTCAGGGATTAAATATATGGAGTTACATTATGGCTAAACAATAATGAATTTAATACAAGTTTATTATAATTTCGGTTCAATTTTATTTCAATTTACTGATTTTTTCCTCGTAACGATAAAACGTGGACTGGTATACTAATTTATAATTTTATTGAAGCTATAAATTGTAATAATGTACGTATATTTTTTAAATGGGGCAAGATGGAATTTAAATCATTGAGGACGAGGGCATCCAAGTTATTTTAGTTAATTTATCTTCTGACTACAATTAATATTTATTTTATAATTGATATTTAAATTTAATAAAACCTCGTGTGGTCATGGGTGATTTAGCATCAATCTATATTAAAAAAAAATTTATTTGACGAGTGACAATTGGAGAAAGTTAGTGGATAATAATATGACATAATTAATGGATTAATAAAATATGCCCTTACTATATAAATTCATTTATTTGAGGGTCAGGTATAGTTGCTTACCTGCACTGGCACAAATCTGCCCTGCATACTATCTTAAATAAAATAAACAAATTAAAATTTTATTAGTACCTATACATTGAAATAACTTTTCTTTGACTTAGCATACAAAGAAATTTTATACTTTCATAGAGTCATTGCCATTTAATATCTATGAAAAATGCAGGCTTATACCCACGAAATTAAAAATGCAGGCTTATACTATAATTCTTCTCTATCTTATTCTTAATTTGCGATTTCATATCACGTTGACTTTTAGTAGTATCTGGCTTTAATTTAATGTTATACACCCAATTAAATTAGTTCTAGACTTCTAGTAGTACTAGTATTATATTTCTTCACCAGTTCTTCACGTATATATTCAAGTTAATTGGTACTCCCAAAAACTCTATTAACATGGAATAGATCTTAAAAAGATAAAAATATCCAACTCTACCAAATTCACCTCAATCGTATTTGGAGGAGGTTGCTGATGAACGAAACAATTTGTTAATATGCTTTGAATCTATATAATTTGCCGCCAGCCAAACGGCTATACTATGTTTCTGCTTCTGCATTGGATCATACTTTCTCCATCCCTAAAAAATATATACTTTGGGTTCGGCACGAGCTATGGCTGGCCTATTAGGGCATCCGCAGTGGTGCGGATGTCCCGGCGGAATTCCCGGCGGAATTCTCACTGCCACGTCATAAAGACTTCCCACTGCTCTGCCACGTCATACGGAATTCCCACATAAAAAAAATTCACAAATTCACAAATTAACCAATTTCCGGAAGTAAAGAATTTACGGAATTAAAATTTCGACGCGAATACGGAGAAAACGAACACACGTTATTAAAAAAAACATACTTTATTAAAAAAAATACATAATTAATTTTAAAAAGTACATTATTTTTAAAATAAAAACCGGCTCCTCACTCATCGGATTCCTAGCCGCCGGTTCCCTCGCCGTCCCCACCGCCGCCCCTCTCGCTGTCGCTATCCGTCATCGCGTCGAACCCCAAGTCGAGGCGCATACTGTTGAGGAGGGGTCTAAGCTTCCGCTTGTAGTGGGGGTCGGTCGCCGAGCGCCATTCCTGCATCGCACGTAACAAGGCGTCATGTGCGGCGATGCGGGGATAGGAGGGGTTCTCGGGATCCTGCTCGTTCTGGGTGGGTGCTGCCGATTGGGCCCCGGCGGAGGCGGATCCGCTGGGACTTTCCCTCGACAAACGCGTCGTGGCCCTTTGCCCAATCGGGCGACGGCGGCGGGCGGAGGATGTGAGAGTGGGGAACTCTGAATCGGCGGGGGGAGTTCAGTGGAACCAGCACTGCTGCTGTAATCTCCGGATGCGCTGATCCTCGTCCGCTTCGGCCAGCCGGATTCCACACCCGCACTGAACTTGGGCGAATCCTGCACCGCGAGATACACATCCCAATATTTGAATTCTCTGAAGCCCTTTTCGGAGTCGGGGGAACTGCTGGTGAGACAGCAGCTTCATATCCTCGACGGACATGCCGCTGGTGGCCGAGCGGAGGTTGTTTGTGTAAATGCCGGCAAATCGGCTGGGCGGCTTCTTCAACCGATCCCACTGTTTCCGGCATTGCTCGGAGTTGTGGGGCTTCCCCGCCGCGTCAGCAGCGTACGTCGGGCCGCCCCGTCCCCTACCCCTCCCTGGCCCTGGCCTCCCCCATCTTCTCTGTCGCCGGCGGAGTCTCTCGGATCGGAGAGAAAGGCCCAACTCATCGAACGAGAACGTGTTGACGCCAGCGAACTGAGTGTCGAGAGGAGGACTCACCGAGTTGTCTGTCGATAGTAAGTCCATAAAGGGCCGATAGACGTTGTCCACCGGCGATTGGGGGACCGGCGGCCTACTCCCCCCTGAAGCGCCAGGCGATCCATGCATCATCCCAGGCATCATCATCCCCGACATCTGGGGCATCATCCCCGGCATCTGGGGCATCATCTCATACCACTGTGGGTACATGTTGTAGTATCCTGGCATCATGCCCGATGGCATTTGAGATTGGGGCAGCATCCCCGGAATTTGGGACATCGACTGGGAAAATTGCGTACTTCTGCAGATGGGAAAATGCGGCACCAGTGAATCGCTCGAGGCGGGAGAAGAATCGCTATCGTGGTGCTCCATTGATGATTCGAAAGAAAGGTATTTAGAGAGAGAGATACTCGTTAAAACAAGTAGAGCGAATGAAATGAAGTTCAACGGGATGTATTTATAGAAAATCAAAAAAAAAATTAATGCAAAGGCCGGAATTCCGTGCGGAATTCCGTGACAGTCCATGCAATGGCGGACGTCAGGACGGAATTCCGCGGAAGGCAACGGACCTGCGACGTCCTCTTCCGAATTACGTATCCGCGCGTGTGTGGCCTAATGGAGGACGTCCGCCACGAAATTCCGCCACGTCTGTGGGAATTCCGCGTCGAAGTCCGCCATTGCGGATGCTCTTACCATTGGAGATGCTCTAAAGATAAATACAATTAAAAAACAAATATTTTCTCCTTTCGGTTTCACCTTTATATGAAGAACTCCCCATCAACACAATATCGTTCGTTTTCCAGAAATTCTCTCTCTGCGCTCTGCAAATTCGAAAGTCAATTCCTTCATACTTTATCGGTGAAGAGAGAAATTCTATAGATCATGAGTTATTACAATCAGAATCAGCCCCCAGTCGGTGTGCCTCCGCCTCAAGGTAAGTAGCGGTTTCGAATTCAGATATTCTGCTTTTTTTTTCAAAATTTTCACCAAATCATGTTATTTTTTTGGATTCTGGTGTGTAGGATACCCGCCGGAGGGCTACCCAAAGGATGCGTATCCGCCGGCTGGATACCCGCCGCAGGGTTATCCGCAGGGCGGCTACCCGCCGCAGGGGTATCCGCCGCAGTATGCACCGCAGTACGGCGCGCCGCCTCCGCAACAGCAACAACAGCAGTCCAGTACCGGATTCATGGAAGGATGGTGAGTTTATACTTCCGATCGCCTAATTTTATCTGTGAGATTTTTTGTTGATTTGATTGATCTGATTCTGCGTTCCGTTTCTAGATCCGCGGATCTGAATTTCGTTTGTAAAAATTTGTGAGTTGCCGATGAGTCAACGCGGCAACCGACTGCGTTAACTCACCTTCCGTTATGAATTCGCTGCAAATCCTAATTATTCTTATTTTAGGATACAATTTGCTCAGATTGAGTTCTCTATTGTTTTTTCGTTTTTCTCTTTTTAAATTGCCAACGCAATTTTTTACATGACTTTAAATGTACTTTAAATTGTATTTTTTTGCAGTTTGGCTGCTCTCTGCTGCTGTTGTCTCCTTGATGCTTGCTTTTAATGAGGGATGAAGAAGCTCTGAGAAGAAGGGATTTGATTTCTTGGGAAAAGAATTGAGATATTGGCTTTCTGGATTCTATACCAAAACCATAATCGTTATCTGCATCTTTTGTTTTTTGCTCTATTTAAATAATTGCCGGACTTAACTTCGATTTGTGAGTAATGAATTCTTTTTTTATGCTGTTGGAAATTCCAATTCATGTTGCATTGTCGTTTTCTTCTAGGCGTAAATGGTTTAGGGCATTAGCAATGGGGCGCCCTAAGGCGCGCCCTATGGCGCGCCACGTCAGCAGTTTTATCCTCCTACCTCCCCACCTGCAGTGGGGCGCCCTAAGGCGCGCCCTAAGGCGCGCCCTATGGCGCGCCACATCATCATTTTATTTATTTGTTTAATTGATTTAAATGTTTTCAACTAACAATTAATAACGAGTAAATAAAAAGGTCGAAATAACAAACGGGGACACATTAATAAAAAAAGAAGTTACACCGTTCAACTTACAAAAAAAAAAACTAAGTCGGTGCAATTCCCAACTTCCGACGCAGTTCATCTATCAATGCCCGGAGGTATTCGGCTTCGTCGGGGTCGGTACACTTCTTGAGGGCCTTGTGCGTCTCCAACAACGTCCTCGCCATCGACGCTGTCGCCAACGACGAATACACTTCGGCTGCCTGGGGCGGGAGCATTTCCGGGAGCGGAGGTGGGGTTGCAGCGGTCGAGGATGAGGTCGCGGCCGCCTTCCCTTTGGCCTTCGCAGCCTTGACGCCGGGAGGACGTCGGGAGGACATCGGTGTGCCGGAACCGCTGTCGTCCACGTACAACCGGTTGAGGTCAACCGGTTGATTGCCGCTGCCGCTGCTCGTGTAACCACCAACTTCGGTGGTCTTCATCCTCTTTGGCGCACTAGTGTGCAGAATTCCACCTTGGAATTTCTGCTTGTCCCTCAAAAGCGTCCAGATGGCCTCGTGCTTGAACTCGCCGAACATCGACCGGTACGACAATATCGCTTTAGCACGCACGTCTTCCCAGCTCTCGCCGCTCCCCTGTGCCCGCGCGCACTTCTCGAACTCCGCCGCGTACAAGTTCACTTGCTTCTTCACTTGATCCCAGTGCTTGCGGAGTTGCTCACGCTTGCGCTTGTACGCGTTCGGCGGCTTGGCCGCATTGTAGAGGTCGGCGATGCGCTCCCAGTACGCGAACTGCCTCTGGTTGTTCGCGAATATCGGATCTTCCGATATATCTACCCAACACCGGGCCAAAATGAGAGTTTCCTCGTCGGTGTAGTTTGTACGACCGGGGGCGTACTCATCGCAATCACCGGGAGGCGGCAACTTCTGCACTAAACATAGGACTATTTGGACTTGAAGCCATTTCGTAGTAATTATGTAAATGTAAGTTTCGAAAGTGAAATTGTGAAATGAAATGTAAAACGAATGAACTCTATTTATAAAACAACCAAACCGCGTGCCATCGTCCGCGACCTATCGTCCGTGTACGCCACAATGGGGAGGACGATGGCGCGCCCGATGCCTATCGTCCGCAGCCATCGTCCGTGTACGCCACAATGGGGCGGACGATGGCGCGGACGATAGGCATCGGGCGCGCCATCCTCCGCGCCCTTAGTATCGGCCGCGACGATCGTCCGCGACCTATCGTCCGTATCCGCAATGGGCGCGGACGATCGATGGCGCGGACGATGCGCGCCATCGGGCGTGCCATCGTCCGCCCATTGCGGATGGCCTTATCGTTGATATGTTGTTTTAATATCGTTTTCATCGTTATCTTTCGTCTTTTCATTCTTTTGAATATTTATTTTTTATTTTATTAGACGTTGAGAAATCTCTCTTTCGCAAATTGTGTAAATCTCACATGTTAAATTTTTTTTATTGGTTAAATTGCAAGATGTTATAGATGGGTTTTGTTAAAGAGTGACTGCCTTTCCTTTTCTTTCAATAACAATAGTTCACTTTTATTATAAATGATAAATGGTTTATTATAAATGTTATAGATGGGTTTTGTTAAAGAGTGACTGCCTTTCCTTTTCTTTCAATAACAATAGTTCACTTTTATTATAAATGATAAATGGTTTATTATAAATGATAAATGGTAAGTACAATGGAACTACTAATAAATAAAAGTAGGACATTTACTTCGCAAATTTTTTCTATCTCGCATTTTCTTACTTTTCTTAAAATTCGTGCCTAGTCAATTGTAGACTTGTATTGTGTGGGTAAGAGGAATTATCCAATAGGTATCTAGGAATGTGCTCCAACCACGCTATCGTTGCATTTCTCTCTCAGTTTAAACAAATAATTGCAACTATATGATTAGTGGAGTATTACAAAAATACAAAGTTGCAAACTGAGCTGTAGTGCATTAGTTGAGAATGACAACTTTGAATGGAAGACTACTTATTAGTATATCGTTGTGACAACTTTGAATGGAAGATATTCTTTTTAGAGGCCAACTTCTAACGTTTACTCGAAGGAGTCGAGTGGAACTAGTTGGCTAGTTATTTATATACTCATTTGTGTATATTATATTTTAGAGTTGTATGAAGCATTGTTCAATTAATAACTTGAATTTTGTTCTTCACGTTCTTGATATTTTGTTTCGAATCCTAGTAGTGCGCTCGTTTCGTAACAGTATATCGACATATTGTTTGAACTCTCACATTTATGGGTAGGTCATTCTATTCAATCAAATGCTAAAATAGATTATTCATCGAAGGGGAGTTTAAGGACTCTAACGATGTTCCGTCAACAATTTTATTTGAAGACCAACCACGCCACCAATTCGTCCTATTCATTCTCAGCCTATGTCCCTTCGACCATTAAGTTAGATGTTCGAGTCGTTATCCTGGAAGTAGCCATATCAACTTCTGATGTTAAAAGAGAAGTATATAAGGTATGTGCCCATGATATCTTGTTGAAGCTTCAAATTGTAGTCAAGTATGAAGATTGGATACGTTGGTAATTTTGAAGCTCATTTCTTGGCAAGAGTGGTCCATGATTCTCTATCTCTTAGGTAAAAATTCATTTCATGTCACAGTGTGTGATGGATATGGACATATGGTAACGGAAGAAGAAGAAGAAATGAAGGATACTTGATGCCTACCTAAATGTGGGTGTTTCCTTGAAAATTAAATGACTCGCAAACTAAGTTGAAGATATATGTTAGGTGGTGACTTGACAAGGATTGCAATTTAATTAGTATCGCATTCTTCCTTTGATAATTAAGTTGGGATTTGATACATCATTACATAACAATGACAATATATAGTAACATGACAATAGAGTACAAAATGTTTTCTTTCGATTGATTCGTGATTTGAAACATCTTTTCAAAACTCTGGCATAATATTGTTGGATAATCACTATGTTATTACTCAACTCCAAAAAAAATCCATTGATTCTCACTTCAATTTGTACATTTTGTTAAAATTTAATTTGTTAAGAGAAACAATACCACTAATAATACTGCCATCTCCAAACGGTCATTACATTTTCCCTCCATCAATGGCTTCCACAGTTATCTCTCTCCTCCTCCTCATCCTCATCCTGACACTCCACCCAGCACCACTCTCCGCCGCCGCCAACCTCCACCGCACAACAACTCTATTCACCTCACAGCCCGACCTCGAGCTCACCTCTTCCGCCGCCGCCGCCGCCGCCGCCCCTCCCACCACCTATTTCGAAGTCACCAAACCAATCCCCCTCCCCGCCTCCAAACCCTGCTCCCACCTCCTCCTCCAGCACGACTTCGCCGCCACCTACGGCCACCCTCCGGTCCTCGCCGATTACACTCCGCCGTCGCACTGCTCCTCCAAAAACTTCTCCAAAATCGTCCTCGAGTGGACCGCCACGTGCAAGGGCAGGCAATTCGACCGAATCTTCGGCGTCTGGATAGGCGGCGCTGAAGTCCTCCGCAGCTGCACCGCCGAGCCAAAATCCACCGGAATTGTCTGGACAGTGAAGAAGGACATCACAAGGTACTACTCTCTCCTCACCACCAACCAAACCCTAGCTGTTTATTTGGGGAACATCGTCGATTCCACCTACACCGGCGTCTACCACGTCAACATCACTATCCATTTCTACCCCGCCGATTCAACCGGAGCCGGGGCCGGTCCCGGATCCGACTTCATCGCTGATTTAATCCTGCCGATTTCGAGGAATTTGCCTCTCAACGATGGATTATGGTTTGAAATCGAGAACTCGACTCATGTGGAATCGAAGAAATTCAAAATTCCTTTGAATACATACAGAGCTGTGTTGGAGATTTATGTATCCTTCCACGAAAACGATGAATTCTGGTATGGAAATCCCCCAAATGAGTACATCTCCGCCAATAACCTCACCGGCATCCCCGGCAACGGACCGTTCCGCGAGGTCGTCGTGAAATTAGACGGCTCCGTCGTCGGCGCCGTCTGGCCATTCACCGTGATCTACACCGGCGGAGTGAATCCCCTCCTCTGGCGTCCGATCACCGGAATCGGCTCCTTCGATCTACCCACCTACGACGTCGAAATCACCCCCTTTCTAGGGAAATTACTGGATAACAAGGCTCACAATCTCGAATTCACCGTCACAAACGCCTTAAATGTTTGGTACATCGATGCGAATCTCCATATATGGATCGATAAAAAAAGCGTTAGAACACACGGGAAGCTCCTGCACCACAGCGACTCCCTCCTCTCCCTATCCACACTCTCCAACTCCACCGGCTCCGACGGCGCGTTCGCCACAAACGCCACCCGCACCATCCTCTCCACCGGCGTCGTGACCTCGTCCCACGGCGACGTCGCCACAACCTCCCGCCGAGAGCTCCGGTACACTAACACGATGACAATGTCGAACGACGGGAACGCTCAGACGCTCGACCAGGTGACCAATGTGGACACCAGCGTCGACATTGATCACCACCGCGACCCCCCTCCGCCTTCCACGAAGGTGGAGAGGAGGTTCAGCATTTGGTACACCTCCGACAATGCCGACAACGGGGACGGGAGCTACGAGTCGGTGTCGAACGTGACGCTGGGGTTCGAGGAGAGGGTGGGGAGGGGCGGGGAGACAAGGAGGGTGAGGAACGTGCAAGGCGCGGAGGGGTCGATGTTGGTGAAGGGGAACATGGTGGTGAGGGGATTGGGGAGTACGCAGCAGGAGTATGGGTATACAAGTGATGAATGGTGCTATTTTAGGAATGTGAGTAGCTCCAACTACACTATTCTTCATGATGAAGTTAGCCGTGACTGTGTGTATCATCGTTGCTGGGATTATCTTGCGAGGAGGAGCTCTCTTGGATCTATATGTGGTGGTGTGAAGAAAGGGGGGCTTCTTTGATTTTGATTTTGATTTTGATTTCCTGCGGTCCTTGTGATTATGTATGCATTGGGGCTTTTAAATGTAAATAATGAGTGACTCGAACCTCGAAGCCATCGAGCAAGTTAGAGTCCGACTTATATACAATTAAATAAAGTGGAAACGCCATAAATATTACTCCATCCGTCCCCCAAAATTCGTCACCATTTGACCCGGCACGAGTTTTAATAAATGTAATAGAAAGTGAGTTGAAAAAGTTGGTGACATGTGGGTCCTACTTTTATATATTAGTTTTATAATAAAATGTGAGTGTGAATGAATTAGTGGAATGTAGGGTCCACTACCAAAAATGGTAAAAGTGAAAGGCGACAAATTTTTAGGGATGGACGAAAAAGGAAATAGGTGACAAATTTTCAGGGACGGAGGGAGTACTCCACATTAAAAATTTGGCATTTAGAGTGTCATTTGGCTTATTTATTGATATTCAAACTTCTTTACTTCGTTTTATCCAAGAATTTATAATCTGGCTTCTAAAAATAGAGACATTTGAAACAACACAGATTTTAATATAAAATTAGTAAAGTAATAGAGATAGAAAGAAAAATATGTTAATAAAAAATGAGTCACACCTTATTAGAGATAAATTTTTTTCCTTAAATACGTTTCTATTTTTAAAGAGATAAATAAAAAAAAGTTTCTATTTTCAGGGTGCAGACGAAGTACTAATTTTGTAGACGTAAGGCAACAAAGTCCAAATAGGTCTAAGCATAAAACTATTGTTGCCCTATTTCGACTAAAAATGTTACTAATAGACCGACAATCTCGTTTCAGGTTATATTTTTTTAACACTAAAGTTTATTGAATTTTTTCAGTGATTTAACATAATCCCCTTCTTGTTTTTTTTTCGTGGTTACAATTTACAAACTTACTATCACCAACGAGAAAAATCATCATATTTCATTCTTGTTTGGAGTTTGTTTATCTTCAACTTCATACTTTCCAAAATATAATTAGTTTCTTAAAGCATAATAGCTATACAAATTCAATTCATGGGATAAATTCAAAATATTGAAACTTGGTAATTTAATTAGGGGATTTCTGGAATAAACCAAATTTTAACCAAGGTGATTTAAATAACAATTTCTCCTTAATTTAATTTGACGAATCTACAAAATTGACGCAGGATGATGAGGAGTATTTAGTGTTAGAACACATTACGTGGCGCATTTAACAGTGATACACGTGTGAACGATTCACTTCACAAGCTTAATCGGCACGTGCTGCTTCGCCGCCTTCCTTTTCACACCAACCAACTGCTACGACTTCAGCAACAAAACAAAAATAAAAAAATCAAAACTATGCTCTTAATTCCATCACCATCCTCATTCACAACCCTCTTCTCTAAAAAGCTCCTCAATCCCAATTCCCGCACGCTCCTCCGCACAATGACCTCCACTCCCCACGCCTTCGCCGGAAACCCCATACGATCCAAAACCCCCAAAACCGTCGGACTCCGTTTCCCCCCAATCCGCGATCCAAACCCTCCTAATTTCGGGTCAAACCGGCCCGGCCTCGCCCGATTTCAGAATCCTGCCGCTCAGGAAGGGCAGGCCGCTGGCCGGATGGACGACGGAGGGGCTGAATTGGCATCTCGGCTGGCTTAGCCTGGGCGAGTGCAAGGCTTATTTGGAGAATTCGGGGTTTTTTCTTTTATTGTTCTAGACTAGAACTTACATTTCTTGTTTGTTCTAGCTTTTTTTTTTATTCCGTGTTTGGGAGAGACGCATGACCCTCATGCGTCTCCTTTTAATGAGACGCATGACGGAGATGCGCCTTTCAGAGAGACGCATGAGGGACATGCGTCTCTCATTTTTTTCAATTTTTTTGAACGACGCATGACCGTCATGCGTCTTAGGGAGAGACGCATGAGGGTCATGCGTCTCTAATACATACACTACACTAATGATTGCTATGAATACTGTGCTGATGGAGGCATGCATACTCCATTTGACCGAAAGCATCAATTCATGAATAAAACATAAATAATAATGCTACTAGCCTACTGTTTCCCAATTTCTCACTCTTCCACTTTCCCACTTTCCACGCTTCCACTTTTTCCACGCTTTCATTTTTTCCCAATTTTAATAGAGACATGCATTTACTCCATTCTCACTCTTCCACTTTTTCCCAGCCCTGACCCAATCAATAGCAATCCCATTTTCTCAGCTTTCCAGAATTGAGAAGTAAAACAAAATTATGTGCTTTCGAATCACAAGAAATGAGACATAACATTATTGCACCCCATTTCCCTTTTATGACTTATTTTCAGAGAGCTGGCCAACACTTTCATTCACAAAGTCAAAACCAAAATAAATAACATCATTGTGATGCAAGTCCTAATAATATTACAGTGATGCAACATGATTTTCCTCCAACATGATTTTCCCTTTCAAGTCCTAATAATATTACAGTGATGCAGACCTAAATGACTTTTCTCTGTCATCGTTGTGGAATTATTTGGCAGGTGGTATGAATATGATGATAATTTTGAAAATGGTGAATGTCAGATATAACAATTATTTGGCCCCCACTTGTACCTTTTTAATAATATTTTGACGTGATAGACTTTAGACCTTGAGTGTCACAGTATCCATACAATTTCTCAATCATTACACAATGGTCATTACACAATGGCTTACAGGTGCAGTGTATGTATTAGAGACGCATGACTTTCATGCGTCTCTCCCTAAGACGCATGACGGTCATGCGTCGTTTAAAAAAAAAATGAAAAAAATGAGAGACGCATGTCCCTCATGCGTCTCTCTGAAAGACGCATCTCCGTCATGCGTCTCTCCCAAACACGGAATAAAAAAAAAAGCTAGAACAAACAAGGAATGTAAGTTCTAGTTTAGAACAATAAAAGAAAAAACCCGGAGAATTCGGAAGCGGCTCGGCTTGAAGACGACGCGTTTGTTTACTTGGGGTGTAGGAATGAGATTGGGGATGATGATGATGTGGTGTATTGGGCGGTGGATGTGTCGGAGGTGAGTGAGCTGGTTAATGAGCTGGGAGCGAGGCATTTTTGCTTTGTGGAGCTGAGGACTCTTATGGTGGCAACTGATTGGGCTGATTCTACTGCCATGGGTTACCTTGCTATAGTAGGGCATGTGAGTTTTTTCTTCCCCTGCCTCTGAAGTTTCTGTTATCTGTTAATTATATGCTAATTTTGCTATGGTTCAATTCGCTGATAACGCTAGTTCTCTTTTGAAATTGGAGTTATCATTGCTGTTGTATTGTGTGTGTTGTGTGTGTGTTGAATTGTTGGAAGATTGTAATCGAGGATATGAGAATATGAGATTGTTAGTTAGTTTTGAGCTGCTTCTGAAATGTATCATTTTCACTTAAGCTTTTATCTAAAACTTTTCCTGTAAAATTGATCTTTTTATCAGTATATATGTAGTGATTTCATTCTCACTTGAGTTAGCATGTTTTTCCCTTGAATGTGTTTGATTAACAGTTAGGTAGTGGCAGCATGTCTACTCGGTACTGACATACGGTATTTTTCTGGCTTAAATTTTGATCTTCAGGCCCGAGCTTTGCTTGAATGGCACAACACAGTGCGCTTTTGTGGATATTGTGGATGCCAAACAGTTTCTGCTGAGGCTGGGAGATGGAAACAGTGCTCAAACGAATCATGCAAAAAGAGGATTTATCCTCGTGTCGATCCAGTATGTGATCTGATATTTTATTTCTTAGCTGAAACTTGGCATGCTTTTGGCTTCAAATTATTGATCTCTTATATTATGCAAACAGGTGGTTATAATGTTAGTGATTGATAAAGAAAATGATCGCGTCTTGTTAAGTAGGCAATTGAGATTTGTCCCTCGCATGTGGAGTTGCCTTGCTGGATTTATAGAGGCATGTCCTCCAATATCCTGTAACATCCTCCTTGATTCTCCTCGTGTTTACCCCCTCATACTGAAAAATCTTAATTCTTTCTTGCGTATTAACCTTTTCATAATCAGCCAGGAGAAAGCTTCGAAGAGGCGGTAAAGAGAGAAACATGGGAGGAGACTGGCATTGAAGTTGGTGAAGTTGTCTATCACAGTTCTCAGCCATGGCCTGGTAAAGTCTCTTATCGCAATTTGCTGACCCATTAATTTTCCCCAAAAGGAAAAAGACAACTCTTGTTTGACTGCTCAAATCTTAAATTTCCATCTTTAGTTAAATGAAACAGTGAAGACAATAAGCTCATAAAATGTTTGGTGATGATTTAAGTTGGAAACAGATTATTTTATACTAGATTGTATGAGGAGGAAACTGTAGTCTGTTACTAGGTTCTCTTAGCTTTTGCTAGTTGCTAATGCCCCCTACATGAAGATGCTTAGGTTTGCAGTTTGTATAATATCTTCCCACCATTGTAGTGCTACTATGTATAGATATTGTGCTTGTACACTTTGAGAATAGGCCGTGAGAACTCATATTGCTGACCCCTTTATGAGAATGGAATAATAAGAAGTGGTCGACAGACAATATTTCCTTATGATGGTGGACATCGTGTTCTCTTGGTTGAACCCCTTTATGTCATATGTTATGTTTCCTCAGTTGGACCTGGCAGCATGCCATGCCAACTAATGGTCAGTTTCTTTGCGTATGCTAGAACATTTGACATCAATGTGGATAAGGAAGAGTTAGGAGGTACTTTCAAACAGTTACTCTCCTCTCCATCTTGCATTTTTGTCTTGTTTTGTGAACTGGGAAAAGGAGAATGTAGTGCTGTGGTGTCCCAACCATCACTCCATATCAGTTTTAAAATAAAAAGGACTAAGCAATTCAAAGAGATGATTAATAATCATGCTTTATACTGTCATAAAATTTCTTAAATGATATAATGTTGCTTTCGCTGTATAGATGCTAAATGGCATAGTCGAGAAGATGTGACGAAAGCTCTTACATTTACTGAATACAAGAAGGCACAGATGACAGCAGCAGCTAAAGTAGAGCAAATGTGCAAAGGTGTGGAAAAGGGGCAGAACTTATCTGCAGATTTCAATGTCGAAAGTGGGGAACTTGCTACCATGTTTATACCCGGGCCCTTTGCGATTGCTCATCATCTCATCTCGTCTTGGGTAAATCGAGTTCCGGTTAATGGCATCGAGGCACATAAACAAGCTTCTGGTTCACTATCGAATCTATAAAGTCTGGAATTAAAATTAGGTATAGAGGAGATTGATGCACCCTTATATGGTTATATCCTCATTCCTAGTTTCTTTGATATAAGGCTATGAAATAGGTTGGACAATCAGCTCTGTTGGGACAATCAACGAGAATGGTTCGCACTTCAACTTCCATTGAGGTTCCGGCTTCATGAACTGTGTCTCGAAAGTCTATTATACGGTAAAGCACCAGAATCAAGCATCCTCTTTGTTGTTATTGAATTTTGTAACTTGGTTCATTCATAGTTACACTACAAGTACAGTGAACATAGGTGATGGTATGTAAAATCGTTTGTTTTGTATTTAAACTATATAGCAATTCAATGAGGCTTCGTGTTCTTTTCTCATAGAGACTGCTAAAGTCAACGGTGCATTTCCTGGTGTGAGATTGTGTCGTTGCATTAGGCTTCGTAATGCAAATTCCTTCATATGTTTTTGTTCGGTTTTTCTTAGCCGCCTTTTGTCTGAATCCTAACAGAGAAACTTCTACTCGACTTCATACCAGCTGCATCGTTGCTTGGAACAAGGTCGGCCTCTCGTGCTTATGGGGAATTGGCTGTCAGAGGTGTTCTTTGTTCTCTTCGGTCCGTTTGTCGATGGGTGGCCAGTTTTTACCAGAATTTCTGATATGAGCACATTTGGTTACTTACACAAAGCCCTAATATTTACTAAGCTCGGTTGGGACATTATCAATAATCAATTTATCATTGAACATGCACCATTATGGTTCTAGGCGACATCACACAGAAAGAACTTTTCTTTATGAATAAAATAATCAAATAAAATAAATCCTCTATCGTGCAAGTTTGCACAACACGACGCTTGCTGTTACACCCATATGAATAAAATAATCAAATCAAATAAATCATATACTCGTATTATTTTATTGTTATGTGAGTAGAGCTGTTGTGCAAACTTGCATAGCAGAGGATCCCACCCCATAAACAAACTATTCTTTCCGACCCAAGATATGACATTTGTGTAGTATTTTTGTCACGCAATAGGAGTCTTATTTGATTATGACACGAATTTTAAGAAATTGCATGAGTTTTAAAAAAGATAATAAAAAGTGAATGTAATAAGTTAGTGGAATATAAGGATCACTTATATATATTAATTTTATAATAAAATATGAGTGGAATAAGTTGATAGAATCATAAAATTATAAAATAAGACTCCTATTGTGTGATGATGGGGTATATTATATTTTTTGGTATCTCATTAAACATGTAATTTGAAACCCTAATATCACAAGATATTATATTAGTAATATAATGAGTTATCTAAGATTCAATGTTGTACAGCTATGAAGCCTGATATGGTAGAACACGTATGCTTCCTTCCAACAAAGCCTGCTTTTTGACTCCACTCGGCAAACAATTCGTGTATTGAATGCTTTATTGATCAAACTACTCTGTAATTCAGTATTCGGTCTTCTTCTATTGTCTTTACTTAATTGGAGCTCTGTTCCAGCTGTAGCAGAACTGATTCGGTATAAGGGGAATATTTTATGGCGTGCATAATGACGGCGGCGCTCCGATCCTCCCTTCCCTTTATATATTTTATTGATTCATCTCAAGGTAGAATACCATATCACTCAAATTGCGGTTTCTACCTGTTTAATCCTCTTTCCTAACTGTTCAGGGAAGATATGAAAAAATGGATGTGGCTGTGAGGGACGAGGAAATAGTCGATTTCAGATGTGATCCTTCACCAATTATGGCACAATGATATCTATCTCAAGGTGAGAGTGCACAATGTTTTCTAATCTCTTTCGATTTTTGTTTTATTCTATACCGTTTATTGAACCATTGGGGAAACAAGCTCGCAGCTCTGCTATGTTACACGTGCTTCAATTATGTTGCTGCCATATCCAGCCGTCTTATAAGTTTAGGCCTCCTTATCTCTAATGTCTGCTTAGGATATCTGCCAATACTAATCAGTGCTAAACCTGCAACCTGATTTCTATCAGCCAACATACTTTTGTTTCGTTGCTTTAGGTGTATGCTTCATCTTTAACATCTACACAAGGATGCCTCGAGAACACCAGTTCTGGTTTATTGCTTGCTCATTGCTTGTACTCGTTATTAGTTGGTTATATAAACACACTTCTCTTCATTCTCAGCTTGGTAAGACATTATGACTTTTTTGAGTTGAACTGGTAATTTGACATGGATACTCGATTACGCGTGCTAAATGATATGTCTCAGAGTCTCATGTTCGCACTTCAGCTTAATTATTTATCAAATCCAAATCTTGCATGTTTGAGGCTCTAAGATGTGATTGTGCCAGCATGTGAGGGATGTGTTGAAGTAATCGTATACTTAAATGATACTCCTCTTTGCCAAACTAAGCTCTTAGATGAGATGATCTTAGACAACTATGCAGATTCTGTGTATTATGACCTTTTGTGAGTTTCCTATCAAATCATTGATTTTTTTACTTTAATTGCAGAACCTCAATTTAGAAAATAATCAGAAACTAGTAAAAACTGCTGTCTTCCAATTATATTGAAAATTTCTTGAAGGCATCAGTATGCCTGTCTTGTTCTGCTGGTTGCTACTGAACACCTCCTTTCCAGAGCATCACAGTGTTTAACTTGTGTTTCTCAAGGTTACAGTGATGAACAAGCTCACTGAATTGGACCTCGAGTTCTCTCATTGAGGGAGTGTCTCTTGCTTCCCATTCTTTTTAAAGTAAAAGGGTATGAGTTTCTTGACATTTTAAGTTAACATAAAGGACTACTACTACTACTAAGTTCTCCTGAAATCAGGCAGTCGAAGTATTTTAATACGCTGGTTATCGTTTACCAAATATAAAGTTGATTGCAGTTATGTCTTCCAATTAACATTAACTGGCGTGTGAACAAAACTTTTAATAATCAACGAGTTTCTCACTTGTTAACTTACCTTGCGCATTCTTTTTCTAGGTTATGGAAATATATTGAGTATCTTACTTAATCTTCCTTTTGTGTCCCCTCTCCTTAGATAATTTTAATCTCCATGAAGATCATGGTGTTAGAATCTGGTCGTACTGGATTGAGTGTCATTAGATGCGCAAGCTGTTGGGAACAGAAAAATGTAATCTTTCTGGGAACTTTAGTATCTCTAAAATGATAGTTTTAAAAATAGATGCTTACCTTTAATTATTCATTTATTTCTTCAACCTACATTGGGACAACTTTAAGATCTAGCTGGCCCAAATTTTTTTAACTCTTTAAGTAGATGAAAGTAGTCCAAGGAACAAATACTTCCTAATCAATTGGGCCATCTGAGTATGATGAGAATGACCCCGGGAATCAAGCCCATTAGAATCCCTATCCTATAACATAAATAGGAATTCATGAAGCCAGAACCCTTGTTTCGAGTTCTCAGTTTCTCACTGTCCGCTGCCGTCTCAAGGTCCGGTAATCGTTCTTTGATAGCAGCCGTTTCAATTTTATTTCCTTCTTCTTCCTTGTTATCTAATTTAATTGTGCTTAACTATAACCATTTCTGCAACATATGTGTACCATATCTGCCTTGCGGGAGGTGATTCTTAATATTAGGGCTTTCAACAGCTTAATTACAGATTCAAGGGGCTAGATTTAAGATATCTTGAAATGGCTTAGGTTTTAATTCTAGTCTGAGATTTCCCAAACACGACTCTAGCATTGGTCGCCATTTGTGGATTACTTATATCTTGGAACTCTTTTGCGTGCATAAATTAAATGGACAGACACGTTTACATGTTGTGATGTGGGATGTTACATTTGATCGAATTATAACTTCCATCTAATGGAAGGAATTCTATCAGATCATTTTTCTAGGGGAAGGGGGGATTTATATTGATCATTAATAACTTCTTTTTTAGGATGATTGGTTTACTAATATTTCTTTATGTCTGTTCATGGACACTGTCATTGAAGCCACTACTCTGATACAAGTTGACTGTCAATGTGCATCCTGTGCTAGTTTTTACTGATTTGAGAAATAATACAGCTGCCTCATCAGGGTAGATAGATATATAGATAGATGGACCCATGGTAAGGGTATTGATGTGGCATTACTATGTTTTGGGTGGTTTCACATGTAATTATTGGTCATAACATTATCCACTGAATGGTACTCCTATAATAAACTCTTACCCTAATTAGCTCCTGGCATAGAATACGTTTATTAGATTTTGACAAGTTGCTTTTGCCAAGTGTATAATGGAAATCTTGATATGGAAGTTCATAGGCAAAAATATCTCTGTTGGTGATTAGGAGTGCAGTGATGGAATAAATCGCATATCTAGAAGTCCATTTTAGGAAGAGTTTGTTCTTGCTTGTGATGGTGTATGTTTTTCGGGTTAAAAGAAAGGTTTGAACTTTGAATTGGTTTGGCTATTCCTGGAAAACCTGTGGATTATAGATATCAGAGAGGCACCGATTGAACTCCTTGTGTCTAACTTGGTGTCATCATTACAAAATTGAAATTTGGCTGTAATTTGTGAACTTATCAAGGTGGCTTAGCTGTTTGATCTTAAATAGTGTTATTTTTCCTCGTGCAACGTAGTGCATTTGCTTGAAACTGAGAATGTCAGTTACATGACTTATATTTGGATGTCATTTCTGTCCTGCAGATGAATCGCAGGTTTAGTATACCCATTACAAAGAGGAGATGTGTTGTCCACGTACTGGGACGGAGAAATAGGGTTTATCCAAGAGTTAACCATGCCTCTCCCAGGGACGATGCCTTCAATTTGGAGACTGAGTGTGTGTTAGAGACTATGAGGAATATGACTCCAGAAGAAGCTGTATCCTATTCAGCTCAAGCAGTTGCAGAAGCGGAAGTAGCAATGCTTGCAGCTGAAGAAGCTATGCGGGAGGCTGAGGCTGCCGCAGCTGAAGCTCAGGCAGCCACAGAAGCATTCGAGAAAATGAAGGCTGAGGCTAGAAAGCGTAGTAGGAAGGTCAGATAAAACTCAATTTTGATGCGTAATGCTTACAAATCTCAATAACATTTCCATTTAGTGTCTGTTCGGTACACGGAATAGGAATTGAATTGGAATTAGAATCCTTTTGTTTGGTAAAGAAAGGAATTGAATTATAATTCAAAGCATGTGTGCAGTGCATGTGTGTGCACAGTGTGTGAATGTATGTGCATGTGTGTGCATGTGCGTGCGCGTGCAGTGTGTGTGTTTGTGTGTAATATATGAAGGTGCCCAATCTACTTTTAATATGGAATTCAAATTGTGGAATTGGAATTGTAATTCAATTCCAATTCCGAATATTTTGCATCGGAGCCTTACTTTGGAGTCATCTCCCATTAGCACTTCTTCTAACAACCAGATCTGTTGCTAGAAAATTGCTAAATAGGGAAATGATTCTCATGTTCGATGGAGTATGTTGTCGTTCATACTGGGAACCGACAATTACAGTTTTTGCTTGAATTTTCCTCGTGTATTGACTCGTTGTTAATGTTTATACACAGAAGACGTGGGATTGAAGCAAGAGCGCTCCTACACCGGTATAGGTCTGAGAAGTGAGACTCATATAAACAGAGCAGTAAAACTTTGTGTTTAGTGCTTTTTTGTTTGTACCATTATTTCTGAAACTACATTTCGAAAATAAAAGTTGGGCACCTTCTTTCTGATTGATTGCAGTTTCCATCTTATGATTACTATATTGTGCTAGAATCTACCAGAATAAGGAAAAATTATATTGATGAACAATTTCAAAATAATATACCAGAAGAAGGAACATTATATGTGCAAATCCTTCCTTAAGGCGTCTAGCAATCACCTCAAAATTCACACCCAAAAAAATATAACCTGAACACAAAAAAGATGAAAAATATAGGACAAAAACAGACGTCGAGAGAGACTACGATGAGGTGGAAACGGCTGAAGTAGCTCACTGAGCTGCAACCTCCTCAACAGCAGGCGATGGAGAGGCCGGTGCAGACACTGCCTCGCCCTCGAGCTGGCTGAGGTTTCCCTTAGTCTTGATGAGCTGCATGTGGTGGTGCTTGCAGAAGAGCACCCCCTCGTGCGCAATGTAGTTCGACGGGCTAATCGTGCACCCTCCATAGCTGCATTTGAAGCAGCTCTTGTGGTATGCTGCTCCATTCACAGAAACCTTCTCAATGGGGTAAACTGTCTTTTCACAGCCCACGCACTTGTCTCTGGTTCCGGCGAAGAGGCCGGAAACCTTGGCTGCGTTCTGTTTTAGTTTATGTAAACCGCTTAATCAGCTACTGCATGAGAAATAAATATAGTGAGTTTAGTAACGGAATTTTACCTCATTTTCAGCCTTTTCTGGCTTTGCAAACTTTGGAATTCCTGCATGCAAAAATGATTATTTGTAGAAGTTGCAGGATCGACCAGAAATCGATCAAAATATCTCGCCTTTGTTGGGACAGAAGGAGCAATAAATATACCTTCGAAGCTCTTGTTGAGGCTACCAGTCCTCTTGAAGAGCTGGTCGAAATGTGGCATGCAATAGAGGACACCCTCGAAAGAGTTGAAGTTTCCGAGCTTGAGGGTGCCTTTGCAGTGATGGCAACGGAAGCAGGCCTTGTGATAAACGCGGTTGTTGGCGGCTAGGCGGTCGACGAGGTAGACCGTCTGCTCACAAGCAGTGCATTTCTGAGGTCCGACGTTGGCGGTGGTGGTGGCCATTTTTGTGTTGTTTTGCGGAGGAAAGAGAACAACAACGCTAAGCTTGCTTTTCCAGAGTTTGTTCTCTTTCCTTTCCTTGCCTTCCCACCTCTTTATTCTTCTTCTCTCCCTTTTTTTTTGTGTGAGATCGCTTTCTTTATTGATGAAAAAGCATTCATTTGGAGTTTGCTTTATATAGGTGATGAAATGGGAAGAATTTGTGTGGGTTGCAGTGAAATTAGGGTGTTGTGTGATGCATGAAAATCAGATGGTTTATTTGATGCTTTTCCGTATTTGTCGTGTGTATACGAATTTGGACCTTTTCATTTTTCTTGTATCAAATTATTTTTCGAATTTAGACTTTACAATTGTATCATTCACAAATTAGTATTAGTGAATACACATTATAAACCATGTAGCATAGTACCACAGGGACTGGCAAAAATAAAATTCAATTATAAAATAAAAATTATAAATCATTTAGGATACTTTTTTGAATGAATATATTATTTAAATTTGAATCTTTAACATTTTAATTTATACATTTTCACAACGAATTCAAAGTGCAATAGAAAATCCATAGCTCGCAATTTATATTTTAAAAATAATTTGTAGCCTAATTCTCCCATACCTATTTATGTGTGTATTTATATTTTATACTAACATGTACTAATTAATTATCAATTTTAGTTATTTGTTGTTAAATTTTGTGTATTACATCAAAATGTATAAAGCACTTATGAATGTCATCATATTGGATGTGTAATGCCACATTAATGACATTGGTGGATGTCTTAGTAGAATATTCTGTCCACATACTTAACACTGATCCTTACTGGATTCAAAACCTTCTGAAACTAAATCAAGTTGGAAATTGATGGATAACTTACCTTCTTCCACTAAAACATTTTATTGTGTCACTATAGAGATTTTGAAGTGTCATGATTTTTCATTTAATATAGACTGGAACAATACAATAGGTTTGTTTAATTTTAAGACAATGTCTCTGTGTGACTGTCACATGTGACATTCACAGTGCATCACAAAACATGTAGGTAAAAAGTGTCATTCTTGTCTCTCACTGTATAATAGTGGGATATCGTCTTTTCTATAGCATTTAGATATAAACATTAGTGACACACATGATTCACCTAAAAAACTTTGTAATACTATCGTCGAATTCTTTATAGTATTTTATATTTTAATCATTGTGCAAAAGCTTATATAAAAAACATGTGAAAAATTATTCTCGAAATTTCAAACTCAAAATTACAGATATATAACTCGTGCAAAAATAATGTTTTGCAATTCGCCCCTAGCTATAAGATATGGCTTTTTACTATGGGTATGGGTTCGTTTTGAGTCATTTATCTATGACGCTATAGGTATCTTTGAATCGTACAATTACTTAGTGACACTATAGGGGGTCTTAGACAGCTCCCGTTACGATACAATGTCACAATAGATATAGATATACTAGACAAAGGATATTAAAGATCGAAGTTCTGTCCAATTATTGATGAAAATACAATTTACATCAAAATCCTGCTTATATGATCTAGCAATAACATCAAAATTCACACCCGGAAAAAGAAAAAACCTAAAAAATTAAGGAAAAAACAGGAAAATTTTTGGGAGACACGGAGAGATCGATATGTAGAGACAGATTGAGACAGTATGAGGTTCAAACAAATTCTCAGCATTGAGGTGAAGGTTCAAGCTCAGCTTCAGCTTCAAATTCAATGATTTCAGCAACAAAAGTTGGAGCCACCCCGGCTGATTCCTTGATGGCTTCGCTCTCGAGCTGGCTGAGGTTTCCCTTGGCCATGATGAGCTGCATGTGGTGGTGCTTGCAGAACAGCACACCCTCGTGCGCAATGTAGTTCGACAGGCTTATCGTGCACCCTCCGTAGCTGCACTTGAAGCAGCTCTTGTGGTATGCTGCTTGATTCACAGTCACCTATTTCCATTTTTATTTTTTCATAAATAAACATATTTATTGTTACCAGTATTTGTTTAATTTAAGATTCTATCAAAAAATGAGAATGCTTCATTTATTTGTACCTTTTCAATGGGATAAACTGTCTTAGCACAACCAGTGCATCTCTCCCTGGTTCCTCCGAACAAGCCCGAGACCCTGCTTTCGAGAGTCTTTTCTGTCTTAACGATCTTTGACACTCCTGCAAGAAATAATAAGCAAAGTTGCAATCAGTATATAAATGTTTCATTAGTATTAGGCCTTTTGGGCTACTTTGTCCAGAGTGGACAATATCATACCTTCAAAGCTCTTCTCGAGGTTACCAGTCCTCTTGAAGAGCTGATCGTAGTGGTGCCTGCAGTAGAGCATCCCATCAAAGGAGTTGTAGTTTCCGAGCTTGAGGGTGCCTTTGCAGTGGTGGCAGCGGAAGCAAGCCTTGTGGAAGATGCGGTTGTCAGCCGTGAGGCGATCAACCAGATGCGCGGTTTTCTCGCATGCTGTGCATTTCTGGGTGGTGCCGGCGAACTGAACGGATACCATTTTCGTTTAAGGTAGTTTTGTTTGAGAAATTTGGAAGAAAGGAAACAACGCACTTCGTTCGATCAAGAACGAGGTGGCTGTCTGAACAACTTGTTGCTCTTCTCTTTCTTCTTTATTTCTCTCTACCTCTCTCCCTTCTTGCTTCCTGTGCCCTTTTTTCTTCTTTTTTTTCCTTCCTTGCTCTCTGTGGGTGTGAGATCGCTTGCTTTATTGATGAAAATTCATTTGTTGAAGGATTGTTTATATAGTGATGGAGGTGAAGATTGAAACACTAATATTTGTGTGGGTTGCAGTGAAATTCGGATGAAATGTGACGTCCCTTCATTCCGATATTGAAGCTGTATTCGTTTTCTATCAGAGGTTTATATATATTTGATGAAATGTCTTATTTTAATCTGTCTTATAGTTATATTTGGTGATAATATATGCACATATTTATATGTTTGATTTGTCGGAAAATTGGTTTGGTAAAGGTACAAAAGTAGATATGAAAGAGAGAGAAAATGAGAGTAAACAAACCATGGATGTATAATATGATAATTACCTCTTTAGCATACATTTTACATACTCCCTCCGTTTTTTTTAAATAGGGAAGTTTGAAACGACACGGGTTTTAATGCACAATTTAGTAAAGTAAGAGAAATGGGGAAAAATTGATAAAGTAAGACAGAGAGAGAGAAAAACTAGTAAAGTAAGAGAAAAAAAAAGTAATGAAATTAATGTTAGTGGATCGTGGGGTCCACTTTAAGTTGTTAATTGTAGTGGTATAAGTGGTAAATAAATTGATGTACTGGGTGTAAAGATTTTCCAAAATAGAAAGTTTAAAAGTTGCTATTTTTAAAGAATGGACTAAAATGGAAAGAATTGTTATTTTTAAAATAAAAAACGGAGGGAGTAATTACTAAGACATGTTGAAATAAAAATCGTCGAGGTGAGAATACAACTGAATCCCAATTTGTTGAGGAAGTCGCAACATAACAAAATTAGGCATCTGAACTAATGGTTCTTGGTTGCAGACAACACCTTACATTTCCCTCAGATCCCCAGTTTGCTTTGATACCACACACTGTAACGGGATTAGTCATCTGGCCTGGCACGCACGCTCGTCCAGAGGCTCAGGGTAGTTTTTATGCTGCAATCCGGCTCATAAGGGAACGGCATGGTCACCCAACCAGTGTTTCCTTACAAAGGATCTTCTTTCATTCTCAATTACACCCGCTCCTCGTTGTAGCCTGCAGAGGCACGTGCTCTGATGCATAACATATGCCTGTCCTCTGCAATGCCATAGGCGACAAGTGACACAGACCAGAAGAATGAGATTAACTGAACAAACAAGATGGGCTTATCAACTAGTCTTCTAGTTAATAGCAACTCAGCATTAGTGAAGCCACTTGATCCAAAGTTAATAAACAGTGACAATTCGGGTTGGTAGTTATGATCAACAATCTACCCAGCCAAATAATGCCAATTCTAGCAGTTCAAATAACAGAAAATGAACAAGCAGTAAAGGAATAAAGTGAATAATCTAACAGCTTGACTGCTTAACAGCTTGACTGCTTGACACAGTCGAAATACATCATATTAATAAAAACGACTATCTAAAAGTATAGATCTGGATATCACCACCAACTGGGCATTTGGTCTAGTGGTATGATTCTCGCTTTGGGTGCAAGAGGTCCCGAGGTTGATTCTCGGAATGCCCCAAACAAATGATGTGGTCAAGATCACATTTCCTTTTTCTATTTCCTTTTATTATTCTTAAGGAGAGAAATGAGGTTGGTATAATATAATAAAAGTCAATTATAGCATGCATAACTGTAAGTAATACTATTATAATGCCAGTTAAAATAAGTTATGGATGAATAATAATGGCATCACCAACTACATGTATGGGGAAAAATAGATATTTTCAAGGAATACCTCTTATGCTCAATGCATTTTCTTCTGCTAGAAAAACCTGAGTTGTTTTGTTAGAAGTCTAACTCAACAGTTTGGCAACAATTCTTGACCAACCATCCAAGATCATTTTGACTTTATAGAATAAGAGATCCTGCAAATAGGCAAACAACGCAGCTTAGAAAACAGATTGTATTTGGGAACAAAGAATATAAGAATAACTTGGGCATTTGGTCTTGTGGTATGTTCTTGCTTTGGGAGCAAGACGCCTGAGTTTGATTCTTAATATCCCCCATTTTTAAATAGTAAATGTACATTTTTAAATCATTTTTCCTGTCATTATAATTGTTTGATTATATTGTGTCTGATGGGAAGAGATTGGATCGGACATCTTATCCCATAAGCCATAGATATACTTCTCCGAGAAAAGGAGAAGTCTGATCTGAACAGCAGTTACAGAGATGTTACTTAAATTCCAAATGATTTAGTTTGCAGCAAACAAAGAGAGCTCCTATCACAGTAGGATAACAGAAGCCTCTTAAATTGATAAGAACATACAGACAATCTGACAAAGAGTAAAAGATACCAAGCTGCATTAACCCCTTAGGTTAATTGAAAAGGCAAGAAAGCAAATATTTCAGGAAGCTTGTGAGGTTGTGCACCATTAAGCGAGAAAAGATAATTAGAAATTTTAATTGATATTCTATACACAGCTGAAGAAGTTAAAACCTGAGATCCTAGAAAATAATGGATAAAAATAACAAGCATAACTGTAATGGCAGGAATGGGTCTTTTTCAGGTCAAAGAGGTTGATTAAGAGGTTTAGAAAACATCAGCGCATTTGGTCTAGTGGTATGATTCTCGCTTTGGGTGCGAGACATCCCGAGTTCGATTCTCGGAATGCCCCTTTTGCTTTTTTTGTTGATTGCCTTTCACAAATGAGTAGTATCCCCCTTTTCATTACCAACTTGCTAATTTTACAAATACGAAAATTTGCATCTTATTAACTGATGAACTGTTGGAAGTAATTCTGCTTCCTGAACAGCCTCGTGGGGTTCTTGGTGAGGCATAAGCCGCAAAACTTTAACGAAAGATGCCAAGCTGCACTAACCCCTTTAACTAATGTTCAGAAGGAAAAAAACAAACTTTCAGGAAGCATTTGAGGTAGTGCACCACATCCAATAAAGAGAGATAGCCTTCTACCCTGAGTAGATAACTAATAATTTTCTTTGATATGCTCTCTAATTTCTAAACAGGGTATCCAACAGGTAAAGTTAAACATGAGATCCATAAACATAAGGGATAAAAGCCTTGAGTACGATTGTAATAGATGGAGTATGATTATAAACATAAGGTAAAACAGGTTGACTGAGAGAATTAGTAAACAAGAGGGCATTTGGTCTAGTGGTATGATTCTCGCTTAGGGTGAGAGAGGTCCCGAGTTCAATTCTCGGAATGCCCCTATCATTTTTAATATCTATTATGTTTCAAAAGTAAACTCCTTTTCTTTTTTTGGGTCCTGCCACTATCCCTTTTTCTATTACTATATGCCAATTTCTCAACAAAATGACAAACTATAAACTACAGCAGAGAGTATCCCAATTCCCAATATATATTTTGGTGATTCTTCACAAATGATTATATAATCAATGAATAAAATAAGGAAAATGAATAAGAAAATGGCTGAAGTAGTAATCACATAAACCAAGTTCAGAGAAATCAAAACTGCGTTTAAGTCCATAATAAAATTTGAGAGAAGAATATGGGAGGTAGCATTCGATATTGTGCACCATAAGCTAAAGGGAAGAGACAGACATCAACAGCAATGAAAGTGATCAATCATTTTATATAATTTACTGTACTAAAATATAGTGCATCCAAAGGATAAATTTGAAAAATCAAAAGATAAATGAAAAATATTCAAGAGTGAATAAAGGGACTCAATGAATATTGACTAATAACAAAATATTCATGTTCCAAGTTAGAAAAGTTGATTAAGACCTTAGTAAACAACCGGGCATTTGGTCTAGTGGTAAGATTCTTGCTTTGGGTGCGAGAGGTCCCAAGTTCGATTCTCGGAATGCCCGTTTTTTGCTTTTTTGTTGATTGCCTTCCACAAATTAGTAATTTCCCCCTTTTCACTACCAACTTGCTTCTTTTAATAATACAAAATTTTGCATCTTCTTAAATGATGTAACTGCAGGAAACAAATCTGATTCCTAAACAGCCTTAATGCATCATGGGATTCTTATTTAGGCAAAACTTAAATGAAGGATGCAAGCAAAGTGCGCTACAAAAGGAAATATCCGAATAGCATTGACAGCGATGCTATTTTTAAAACACATGCTTCTGCCGAATGCCATAATGATTTAGTCTGCATCTAACAAAGAATGCTGTTGTACCAGAGTATCAAAGATACCAAGCTGCATTAACCCCTTGCTTAATATGAAAAGGATATAAACATAATTTCAGGAAGCATTTGAGGTTGTGCATCATATCCAATACAGAGAGACAGTCTTCTAGAATCTAGAAATTTTCTTTGATATGCTCTCTAATTTCTAAACATGGTATCCAAAAGACAAAGTTAATCATGAGATCCATAAACATAAGGAATAAAAACCTCAAGTATGATTGTAATGGATGGAATAGGTGTATCCCAGGTAAAAGAGGTTGAATGAGAGATTTAGCTAACAACAGGGCATTTGGTCTAGTGGTATGATTCTCGCTTAGGGTGCGAGAGGTCCCGAGTTCAATTCTCGGAATGCCCCTATCATTTTTAATGTCCATTATGTTTCACAAGTCAACTCTTTTTCTTTCTTTTTGGTCCAGCCATTATCCCTTTTTATATGCTAATTCTGAAGAAAGTATCACTCCAAACTATAGCATAGAATATCCCAATATATATTATGGCCATTCTTCACAAATAATTATACACTAGATGAAAAAAGTAAAGAAAATAAATAAGCAAATGGCAGAAGTAGTAATCACATAAACCAAGTTCAGAGAAATCAAAACTGCATGTAAGAGCACAATAAAATTTGAGAGAAGAATATGGGAGGAAGCATTTAATATTGTTCACCATAAGCTACAAGGAAGAGACATATATGAACACCAATGAAAGTGATAAGCCATTGTCTATAATACAAAAATATAGTGCATCCAAATGATAAGTATTTAAAAAAGATAACATGTAACAATACTCAATAGTGAATAATAGGACTCAATGAATAATATTATAACAAAATATTTAATTTTAAACCTATAAAAGTTGATTAAGAGAATAGTAAACAACAGGGCATTTGGTCTAGTGGTATGATTGTCGCTTTGGGTGCGAGAGGTCCCGAGTTCGATTCTCGAAATGCCCCTTTTTTCCCTTTTTGTTGATTACCTTCCACAAATGAGTATTTTCTCCTCTTACTCTACCAACTTGCCTATTTTAATAATACAAAATTTTGCATCTATTAACAGATGTGACTGCAGAAAGCAATTTTGAACGGCCTCACAGGGTTCTAGGTGAGGGTAAACTTTAATAAAATATGGCAAGAAAAGTGAACTATAGCAGTTACAAAGATGTTGCCTAAATCCATATAAGCTTTAACCCCTTAGTTTAATTTGAAAAGGCAAGAAAACAAAATTTCAGGAAGCATTTGAGGTTGTGCACCATATCCAATTAAGATACATAGAAATTTTCTTTGATATGCTCTCTAAACAGGGTATCTGAAAGATGAAGTTAAACATGAGATCCATACACCTCAGGAATAAAAGCCACAAGTATGATTGTAATGGATGGAATAGTTCTATTCTAGGCAACATGAGGGTGACGGAGTGATACTTCAAACAACCGGGCATTTGGTCTAGTGGTATGATTCTCGCTTAGGGTGCGAGAGGTCCCGAGTTCAATTCTCGGAATGCCCCTATCATTTTTAATATCCATTATGTTTCACAGGTGAACTCTTTTTCTTTGTTTTTGGTCCTACATTATCCCTTTTTCTATTATATGCCAATTTCTCAACAAAATGTCAAACTCCAAAGTCCAAACTATAGCACTCCCAATATATATTGTGGCAATTATCGCAGAAACCAAGTTCATAGAAACTGTAACTGCATTCAAGTCCAGAAGTATATTGAGAGAAGTATGCAAGGAACCGCTTAATAAGGTGTACCATAAACAACAAGAAAGAAATAGGCATCAACATCGATGAAAATGATAATCCATTGCCTACAATTTACTATAGTGCATCAAATGATGAAATGATTAAGTTTAAAAGACAGCAAATATCAAGGGAGAGATGGTACTCAACAGTGAATAAAAGGACTTAAGGGATAATATAATGACAAAAATGCTTGTCCAGATAACAGAAGTAGATCAAGAACTGAGTAGACAACAGGGCATTTGGTCTAGTGGTATGATTCTCGCTTTGGGTGCGAGAGGTCCCGAGTTCGATTCTCGGAATGCCCCTTTTCTTTTTATTCCCTTCCCCAAATGAACAGTGCCACCATTTCACTACCTACTTCCAAGTTTTTCTAATGCTCAACTCAACGAACATCAATTACAAACCCTAGCTAGCATCGATAATCACTGTATAAACAGTGACTATTCCTGACAAACAATTATTAGTAAATCCATATCAAAGAAACAGTAGCCCCCTTTCACTACCTACTTCCAAGCTTTTTTAATGCTCAACTCAAAGAAAATTAATTACAACACTTAGCATAGACAACCACTGTATAAACTATTACTATTCCTGACAAATAATTATAAAAACTTATTAATAAATCCATTACAATGAAGCAGAACTGCAGCTCAGTAGAAGTACATTTTTTTTAAAATCTAATTAAACCGAAAAATCAATATGGATCTGAGTTTGCTGACAGTAAACGCATAATCTAGCAATATCCGCCACACAATAATGTATTCAGCAGTTACTTGATTTTTTTAAAGCCAAAAGTCAGCTTTGAATTAAAACCAGCGAAGCAATTAAGCTAATTAGCAGTGGAAAATTCAAACCAAGCACATGCCGAAATTGAAAATTATTAAGAACTCTGCTGAAAGCCTAACCTTCTCGCCTAATTTGCGGAGGGAAATATGCTTTTCGACTTTTGGTAACAGCGACGGAAGAAGCAATTCAAATACTATCTGGGAAGCGGAGATATCGGTGGAAGTTCTGGATGGAAAAACGAAGGGAGAGAGTGGAATCTATCGAAAATGTTAGAAATTTAAAAAAATTGATTTTTAGTAGTAGTATAGTACTATAAATCAATTTAAATCGAATTAATATCTATTACTAGTAATACATATTTACTCTTTTAATGATTTAGCAAAAAAGAATGAGTTTTAAATTAAATATAAGCATTATTATAACCAAATTAAAGTAGAAAGAAATGTTGAAATATGTGTCGATTTATTTTAATGATATAGTTAAAAATATACGTAAGAGAAATTTAGTAAGAAAATCCAAGATTCAAGAGTACGTATTATGTTCATCTATCTCTATTCTAATTTTAAATGGTGTTGTGTGAGGTTAACTATTCAATCATAGTCAGAATAAATTAGTTATTTCTTGGAAGAGAATAAAGAAAAATATTTATTCTGATTGTTCTTGTGGAATATAGTAGTATAAAATACATACAGCTTTTCTTTACTTTTTTTTTCTTTTGCATTTTTTCTTTAAATAACTGGATGAAGAAGCAGTGTACAAAATGATATTATCCATGAAGAGCATAATAATTGACGGAATAGACAGTTGTTTATTACAACATCAAACACGATCTACGAATACACTTGAGATACAACTCACAAATGGGCTATTAAATTAAAAAAAATTATGAACACAAAATAATGTCACGTCCGATCACCTGCATTCCTTGTATCACCTATCCATGAACTCTGAGCATAAACCACTCTTGGACGTTCCTAAAAAAATAATGTTAGTGATTCTAGATATAATATGTGAGAATATACAAAATATTCATGCTTTGCTTCTATAGCCATCAGACCATGGAGTTATCGTCAGTTTCACCTCCATCGTTAAGCTGGTATTCTCTGATTGATAAATTAGCAATTTGTATGTATTGGATTGCCAAAGATGAAATTATTTCCTGGCTCTTGAATTATTGATGATGCTACTACTCACATGGATATTTGTATCATAAATAAATGTGCAATATGGTTATAAATTAATTGGCTGTGCAAATGTGGTCTCACCGAATAAATTAGGAGTTGAGTCTTTTCCTCTTTCTCGCAGGTCTGAAGTGCTGCCAACTGTGTCATTCGTCGTGTATCGGTAAGATGTTTATATGCAGCCATGGATAAGACCCTGAGAAAGAAGATGCAAAAATGTTTATGAAAGGAAGAGTAACACCTCCTACGGAAAAAAGCTCTACACCGTGCAGTAAATCCTAAACGCAAGCATATACCATGACTCACAAAGAATTGAAATCGGAATGACATTCCGTCAGAGTGATAAGACAGTTTGCTAAGGATCGGATATCATCTTTCCTTGACTAATTCAAGTCTCTCAAGAATTCAAACACTACTTTCATTAGAATCAATCCACGTTTATTGTTTCAAACCAACTCACAGAGCATATATCATACACAACTCTGGTGTCACGCCCGCATTTTCTAAGGATAGGAAACACGGTTGATCGCGACTAGGGGAGGATTGAAGAAGCGGGGGAAGAAAGGGGAAAATAACACAACTCGACCATAGCTCAAAATGAGTTAGAATAACTCAAATAAAATCAGAGTATCATTTCAACAATTGAGAACTCAAAGGGATTATATGTCAACAATATATAAACTCAAAAGAAACAACATTCAGCGGAAGCATTCGAGAGAAGAATAATATTATGTATGAAGACACAATATATTCGGAACATTTAAAACAAACACAAATCTTCACCAACTCTGCTCAACACCCACCGCGCTTGTCACAGCTCAACCTGCACATTTTTAAAAGAAATGCAGGGCTGAGTACTTGATGCACTCAGTGGACTCATGCCGAAAACATTTTCAATAAAAAAAATATTTATCATGCCATTAACGAGTGACCTCGGGGTTTTAACTTTGAAAGAGCCCGAGTCACTAAATCATTTCACTAACATCATCATCACCATCAACCTCAACATCATCAACCTCAACATCATCAACCTCACCATACCATATCTGAACATACATGACAAGGAATGTGGCCACATTCCAAGCCACTAGACCGGCCAACTCAGAGAGATAGCGCACGATCTACGGGGTGTACACTAGCCTGAATAGAGACTCACTCCCTAGTCAGACCCGAATTCGATTAACCATACATGGCAAAAGCCACTTCAGATAGGTCCCATAGCAACACAAAAATATGGCATGACAAACATATTTCGCAAAAATAAATATACTTAGGACATAGTCCTTATTTAAAAAGAAAGCCCACCTCGTTCTCTTAACTCCTCAACTCGTCTTTCCGCCGTTTTGTTTTCAAATAGCTTGCCAAAAATTCACCCTTTTTATGGAAGAACATAATATGCAAAAATTAGACTTTAGAGAACAAAACATTTAATTAAAATAATGCATGTATCCTTGTGATATTAAATCTTACCCTTCGACATTACTTAGAAAATTCTGAAATCCTCGTACATTAATCATAAGGTCAGCCGACTCTATCACAACAATATGATTCTTTAATTCAATCCGTGAAGCTCCTAGCTACTGGCCCAAATCTTCCATTTAATTAGTTTGGCCCGAACTCAAATTAACTCCAATCCAAATCCTTTGTCAAAGCCCTCTGCCAAGATAGGCAATTTCCCATTGGATTTACTAACCCATCACTACACATACCCCACTCTTCTGTCCAAAATTTTAAAATAGAAAAGGCTGGGCAATGTGTAATCAAATTCCATAATAATAACCACATCTCAAAATAATCTAAGGCCCAATATTTAAAATAAATCCTTGGCCCAACAAGCAGCCCAAAACTATACTCCCTAACATCATTCTTCTTCTTCTTCTACACATGATCTGTACGTCCCTATCTCCCATCTCTCTTCCCCAAACTCCTCTCTTACTCCTTCCTAAATTCACATCACATATTTCACTCCCCCTCAATCTTACATTCATCTTCTTCTCCAGAAACAACACCCATCTCTCTATTTCTTCTCCAATTCACACAAAATCCCCAATTTGAGAAATCCTCCAAAATTGAGAAATCCCTCACCCCACCGTCTCTTTCTCCGTCGCTCCCCCAACACTCCATACCAGAGCCGTCGGCCATTCCTCCTCCGACGCTCGCTGCACTCCGGCGACGTGGCGTCGTCCGACTACCTCCGTCGCTGATTTTGCTGTCTCTGCCGGGGAGTGCTGCTGTTGCTTGCCGCGTCCACGCCGTTGCTCGGCGCCGCTGTACCCGACGCCACTGCTGCCGTCGCCGTCGGGTTCAGTCACAGCAGCTGCGGTCAGCCACCGTCAGACCATCTCACGCCCGCAGCCTCTATCTTTCTCCTCTCTCTGTCACAGCGCCGCTGCGCTCTCGACTCCTCCGTCGCCGATTTCACGCAGCTGCTGTCGGCTTCTCTCGTCTCTCTCTCTCTGAATTTTAGTTCCGATTTCTATTGGAATTGAAAGAATATGGTGAATAGTGGAGTTGTGGGCAGATTTCTATGCGTGGGAAAAAAAATAATCTCGTAGGTCATTGCAGTATATTCCCAGATTTTGTGGAACTGGTTAAACTGAAGAAAAACGTGGAATCATGAGGAGATATATGTGGAGAAACCGATTTCATGAAATCATGGAAGGTAGAAACCGGGTTTTGTGGAACAGAAATAGGGTGAAATCAAATTATTGAGAGCAATCTGTCGGTTTTCATCTCCAATTGGGCTTCAAAATGTAGTTTCAAAAAAAAAATGAATTGGGCTTGGAAAATTAAATAAATTGGGGGTAGAAAAGAATTATTGTTATAGGCCCAAAATGATATATCCTTCTATCGACTAACGAAACAAAGGCCAAAAAAAAAAATTTCAGGTGCACAAACGATGTCACTACGAGAACAAATAAAAAGGTTAGAAAAAGTCGGGGTATTACATCTGGCTACGGACAATATATAGCATAGCATGATCATAATATCCGAAGTACCTTCTTCTTGTACGAATCGTTTACAGGTGACATGTAACCTCCAATAACACAAAACCCTTGAGAATTTACAGCATCTCTAGCCAACTCTGGGAATTAAGGCAGTAGTCAACACACCAAACACATCGAAAAAGCAAATTCAACGTAGATGGACAACTAATTTTAACATTACATTCATGTATCTCGCATTCCACATATCTGAACAACACTATTTTGTAAAACAATTATTCACAACCTAAATTCAATCATCAATCATATCTCCACACACACAGGTAGAAAGGATTCATAAAAAAAAGCAAAAAATTCTCACCAAAACAACGCAAGTGCATGTTTGTAGGAGGATTGAAACTTCCAGTTGAAACCAAAACTACAAAAATCTTCCCCCTATTGAGAGAAGGCCAAAAATTCCTCATTCAGTGTCGCAATTTGAAGTTTCTACCTCAAACAAAGGCCTCAGTATTTCAAGAATCGGATATGACTAAACGTATGTAGACTTACTTGGCATCAGAGCTTGATAAACTATCTTTCGTGATAGATTTGAGGGATAATTTATCTAGTGGCAGCGGTATATCTATAAAACCAGGCAAAATTCATTATGATTTTCGAGCAAAGATCAAGTTTTTGAGTGATTGACAAGAAGCATAGAACGTGAGCTGATTGAATAAGCAGCAAAATTTACCTGGGTTTGAGGCTTCCATTCGATAAATTCTTGAAGCGTAAGGAATTCCTCTTGCGCAAACACACAAACAGTTGATATGCAATCTGAAAG
Source organism: Salvia splendens (assembly GCF_004379255.2). Taxonomy (NCBI): domain Eukaryota; kingdom Viridiplantae; phylum Streptophyta; class Magnoliopsida; order Lamiales; family Lamiaceae; genus Salvia; species Salvia splendens. The sequence continues at coordinate 3,372,544 of NC_056038.1, forward strand.
CAGCTGATTTCTTAAAAAGTCGGTCTATACAACTTACTACATAGAAATTTCTTTTTAGGGCATCCACAATGGGGAGCCCTACAGTCCGCCCTATAGGGCGCCCTATGCACCGCAACATCGGCATTTCATCCTCCTACCCTTCCACCTGCATTGGGATGCCCTATAGGCCGCCCTATAGTCCGCCCTAAGCATTTTATTTATTTGAATATTTAAAACACTACAAAAATTGGAAAAAAAAAAACTTCATTTCATTAAAATTCAAACATTACACTACAAAATAAAAAAACTACAAATTCTCAACAGCGGTTACGGTCCCAAACTTCTTCAATCATGTCGTTCATGAGCTGAACATGGTCTTGTTGGTTGCGCATTGAGGCTTGTCTAGATAGAACATCATTGAATTAAACACGATCTACGAATACACTTGAGATACAACTCACAAATGGGCTATTAAATTAAAAAATTATGAACACAAAATAATGGTACGGTCTGATCACCTGCATTCCTTGTATCACCCATCCACGAACTCTGAGCATAAACCACTCTTGGACGTTTCTAAAAAAATAATGTTGGTGATTCTAGATATAATATGTGAGAATATACAAAATATTGAAGCTATGCAACCAAGATTTACCATTGATCAGTAATAATAGTCAGAAAACATCTTACCGAAACACGACGAATGACGCAGGTGCAGCACTTCAGCTAGTATTACTGAGATCAGAGCTTATCTATGCAGACCTGCGAGAAAAAGGAAAAGGCTCAACTCCTAATTTATTCGGTGAGACCATATTTGCACAGCCAATTAATTTGTAACCATATTGCACATTTATTTATGATACGAATATCCATGTAAGTAGCATCATCAATAATTCAAGAGCCAGGAAATAATTTCATCTTTGGCAATCCAATACATAGCCAAGTGATACAAATTTCTAATTTATCAATCAGAGAATACCAGCTTAACGATGGAGGTGAAACTGACAATAACTCCATGGTCTGATGACAATAGAAGCATTAGCTATTATAGCCAGTAGTGATTTTAGATTTCACTTCCAAGATACATAATATTCTCCATCGACAACAAAGAGAACTGGTAATTACTAGTAAGTTACAAAAAAAAGACATGATTGAGCATTCAAAGTCATGCACCATAGAGCCAAAAGAGGCAACAGCCAATTTATCTAGAAGTTACTGAATTTGAGCGAATGTAAAATGACAAGTTATAATTTTAGAAACAAATATCCATAAAATTGTACTCTGGCTAATAAAAGCATTCAAGAGAGAATATAACTGATGGTGGATCATTTCTAAGTCAAAGGGGTTGAATAAGAGCATTGGTATGTGTTAGGGCATTTGGTCTAGTGGTATGATTCTCGCTTTGGGTGCGAGAGGTCCCGAGTTCGATTCTCGGAATGCCCCCTCTTTTTATAGCAACTATGCAAAAGAACTCATGGCTTTTGCAATTAAAAAATAATAATCATAGATTTTAAATTTCATCTATGTAGGCTCTAAATTGTTGCCATAAGAGAATGGGATGGCAATAAAATTTGAGGGTAAAATGAAAAAAAAAACTGAAATTAGACATTAATCTGAAGTATGTTAGTTGGGATGGCATATTTTCATATTATACATGTCAAAGTCACATTAAATTCACCAAAATCATGCATCATGGAAAGAATAAATGTATCATAGTCCAGAAGTTATTCGTTAGTTGGGGGAAAAGTGATGGAAGCTCAATGTCAAGCTCCATAAAGCCAGAAGGAACAAATAGCTGTTAAAATGAAACAATAAGCCATTTTATAATTTATTGAAAACAAGGCAGCTAAAATGATAGTAGGTATTTTTAAAGGAACTCGAGGATGAATGTAAATGACGACAGATCATTTCCAGGTCAAAGAGGTTGAATATGAGTATTAGTGTATAACAGGGCATTTGGTCTAGTGGTATGATTCTCGCTTTGGGTGCGAGAGGTCCCGAGTTCGATTCTCGGAATGCCCCTGTCAAATAATGAGATCATCATGACATATTGTTTTTATTTCTACAAATTTAGCAGTAAGGATGGTATAATATAAAAGTCAACTATGCAATGCATAACAGCAATCAACTACGTAAGACAGATATATTCGATGAATATCTATCACGTCTAAACCATTTTTGTTTATCAATCAACTACCCCCAGCCTTTTCTATTTGAAGCCTAACGACATTTTTGTAACAATGATTAACCCAATATCCAAGAGGAGATGACTTAGATAAATAGATCCTGAGGAACAGCAAAGGTTATAATCAGAAAGTTAGAATGAGAAGTGAATTGGGCATTTGGTCTAGTGGTATGATTCTTGCTTCGGGTGCGAGAGGTCCCGAGTTCGATTCTTGGAATGCCACCTTTTTAAACAAGTAAATAATTATTTATATTGGCTTTTACCCCAATCACTATTTTTTTTATTAATGTGACAGGCATGTTGGATCTGAATGATGAGATACTAGATGCATATGTCTCCTAGATGTACTTCTGCTAATTATACAATAATATTTTTTTGTTTCCTGTCAAAGAAGCCTACCCGACAAGAAACAAATCCTGAACAGCAACACATGGTCCTCAAAATAAAATTCCAACTAGGTCAACTACACATAATAAAAGCCCTAGCATTATTCAGTATTCACTATAGGGTAACATATCTAAGACAGATAACAACAGGGCATTTGGTCTAGTGGTATGATTCTCGCTTCGGGTGCGAGAGGTCCCGAGTTCGATTCTCGGAATGCCCCCTTTTTTATGTGCATTGCCTTCAAGAAATTCATTTAATTACTTTTCCCCTTTCACTGTCATTTTACCTATATTCAGTTGCTCAATAATATATAATGGGTTAACTTCTCCATACTCAAATCTCCAACCACAACAAAGATTAGTACTACAAGATAAATTGTGATTTTTTCCGAAAATATGAAAATACAAGAAAATAAGGGGTATTAGCAATAGCTTCTAAAGACACAAAAAAGCAAGTTGGGGGAAGCGATAATGGCATTATAGTTCATATGTCATAAGTAGATTTGTAAAACCAAGAGAATTCTCAAGCATTTTTCATTTGTGAAATCAACCATGGTGTTTTAATTTCACAAATATCAATAATAATCTTCAAATATGCAACTGGAAATGGCCATAAACAAATTGTAGTGAAAGCAAACTGAAATTAGACATATTAATGTGAAGTATGTTAAAGAAGGTACATATTTTCATAAACATGCCAAATTCCAAGAGAGTTGAGTTTAATTTCGCCAAAAATAGGAGATGCCCAAACTGCAATATATTTTAAATTTAATACTGACCAAATTCAAACAAGAGAGGTGAATCAAACTACACAAGTAAATTTGTCAGTTAATGGGAAAATGATGGAAGCATTATAAGTTATGCAATATGAAGCCAAAAGGAACACTGTTACAAAATGTGGTAAGAAAGTTTTTGAAAGAAAAGAATCTTAACAAAATTCCAGTCTGATAACTAAAGGAACTTAAGAGGTTGAATAAGATCATTAGTAATTGTCAGGGCATTTGGTCTAGTAGTATGATTCTCGCTTTGGGTGCGAGAGGTCCCGAGTTCGATTATCAGAATGCCCCCCCAGTCAAAGAATGAGATCAACATGACATATATTTTATTTCTACAAATTTAACAAAGAGGATGGGATGGTATAATAAGTCAACTATGCTATGCGTAACTGCAACCAATAATCTTTTGCTAGTTAAATAAAGTAAAGTACGGAATAGTAAGTCTCTAGTCTAATAATGGTATTACCAACCACTTGTATATGATAGCAGATATGTGAATACCTATCGTGTCAAAACCATTTCTTCTGTTAATCAGTTACACCATTTACCACAAGTTTCTCTATTTGAGGTCTAACTACACTTTGCTAACAATGACTAACCAACAATCCAAGATGAGTTGATTTTAAAAAGTAAATCATGATGCGAGAGGTCCCGAGTCTGATTCTCGGAATGCCCCTTTCAAACAAGTACTAGTAATTTTAATTAGCTTTTATCCCAACCATTATATATTTTATTAATGTGTAGGACATATTGGACCAGACAGATGAAAGATTGGATGGACATCTCCCCTAGATGTATCTCTGCTCATCTTACAATATTTATTTTTCTATCCTATCAATGAAACAAGCCTCGCAAATCCTAAATAGTCAAGCCACAATGGACAAAATTAAAGTGTTTTAGCAGCGCATCATAAAGTCGACAGGAAAAAGGCAGGCATTTAGAACTATTAGATTAATAAGACATTTTCAACAATATGGCAAGGTTTGTAAAATAATGATGTTCAAGCATGAGATCCATAAACATTGGTATATTCTGGGAAGACTGATTTCTAGGTCAAAAACTTTGATTAAGAGTTTTAAGCAAACAATTGGACATTTGGTCTAGTGTTATGACTCTATGTGGTGCAAGAGCCGGGAGGTCAATAGCCGATCCCCAGAAGCCCTGCTCTAATTATGAATATATATGCCTTATTTTATGTATTTTTATTATATTTGAATTTGAGGGCAACAGATATGCTGAAACATGAAAACGGTCAACTGTTTCATGTAGATCGGGAATTGATATCACACAGCAGTCTAAATAACAGCTGGAAGAACAGGCATACAATCTACCATGACTAAGAAAGCAAATCAGATATTTTCGTAGATTATTTTGAGGTCAACTTGTTAGGAAAAAAGCACTCTAGAACAGCAGAATATGACCATCAACAACGCCAATTTGATTTCACCACATGCTGAAACTTTCTGATAGAGTAGAGCGGGAGGCAGAACCTAAAGAGAAATATAAGGAATGTCTCTTGAGCAGTTATAGAAGCACATGTTTTTAGCAAGATCCTAAATGCTCATATCTATATAATGTCTGAATAAACTAGTCCAAATACTACAGAAGAGGCGGGTTCAGGCCAGTTTCATGGACGATCAAGCAAAAAGTGATCTGAAGAAGCAATGGAGCATCGGTCAAATTGCATACGGTTGTCATTCTCATTCACTAGACGCTTTACCAAATCAACTGCCAAACCTTGATGTTTATCAAATACTAGTATAGATAGGAAAGGGTATGAAAGCACAAAACAAAAAACTAGCTAAAATAATCCTAGCTGGTCAAATTGTAATCTACAGATCAAATCTCCCTTTTATTCACTATGTAGAATCCAATTTAAGGAGACACACAACGACAGGGCATTTGGTCTAGTGGTATGATTCTCGCTTTGGATGCGAGAGGTCCCGAGTTTGATTCTCGGAATGCCCCTTTTTTAAACAAGTAAATAGTTGTTTTTATTGGCTTTTACCCCAATCACTATATTTCTTTATTAATGTGACACTGTGGAAGACATATTGGATCTGAAAGATGAGAGATTGGATGCACATCTCTCCTAGATGTACTTAGGCTAATTATACAATAATAATATTTTCTTTCCTGAGTTTCCTATCAAAGAAACCTATCTGACAAGAAACAAATCCTGTAAGGCAACACATGGTTTTTTTTAAATCCCAACTAGGTCAACTACACATGATAAAAGCCGTAAGCATTATTCGTTATAGGGTAACAGATCTAAGACAGATAACGACAGGGCATTTGGTCTAGTGGTATGATTCTCGCTTTGGGTGCGAGAGGTCCCGAGTTCGATTCTCGGAATGCCCCTTTTAAACAAATAATAGTAATTTTAATTAGCTTTTACCCCAAGCACAATATTTTTTATTAACATGTAGGACATATTGGATCAGACAGATGAGAGCTTGGATGGACATCTCCCCTAGACGTATCTCTGCTCATTTTACGATATTTATTTTTCTTTCCCATCAAAGAAACAACCCAGTCAACTCCTAACTAGCCATACTTGAATCACAATGAAGCAAAACTCAAATTGGATTATCCTTTTTTACGAGATCGTATGAAAACAGTGATAGCTTAGATACAAAACAAAGTTAAACAAAGAAATTTTTTGTAACATATGCAGAATTGGTACTTATTAACACCTATATATGTGTGTTGTAATTTTTTGCCTCACTAAACGTAAAAACGATCCAGGGTGCAGCAACAAAGAGAATCCTTGAACAAATATAACTATGATGTATTTAAAAAGTAAGTGCAGTCAAAAAGATTAGTTAGATAAGAATAAACAATTAATAACTAGTTCTCAGAGAGTCGAAAGGTATCAAGCCACAATGGACAACAAAAAAACATTTTAGCAGTGCATCATAAGTCCGGCAAGAAAAGGCAGGCATTTAGAACTATTAGACTGATAAGACATTTTCAACAATGTGGCAAGGCTTCTAAAATAATGATGTTAAAGCATGAGATCTATAAACATGGTATATTCTGGGAAGATTGATTTCCAGGCCAAAAAAACTTTGATTAAGGGCTTTAAGCAAACAAACAATTGAACATTCGGTCTAGTGTTATGACTCTATCTGTGGTGCAAGAGCCAGGAGTCATTAGCCGATCCCCAGATTCCCTGCTCTAATTATGAATATATATGCCTTATTTGTGTATTTTTATTACTCTATATTGGATTTGAGGAGAACAGATATGTTGAAATGTGAAGCCGGTTAACTGTGTCATGTAGAACTGAAATTGATATCACATAACAGTCTAAAATAACACCTGGAACAGCAGGTATTCAATCTACCATGAATAAAAAAGTAAATCAGATATTTTCATAAATTATTTTGAGAACTTGTCAGGCAAAAAGCACTCCAGAACAGCAGAATAGCCACCAACAATGCAAACTGAAATCACTGAGACTTTCTGAAAACTTTCCAATTGAAGTAGAGCTGGAGGCAGAATCTAAAGTAGTATAAGGAATCTCTGTTGAGCAGCTATAGAAGTAGAGCTGGAGGCAGTTACTGGCTAGATAGATCATAATATCCAATCTCCAAATAATACCTGACACTCTGAGTGAACTAATCCAAATAAAACTGAAAAGAGATGGGTTCAAGCCATTTACTTGGACGGTCAAACAAAAAGTGATCTTACGAAGCAATGGAACATTGGTCAAATTGCATATGTTTGTTATTCTCATTCACTAGACGCTTCACCAAATCAACCACCATTACTTGATGTCTATCAAATAGTACAGATAGGATCATAGGAAAGGGTGTCAAAGCACAAAACAAAATTCCAACTTAAAAAATCCTTGACAGGTCAGCTGTCACCTACAAATCAAATCTCCAAGTGTTATTCACTATGTAGAATCCAATTTAAGAGGACAAACAACGACAGGGCATTTGGTCTAGTGGTATGATTCTCGCTTTGGGTGCGAGAGGTCCCGAGTTCGATTCTCGGAATGCCCCTTTTAGTGTAACAACACTCATTGGCCTTTTCTTTTTTTATATTCTGCCACTAATCTAACTCAGTACATTTTTGTTAAGTAATCGTAATAGGCCAGTTCCTCCATAAATCTCAAACTTCAGCCTCATCATAGATTACTACAATATGGATTGGGATCTTCCTAGTAGATGGTTGCATAACTGCTATAATTGGAGTATCTCAAAAAACATGTTAGGAGAAGCAATAACGGCATTATAGTCCATATGCAAATTGTAAAACCATGAGCAATAACTGCAAAGGAACTCAAGCTTGGGCCAGTTGATAACAGGGCATTTGGTCTAGTGGTATGATTCTCGCTTTGGGTGTGAGAGGTCCCGAGTTCGATTCTCGGAATGCCCCTATCGGTTTTATAGTTGAATGTCTTTCATTCATAGATGAACATTTTCCTTTTTCTTTTTTTACATTTTATCCTCTTTGGCTACCCTTTTACCTACTGTCAGTCGTTCAAGTCTTTGAAAATGCTCCAGATCTCCATTAAAAACTCAAATCTCCATCAAAATATAAACTACTACCATGAATCATGACGAGTTCAAACGAAAAAAGTAGCATGTTTTTCAATGTAACATCCTATTTTGAATTTTATTTCAAAAAATTTAAAAATGAAAAAGTAGCAAACTTGGTTTTCCAATCTCGCCAGCCAAATCCAGCCGCAATTTAAGGAAATTAAAGTGAAAATAAAAACAGAAATTAGATGTAGGTCTGCTAATTATACAATAATAGTATATTTTTTGTTTCCCGTCAAAGAAACCTGCCTGCCAGCCTGACAACTGACAAGAAACAAATCCTGAATAACAACACATGGGCCTCAAAAAATCCCAGCTAAGTCAACTGCACAAAATAGAAGCCCCAAGTGTATTCACTATAGGGTAACAGATCTAAGACAGATAACGACAGGGCATTTGGTCTAGTGGTATGATTCTCGCTTTGGGTGCGAGAGGTCCCGAGTTCGATTCTCGGAATGCCCCCTTTTAATGTGCATTGCCTTCCACAAATAATTCTTTTAATTACTTTTTCCCCTTCTATTGTTAATTTACCTATATTCAGTTGCTCAAGAAATTAACCAAATCTCCGACAACAGCAAAGATAAGTAGTACAATATAAATTGTGATCAACTTTTTAAAAAAAAAAGTACAAGAGAAGGAGGTATTAGCAATAGCTTCTAGAGACGCAAAAAAAAGATGAAATAAACGATAGCTGCATTATACTCCCTACGTCCCAAGCTACTTACACAGTTACACCAAAACTTCTAATATGTAACTGGAAATTACCATAAATTTGAGAAAAGTAAACCCAAATTAGACATATTAATGTGAAGTATAATAGTGGGGGTGCCATATTTTCATATTATACATATCAAATTCAAAGAGAGTTAAGTTTAATTTCACCAAAACTTGGAGTAATACCCAAACTACAATACTGGCCAAATTTGAACTAAGAGAAATGTATCAAACTACACAAGTAAATTTGACAGTCAAGAGAAAAAATTGTGGAAGCATTATAAGTCATGCACTATGAAGCCAAAAGGATCACCGTTACAAAATGGTTTGGAAGCTTTTGAAACACAAGAATCTTCACAAAATTATAATATCTGTTAACTAAAAGGAACCCAAGAGGTTGATTAAAATCATTAGTAAATGTTAGGGCATTTGGTCTAGTGGTATGATTCTCGCTTTGGGTGCGAGAGGTCCCGAGTTCGATTCTCGGAATGCCCCTATCGATTTTATAGTAGAATGTCTTCCATTCACAGATGAACATCTTTTTTTCGGGTTTTTACATTTTATCCTCTTTGGCTACCCATTTACCTACTGTCAGTCATTCAAGTCTTTTAAAAAGAAACAGTAAGTAAATAATAAACCTGCATCTTCACCTCCATATCAAATTCAATGAAAAAATAATGGAAGGAAAGAGGCGCAAAACCATGTTTCAATTAAACGGGTGATTTACCTCATTAATAAGAATCTATGACCGGGAATAGTAAATTGGTTGATCTAGCAGTATCCGTCTGCACAGTAATGGTCCTGAACAGTTATAATAAAATAATAAAGTACAGAAACAGCTACTGTTACTTAATTAATCAAATGAAAATTTCAAACCAGCAACAGCATCGAATTATTTAATCAAATGAAAAAATTTCAAACAAGTAGCAGCAGCGAATAACTTAATTAAATGAAATTTTCAAACCAACTACATGCCAAAATCAGCTGTATTATGAATTGCTACTTTTAAGAAACTACAGTGCCGAAATCTTACCTCTCGAGAAACTTGCAACGGCCCCATAGTTTTGATTGGGGTAGAGAAGGAAAACGGTTCGCGGCGGTGGCGGGCGGTGGAGGGGCGGTTGGAAGGTTTGGGCAATAGGGCTTTACAGTGGAAGTTCAAAGTGGAGTGGGGAGCTGGATAGCAACGTTGTAAATTCAATATCTTATTTTAAAAAATTAATTAAATTAATAACGGATGTTTGTTTGCGGTTAATTTTCAAGTACTTAGTTAATTAAATTCGAGTACTCAAGTACTTAGTTAATTAAATTAATAAAGGGTTTAATTTAGTAATTTTGCAATTTTCACACGGTTCAAGTTATTAATTCTTTTGATTATATATTCGAATATAGGGAAAGGTCAGCATCACCTGGGCATTTGGTCTAGTGGTATGATTCTCGCTTAGGGTGCGAGAGGTCCCGAGTTCAATTCTCGGAATGCCCCATTTTTTTATGTTATTGACTTAAAGACTTCTTTAAATGTTGCTAGATAAAATTACCACTCGTATAAATTATCTTAATTCTATTAGTATAACCGTTGTGAAAAATGTCATTTTTATTTTTATGTTATTTGGTAAATTTAATATGACAATATGAGGGTGCTTAAACGGTTCTCCGGTTCTTGGTTAACCGGAATTGGAACCGGAACCGGCCGGTTAATTGAGGAACTGGAACCCGTTTTTTCCGGTTCCGAACCAGAACCGACCGATTCCTAACCGGGAACCGGATTATAATTCAATTTTATTTTTTTATAGTTTAATAGACTAATAAATCTAATTTAATTGAATTAATTTTGAATTAAAGTAAAATAATTTGAAACATTGACTGATTTTTAGATTTAAACAGTATTAGATTTGTGAGCTCTGTTTTCTAAAGTATTTAAAATGTTTAAACCGTGACACTTTGAATCAACAATTATTTCCCCAATCCTTTTTTTATGAATCATAAGTTTGTTTTTAATTTCCAAAAGAACTTTTACAAATACAATATCATTTCATATGATAGAAATTTAACGTTATAACAAATTTATGTAACAATTCATTTAGCATACGATTTTATTTGTGAATAATTTATTAACCGTTTTGTTATAAACCAAAAAGTCACAACAAGATCAATTAGTATTGGAAATTCTATTGAATATTTGTTTAGCAAAAAAAGGGAAAATGGAATTCAATTTTAAAACTCATTTTTTTAAAAAATTGCTAACGTTTAGAACTCCTATTTTTGCATTAAAAATTGCTAACATAAACTAGTCCGACCTACTACACTTGGCATCACTCTTATCCATATATGAATATTATTGTATTGTTGGTTTGTATTTTTTGTTATATTTCTAGATGTTGATTTTTTTTAGTATTGATCTATTTAAATTATAAATAAATTCGGAATAAAATTACACATCGGTTCCAGTTCAGAACCGGAATCGACCGGTTCTTAACCGGTCGGTTCCGGTTTTGGTTCTTGGATTTATGAAAATTTAAAACCGGTTAACCGGTCCGGTTAATTAGAACCAAAACCGGCCGAATAAGCATGCCTAATTATCATTATAATTTTGTAATTTAATTGCTTGATTAACTTTAATTTTAACCAAAAATAATTTTCAGATTTTATTCCCATGTTCTCTATTACCTACCGTTCCAACCTTCACTCCACTCTCTCAAGTCGGCTCCCAAAGTCACCGTCTCTAATTTTTCAATATATAAGAACTACTCTATTTGCCAAATTTCAAAGTATACATTGCTCCACTGAAAGTTGCAACTTCTAATCATTCATAAGAACAATATTGTGAGCCTTTGGTTTGTGGATACGAAATGGCAAGAACACTGACGACCTCCGGCATTCAAAAGAATATGAGATACCCAAAGTCGCACCACTACCACCTAGAGGAAAAGGTTGTCGTCGTGTTAATCATGAGAGGAAGGTGGCTATCGCTAAGGGAGTGAGTACATGGGATGGGATCCCCTGCTGTGGTGGGGAGTACAGCAGGGACTGCTGCTCCTCACAAAAAAAAATTATAATAATTCAAATTTATTATTAAAAAATTGTATGTGAGAGGGCAGCAGCCCCTGCTGTGCTCCCCACCACAGCAGGGGATCCCATCCCGAGTACATGGATAGGAGAGAGAGAATTGAGTGGGTGAATAGGCAATCTACGAGAGGGGATGGATGGGTGTCAGGGGAGTGTGGGTATTACTCAGTGTTCAAATAGATTGGAAACATTTTCAATTAGGATAGATTTTAACAAAAAATTAAATTCGTACTAAATAGTAAGGTGGTAGAAAGATATTGTAGTAATAATAAATTAAAATCGGTGTATTTTCTATATATTTCTCAATTTTCATCAAATGATATACTACAACGGCTGGATATTTGCATGAATAAACGTCAAATCAGATTTGCAGTCGACTAAAACTACCTTGGGCATTTGGTCTAGTGGTATGATTCTCGCTTCGGGTGCGAGAGGTCCCGAGTTCGATTCTCGGAATGCCCCAATGTTTTTTTTATTTTTGTGGGTTCATTTTATATTTTACTGTTTTTGTCTACAGTTTTCATGCATTACAATCTAGTCAAAAGGCAATCAATTCAAAAAACAGATCACCCACCCCCAAATAGAAGGTTGGATTATTTAGTTGTATAGATTCTGGAATTAGTGCTGCACTCTCAAGAGTCAAGAGTTTCCAAATGAGAGTTGAACATAAGATTATTCTTAGCATAAAACAAACCAAAAAGGACAAATATATTTCAAGCAGTGTATCATAAAGTTAAGAATCGAATGGAAATGCATAAAACTAATAACGTTATATATACAACTAAGTCAGCACACCTAATGAATAAGTAGTCGTGGCTTCACTGCAAAGGACAAATTGTCATGATAATGCATATGGCCAGGACTAAGAAGTACTACTCCTATACCACATAAACGTTGCCAATTTTCGCACTCTACCAATGAGCTTATATATATACATAGTGCATCTTGAAAGCATTTACATTGGGGCTCACTCTGTGAAAACTTGGAGGAACCTTATTTTCCTTTTTCATCTACATGGCATCGTATAATATTGGAAACCAATAATTGTTTTGGCATAAGATGAGTAACGCCTAATTTTCGAAAACTAAGGTATTGAACATGCGAGGGCATTTGGTCTAGTGGTATGATTCTCGCTTTGGGTGCGAGAGGTCCCGAGTTCGATTCTCGGAATGCCCCTTAGTTTTTATTTTCTGTCTGTCATTCAATTGAATCAATTCTCATGTGTAGAGGCGTTTTATTTAGGTAAAAGTCATTCAATTCTCAATTTCTCGTGTGTAGAGGCGTTTTATTTAGGAAAAAGTTAATTAAGTATTTTTAGGACTGTTCTGATTAGTTACAAGGTGTTTTAAAAAAACTAAATCAGAAAAAAGAAACTAAACCATTTTACACAATTGATAATTATGTTAAAACTTCAAAGTCTTGGAGTATATTAAACGTTATCATGGGCAAGTCTAATGTTAAACCGAAAAACAGGTGACGCTTGCTCTGGCACCAAACTGATCGACTTCAACACTAGAAAACGGGAATGGATCCCCTGCTGTGCTCCCACCACAGCAGGGAGTGCTGCCCCTCTAACATCACAATATTTTATTAGTAAAATAAAATATTAAAATATTAATTAAAATTTATTTTTTTAATTGGGCTGTGAGGGGCAGCACTCCCTGCTGTGGTGGGAGCACAGCAGGGGATCCATTCCCCTAGAAAACCCCTCTCCATCAGGGTGAGTAACTTTAGCCTCATACTCCACCTAAACACTGATAGAAATTAATATGAGATTAATTCCTAGATTAATTCCTATTGAATATATATATATAAAAAGAGATCACAAAGGGAGGAAAAATAGGGTAGATTGACCGTTTCTCCAAGAGGGAGAACAAGATTAATAATTTAATTCTTCATTTTGGTTGATACTAATAAAAGACTCCACACATATGTGGGACAAAAAAATCTATTATAAAAAAGTAAATCAAAAGCAAATCAAATCCTAACTATTATGAAGAGTAAATAAAATCATAACAACTCAATAATATAAAACATAAATAAACTAAATAAATATACGGAGATAATATCAGCTCCCTTTCATAATAAAATAGAATATTGTGTCCCGGTCAAACACTCAAGCCTCAAAGAATCCCTCCGCATCAGTCGTCCCACTCGCCTCCTCCGCCGCCGCCTTGTACTGGCTCATGAACCTATCCACCACGTCACAGGTCGCCAAATTCCAAAAATTATTATCCGTCAAGCACATTCGGTAGTACCCCTTCGGGCCCCACGCCGACCACAGCATGATCCCCTTCACCCCCCAATGCGAGTGCAGCTCCCTCATGATCGATTCCAAATCCCTCGCCTGATTTGGCCCGGGCCCCACGTCCAGCTCCGTCACCCAAATCGGAACCTTTGCAGTCGCCAGGATATCAATGGCCGACCTCATGTACGGCAAATTCGCAAATCTGAAATGCCCCTGCACTCCAATGGCTATGGTGCCACGACCCGATTCCGTTAAGCTTATCCAAATATCTCCGCAGCGAGGAGGCCGCGTCGCCGCTCTCCTCGACGGTGTTGTAGTAGTTGAGGAACGGCACCGCGGTGGGGTCGCCCCTCTGCGCTTGGAGATAGTAATTGAGGGAGGCGCCCTGGCCGAGCTTGCTCTCGAAGAAGCTGAAGTGGAGATTCTCGTTCATCACGTCCCAGTGGATCAGCTGCGCTCTGTAGCGCCGCGTCACGGAATCGATGCGGCGGTACGCGGAGGTCGTTGGGGGAGAGGCTGGGGACCCAGGTGGGCTGCCGGGAGGGGTTGTCCCAGAAGATGTTGTGGCCCCAGATGTAGATGCCGTGGGACTTGGCCAAACGCATGAGGGCGTCGGAGACGGGGTAGTCTTCGGCGCCCCAGGTGCGCTCAGTGGAGTACCATTCGAGCTTGTTCTCGAAGACGGTGTAGTGGAACCGGGACGTGAACCAGTTCTGGTACGCCGCGTTTCCGAGGATGTTTTGGTTGATGGCGCAGCCAAGAGGGAAGTTCGATTGGCGGAGATTGATTAAGACGGTGGCGTTTCGGATGGGGCGGTTGTGTTGGTCCACCTCCTGGAACTTCACCTTTGTCTTCCGCGCCTACAAAAGTTACAAATATGACTCTAATTTAACAGACATATCAAAATAGGAGTATAAAAAACAGACAATATTGTGGCTTATATTTTTCTATTTCGGTTTGTCTGCAAAAGTACTTTTTTTGGTATTTTGGATTAGTGGACTCAATATTCAGTAATTATTAATACATCAGCAGAAATACTATAAAAATGATTTTTAAATTACATTTATACTCCCTCCGTCCCTCAAATATTGTCTCACTTTGACCTGACGCGGGTTTTAATAAATGTAAAGAAAAGTGAGTTGAAAATTTTAGTAGAACGTGAGTCCTATTTTTTATATATTAGTTTTATAATAAAATGTGAGATATTAGTTTTATAATAAAATGTGAGGAAGAATGCGTTAGTGGAATATGAGGGTCTATTACCAAAAATGGTAAAAAGTGAAATTAAATAAATTTTATGAGATGGACGAAAATAGAAAATGAGACAAACTTTCTGGGACGGAGGCAATATTTTCTTACGCATTTCTTAAAACACACACACAGTTAGTAATATATTGTGGGCCTGATAAGTAGTAGTATTTGCTTTGGGTATAGAATTTATACATGTGAAAGAAGAATATGGAATTAAAACTCAATTCAAAATTTCAAACCTGTTGAATGTTCATGTCTTGGTGTGATTTCCATTCTTCTTGAGTAAATGGTTGCATTGACACGCTGTCTACTTTAATATCTATAGCCGAATCGTTGCACTGGAGTAAAATCATTAACAATCAATCCGACTAAACATTACATTTATTAAGAATCCGACTAAACATTACATTTATTAAGCAATGGAGCCCTAATTACGTGTTCGAAATAGCATGTTGTTTCCACAAAAATAAAGAAAAGGAATAAACCTGAAAATAGAGTTGGGCAGGGCCAGAAACATCAACAACCAAGCCACCCTTGAGCATGGACCAGCAGCCCTCTTTTGCAGAGCCCCAGCCCGTAGTTATCGAGCCGGTGGCTGTCTTGAAAACCGCTTCTACATCAGCGCTGCCATTGCTTACTTGCAGCCACGCTTCAAAAAATATCAACCATTTTAATCACTTTCCATCGCAACTTAACAATTACTAAAACATTTTATTTAGAAATCAATTAATCTAAATTTTACCAGAAAATGTGTAAAGCTTATCCTCGTCAAAATCAAATTGTTGAGTAACACTATGGTGGGGTAGGTTTCTAGCAGTGGCAGCTATATATTTGTTGCCATCGTTGGCTTCTTCATGTCTTATTTTCGCATAACCAAACGACGTCCATCCTTTCAGTCCCTCGTTGAATTCCGGATTCACCACTATACCTCCATTGTAATGAGGACTCAGAGGCTTCTCCAAACACTGAAAATATAGAGAAATCATATTTTTTTATCACACACACACATGTATAATTAATAAAAAAAAACTTGCCTCATGTGTGTAACTGTGGTCATAAGGCACAACAGCGTAGACTTGAAGACTTCCTGCATGGACTTAGATAGTTTAATTTTGTGTTTTTTCAATCATATGAAATTCCATTACTAAAGGAGAAGATAGAGTTAGATGAGTTTTACCAATGGCCTGAATCAGGATGAATATGGTGAAGAAACAAAGGTTTTAATGATTTGCCATTGTTGAAGTTGATCGAATGTTTATTGGTAATGCCATGTACATACTGTTTATATAGGGATAATTAATGTTCCAATAAGATTTTCAATAATTGTAGATTACACAATCTAGATGATTTGGTTAATTAGTTTAATATTTTCCATACGCAAAGAATCAAATTCTCGGTGAAAAGAATATAAATTTGGACAAGATTTTATCAATGGTCTAATTTTGTCATGTTGAGATATTAACCATTGATGATCTTTTTACTTTTACTAATATTTTCTAATAAATGTATGTTACATTTCACTAAATTATTCTATTCACATTCTATTTTAGATCTAATATTATCATATTAAGATATTAACCTTTAGTTGTGTCTTTTAACTTTTACTAATTTTAATAAATGAATGTTACATTTTAGTACTTACTTATTCTATTCACATTATTATAGGGCTAGGGCTAAGGCTAAAAGCTAATTTCTCACTACGTAAAGTTTTGAATCTGAAATATGATAGATGAAAATCATACGCAAAGTTTTGAACCTTGGTAATTTGTGACTACTTCAAATAAATCAATACATACAATACACACTACAATATTTTGCCATATAAGAGCATTCACCATTTTAAGCGAGAGGTGGCTTGATGCGCACTTTGTGTCTCGGCCAATGGTGTTGCAACGTAAGGCCACTCGTTGAGGTCGAAATGAATCTGGTTTTTTTACCTTTTTAACTTTTTAAAACTTGAATAATTTGATTTATAATTCAAAAATCCATAATCTATTAGTAATTCTTTTTTATTTTTTAACCACAAAACATGAAACACTCTGTATTTTGCCTCAATTTATCTCGAGCACTAATTAACGAATGAACTGAAAAGAATGGACGAGTAAGAGTCACCACATATCTCCCTCAATCACCATGGACTTAGATTCGAGTTGTAAAGCATCAATCTTTCACCTCAATTTAATTAACTGATGCCAATCAATTCATTATAGCTCCTCTTCAGATTGGATGACGATGAAGCATATACGAATGAGTAGATTCAATTCTTCCTCAACAAATTGGCTATCGCATTACCTCACATCAATTCAACAAAGTAGCATCGAAACATTTATAGATCAAAACAAAACAAAAAGCTTCAAAAGAGGGAGGAAATCTAGCATCAAAATTACACGTTTTTCCTTCTGATTTTTCCCTTGCCGTGGAACTTCTTCTTGGCAATCTTAATCTTCTTCTTGAGCTTCTTTCCAATAGGTTTGAGGAATTTGGAACTCTGATTATCATCCGCAGCAGTCTCGACTTCCATGGCGGCGAAAGAGACGGAGGCATCGTCGTCGGCGCGAGTGGGTTTAACTGGGAGCTTGGGAGCGGCGAGGGCGGCCTCCTGGATGGCTAGCTTGGCGGCGTCCTTCTTGTCGTAAATCGGCTCAACCATCTCCCTCCTAATCGACCTCAGCCTCTTCTCCCTCTTCGATCTGATCGATTTCCCCATTGCTTCGGCGGCGCCCAAATATGCTGCTCAATAAAATTAGGGTTCTGGGCAGATTCTTCTGCGTATCAATGTTTATGAGTATATATATACGGAGTCTTTGTAGACCGGTTGCAATTGGAGTCGTGGACCGGGTTATCAGACGAACCACTGTATTATCTCTAAATACTTAATTCCACTTATTAAAAGGGATGTATTCATTTCCTTTTCCTATATTTCCTCCTTTTTCCTTCTTAATATCAGCCATTAGATTAGAGAAATGGACGGTCAAGATCAACATTGGGTAATTAATCCCGTGTTGCATTATTTGTCCTATTTTGTGCATTATGAGGGTACAATAGTAATCTAATAATGGCTGGAAACCGCTACGAATAATGCACCACATGGTCACGAGTAATGCATATAATTGCCTATATAATGCACAACATGTGAACTGCAATGCATACGAACAAGATGTGTTTTGTTATGATGTTTGACACACGTTTCTTGTTTCCCCTAAGGGTTTAATAAGCTTAGGGGCTAGGGTATAGTACGTAGACATGTATGTAATCTTCACATGGTAACGAGTAATGGATATATTTGACTATATAATGCACAATTTGTGAACTGCAATGCATACGAACAAGATGTGTTGTGTTATGATGTTTGACACAAGTTTCTTGTTTCCCCTAAGGGTTTAATAAGCTTAGGGGCTAGGGTATAGTACGTACGCATTAATAACAAATTATAAAACGATAAGAATAATTCACCAAATTGTCACGAGTAATGGATGTTATTAACTATATAATGCACAATATGTGAACTGCAATGCATACGAATAAGATGTACCATGTTATGATGTTTGACACACGTTTCTTGTTTCCCCTAAGGGTTTAATAAGCTTAGGGGCTAGGGTATAGTACGTAGACATTACTAACAAATTGTGTTTGTAAGCTCAGATACGTCTGACGACTTTTATTATATTTGTAAGCTCAGATACGTCTGACGTGAATTATTACCTCATTCGTGCAACTCAAACCTTTTATTTTAGGTCGTAAATTAATGATCGAGTAATTAGTGTAATCAGATCATTATTTTAAATATAATAAGGAAACATTTAATTAATTCTAATATTTTACTAATAAATACTCTAATTCTTATTATAATAGAAATAATGCAATAGTTCGGGACGGATTGAAATAAAAAGTGCAAATAACATGAGACGGAGGATGACTATTTAGATTCCTAAAATTTGAAAAAAAAATCGCATTTAGAAACATAAATAGGTACTACTCTCATTTGAAATGAACTAATATAAAGTCTCACTCAAATATATTTTATTGAAAATATTCTAGCCAAAGTTCATTAATGTTTCGACATATACGTCCACCAATAAAAATGCCAGTTTGTAATTTTCTTTCATCTATCAATAAATGTTTTATTTATTTTTATTATTTTTAGTAATAAATCTCACATTTACTAGCTATATCTCACTCACATTTCACTATAAAATTAAAACTTTAGGACCCATATTCCATTAATATTTTACTACCCACTTTTTATCATACGGACTTACAAAGTCATATAGACTTACAAAGTCTCATATTTCTTAAAACTCGTGTCATGTTAAATGTGGACTTGTAATCATTAATAAGTACATTTATCTATTTTCCCTTGGTAATATTTAATTATTTATAATATATATAGGGATTATTGATCAATAACTTCAATTTAATTTCATATATATTTTTGCATAGAGTTACTCTAACACAAAACAAATTCATACCAACTGGAAAAAATGCGAAAAGTGTGGAATAAGATCATCAGCATCCCTATCTCAATACAGTCTCATCCTTCACTATTCATGGGCCCCACTGTACTTTTTACTTCATCTCTTAAATAAGAGATATCATCTGCATCCCTCCATCTCTTAATAATCTCACCCCTTAACTATTCATTCAATTTCATTTTTTATTTTTATTTCCAACAAATTCAATTAATAAAAATACAGTTCATTATATAAAAGAAAACTACAATTTAAAATACTAAAAAAAACAAAAAAAATTAAAATCTTTAAAAAAAGACATGATTGAAAATACTAGAAATTAAAAATTGCACACTTAAATTATAAAAACTACTCCGCCGGCGAATCATCCCCCGAAGGCGGTGGCAGTTCACCGAATTGAGGAGGAATATCTAGTTATCTCGCCAGATACGCAATGCCGATAAGATGGGCTTGATATTGGGCAGACGTCATGCGAGAAGTGACAACCATCGTGGCGGTGAAGTACATGGACATTAGGGAGTACGGCGGCCCTTGGGAGCCCGCCTGGCTTGATTCGCCTCGGCCCCTCCCTGCGCGAGCTCTAGCCGCCTTCGCCGCCTTGATCCCTTGCGGCCGATGTCGTGTACCGGAGGAGCCCCTGCATCGGATGCCGGACACTCAACCACTTGTTAGGCGTTGCCTTCCACGCCCTCACTAGACGAGTATTGGCCACCCGCGTTGTGCTTCGTGCGTTTCGAGCTCGAGCCCGTGCTGGACTGGACATTGTCAGCCACCTTTCAATGTCTTTGACCGACTCCCAAACATCGGCATGTTTGAATTCGTTTTTAGTGCTGGATTTAAAGACTCGCAAAGCGGCTCTCAGAATGTCGGCTCCACTGGCTCCGCTTCGGTAATTCTCCGCTTCATTCTTGTAGATCCCACAAAATTTTTGATATCTCTGTCGGTTCGGTCAAAATGACTGCGAAGCATCTTCAAGTTAGGGCGGCGGCCCCCTTCGGTTTTTCCTTGTTGTATACGTCGGTGACCTTTTCCCAAAAACACTTGCGGGTTTGTTCATTCCCGACGATGGGATCGTACGAGATGTTGATCCAAGCGTTAAACAGAGCCATCGTCTCCTTGGAGCTGTATGGATGACAGCCTAGGTCCTCCTCCTCTTCCTTCTCATCATCAAATCCGCGACTGGCGGAGCTTCCACCGCTTCGTCCTCCTCCGTTTCCTCCTCTTCTAGCTTCGGCCGGAAGGTTTTCCGGAGTGTGTTCCGCTGGAAAATTCTCTATAATTTGGGATAATCCCTGCGTTTGCCCATACCTTGGGGCGGAGGGACGATAGTATGCCTCAACTGGAAAAGATGGTGTTTGGTACGCCGGCGTAGACGAGCCCTTGGGTGCCCGGCGACGAACCGGAACCGGAAGCCGCCCTCGCCGCCGTAGTTTTCGTCACCGGACATTTTTGCAGAAATTGGAGAGGAAAGAGAGATGATTTGATAGTGATGAGAAGAAAAAAAGATGAGAGATGTGTGTTTGTGTGTAAAATGAAAGAGGTAATGGGAGTATTTATAGAATAAAAAAAGAAAAAAATAATTTTTTTTTACCGTTACAAATGGTAATATAACCATTTAAAATTTTTAATTTATATATATATATATAGGGGAGCGTTATTCTCCTATTCATCCCTTAGATCCTTTATTCTTCTTAATATGGGCCGTTAGATCTCATTCATCAACGGTCCAGATGATCTGCATTATTACACTATAATGGTGCATTATTAGTCGGTGTGCATTATTCAATTGAAAATCTGCATTATTACACTATAATGGTGCATTATTAGTCGGTGTGCATTATTCAACTGAAAATCTGCATTATTAAATGACACGTGGCATCAATCTAACCGTCGGATGACAAAATCGTGGGGATGAGATTAAAAAGAACAAATAACAAAAGATACAAAAAGGAAATGAATACATCCCCAGGGGAGCGTTATTCTCCTATTCATCCCTTAGATCCTTTATTCTTCTTAATATGAGCCGTTAGATCTCATTCATCAACGATCCAGATGATCTGCATTATTATACTATAATGGTGCATTATTAGTCGGTGTGCATTATTCAACTGAAAATCTGCATTATTACACTATAATGGTGCATTATTAGTCGGTGTGCATTATTCAACTGAAAATCTGCATTATTAAATGACACGTGACATCAATCTAACCGTCAGATGACAAAATCGTGGGGCTGAGATCAAGAAGGAAAAAGGAGGAAATATGCAAAAAGTAAATGAATACATCCCTATATATATATGTACAAACTTTAGGCGTTGACATTGTTGACATTCCCCCCAGTGACAGAATTTGTATTATGCGTTGACATTGACATTCCCCCCAGTGACAGAATTTGTATTAGGCGTTGACATTGATCCTACACACTCATTGTAAGTAATCAACGGTTAGCAATGGGATTCATATGTCAATGTCAACGCCAAATACAAATTCTGTCACTAGGGGAGTGTCAACGCCTAATACAAATTCTGTCACTGGGGGGAATGTCAACAATGTCAGCGCCTAAAGTTTGTATAGTTTGTATTATAGAGGGTTTGTATATTATCATGATCATATATATATATAGAGGAGCGTTATTCTCCTATTCATCCCTTAGATCCTTTATTCTTCTTAATATGGGCCGTTAGATCTCATTCATCAACGGTCCAGATGATCTGCATTATTACACTATAATGGTGCATTATTAGTCGGTGTGCATTATTCAACTGAAAATCTGCATTATTAAATGACACGTGGCACCAATCTAACCGTCGGATGACAAAATCGTGGGGCTGAGATTAAAAAGAACAAAGAACAAAATATACAAAAAAGAAATGAATACATCCTTATATATATATTTTTTCGGACTCTCTATATATATATATATATATATATATATATATATATTTCCGGACTCTATTTAAACTGTAATACACATAGGAATAATATACAATGAAATTACAAACCAGACATATCATACGCTCCTCTTTTTCTCTCTTCCTTAATCCAATATGTTGCATGCACCATTTAAGATGGTATCAGAGTAAGATTGACACTCAGAAGAGTTTTATCACAATCTCGACCAATTAACCAAGATCTGTAGCCCTTTCCTGTTCACAAACACCAAAAATTTCATAAAATAACGAAGAACCCAAACCAACTGAAACAGAGCAGTTTGCTCGAATATTCGCAGAGTTTATGCGCCATAGTTTGGCACACACTCAGCATATGGTACCAGCAACCCCACAGACTCCCAAACATTAAGAATATAGAATCGACTCTACACCACTAGTTGTCGGATTCAAGATGAACGGCGATAACTATCATTTATTGGCGGGGCTCATAAAGAAATCGATTAACAGCAGGGGGATGGTTTCTCACATCACTGGAGTACCACCCCCACCACCAGAAACCGATCCAGACTTCCTCTGATGGCAGCAAGCAGACAACCTTGTGTTCACATGGTTGGTCCAAAATCTGGGACAAAAAATTGTCAATCGAGTATCATAATATCCAACAGCAAAGGAGGTTTGGGATATTCTAGCAATCACATATGCTAGCGGCGGTGATACCATACAAGTATACGATCTTTATAGGAGAGCAATTACAATGAAACAAAAGGAAGAATCACTAGAGGAAGTATGGGCTACCCTCAAAGACCTATGGGTGTCCATAGATCAGAAGAAACCAAATCGGATGATCGATCTGAGAGATATCAAAATGCACGATCAAGATGTACAAGAACAGAGATTATATCAATTCATGAGTGCGTTGAATGACCAATATGAAACTGTAAAGAGGGAAATACTGAGGAATGAACCACTTCTCTCAGTAGAAACGGCGTACGCCTCACTTCGAAAAGAAGAGGCCCGATTGTCCGTCCTTCGACAGGGAAATACCAACGAGAAGGTGGCCTCGCATGGAATAGGTGCCGGATTGGCCGCCCGACGCCCACCGGGAAACCAGCGACAGAATTACCAGGGCGGCATAAGAGGCAAATGTGGTGGAAACTGGAACAGGCGAACTAAGAAAGACAAGTTCAAGTTGGTCTGCTCCCAAGCGGATGTCACAGTCACGGGAAACGGACGAGAAGCCGTCGCCACCATCGGAGGCAACTCAGGAGGAGCTGCTACTGTCCGAGGCGGCGGGCTACAACCGGTGGGCGAGGGTACAAGGACTAGAAATGCCTTGGTCGGAATTTCAACAGAGAAGGCTTCATCTTCGACAGAGGCGACGCAAATGGAGTGGGATGGTAAGTTAGGGTTAGGTAAAGAGAGTTTAACCCTAGAGCCTCCAACTTCCACCCAATTGAATTTAGACCCCAAAAACTCTCCTAAATTCCGCCCAGTACCCCATCCAAACAATTCCTATGATGCCCACCTAAAACCCAAATATTCCAAAACCGACCCCAGAAAGCCCAAACACCCGAAAACAGCCCCCATACTTTGTCAAAATTCTTTTCAGCTCCTCGAAAAAATGCCCAATTCATATGCCATGTGTACATCGTCACTCGGTAAAAGTAAGAACTGGATTTTTGATTGTGGAGCCACTGACACAACGACCTATGATGCATCAGATATTACTAATATGCACGATGCACCACAGAATTACATCCAAACGTCGAGTGGAGAGTTAACCGAAGTGAAAGGGGCGGGAACTGTGAAAATTTCACCATCCTTAACATTGTCAAACTGTTTATTTATTACGTCCCTATCTCACAAATTGCTTTCCATAAGCCATGTTACCAAGGAATTAAACTGCACGCTTATAATGCAACCGCACTTTTGTCTTTTATAGGATATCAGAACAGGGCGGATAATTGGACATGGCACTAAGAGGGACGGTCTGTACTACGTTGATGAGATAGCTCAATCCGGAACCGCTATGTTGACTCACGGATCTACGGAAAGGGAGGCTTGGCTTTGGCATCGCAGATTGGGGCATCCATCCACGAGTTATCTAAAAATATTTTTTCCTAAGTTTTATCTAGATTTAAATTGTGAGACTTGTTCATTGGCCAAAAGTCATAGACATTCCTACAAATTGAATAATACTCTTGTTGGTTCACTTTTTGATCTTATTCATTCTGATGTGTGAGGTCCATCACCAGTTATTGGGGGTCAAGGTCTTAGATATTTTCTTATTTCCGTGGGTGATTGCACTCGTATGACGTGGGTATATTTTCTGAAACAAAAAAGTGAGGTTTTTGATAACTTTGTTCATTTCTTTAAGAAAATACAAACTCAATTTCAGAAAACTATCAAAGTCTTCCGGTCTGACAATGGGGGGAATTTTTTAATTCCACTATGAAAGACTTCTTCCTTGAAAATGACCTAGTTCACCAAACAACTTGTCCATACACTCCCGAACAGAACGACGTCTCCGAAAGATGAAACCGTACCATTTTAGAAATGGCTCGTGCCATGCTCATTGATTCTCATACTCCCCGAAAATTCTGGCATGTGGTTGTTGCCACATCAGTCTACCTAGTCAACCGTCTCCCAACCAGTACCCTAAATCTCCAAACTCAGAGCTCTCTCAACCCATACGCAAATTCCTTTGCCATTAACCCTTCGCCCCGAATATTTGGTTGTTCAGTTTTCGTCCATATACCTAAACATGAGAGAGATAAACTATCCGCATGTGCGGTCAAGTGTGTTCTTATTAGTGGTAATATATTTTCAATTATTACACTCATAAAACCTACAAGTAAATGAAAGGGGTTTATAATTGAGGCCAACAGTATATCCATGAAATAGAACTTGTATAGTCGTATATATAAAATAAGAAGACAGTGTTAGAAGTTCATAGGTAGTGCAGTAGTCGTCGCTGACAATGAATGATAAATGGGAACTATAAATGAACCCATGCCCAAGGGCGGAGGTATCACTCCATAGAATTCGTGACAACTCCAAATACTGAATTTAATGAAAATTTTAACTTTGATCTGCCAATATAGAACACAATAGTTTCATAGATGATGAATTTGGGCAACATTTATCTTTCATAGTTAAAAGAATCGTTCAAAGTATTTAAAAAATTATAATCATTATCGTATAGTAGTGAATTGTATACTATTCCAAACATATTATCAATAAATAAATTAGAAATGCATGAACGAAATTAATAACAGCATTCCAGTTGTGGGTAGCATTGATCATAATTGGGCTGGACTTTACCATTTAAATCGTAGATGTACAAAAGCCCGTCACCAAACAATGATGTTTAACAATTTATGCCTTTTATTCGACATCTTAGGTGGGCAGTAATTCAATACTTGCATGGCATCATGTCATAATCTATTATGGGATTAAGTTATGAAATTATTTAGTTAAATGAGATGATATGACTTATTATCCTCTAGGTTGAACATATTTAATTACAGTACCAAACATGCCCTGCATGTTTTATTAGTAGTTAATCTATTTTGATTAATATGTCTATAGACTATAATTGCATGGTCTTACAAATTTTGACATGTGAAACGATTTCACGCAACACTATCCTATGATTTTAGTGATAGGTTTTTGAATAACTTGTAGAACTAATATATAGGGAGTAATATTTTTGAGCAAGTTTCTCGATAACGTGCAATTAGATTGTACTCTATCACTTTGAAATCGACTGTTTCAAATCAATCATCCAATCCCGTCCGTCCAAATTTTACACACTAACCTCTTATTAACAATCACGAAAATCTGAGACAAATTAAGCAAAATTATTTATGGACAAAAAATCACATTCTTAAAAAAAAGCAGAAGTAAATCAAGAAATACGACTTAAACCCGCAATGCACAATCTCGTCATTTTTAATAGTAAAAGTCCACAAAATCATCAGTCAAGAATAAATATTTATTACACATACACGCATTGATACGTAATCAAAATGCGATTAATGCGTATATATTTATTGGTGAAAACGCGTTCAGCAGTTAATACCACAATAAAGTACACTAATTTGCCTATTTATCACCAAACAAACATAATTATTCTATATAATTGGAAGGTACTTAGTTAAGCATGTTAAAAAAGGATCTGTAGTACTAATAAATAAATTATTAAAATACAATTTTGACAAAAAAAAACCCCCCACACATTTTGGTCAATTTCAAGTCAATTATGTAAATTTTAAAATGACGCATTATATTAGTTTGATGTTTTTCCAATTATCCTCCCATAATTACATATTTTTGAGGAAACTATATATGAATTGACAAATTGAGTCATACAATAAATACACCTAGCAAGCCGAATTTTTTTGTCATAGGACAATTAAGAAAAAAATATTAAAATTATGAACTTAACAAGAAATTGTGGATTTTCAATAATATGGATTAATAAATTACCATTGCTCTTGCTCCCTCCCTCTGTCTACACTACACTCACTTCCGTCTCTGCTTTGCACCTACTCTCAACGAGATCTTCACTCCCTTCATTTCTCTAACTACCAATTTTTCTCTCTCTAAGCTTTTCATGCGCTCTGTTTGAGCGAGAAAGCATCGACAAATGGCGGCACATGCGTTTAATCCTCGCTTCTCTATCTAGATACAAAGAGATAAAGCAGGATGGAGAAGAGACAAGGCTTCTTTTCGGCTCTGAAAGAGGAGGTGGCGCGCGGATTATCTCCGGCGAGGTCTCTGGCCCGGGTCGCTTCGCCAATGTCGGG
The DNA here is from genome assembly GCF_004379255.2 of Salvia splendens. Lineage (NCBI taxonomy): Eukaryota > Viridiplantae > Streptophyta > Magnoliopsida > Lamiales > Lamiaceae > Salvia > Salvia splendens. The sequence goes on from NC_056038.1 coordinate 3,399,873, forward strand.
CATTTTTTGTCGGAAGAAGGTCGGCGCGAGTAATCCTGAGCCGCTAATTGCGAGATCGAGCAGCCTGAGGCCGGCCGGGGAGGCTCTGGCGCCGCTGATGGAGGGCCCGGATCCGAATGGAGCGGACATTATCGGGTCGAAGCGTGCGGGATCGGGGCTGGGGCAGTGGGTCCGGGGCCAGCTCAGCCGCAATCCTTCGCTTCCCGCCGTTAGTGAGAGTGGGGGTGGGAATAAGGCGTCTGATTTGAGGCTTCTGCTTGGGGTTATGGGTGCGCCACTCGCGCCGGTGCACGTTAGCACCATTGATCCTTTGCCTCACCTCAGTGTTAAAGACACTCCAATTGTATGATCTCTCTCTCTCAATAACCATTATTAGCTACTTTTCCTGCTTTCTCTGTGGCCAATTTTGCTTGAGATGTTGATTCCTTTTTAATGATGAAGAACTAGGGTTATAGTTTCAATTTGATTTTTAGAATGCGTTTATTATATCTCTCTCTATTAACTAGTAAAATTTATCATATGTGCTAAGAAAATGTACCTTGCAAAACACAGATTTGACTTGATTTGATTTCATTGTTTTCAATTGAAGAGATGGTGAATGGACTTGTGTAATCATTTAATTGTAATTTTGCAGGAGACTTGTTCAGCACAGTACATTTTGCAGCAATACACAGCAGCTTCAGGAGGGCACAAGACTCATAGCTTGATCAAGAATGCTTACACGCTAGGGAAGGTAAAGATGATTGCCTCGGAGTTCGAGAGCGCGACGAAGGTGGTGAAGAACAGGAATGCCGGGAGAGCCCCTGAGTCGGGCAGCTTCGTCCTCTGGCAGATGAATCCGGATATGTGGTACGTGGAGCTGGCAGTTGGGGGGAGCAAAGTTCACGCTGGAAGCAACGGGAAGCTCGTGTGGAGGCGCACTCCCTGGCTCGGTGCACACACTGCAAAAGGCCCTGTTAGGCCCCTGCGCCGCGCCCTTCAAGTCTGTGCATTTCACACTTTCAAAATTGATCCTTCAAACTTCACTGTGGTTGTAGTGATGGTTTTGTTTTATCTGTGCAGGGGCTTGATCCGTGGACCACGGCTGTTATGTTTGCGAATGCAGTGTGCATTGGGGAGAAGAGTGTGAACGGGGAGGAGTGCTTCATCCTCAAGGTCACTGCTGATCAGCGCACGCTCAAGGGGAGGAGCGAAGGGCCAGCTGAGATCATCAGACACGTACTGTTCGGGTACTTCAGCCAGAGGACAGGGCTGCTCGTGCAGATGGAGGACTCCCATCTCACGCGCATCCAGTCCAATGGCGGGGAGGCTGTGTACTGGGAGACCACCACCAACTCGTACATGGATGACTACCGGTCCATTGAAGGAGTCATGGTTGCTCACTCGGGCCACTCTGTGGTCACCCTTTACAGGTTTGGGGAGAGGGCGATGAGTCATACCAAGACCAGGATGGAGGAGGCTTGGACAATTGAGGAGGTGGCTTTCAATGTTCCGGGGCTCTCGGTGGACTGCTTCATCCCACCGGCTGAGCTCAGGTCGGCCGAGGAAGACATGGGAAGTGTAGTGTGGAAGGTAGAATATTGATGAAGAGTGGAAGCAGCTTGCATCAAATGTCTATGTATATATATATGAGTAGGCTGTTTTTGCTATACTAACACGGCCTAAGTAGTAAACAAGGCTGAGTTTGACAATGGTGATGTTTTAAGATGGAGGAAAGGAATTAAGGTGTTGTAATTTTATTATATCAATATTGCAGAATGAATGAAACCCATCTTGAATATTGGAGTTTTGTTGGTTTATAAGTTGGTTTTTTATTGGATTCTCTTTCAAGCTTCCCAAGAACTAAAGGGATGTGATAGAACTTAATGGACAACACAAAATAAAAATGTGGTAGTTGAGCAAGGTGACAGCAATATTATAATTTCTCAAGTGTTTGCTAACTTTTCAAAATATTTGAAAAAAGGGTAGACTTTTTGAAGATTTGATTTGTTAACCGTTTGGGGTAGGAGTGATCCAACATCATTCGATTCAATCTTTAATTAAAATAATATGTGGCTGTGTTGGATTTAGTAATCACATGGTTTGAGGCAAATAAATAATCTTATTTGAACTATGATAGTTTGTATGAATGTTCAATTGTTCATATAAGCTCTGCCATGTGAGATATTTAGTCTTTTTTTGTTACGTCGCACCCTTCACAGACACAATAAGTACTACTACTATTACTACTATGTTGTGACTTTTAATTATTTTTTAGCTGGGATCATTTTTTAATTATTTTTTGGCTGGGATGATTTTTTTAATTATAAGCTTGATATGATAGTAATTGACAGAATAGATAAAGAATTGGGATAGATTTCATAGGCTCACATGCATAGTAGTAGTTAAATCAAATTTGAATACACTACTATAAACAAATGAGTCATGAAAGGGATTCAATTAAATATCACCAAAAGAAAAAACCTTCATATGAATGCTCAATCATTCTTATCCTTTTTTCTCTTGTTAGAATTTTCTTCTAATTAGGTGGTTTTGTTAGTTTGTTTCCTTAAAAGATGTATGTCTGCTTTTCTTAATCTTCTAATAAAAGTTGTAACGCATTGGTCCCATTGTGAACGTGAGGAAGCTTCGTCTTTATTATGGAGTCCCAAAAGGTCAGATTTCCCAATAATTGAGGAAGAATATATTGTAAGATTCCACCAGCTAATTTAACTACTTTAATTATTAGCGTTTTCCCCATGTTAGAAGACGGATGGGTCCCGTCCCGTCCCGTAATATCTTAGAGCAATTAACGGGTGTTGAATCTTTTACAAAACCATTGTGTTGCCCATGGAGATTATATGTTTGTTTTATCTTTTCTACTCCTCGATGGAGATTATATTGTGGCTTGCTTTACTATTTATCAAAAAAGAAGATATTATAGGCTAGGCAACCAGCAATTTTTAGTTTTTAGTATGGAAGTTGTACTTCTATTGATTTTCAAGCAGGTCCTTACGCACTTCTTCTGTCTCAACTTAGTTGACTCGTATTCTTTATTTGTGATGTTTTAATTAAGTCGAGTTATTTCTTTTTGATAAAAAAATAAATATTAATTTCTTAATTTATGTGTCAAAAAAATATCTCAACTTAATTGGGACGGAATGAGAAATTATTTTCATTTATTTTTTGGTAACAGTTTTTCTGCTATTGCAAATTTGCCATCGAAGGATATACTAGTGTGACATGATTATGGTGGTGAGGTTACGTTCGCTTGATGATGATGAGGGACCTCAAAATTCTTTTGTTTTTACACTTCCATTTGTCTCGCATAGTCGTATTAGAGTCCAATTTTCTCTATAATTATACTTAATCATATTGAAGAGCTTTGTAAATATATTAATTTTATTTATAATTTTATTATCATAGTGGTTTTATTACTCCCCCGTTCTTTAAAAATCGAAACTTTCTATTTTGCAAAATTTCTCACTTTAATGATGTAAGATCTATTTTTCACCAACACATTTTTATTTCTATCTCTCTTACAATATTAATTTTGCATTAAAATTCTTACTCCTATTATTTTAAAACTTTCTACTTTTAGGAGACTGCTGTTTTTTTACGAGAGAAGATCTCCTAGAGCTTGACATAAATATTTGACAAATGAAGATCCTATCTCCTTTATTTTTTTGTCCTATGTGTGAAAAATTGTCGGTAGAGGCTATTAAGTTGGTTATTGTATCACAATTCTACTTTACCCATTAGTATATTTTGATATTATGAGCCCTTAAGCAAATCTCTATCAAATATACAATCGTGAAAACCTTCTTATTGCGTTACATCACTTAGATGGGTAAATAATATTACATGCTTTAAACTATCTCTGAACTTTAAACTGAGATGTGACCAATTAAAACACGGAAGAAGACGCATATCGATAGAAATTCATGCATTTCATTTAAAACTAATTGGTGATAGGAGGAGTGGCCCATGAGATTTATATACTAGTTCAGTTTTCTCTTGACATCAATGTGGGATAGTTATATATTATTTTTTTAATTTTAATTTTAATTGTCAACACATTCCCTTAAACCCTTCAAGGTAAACCTTTGAGGATTTGGACTTTTTTCTTATCGATTGGACGATTGGCCAATATTTTTCCCGGTCAGTTGGACCATTTTTTCAGTTTCTGCCCAGATATACGGCTGTATCAGTTAATTTTAGCCCACAATCGGTGACTCATTCTGATACCATGATAGAAATCCATGTATTGTATCCTAAAACCAATTGGTGATTGGAGGAGTGGCTCATGGGATTTATATAGTACTCCACTTACTAGTTTCTCGGATGGAGGGAGTCGGATGGAGGGAGTAGTATTTTTTTTGTTTCAATTACCAGTAGATATGATATTGATGTCAATTGTGAGAATTGAGATACAAAATTCTAGCAATAAATATTTTATCATAAAATTCTAGCAATAAATATTAGGCCCATTAATAAATTAGAAGTAAATAGACGACAAGCTATTGGACCAGGGCCCATCTATCACCGTAACTGCCAACTACCCATATACAGATTTATTACTTACTCCAGTATTTATTATACTCCTATTTATTTTTGTAGTTAAGAGAAATGAAATATGCACATTGGATATTTTTTGATTTTATAAAACAAATAATTAGTCTATATATCTACTACATCCATGTGAATTTACGTTTAAATATGAATTGGGAAAATCCATTAAAAACAATATAAGCAATAATAAAATCAATTTAAATAATAATGGAGGCAATTTTGTTATCATCATTAATTTGAATTAAATTATTCGGTTTTTGCTTAAAAAATGAGTAAAACAAAACGATTTGAAAAATGAAACCGGATAAGGAAGCTGGACGGCCCGTCCGGGTTCGGGTTCGGGTTCGAGTTCGGGTTCGGGTCCGGGTCCCCAATCAAATTATATCTGAGATAAACTCCAACCGAAACCCTTTTGACACACTTTTTTTTGAAGTCTTATCTTCTTCAGTCGCAGTCGTTTCAGAACTTGCAATTTCGGTAGCTGAATATCGAAATCTACAAAATGGCGGTGTCTTCAGGCGTCTTCTCGAGTTTCTTCGTGGCGCAACCGGCGTCTTTCGTCAAGGCGTCTCCCGTCGCCGTCGTCATGCGCGCGCCGGCTAAGCTTCCTCTGCGCGCGCTTTCTATCACCGCGGCGTCGAAACAGGCGACGGAGACTGAGACGAAGAAGCGGGATCCGAGGGGAATTATGAAGCCGCGGAGAGTGTCGCCGGAAATGCAGGCGTTCCTCGGCGGCGTGGCTGAGATTCCCCGCACTCAAGCACTTAAAGAGATTTGGGCTTACATCAAGGCGCAAAACCTTCAGGTATGTCTATTTGGATTAAACCACTATAATTTCTCGATTTTCTCTAATTCTGTTAATCAAAGTTTATCTTATCTCTTAGTATTTGGTATTGATGTTGATATTGATAGAGTGGAATGTTCTAGAAACATTAGTACTCTGTTTCTGTGTGTGTGTTTTATAGTGATTGTAAGATATGTATTTGTTGCTAACCTTCATATAATATGCATTTTAGGGTGAAGTATATGTATATGCTAATGTGTTTGTTGAATTCAATCTGGCATGAAGCTTAATGTCTGATTATAATATTTGTTTGACATACTTAAGCTTGAAATTTTATGTTGTTGGTTATCCGTTTGAAGGGGCTTCTGTTTTGTTCTGCCTAGTTTGTGCTTAACTATTGATATTATGCACATGATTTGATTCTCTTATCTTATTCTTATGATTTCTATATTTATATATTCAACCACTGTGCTCAAAAGTTTTATAGTTGAAAAATGTAAATTATGTGATGCAATATCATCATCACATTCACATATTGTGTGTGGTGTTGCTAGTAGTAGTTGTTGTGGTGGTTCTTGGAGAAGTTTCACGCACGACCCGCCACGCCATTGCAAGGCGTGTTTACCTTTTAAAGTGTGGGCCGAAGCTGGCAGAGAAACTTCTTATGTGAACTTTGCTTTATTACCAACTGTTTTCTGTTCTGTGTTTGTCTGCTCATATAGATGTCAAACTACATCCATTAAAAAAAATACTTGATCAGTAGCCGCAGTTAGTGGCTATGCTACTATTTGGCTTTGAGTTTCTGGGGGTGGCTTGGTTATTTTATGCACTTAGTGAGGGGGAGTCTTGTATGAGGCCGTCTTACTTCAAAATCCATCACACAAGTCGCAAGTTTTTGCTACTTTGTTATGTTAGCTATAGGATGTATCTGATGTACAAGGGCAATAGTTAACTATAGTCAATTTATATGGTAAAAGAACTCAAATAGTTTGTTGAGCTTAAATTATACTCCTAGCTATCAAAATTAAGTTTTTATTGATTATTTTGTGTGACAGTCATAAATTGTGTATTTTGTATACTAAAAGAGGGGAGACTTGCGTTTGGACTTCTCAAGTCTGATGTGATTGGCTTGATTTTATATGTAAGTTAGTGTCTTTGCATCGCATTGGAGGATTTTTAATTGAGGGTTTACAGAATATGAATCAGATTGTTGAAAATGGAGTGCTAACTGAATGTGAACCCCTATATTTTTGCCTATAAAAGAATTCCCCATCAAGTGTTTCTTACATATACTAGTCAATAATGATTTTGTGTTTCTCATGATTTTAGGACCCGGCCAACAAGAAGGTGATCATCTGTGACGAGAACCTGAAAACGATTTTTGTTGGGAAGGATCGCGTTGGGTTTCTTGAGATTGCCGGGTTGATCAGCCCTCACTTTCTCAAGTGAGGAGACACTCATGCATCTTACTAGTAGTATGTAAATCAAGTGTTATGTTGGTTGATGTTATCGTACTAGGAAACACTAGCAAACACAAGCTCTTATTTTACACTAGATCCTTACGCCTAGTGGTGTAATTTTGCCTTTTGGATCATGCAAACGTCTGAATTCTTGATATTTCAAGCTTTTGCCGTTCATCTTTCATTCTATGATTTGTTTTGTTTATGTTTGCCGTGGAAAGAAATGGTGAATGGTGAAACTAGCTTCTATAAACAGACTTTTTGTTGCAGATTGGAACGAAAACATGAACTGAATGCAGCATTTCATATTACTTAGGATGTTGATTTCTACTAGAGTGTTAGAGCTTGGACAGCAGCAGTGCCAGTTCCTCGTCGGAAACCTCAACTTCGACGCACTTCCGAGTCGAGGCTGCAAGCCTTGCAGCTAGTTGATGCTTACACTAAAAGTAGTAACAATTTGTAAGCTTCTATGAACTAGTAGTAGAAGTAGTAGAGAAACAACGTAGATACTCACACAGAGCTCTTCCCCTCTGTTGATAACATCATAGAAGAATGAATAGCAACTACAATAGTGTTCCGGGAAGCAAAGATATTCCTCTTTCTTCCTCGATTCTCCTACAACCTGAAAATAACACACATTACTAAAAATTTGAGTGAACTTATACCCCTTGTCGTCCGGTAATAAATGTCTCATTTTCCTTTACAGTTTTCGTGCCATTACATGTCCCATTTACTTTTTACTATTTCTCGCATTCTACTAAGTCACGTCGGCTAACCTTCAGCTAACTTCGTACATATACAATGCTTTACATTATTTAAACCTCGTGTCGAGCCAAAGAGGGACACATAATGTCAGCAGGGGGAAGTATTTCAAATATGGCTATTAGTGACAAATACTTATACACCATGAACAATGCCTAAAATCAGATAGATATTGTAGGCCTAAATCCTAATAAAAGGCCCCAACTTATTCACAAAAGAGAGATAGAGAGAGATTACCTGAAAGATGGATCGGCCACTGGGCTGACCAGAAACCCTCTTTACTCCGCCTTGATCAAAAATCCTGGTTGCTCTCTCAAAATTCTTACCGAATATAAAATGCAATCTGTAGGGGAATCAAATAAATGAGCCATAAAGAATTAATTGATGAAAGTGAAGCAGCAATACCAATACCCACGTTGATAGCTGATCATCGCTCACTGTTCAACAAATATAACCAAAAATGTCATAAAAATATAATGGAAACAGTTAGCGAAGGGACTAACAAATTTGATCGATTGAACTAGTTTTTGAACCTGAATGAGTTGCTTCAATCTCTTGCCAAATAGATTCCGCTACCAAATTAGAAATGCTCATCTCCTATTTTCGCCAACAAATTCTCAGGAAAACAGTGTTTTGAATTGAGATTGCAATGAAAAAGAATTGTGGGACATGTTTTTAAAAAGTGCTTTGGGCCTTAACTTAATTATATAGGTCCATTGGGCCGTAAGTAACAAGTGGTGGTACATTGGCATTGGCAATATAAGGATGTATTCATATCATTACTCTAAATATTACTTAAAAATTACACAAATCTGAACCCCTCATTTTTGTTATTTAAGGGTCGAGATTGGAGGCTTCCCATTTAATTTAATTCATTAAAAATAAGCAAAAGGTTAAATTAGGAACTAGATTATGTTACGGTTATTTTATACCCATGATTCTCTCCCACCTTGGACGTGTATCTCTGGATATTGTTTTCTGATTTCGTTCCCAGCAATAATCGCAATCCTTGATAACAATCTTCACGCAAGACGACGATCTTCATATGTAATAATGGAGTGCTCATTTCAGTTGGAAGAAGAAGAGAAGAAGAAGGAAGCTCGGCTTTGAGCTCGGCTTTGAGTTCGGCTTTGAGCCGAGAAGACAGTTGGTCTTGAGCCGAGAAGCAAAGGAGTTCGGCTTGTGTACCGAGAAAGGAGTTCGGTTTGTGAACCGAGAAGGGAGCTCGGTTGTGAGCCGAAGAGAGTGCTCGGTTGTGAGCCGAAAAGAAAGTTCGGTCTTGAGTCAAGAATAGAGTTCGTCTTGAGCCGAGAAAGAAGAAGCAACAGTTCGGTCTTGAACCGAGAAGGAATTTCGGCCTAGAGAAACTAGCCGTTGGAGCAGCAGTTAGTTAGCCGAGATGTAGCAGTTATTCTTCTTGCTTTCTTGATTCTTCTTGTAGTTAGTTAGTAGCAGTTGCTACTTGATTGTAGAGCTTTAAATAGCTCAAAACCATGTACGTAGTGAGTAGTGAAAATCAATAAAGAGTTTTCAAGTTTTCTCTCCAAGATTACCATCTTCGATACTCTAAGTGTGAGTGTGTGTTCTTCTGCATTGTGAGTTATCATACAACTGTGAGTGTGTGTGTGATTCACCTGAGTGTGTGAAAGTCTTGTGCGTATTGAATCCCAACAAGTGGCGCCGTCTGTGGGAAGGGGATATTGAAGCTGATTTGCAGAGGATCAAACGGTTTCATAGATGGCAGCAAGGCTTGATGCAGAAAAGTTCACAGGCAAGAATGATTATAGCCTGTGGAAGATGAAGATGAAGGCGGTCTTGATTCAACAAGGCTTGGCCGCAGTTCTTGCAAATACAGAAGAGAAAGGAAAGGCTCCAATGCTTGATGATAAAGCTCAGGCAAAGATGGAGGAGATGCAGCTCAAGGCACATTCTGCAGTGATTCTGTGCCTTGGAGATAAGGTCTTGAGGGAAGTTCAAGAAGCCAAGACTGCGGTGGAGATCTTGAACAGGTTAGATGAAGTTTACCTGGCAAAATCTTTGGCTAACCGGCTGTATCTCAAGAAGAGGCTCTATGCCTATAGTTTTTCTGGTGAAAAATCTATCATAGAGCAGTTGGAGGAGTTCAATAAGATCATTGATGATCTGGGCTCTGTGGATGTTAAAATTTCAGATGAAGACAAGGCCATTCTTACATTGAATGCCTTGCCTAGCTCGTATGACCAGTTGAGTGATGCAATTATCTATGGCAGAGATAAGCCTATCACCTATGCAGAAGTCTACTCGGCCTTGATGGCTAAGGAACTCCAGAAGACTACCAGCAGAGGCTCTGCAAGCTCCAATGTTCAAGCTGCAGAGGCCTTGAATGTGAAGAAGTTCAAAAAGCAGAACTTCAAGAAAAAGTTTGAGGGCTCTAAACCCTCAAGTTCTGATGCTCAGAAGGAAACCAGAGCATGTTTTTGGTGCAAGAAACCAGGGCACTTGAAGAAGGACTGCCATGCCTGGAAGAGAAAACTAGCCTCTGAGGGCCACAACACTTCTGATTGTGTAGAGAGAACTGATCCCCCTGCTCAACTCATGAATGTCAGTGATAATGGGATCAGTCACAGGTGGATAATGGACTCAGGGTGCAGCTTCCATATGTGCCCCAACAAATCTTGGTTTCATGATCTTCAGGAAGCATCAGGGACTGTAGTTCTTGGAAATAACCATGTGTGTCAGATCAAAGGGATAGGGAAAGTGAAGCTAAGTTTGCAAGATGGCTCTATAAAGATCCTAACTGGGGTGAGGTATATTCCGGAAGTGAAAAGAAATCTCATCTCATTGGGAATGCTGGAGGAGAAAGGGTTCACCATATTGATGAGTCAGGGAAAGATGCTTGTGAAATCTGGGAATGCAGTGATGATGGAGGCTGACAGAGAGCACATTCTCTATTATCTGAAGGCTAAGGCTGTTGATGGAGAAAGCAATGCAGTGTCAGATGATTCCATAATGCTATGGCACAAGAGATTGGGCCATCCAGCAGAAGGAAGCTTGAAAGAACTCATCAAGAAGGGCCTGATCTCTGGAGATTTCAACAAGATGGACCCCTGTGAGCAGTGTATACTTGGAAAAGCAAAGAAGGCACCCTATCCTACAGGTATTCACTCTTCTACAGCCCCATTAGACTACATACATAGTGATCTCTGGGGCCCTTCACCTGTAAGCTCAATTGGTGGTGGGAAATACTACCTTGCTATTATTGATGACTACACTAGGAAACTGTGGGTGTACATACTGAAAGAAAAATCAGAGACATTCACAAAATTCAAGATATGGTGTAAAGAGGTGGAGCTAGAGAAGGGAAGGAGTGTTAAATGCCTAAGAACTGACAATGGCTTGGAATTCTTGTCTACTGAGTTTGATCTGTTTTGCAAAGAGAAGGGTATGAAGAGGCACCGCACTGTTCCTGGTAACCCCCAGCAAAATGGTGTTGTGGAGAGGATGAATAGGACTATCCTAGAGAGAGTAAGGTGCTTGTTACTCAGTTCTGGTCTGAGCAACAGATTTTGGGGAGAGGCTGTGTATACAGCAGCCTATCTCATCAATAAGTGTCCATCTACTGCCCTTAAGTCTGAGACTCCTGATTACATGTGGTATGGAGCCCATAGTGACTACTCAAAATACAAGGTGTTTGGGTGCGCAGCCTATGCTCATGCTAGGCAAAGTAAGCTTGAGGCTAGGGCTCTGAAATGCATATTGCTGGGGTATCAGAGGGGTGTTAAGGGGTATAGGCTCTGGTGCATTGAGCCTGGTAGGCAGAAGGTGGTGGTGAGTAGGGATGTTGTGTTCTTGGAGGATCAGATGCCATACTTAAAAAGGAAGCTGGACTCCAATGAAGTTGAGAGTGATTTCCTCAAGGTGGAGCCAGTGGGACTTTGCCAAGGAGCAGGTGGAGCCTCTGACTCAGAAAGTGAGTCTGAACCAGAGGATGATGGTGCTCTAGCTCGAGGTAGAAAAATTGATGAGCCTACAGCAGATTCTGCCAGAGAGTACCAGATAGCAAGAGATAGAGGCAGAAGAAATACAAGACCACCTGAAAGGTTTTCTGATGTGGTCTACTATGCACTTTGTGCTGCTGAGAGCATTGATATTGCAGATCCTCTCACATATAAAGAAGCCATGAAGAGTAAAGACAGAGAAAGGTGGATTGAAGCCATGAATGAGGAAATGGAATCTTTACTCAAGAACAAAACATGGATTTTGGTGGATAAATCCAGACTGACTACAGATGGAAAAGAAAGGAGGCTGATCAGTTGTAAGTGGTTGTTTAAGAAAAAGATTGAGACCACTGATAAAGATAGAATCAGATTCAAGGCAAGGCTGGTGGCTAGGGGCTTCACACAGCAAGAAGGAATTGATTTCAATGAAGTATTTGCTCCAGTTGTTAAGCACACTTCGATTAGGATCTTGTTGGCAGTTGTGAACCAGCTAGACTGGGAGCTACAACAGCTTGATGTGAAGACAGCCTTCCTCAATGGGGATCTAGAGGAGACTATCTTTATGGAACAGCCAGAGGGCTATGTGAAGACTGGAGAAGAAGGCAAGGTGTGCCTGTTACAGAAAAGTCTTTATGGACTTAAGCAAAGTCCTAGACAGTGGAATAAGAAGTTTGATGCACAGATGAAGAAGATTGGCTTCTCCAAGTCAGAATATGATGATTGTATTTACATCAAGAAGGCAGGCAGGACTCCCATTGCCTACCTATTACTCTATGTGGATGATATGCTACTTGCAGGCCCTTCTATGACAGAAATTCAGAAAGTTAAACATGATCTGAAGTCGAGCTTTGAAATGAAGGATCTAGGAGAGTCAAGGAAGATCCTAGGCATACATATTCAGAGAGATAGAGGCTGCAAGAAGCTGTGGATGCTGCAAACTGATTATATTGACAAAGTTATGCAGAGATTCAGAATGGAGAATGCTAAACCTGCCTCAACACCCTTGTCCCAGAGTTTCAGATTATCAAAGGAACAAGCTCCTAAAACTAAGCAAGAGGCTGATGAGATGGAGGCTATCCCTTATGCTAGTGTTGTTGGGAGTATCATGTACACTATGATTTGTACAAGACCAGATCTTGCTCATGCTATCTCAGTGACTAGCAGATACATGGCAGACCCGGGGAAGGAGCATTGGAATGCTCTTAAATGGATATTGAGGTACATGAAGTCAACTAAGGACTGGGGGATTGTGTTCAATGGCTGGGAAGGTGGATCTGAGGAGGTTGTGCAGGGGTATTGTGATGCAGACTATGCTGCAAATCTGGACACCAGAAAGTCTCAAACAGGTTATTTGTTCACCATGTTTGGAACTGTGATCAGTTGGAAATCAGGTCTGCAGAGTGTAGTTGCTCTCTCAACTACAGAATCAGAGTATATAGCTCTCACTGCAGCTGTACAGGAGAGCTTTTGGATCCAGGGAGTGATTTCTGATTTTGGTTTTGACCAAGAAACAATGGTGATTCATTGTGACAGCAGCTCAGCTATATGCTTGGCTAAACATCCGGGTTTCCATGAAAGGAGCAAGCATATAGACATAAAGTTGCACTTTATTAGAGATGAGATTGAAAGGGGAAGGGTGAAGGTGGTTAAGATTAACACCTTGCACAATCCGGCAGATATGCTAACTAAATCTCTAAGTAGAGACAAGTTTGATCATTGCAAGAAGTTGATCAATGTTTGTGCGAGAACTGAGATGAGCCCTCAGGTGGAGAATTGTAATAATGGAGTGCTCATTTCAGTTGGAAGAAGAAGAGAAGAAGAAGGAAGCTCGGCTTTGAGCTCGGCTTTGAGTTCGGCTTTGAGCCGAGAAGACAGTTGGTCTTGAGCCGAGAAGCAAAGGAGTTCGGCTTGTGTACCGAGAAAGGAGTTCGGTTTGTGAACCGAGAAGGGAGCTCGGTTGTGAGCCGAAGAGAGTGCTCGGTTGTGAGCCGAAAAGAAAGTTCGGTCTTGAGTCAAGAATAGAGTTCGTCTTGAGCCGAGAAAGAAGAAGCAACAGTTCGGTCTTGAACCGAGAAGGAAGTTCGGCCTAGAGAAACTAGCCGTTGGAGCAGCAGTTAGTTAGCCGAGATGTAGCAGTTATTCTTCTTGCTTTCTTGATTCTTCTTGTAGTTAGTTAGTAGCAGTTGCTACTTGATTGTAGAGCTTTAAATAGCTCAAAACCATGTACGTAGTGAGTAGTGAAAATCAATAAAGAGTTTTCAAGTTTTCTCTCCAAGATTACCATCTTCGATACTCTAAGTGTGAGTGTGTGTTCTTCTGCATTGTGAGTTATCATACAACTGTGAGTGTGTGTGTGATTCACCTGAGTGTGTGAAAGTCTTGTGCGTATTGAATCCCAACATCATACTATTTTTCGATTTGTCCTACAATCAACGCGTCGACGAGGATTTTTTTGTGTCGATGATGGAAGAAGGATATTGCGTTGTAGTATTATCAGTTTGTAGTCGTGATGAACTCCCCACCATTGTCATCGTTTTTTGCATCAGTTTGTAATTGTGCTTAACTCCTGTCAGTTGAGTTTTGTTTTTCATGTGATATGTCGAATCTGCAAGCATTGATGTACGACATGTCGAACTTAATGTACATTAGACAGCCACATCATTTTTCATCGTGTTTATCCCTTAATGTTGCATAGTTTTAGTTCCTTCAATGCCGGATGTTAACACTATTTCCCTAGGGTGTAGTAGTCCGCGGGGCTAGGGTGTAGTATCTATGCAGTCACGTATTGTAAGTAATGTACGTAATTCCAATGACAATGTATAGGAACAAAAAATGTAGCATTTCATAGCCATAATGTAGCATCGTTTTTTATCCCTGTAGCCCGGAAGTTAACACCATTTCCCTCAGGTTTAGTATTCCATGGGGCTAGGGTGTAGTTTCGATTCAGTGACATACTATTAGTAATGTAGGCTATACCAATAGTAATGTATATTACACTATAATGTAGCATTTCGTAGACATAATGTAGCATTTATTAGCCGCAATGTAGCATTGTTTTAGTTCCGCCAAGGCCTGAAGGTAGCACCATTTCCCTAGTGTTTAGTAGTCCATTGGGCTAGGGTGTAGTTTTGACTCAGTGACATACTATTAGTAATGTACGATATACCAACAGTAATGTATATTACTATCTAGTGTAGCATTTCATAGACATAATGTAGCATTTATTAGCCGTAATGTAGCATTGTTTGAGTTCCGTCAAGGCCTGAAGGTAACACCATTTCCATATGGTTTAGTAGTCTATGTGTGCTAGGGTGTAGTATCCACACATTCACATGCTGTAAGTAATGTACGATATTCGAATGATAATGTATATTACTATTTTCATATAATGTATATTGTTTGTTTTCTTGTTTGATGTGTTTTTTTATATGGGTTTTTGTGAAGGCCAACTGATCTCTCATTTATTGAAACAGTTTATGTTGTACCTCATTGCTTGAAGAATTGAAGCCCGTCGTTGGTCAGTGTTTCAAATCAGTAGATTTTGTCACTGCATTTTACGACGTGTATGCCCGCGCCGTTAGTTTTTGACACGCGCAAACAAGGCGTTAAAAAAGTGGATGGTCTTACATTATGCGACTTTAAATTTACATTACTATAGTTAAGCAGTAATTTTGCAGAAGTTATGTATTGTATAATTCAAGTACATTAGAAATTCTATTATGTTTGCCTTTTACATCCAATTTTGTAAATATTGTACATTATCATTCGAATATCGTACATTACTTACAACGTGTGAATGTGTGTTACATTATGGTGTCATATTGGAACAATACTACACCCTAGCCCCATCGACTAGTAAACCCTAGGGAAATGGTTTTACCTTCAGGCTTTGACGGAACTAAAACACTGCTACATTGTGGCTAAGAAATGTTGTTGTCATATACATTATTATTGGTACATCGTACATTATTATGCTACTTTAAATCTACATTACTATAGATAAGCAGTAATTATGCAGAAGTTATTTATTGTATAAAATTGTTGTCGTGGTTGCTTTTAAAGTGTAATAGTACATTAGTTTATGCTTATTGTACATTACTAACAACATTATTGTACATTACTATTGGTTCACGTACATCAATAACAGATTATTAACCCAAAACCAGTTATCACCGAAGCATCATACTTTCAATTAAAACAACATAAAAACCAACGTATTACCAACTATATTATGTCGCAAAATGAAGTTAGCCGGCCTTTCTTTCTAATGTCTCGTTGCATGGGTCTAGTTAACTGCAGCCCTCGTGTTGTGAGTACAAGTAAGCAATGTGCGCTGGTACTTAATCCTCAACATAGCCAAGCTCTTCAACCCTTTAATTGTGAGACCGCAATCCCATTCCTCCTATGATGCGCCAAAATATGTCTTCATATGCCGCATCAAATACACACCTGGCTTTAACTCATGTATAAGTATTCATTTATAATGTATCATTTGCAATATACTAATGTACACAATGTGATCAATAATGTTAAAATCAGTTTTTGACAATGTACTTCATACATTAAATAATGTATTAGATCATGATGAATAATGTTTTAATTAGGTTCTGTATATAAGTAGAAAATATCATGTACTACTAACTTTAAATGATGTACAATAGCAGAATGTTTGCCACTCATGTACAAGTTTTAATGTATAATGTATCACTTACAACATACTAATGTACATAATGTGATGAATGACATATACAACCCGACTGTAAAAACACCACTATGCCAACATCGTTTATTTTACCAAATCTGTGAAGGTTAATGTACATATATGATTGAATAATGTGGCAAAGCGTGATGTAAAGTTCTAAGAAGATGATGTAGCAGGTTTATCATACAAACATACAAATTTTACATGTACTAGTCAATGTAATTGATGTATCATAGAAGGGTGCTCTTAAATCATGTACAACTATGCATATATAATGTACGATTTACTCTACACTGATGTACATTAGAGATAACAATTGACATACAACAACAACAATCTCTAAAACCAGAAAAAAAAACACAAGCTTCATCTTATATTCGGACCCATCCTCATCAATGAACAAAAACTCCAAAAATTTACAAAATCAAACAAGGGAATTTTAGAGAAACATTAATTAACAGCCCCCAAAAAACAAATCACTACAAATATTCTCGGAATCCCCATTCGAATCATCGAAAAGCCCTCAACAAAATTAGATTACATTAGACATAACAATTGGTATAAAATAATGTACATAAAAAGTGAGACACAACTTCTTCAGGTCGAATTAAAATTGTAGCAAAACGATTGATTCTTCGTTTTGGTCCATACCTCGTCGTCGAGGTGAGAGAAAATTGGTGGTGGAAGTAAATCGACTGATTCTTCATTTTCTTCACCGTCAGAAACTCGTCGAGAAGAGAGAAGAAGGCGGCAGTTAGGGTTTTTGGAGAAACCGTGAGAGAGAGAAGAGGAGAAGAGAGGGTGGAAGTAATGGTGAGAGAGAGAGTGAGAGAGGAAATGAATAGTCGTTAAAATCAAATCCCTGATTTTTAGTACATGCAGTTTTTAAAAATGACACGCCTAAGGTATCCATATTGAGATTGCCCTTAATGTACGAAAAAACTAAACTAATGTACCACGTGTCTTTAAATCACAACCATTAGATCAGTAGATCCGAAGGATTAAATTAGTGCTATGTTTAAGACTTATGGGGCATTAGGACCTTAATGCTCTCCTGGCAATATATACGATATTTATCCTTGAAATTATCGACGAGTTTAATTACATTCCTTCGATACCAACTTCTTAAATACTAGTGTATACGGATGTATTTATCTATGATTGAATACAAAGAAGTTGTGAATATCCCTTCTTTTTTAATAGAGGGGTTTTATTTGTAAATAAAATTAATGATTTTTTTTTTGTAATTATCAAGGTATCCAACAGCAGGCTCAGTAACTATATCCCGTGACGATTTGTAAGCATCTCAATGTAAATCAAATTAATGATCTTTTTTTAATCAGTGTAATATTTCATATTTTACCCTCGTGAAGGAAACGAAGGTTCTTTGCAACTTGTAATGAAACAAAAAAAAAAGTAAATATGATGTATATAGTAGGAGTATATACTTATTTTAACATGAGTACATGAGATGTACATCAAGTACCAGTTTGTACTCTCAACTTAATAGAAAGAGCATGTCTATTTAGAACTGTGGGGACATCCATTAATTCAAGTAAACATGAGTTATTAGTTGGATGATAGTAATTAGATTAATTGAGTTTGGAGTGAACTGTGGGAACATCCATTAATTAAGTAAACAAGAGTTATTGGTTGGATGATAATTAGATTAATTGAGTTTGGAAGAGATACTATTAATTATATGATGATGGATCTTGTTTATGATGATGATCAACATCAACTCCATCAATGGCCCTTAACCAGAAGGTACAATCAAACGAAGCAGCGCCACTTGGGATATCATCCATCACCCGCTCTTGTCCCCTCGGAAAATATATTCCGGTACGTGGGTCCGGCATCCACCACCCCGTCCTCTGCCCCTCCTCCGCTTGTTTCTCCGCGGTTTTTTCCTTACACGACCTTGCCAAACTGCTCATACACCGCACTCCCGGTCTAGGTTTAATAAACACCCAACAAAGGAATTAAATCGCTACTAATGACTATTACCGATCGGTATTTCGGTCGATAAATCATGTGTTTTTTGTAGTGAATGATAGGAATCAGTGGTAAAATCATAATATCATTTTTGGAAATAGATACATTGAGTAGTAATGGTTTCTACGAGGGAGGGTGAAGAGTTTCTTTTTACTTGCAATTTTGCAATATTAACTTTTCAAAAAATTACCAAAATGACTTCGTTTTTGAAGTCTTCTTTTCTCGATATATATGTGCAAAATAAAGGCAGTCATGGTTTTTCGATATCTAGCAATTAATCAAAAATTTGAACTAAAAATAAAGGAAATTCTGCCTAAGCCACAAAGCTCAAATGATCTTGTGTTTGAGATAATCAATAGTATCTATTTGTTTAAGAAATGAAAAGTGTATAAAATGAAAAATGAAGTTTAAGAAATAGTAGTAAAATACTTACAGTGGGAATGGCTTGATTATCAGCATCATGTTGTTGATTCCTGCAGTCACGCCCATGTTATTTGATCACACCTCTATATATATATATATATATATATATATATATATATATATATATATATATATATATATATATATATAAATTTAGCTCACTCTAATTTGGTTATATTATAATGTAACAACCTAGCTATTTGATCTTATATATAAGAGTGTGAGAGTGTGTGGAGGCATTAATCATGCATAAATGCATTCATACAAATTAAACAGAATAAGTTCTGGTGTCATATTTCTGGTGAAGGTTTCCAAGATGCAAAACCACTTTTTACATTGTCACTTTCAGTAAAACATGATTCGATATTGATCGACCAATCTGTGGTCCTAAACTCACATTTCATTTATCTTCACTCTTTATTTTATTCTTCTTATTTGCATCGTCTGAATCATTTTTTTAAGTTATGAATTTTTTAAAATCTATTTTAATTTTAAATAACTATGTTTTTTGGGGTCGAATGATTAATGGAGTAGTATTCATAAAGAAATAAAAAAAAAAAACAAATTAGAATTAAGAGATTAATTAAGAAGTACTAGTAGTATTTTATAAAATTATACTCCTTGTTACTAATCAAGCAACAAACAAGAAAAAATTGGTTGATGCTAAAGAAAAATATGGTGATTTTTAGTACAGTACCTATATATATGAATTGTCATATTCCTTTCTTGTACGGTGCATAAAGAATACAAAGCACATTACTTATACAGTTCTACTCATGGTAATATTCTGGTGAATTTTTAGAAAAAAAAATTCTTCAAGCTGCTTTGGAATAATCTTAGAAATGCAAAAGGAAAAACCAAGAAAACTATGTTATTTGGCCAACATACCGATAATAAATTTAATCAATCATGAGTCAAAATCCAGTCCAGTTGAAAGGAGTTAATTATGTTAGATTTACAAGTTTTGTGAAAAATTCAAGTTGCATTGATAGTTTTTATTGAAAAAACAGCATACACCAACTTGTATATATTAAAATGAAAGTTTGTGACAGTTCAAATCGCATGACAATACAGTAAAGGTTAACAAAATAATGTTAGTTAATTAGTTTGCAACAATAATAAATATGTAGAATATGCAATTAGTGAGATGAAAATTAATTATTCTACGTAATTGCACTATCCTAAACATAATTTCACTCATGCAACGCATTATCCACATGATAATTCAACAAATTTATTCTGCCGTCTGACGTTGGATTCTCAATAAAGGCATCCACATCCATGCTTCTTTGGCAAGAGCATGATGTGGGTCTGAATCCACTTTTATTAATTTTTTACACCTTATTCTTCCCCAAGAGCACAACACCCATATACATGCTCTTCCGCAAGGACATGCTCAAGGGTCTCACCATTCTATTATTCAATTTCAATAAAAAACATTTTCATAATATTAAAATGCATTAAAAATACGCAGAATACTATTACAAATTAAAAAAAATTAAAATTACATAATTAAAATCCTAAAAATAAAAAATACATAATTAAAATCCTAAAAAACAAAAAAGTACATAATTAAAATCCTACAAATTAAAAATTACATAATTAAAGGCTAAAAAATACCCCCGTGGAAGACTAGTCCTCTGGCCATATCCCCAATGTTTTTCGGAGACCCCGTATCATTGTCAAATGTGAATCAAGTTGCTCGGGAGTCATCCGAGACCTATCGGCCAAATTGAGTTGAGCCAAAAGGGTCCACAACGAGTTGGTAGGGGGTTGAGGTGGCACAAAGGGAGCGGGGGCGGAGGCGGATGGAGTCGCGGCGCGACGGCGGTTGGCCGTCGCCTTCTTCCTTCCTTGCGGCCGGCGTTGGGAACTGCTCGGGCGGGGCGTTGGGGCTACCTGAGTTAGCTCCGGCAAGCTGGCTAGCCACCTCGTCCTCGCCGGCGTCAGATAGGGATACCGACCTCGATCGTTTGCTGGAGAAGCATGAGGAGGATGATACGCCTCCCATATACTTCGGATGATGGCGCACCTCCTGCCAAACACTGAGGTACTTGAACGGTTTGTAATGTTGGGATTAGTAGGTCGCCAACGCGGCACTGATGATGTCGAGCTCGCTCCTGCCGCTCCCCGCCAACCGCTCTTCCAGGAGGTAATACCCCTGGAACTTTTGGATTTCTTCGTTGGCTCTGGAGATGGCATTGCGCACCATACTCTCATTGCGCTCGATGGTTCCATCCGGGCAGTTTTCATTGTACCGGTGAGAGACGCGCCACCAAAACCTATCTCCGTTTTGGTTCGTGCCAACCTCCGGATCTTCGGAGAGAACCAAATAGGCTTTGAATAACTGATTCATCTCCGCTGGAGTGGACGGGGTGCGGACACCCCAGGAGTAGAAGTAGGAGTAGGAGTAGGAGTAGGAGGAGTTTGAGAGCCGCCGCTCCCTGGGTGCGGACCCAGAACTTGAGAGCCTTGGGTTTGAGGAGGGGCTGAGAATTGCATTTTCGGACTATGGAATGGTTGTGAGCCGAAGCATTCGTTGTTCCAATCGTGGGAGTCGGAGGGGTGATCGCCGAAGCCGAACATTTTTTTGTAAGAGTGAAAGATTGAGAATTCATGAGAGAATTTAGATGAGAATTGTGTAGTGTGGTGGGAAATATTTTGTGTGGAAGTGGGGGTATTTATAGATGAAAATGTGAATTTTGGGAAAAAAATTAATAAATAAATTAAAAGTGGTGAGAAAACAGATATAATTTATTGGGAAGTTTTTTTATTTAAAAATTGATTTTTTAAATTAAATTCAAAATTTTTTAAAATTTTTTGAAAAAACCTGCTCAACGGCACAGACGTGCTCGATGCATCGAGCAGCGCCGTGCCAGTGGCAAGAGCGCAGCGGCGGACAGCGCGTTGCCGTGCCATCGGCACGGACGACATCCGTCCCAGCGATCACCGCTGCGGATGCTTTAACAAGCGAAATTCTTAGTTTTTGCTAAGCTTGAACTCTTTGATAATAAACAAAATCATTAAGCTTAAACTTTAAATACTAGTAGAGGTCCACCTAGCAATCTTTTTCCTTTGCAATTAAATTTGGCTATACTTAATGATTAAATATAAGCATATGGAGGTCCATTTAGTACCTCGACTATTTTTGTCTAACTATTTAACTTTATACATAAATATTTTGTTCTTCTTATATATTCAACAACTCCCATCTCTTAAAAATAGTCAGTATTTATTATTTTGATATTTTCATTAAAAAAAATATTTTTACCATTTTTAATATATCCACAAAAATGAATCTCTTTTTTTATATATAAATTCTATTTCTCCATATATTATTCTTGATATACAATTTTTTTACATAACTTACCACTTTCTTCTTCATAATATATTTACATATTATTATTAATATTAAACCAATAGTTTAATAATACTTTCTTCAATTAGGGTAAATTAATTAATTGTGAGAGAAGTCGGCAAATTAGAAAACCACAAAAAAAAGTTGGCAAATTAGAAAGTACAGATCAATGCATCCGCGCCACGTGTTGCATGAGAGTTGGTTGTGGCCAAACTACCAAACTCTCTGTGGCATGCTTCTAGATGTTCAACGTTAACGAGGTTTACTTGCCCACTCGCGGCATTAGGTAACTTAAACCCACAGTTTTCAACTTTAGTAATTTTACATCTCCAATCACATCCTCTAAATTTCATTTTTTATGTAAAAATCTTTTCCAATTATATTGTAAATTTAAATTTACTTTTGCATTTTTCTGCGAAGTAATACAGATGTGTATTGTAGCTATTTTAAAAATTTTGTGAGGCATATACTAAAAATGATGTAAAATTGGAATTTGATGTAAATAGTTTGAGTAAAATTACTATTTTATATTATATATATATTCAAAAATGAGTTAGAGTTTGGTGTAAATGGCTGGAGATGATCTTAGATATTACAAATTTTAATACGCAGTTGGTATAGTTTGAGAGAGGTAGACTAAAATAAACTATTGGAGGATTATTAGTTGATAATAAGAGTCACTTTATTAGAAGAAAAAAAAGTTACGAAGAATATAAATAGTATGTTACTTTTATGGAACATATTAAAATGGAAAAAACTTCTATTTTCATGGACACAGTGAGTATATTAATAGTAAAATAATATCCTATGCACATGATCTCACTACTAGTGCATGTCTTTCCTTGTTGCAAACCCTCTCTCTCGCCGACTCCTATACCCTGTCTATCTTCACCCACACTTCACACCCCTCTTCCCTAGACGTGACAAAAGTGGGTACTCGAACCCAACACTTGACCCGATGACTTTGTTGATACCCGACTTCTCGGGTGCGGGCATACCCGACCCCTTCCACATTTTTTTATATCAACTCAATTAACCCTCCTTACACACACTTACTAAATTTCTTTTGTATAATGTTCAATATGACTATGGAGCATTTAATTTAGCCTTGCATAACCAACAACCAATCATGGAATTAATGAAGATTTTGATTTTATTGGGAATGAATGAGAAATTTAAGAAGGACGAACCGGTAGTTTCTTATTTATTATACTCAATCCTGATCATATTCTCGATATCTTCAGGTAACGGGAATCCGATACATGGCAGATTTCAAGTCAGAAAACATTTAATACCCACTACTCGTTTGGACACTTATACTCTTCCATGTTGTCATCAATAATGTATTAGTGTTAGATGTGTTTACCAAAAGAAATACGTAAACAACATAATTTTCAATTTTTTACTATGATTTGTAGATGTTAATGACCCGTTTGGTTTTACAGATGAGATATACAAGATAGTTATGATGAGATAAAATTTTCGGGCCGAAGTGATGATAAGCTAAGATAGTGTAAAAAGTAAGGTTTTTATGTTGTTGGTATACAAGATATATATCTTCGATAGTAGTTGAAAAGACAAAATTACCCTTTATTTTAATATTTATATGTTTAAAAATGTGATTAATTATTATAAAAATTAATTTAGTAATTAGCTAGTACTCCTATAACTTGATTTGCAAATTAACACATGTAATTGTCAATTTTTCAAATTAAATTCGTCATCCTGATTTGTAATCATAAAGCAAATTAAGGGTAATTTTCAATTTCGTAATTAAAATTAGTCACCAATTCTGATTTATGTAGATTACTAGGCAAAAACAGTGAAATTGCGCAGTTCGTGACGTGCCTTGAGAGGGTACACGGGCTCGGATCTCACAAACCAAACAGTTGAATATACACTGTTTTGGCAAGATAAAATGTACTATCATGACATATCACATGAACCAAACGGGTCCTAAAGAAATAAAAATAAGTGAAGGTGAAATCACGCGTACAGATAGAGCGTCAAGCCCCAAACTTCCCATTTTTTCTGGACATTTTAAAAGTGCAAAACCTCTCTAAAAAAAGTGCAAAACCCCAACGCCAAACAAAGCAACAGACCTCCATTCATATCAATGGCCGCCGCAGCGACTTTCCTCCTCCGCCACCGCCAATCCCTCCTCCGTTCTCCCAAACTCGCTCGCTCGAGCCACTCCCTACCCGATCCCCCGAAGAAAATCAGCAGCCCTCTCGCCCACCAACTCCAGCAATCAAAATGGCTCGCCCGTTTCCCCCATTCCATCTCGCGCAAATGCAAGGACTTCGAATTCTCCTCTCCCAGCGCCATATCCTCCAATCGGTCTTCCTCTCCGCCGAGATTCGGGTTTGTCAGCTGGTATTTGGGCATGGTCAAAACCCGACCCGTCGCGACCAAAACCGTCACGGCTGCCCTCATCTACACCGCCGCCGATTTGTCGTCTCAGGTAAACCTGTATGAAATCAAATGAATTTGAGGATTTAGTGATGTTTTTTTCCTTGTTTGTTGCTGATAATTTTGTTGCATTCAGACGATTGTGTCGATTGTGGGGGGAAGTGGAGAGGGGTATGATTTGGCGAGGACTCTGAGAATGGCTGGGTATGGAATGCTGATAGTGGGGCCTTCTTTGCATTTTTGGTTCAATTTCGTGTCGCGAGTGTTTCCAAAGCGTGATCTTTTGTCGACGTTTGCGAAAATGGCGTTGGGGCAGACGGTGTATGGCCCCACTGTCACTGCTTTGTTCTTCTCTGTTAATGCTGCTTTGCAAGGTGCCACCATTTCTCTATCAATCCTGTACTTTTTATACAAATTCAATTTTAGGCGTTTTATTATAGAGTAGGAATTGCTTGTTCCTCAATAGTTGAATTTGATGATAAATCATTTGAAAATGATAATTATTCATTGCTCAAAAGTTATTAAATGTTAGTAATTGTAAGTGTGATCATGTGCTATCTTGACATTTGATCAGCAGTTGCTGCTGCTATTTTGCTGAAATTTTGCTTTAGTAAACTTGTTTCCTGGATATGCTTTGGATTCGAAAGTACAGTTCCATGATTCCGTCTGCATCATATGTCGATTCGATTCCCATCTGCATTATATGGTTACATGATGGGATGAACATACCCTCCTTGCAAGAGATGGCTAGGTTGAGCTGATATATAATGACGGCTTCTAATGAGTTCTTCCACTTTGGTGTTGTGCTTCACAGGTGAGAGTGGATCCGAGATTGTTGCTAGGTTGAAACGCGATATGGTCCCCACGTTACTTAGAGGTGTGATGTACTGGCCGATATGTGATTTCATCACATTCAAATTTGTGCCTGTTCATTTACAGGTGAACTGTTGCTTTCTCTTTGCTTGAATTCCATCTTTCAATATTTGCTAATGCTATGTATCTCCCTCTCTCTGGCAGCCTCTGGTGACCAACTCATTCTCGTATCTGTGGACAATCTACCTGACCTATAGGGCAGGTTTAGAAAAAGTCGACGAGGTAGGAGTTTGACTACTAGATCCATTTCAATGCCTTATCTCGAATGATTCCCAGGCGGCAGCTTGGTTACCTCGGCTCATACATTGCTAGGCATGACCAGAGAAGAAGCGAAAGGGTTTCGTCGTTCACACAGTGGAGACTACAGAATCTGGTGAATTGATAGTTTTTGCCTTTTTTTTTGGCAGAGACTATTGATGAAGATTTAGTTTCTTCTGCTTGGAAATGGCACTGTTTCCTTGCCTCAGTTATTTTTGTTGTCTCAATCATATTATATCATTTTCTTTCACTTAATAGTATATAAAATTTTCAGCAACTGAATTTATTTTAATCCTAAAAGTTGTAAGATGATTATTCTGTATGTCGAAACACTTCAGCATAAGCCCTTATAATTCTCCAAACACTGTTAAGACTTAAGTCTACCCAAAATAGAATATATTTTCATTAATAAGCATCGAGATCAAGATTCTTTACCCTTATAATTTTCCAAATGTACCCAAAATAGAATGTATCTTAATTGATTAACATCAAGGTCAAGATTCTAGTTATTGGGAATGTATTTTCAATAAAGAGTAGTATGTCATCAGATATGATGTTAACTGAAACTGAATTTCAGCACAGCATGTATCCAAATGCAACTTGTGACAGCAAATGACAGTGAGAAGAGAAGATGAGACAAAATAGACATTTATATATACAATAAATGACATGAACAAAGTCAATACATGTCTGCTAGCAACTTTAAACATTGCCAAATTAGGATGAAAAAAATGACGATCTCTCAACTCTAAGAGACTCTACCAGATGTGTAAAATCACTGTATAAACACTCTCCTCTTCCTACAACTAAAGCTGAAAACACCACTAACTTCATTCACAGATCCACAGCTTGTTTTCGCCTGGGGTTATCGTCAAATTTGAGTCAAATAGTATAGAAATTCACTTGATTTGATTTGTCGAATGAGTTGCTCCCGAGTCACAGAGCTTATTGTAAGGCATGGTTGCATAACTTCTCAAGCTGTGTGGACCAATTTTCCCCGAATACGGATGGATTCGACAGCATGGCTACCCGAAAATCCAACACACTTGCATTATACGGTTGCATTCTCCTCTTTCCATTTGAATGTCTAGCGAGAGTGTGAGGATCCACGCCTCGTGATCCAGCAACACCTATACATTGCGAAATCATTTTCTTCAGATACACATCTAGACCCTTATTCAACAGGTTAGCGCCATCTAGTGTAATTCCAACTCCCTCCGATGCCAGCTTCTTCTGCAAACAACGCCCCAAGGATCTTGTATCGGGCAATTCACCATTGGTTTGACAAGACGGGCCAGAATGGGATGCTTTGCGGACACCATCCAAGTCGAGAGAAACACCAAGAGGAGCAGTGATAGAACTCCATCTGTGAGGAACGGGGATCATGGCACGCTGTTCGACCTCCTCCCCATCTTCAACTGATGCAGCGGCTGTTGGAGGCCTGCCGGAGAGAGTCTGCAACTCTGCTGCACTTTGCTGCTCTTGTATCCTCGAAACAGTTTCTTCATATGTGAGACTAGGACTCTTGCCCAACGGGCCAAGAGGGCTAGGGCGATCACGAAACTTGCGATTGATCGGAGACCTGCATTTGCGAGGAGAGTGAGGGAATGCGTCTCCATACATAGATTGAAGATGATTCTTCGGGTGGCCATTGGCAACTTTGACACCAAGGGCCTCAACTTTTCGAGCTTTTTGAGGCGGGGTTTTAGCCTGACAAGCATTCTGGATGATGGATCGGATGAGGCGATTATGAATCGAGAGATTCTCCCTCCCAATTGCCTCTATGCAGCTCTTATCAAAGTCAGCCTTGCTCAGCTTCGAACACAGAAATCTCTGCAGCTGATCGAAGTAGGTCCGGCCTCTTTGGTGCCCGATCTTTTCAAAAAGAAGCTCTTTCAGCTCTATTGTGTCAATTCGAGAAAAATTACTGTTGGCCACCATTTTCATAACTCTGCTCAACATCCAAGATCCCAGTAAGTACTCTAGTAAATATGTACTAACACTACCAATACTCATCAAATAAGACATTAATCAATCAATAATCACTAATTAAAGCTCTTCTTCTGCTCTAGAATCTAAACACATAGCAAAAAAAGACACACGGATACAGATCAGCATAATTGAAGTTCATCAACACTAATTTTTCTATTTGAAACGCCATCTCTACCACCCCATAAAAAAGATTCAATTTTTATTAATACCGCCATCAAATTGCACTCAATTTTCATAATTACTAGACGATGAACTCAGCAGACTATCAACTTCAGAAATTCAATTACAAAATAAGGGGAAAATAAGTATATATCCCAAATTGCATAATTAGATCAAACCCATTCGATATAATTGCGAAAAAAACAAAACCCAGAAACTGAATGCGTCAATCAAAGCGACAAAGGCTACTGAAACCCAAATTACGATCAAAATCGGAAAGCCCACTTCGCGATTCTCCAAAGAAATAAAATCGCAGTAGCTGAAAATCAAATTCGAGTGGAAACAGAAGTAGAAAGCGAGAAATTACCTGGTTTCGGAATTAGGAGTGTAGAAGTCGACGAGAGTAGGAGTTCGCGAGCAGCGTGGAGTTTTTCTTTTCCTTTTTTTGTTTATTTATTTACTTTTCGAAGGGGTTTATTC
This sequence comes from Salvia splendens, assembly GCF_004379255.2. Lineage (NCBI taxonomy): Eukaryota > Viridiplantae > Streptophyta > Magnoliopsida > Lamiales > Lamiaceae > Salvia > Salvia splendens. The sequence goes on from NC_056038.1 coordinate 3,428,059, forward strand.
TTGTCCCCCTCAAATTGATCAGATGGCTTTGAGAGTGTAATTCCTAAAATAAAATAAAATAAAATAAAATAAAATAAAATAAAATAAAATAAAATAAAAGTTAGTTGCAAAATACAACCGATATTCTTGGAAATTAGTTGGCACGTGCATCTATTTAGCACTTAGATGTAATCTCAGTTAGAGTCAACTTTGTCAACGCACTTAGTTTCATGTACTATGCCTTTTGGAACACTAGTACCTATACAAGACTTTCTTCACCTTACCTCGTCAAAATACAAAATACTACCTATGTTCACGTTATTTGATGCGTTTCTTTTCGACACAATATTTAAGAAAATTGTATTTAGTGAGTTAAAATAAATTAGAAGAGAGAATAAAGTAGAAGAGATGAGAGAGTGTAAAGTAAAAGAAAGAATAAAATAAGTATGATTAGATATTTTATTTTTAGCCAAAAAGAAAAATGACTCAAACAACTTGGGACAATCCAAAATAGAATACGACTCAAGTAACTTGTGATGGATGAAGTATTACTATAAGAGTGTCCACAATAGGAGGGCAGCCGCGACGGGGGGCGGAGCCGTGTGCGCGGCGTGGAAGGGGCGGTGAGGCGGCGACCGCCAGCCGGTGGTTTTTATTTTTTTTAGTTTTCTTAATTTAATACAATGAATATTTATAATAAATGATATTTTTTCTAATTATTTTCGTCCAATAATTTTGGCAGCGGTGTGTGCGGAAATCCTCATGGTATAATCAGAAAGTATGATGCAAAGGAAATCGGCTTCATCAAAGTAGTTTAGTTTGTTCTAATTCACAACATTTTGTTTTTAATTGTCACTCGTGTGTGTCATTTTGTCTCGACATGGGTATGCCACAATCTGGGAATCAACCTAGTCTATTTTAGGTTGTTTTTTGAAATGTTAGTCATACACAATCATCCTAGAAATGTGTTTATGAGACTCATGACAGTGATTATCCAATTTGTGGCCGAATTTTAATTTATTTTTGAACTTGGTTTCATAGTACTATGATCTTTCTTACTTTTATTTGCTCATTTGCTGTTTTGGTTTTTCTTTGTTACCTCTTCATCAAAATTTGGATGCTCTCATCTCTCTCATAATTAAATAAAATTGCTCTCATTTAATTAAACTGATAAATTTTGAAAATATGAAATTGATCATTCAAAAATATTACGTTAGGCTAATAGTATATTGAAAATTTATGAAATTTGAGATATGTTCGATAATTACTGATATAATTTTTATTTGAATTAATAAAGTATATAATTAATACAAACCCAGTCTTTTTTTTTACAAAAATATTGTTTTTAATTACCACTTAGTATAAAATTATTAGTACTCCTATTTTATGGAGTATCTTTAAGTAATCCTTTTTTTTAGTATATAGTATAAGACATAGGGTTTAACAGACTGCTCATTGGCAGCGTTCTCCAAAGCCTCAAGCTTGATCTGCATCTAGGGTTTCCGATCGCCGGCGAAAAGAGAAAACAATGGGGCACTCCAACATCTGGAACTCTCACCCTAAGAACTATGGTCCTGGATCCCGCACTTGGTATCTCCTAATTTTTCTAAATCTCCAATTATTTTTGTTTCTTTTGCTACTGAGTTATGATTATGGTTATAATTTGGTTCTGTAATTGTGTCATAGCTCAGCTCAGTAAGATATGTAGACCGATTTTGTTATCGTTATTCTGTTATACGCACCTTGTTTCCGTATTGAAAATTATGCGATTGTTGCAAATGGCTTGGATTCTAGAATTTTATTTGGGATGGTAGTCGGTGATTATTGTAAAATTTCTTCTATCTTATGCTGTATTTGTAAAACTGAGTAGTGCTTGTATAATGGTTCATCAAAATTTAAGGTTACTAGGAATTTATATGGAGCTTTTTATTTTGAGAAATATATGGTCTGTAATATTAGATGTTATTTTTCTGTTTGTTTTTATTTACTGTTGTGGCTGGTGGTATAATAGTCTGGTTTTCAACTCTATAGATTTTCATCATGGTATGCAGACATTAGAGTTTTCCACAATGCATTTGATAGTTCTGTTTAACCTGCCCCATTACTCTGGCATCCAGGTCTAACGATGTATGCTGTTGATGATTGCTTTTTTTTAAATAATTGTCATTGATGATAAAGGCCATGTTTATTAGTGATTTTTGCTACCCTGCAACTAATATTATCTTTCCACACATTAGTGCATTATTTTCATGATATCTGCCTACATCTTTTGTAAAATGATTTTCATTTTGGTTCTGGAATGAATAAAATACTACTCCATTAACTTTCCTTCAACTTTTAGTGCTCAATAAAACTCTTGTGTTGTGCACTTGTTTCAGCTTACATGACAATTTTTCTCATGTTGAGTTCTCTACTATGTTAATTCCACCCTAACACTCTGCGTCTGCTGTTTTAGATACTTTTGATGTTATGTTCTTTATCAGACCTTAGTTGTGGAATTGCATTGTCTTTGCCCTCACTTCATTCCCCCTTTTCTTTCTAAACTTTTTGGTGTTAAATATTGGCAGCCGTGTGTGCGGAAATCCTCATGGTATAATCAGAAAGTATGGGCTAATGTGCTGCAGACAGTGCTTCCGCAGCAATGCAAAGGAAATTGGCTTCATCAAGGTATCTTATTTTGTTCTAAATCACAACCTCTTTGTTTATAATTTTCATTTGTGTGTCATCTTGATACTATCGTTTTGTCTTGCAGTACCGTTAAATCTTGACAAAGGGTGTGCCACAATTTCGGAATCAACCTAGTCTCTGCTAGGTTGTTTTTTTGAAATGTTAGCCGTAGCCAATCATCTGAGAAATGTGTCATGACAGTGATTACCCAATCTGTGATCGAATTTGGATTTATTTCTGAACAATCAGAGTGTAATTTGGTTTCATAGTATTGACGTTTCTTACTTTTATTTTCTCATTTTCTGTTTTGGTTTTTCTTCGTTACGTTTCCATCTGAATTTTGGATATTATCATTTCTCTGTGCTGTCAGAATTATACAAAATTACTCATTAGCTAATTATTTAATTTCTTTATGAAATCATTGTCTTCGTTTTGTAGTAGTGCAATTTATTGACTCCCTTTTGATAGTTGAACAAAATCTAGCATTTTTTTGAACTATTCAAAACACATCATATTTTCTGGATGATATTGTATCACATTGATTTATTGACTTCCTTTTTGCTTGTATTACACAAATTTCTCATTGGATTTTTTAATATTTGAATATTGATTTTGTTATGGCAAAGGTATCCAAGATCTTGAATTTGTTTGTTGATTTTAGTTCAAAATCAATCTCAATTCTCTTTTTAAATACTCCGATCATCATTCTCAAAATATTTTCTTTTCGATTCTATGTTTATGTCGAGTTCATTAGCATTCATTAGTAGTAGCAGTAGTAGTAGGTTGATAACAAACTCAATTTCGTAGTTGGGGCTATCATTTTGAGTTATATAAGAGGATCAATTTAGTTGGATTTAATCTCTCTCCATACATAAATTTATTAATTATAACGCAATAATTTGCCATAATTGTATTTTCTCTCTTGTGCTGTACTATCATTATGAGTTATAAGATGACTAATTTTGTTGGGTTTAATCTCTCATCACACCGGAATTTATTGTAACACAATAATGTGCCAAGTATATATTTTTCTCTCTCTTGTACTACTAATAAAGAAACAAATACTCCTATTAATATTCACATGAGAGATCGCAAACTGCACTTTACCCGTGAACTGGTCCAAATTTTAATTAATTCCATATATGTGAATATGTGATTTGCTTTTTTCTTAAGAAAAAGGAGACAAGACCTGAAATAGGAGTATAGGACAGTTAACCTAACAACTTTCAATTCACAACTTGAATCAAATAGTAATATTACTAATATAGCTTCAGTTCTGCTCAACAAACATAATAGACAACTAAAATATATAGTGCTATTTTTAATTGCATATAATAAAATAGAACACTATGACTGCTATATGTTAACAAAATAAATTTCACTAGCTTGTTACTGCACAATCACAAAATTTCAGCCAACCCTCTAATATATCACTGTTTCGAACCTATCTTAAATCTTACTATAAACATCAACAATGCGGTCGAACCACAAAATATTGATGCATTGCAAATGCCCTAATCATATATAGCCGTGACTTTCAAGTTTGGATTAGTGAGAGTCACTCTTAAGATGGACATTTAAATGTTAGATATGCAGGTAAGAAGCAACAATAAGTGTAGTTATTAGTCAACAATTGTATGTTTATTTACTTACACCTGTGTTTGTTATACTATAAGAGTTCAACTATAGTGTGTGTCCATAGGAGAGTGCTCGATTGAGTTTGTGATGCTTACCTTTCTGGGTGAGCCGACAAGGAATAAATTTTATTTTAAAGTGAATGTGAGCAATATATTGACAAGGAGACCATAGATATACAAGGAGTTGGCAATCCAACCAAAATGAAAACAAGATCACATACTGTATTTATTCATCAACTAAAGGGGAAAAAGTAGAAGGGTTCTATAAAAACTCATAGGAAAATAGAGAACCACGCCTCAATTGCCAGTTGAGGCGTTTGCTTCCGTACCTACTGTCTGCACCAGCTCAATTGCTCGGAATGGTGGAGCGCTACCAAACTTCAATATGTATGCAGTTTCATAAGCAGCGCGTAATGGCTGCATTACTTGAGCATCGAGATAAGCATCACAGGAGAAACACCAGACCGATAGATCACTGAGTCAACAAAGGCAATCAGTACAGGAAACAAGTGTTCCCACGTAGGGAAGAGAATCTCAGAATAAGTGAAAAACCTGTAGCTCAAAGCCAAGTTATGATTTGTCTGTTGATAGTGCTCTAGCATGTGCTTGTTCACAAATCGGCTACAGAGAACATCCTTGCAACATAAGCATAGCCAGTTCTCATTTGGATGCTGACACCTTTGTATCATTCAATCGAGTCAATTTTTACAGAAGCAGATATTGGCCAAATAACATAGGGAAGAAAATTTGCATCATGGTTAACTCTTAGATCAAAGTAATTACACTTCAAATGGACAAGCATATCCAAAAGTAATTACACCGAGAATCCAACAAACTCGTTTCTCTCAACGCCTTGTTTACCTTCGTTGACAAGGATAGAGACACACACTATGATTGATGTACAAGTACAACCATGGAATATCCAAAAGCAATGTACTGTCAAAAATTGTTTGATTACTTGCATTGTTAATATTTTTGCCTTTATAAACAATTGTTTATAGTGTATAAACATTTAGTTATGATTACTGCGAATTTGCAACACCAAATGAAACAATAATATCAGCAAATTGGTAAAATTGGGGGTTTAGGGTTCATAGTTTAGATACATTTAAAAGGAGCCCCTGTATAGCATGATTCAATTCATAATTTAACAAAAAAATTGATTAGGGTTTAAGAAAGTAGACCTGTGGCATGGAGTGTCGGGGGTGGGAATGTGTAGGAGATCGGAAGACAAGGAAGCGAGATGGTCACAGTGAATTCGTGCCTCCACCCACCCAGATTCCGAGCCGTCCAATGAGAACCCATCGTCTAATTCAACCATCATCACAGAGGAAGACGATGAAGATGAACTCTGCTGCGCCATCGATTCTACGGATATTCATTATTTATTGTATAGAGAAATGAGTACCATCTTCCTTTTGATTTAAAGGCTGTTTATTTAATTTTAATATATTAGAAAATAATATTAATATTTTTTTATTTTATAAAAATTTAAAAAATTAAATTTCGATTTGTTCATTTTCTTTATAAATTTAGTTAAAAAGCAAATAAGAAATCCAACTTTGACTTTTATAAATTTTTCTTAACATTTTCTTTAAGAAAAGTAAGTGGAAAAAAGTTAGTGGAATATAAATCTCACTTATATTAGTTTTGAATGAAAAAATGAGTGGAATGAGTTATGGGAATATATCATTTATGGTAAAAGTGAACCGAAACTTTTATTCACGGACGAACTAAAATATAAAAATGGGACTGCTATTCATGCACGGAGGGAGTACCTCCTAGTTGTGTTCCAAAATGATTTCTTGACCTTAACATAAAGGAAAGGAGAAGGCCAACAACTTTTAAATAAAAATCTATTTATTATATAACTGATCGAGTGACTGTGCATATTTGTAATTGGTTTAGATTAATATATTTTTAAATATATGAGATTAGGGGTGTATTATGATGCTAATTTTTCTTAAATTACTAATTTACTAACTCATCAACGCATTAAAATGGTCAATACGATCACATTAAATTATCAATACAAATTTGCGTTGACATTTTAATATACTGTGTTGACATTTTAAATATCTATGTCAACATAATGTATTAAATCAGCTAAGTTTATGTTAACATTTCAATGTCATCGTGTTAACATTTTTAATACATTGCATTAATGAGTTAACAACTTAAGAAAATTAGCGATAAATTACACCAAATCATAAATTTCTATACTCAAAGTATATTTCAAGGGCTAAGTTGTGGTATGACTTATTTAGATACTCATTTTATATTTTCTCTTTTGAAAAATAAGATGTACAGTACATGAGAATATTAAGTACTTTATTTTAATCTTAATTTTATAAATAATTATTAAAAAACATTTAATTAAACTGATAAAATTTGAAAAGATGAAATTGATAATTCAAAAAGATTACGTTAGACTAATAGTATATTGAAAAATTATTAAATTTGAGATATGTTCGATAATTACTATTTACCCTGGATATAATTCTTATTTGAATTAATAATATATAGTAATAAATACAAACCCAGTCTTTTTTTTAAAATAAGTATTGTTTTTAATTACCACTTAGTACTTATAAAATTATTAGTACTGCTATTTTATTATCTTTAAGTAATCCTTTTTTTAAGCATATATAAGACATTAGGGTTTAACAGACTGCTCATTGGCAGCTTTCTCCAAAGCCTCAAGCTTGATCAGCATCTAGGGTTTCCGATCGCCGGCGAAAAGAGAAAACAATGGGGCACTCCAACATCTGGAACTCTCACCCTAAGAACTACGGTCCTGGATCCCGCACTTGGTATCTCCTAATTTTTCTAAATCTCCAACCGATTTTCGCACCACTGTCGTTATTGTTGTTTCTTCTGCTGCTGAGTTATGATTATGGTGACAAATTGATTCTGTAATTATGCGCACCTTGTTTCCGTGTTGAAATTTATGCGATTGTTGCAATTGGCTTGATTTCTGGAATTTTGTTTGGGATCGTAGTTGGTGATTATTGTTTATGTGTTATTTCTTATGCTGTATTTGTAAAACTGAGGAGTGCTTTTATAATTGTTCATCAAAATTTCTGGTTACTAGCGCTTTTTATGGAGCTTTTTATTTTGAGATTTATGTTGTTTGTAATTTTTAATGTTATTTTTCTGTTTGTTTTTATTTACTGTCGTGGCTGGTGGTATCATAGTCTGGTTTTCAACTCTCTAGATTTTTCATCATGGTATGCAGACATTTCTACAATCATAATTTTCATTGATGATAATGAGCTTGTTTATTTGTGATTTTTGCTATCCTGCAACTAATATTTTCTTCCGACACATTAGTGCATTATTTTCACTACATCTGCCTACATCTTTTGTAAGATGATTTTCATTTTGGTTCTGGGATGAATAAATTACTACTCCATTAACTTTCCTTCAAATTATAGTGCTCAATAAAACTCTTGTGTTGTGCACTTGTTTCAGCTAACATTACAATTTTCCTCATGTTGATAAGAAATGTTGTCTTTCAATTTTCTAACTGGTTGTTTGCTTTAGTTGGAAACTCAATTACATCTTTTTTCATCTACAAATTAGTACTCAGTTCTCAACTATGTCAATTCCACCGTAACGCTTTGCATCTGCTGTTTTAGATACTTTTGATGTTATGTTCTTTCTCAGTCCTTAGTTGTGGAATTGCATCATCATTGCGGTCTGTTTTAGATACTTTTGATGTTATGTTCTTTCTCAGTCCTTAGTTGTGGAGTTGCATCATCTTTGCGGTCACTTCATTTCCACTAGCTTTCTAAACTTTTTGGTGTTAAATATTGGCAGCCGTGTGTGCGGAAATCCTCATGGTATAATCAGAAAGTATGGGCTAATGTGCTGCAGACAGTGCTTCCGCAGCAATGCAAAGGAAATTGGCTTCATCAAGGTATCTTATTTTGTTCTAAATCACAACCTCTTTGTTTATAATTTTCACTTGTGTGTCATCTTGATACTATCGTTTTGTCTTGCAGTACCGTTAAATCTTGACAAAGGGTGTGCCACAATTTCGGAATCAACCTAGTCTCTGCTAGGTTGTTTTTTTGAAATGTTAGCCTTAGCCAATCATCTGAGAAATTTGTCATGACAGTGATTACCCAATCTGTGATCGAATTTGGATTTATTTCTGAACAATCAGAGTGTAATTTGGTTTCATAGTATTGACGTTTCTTACTTTTATTTTCTCATTTTCTGTTTTGGTTTTTCTTCGTTACGTTTCCATCTGAATTTTGGATATTATCATTTCTCTCTGCTGTCAGAATTATACAAAATTACTCATTAGCTAATTATTTAATTTCTTTATGAAATCATTGTCTTCGTTTTGTAGTAGTGCAATTTATTGACTCCCTTTTGATAGTTGAACAATATCTAGCATTTTTTTGATCTATTCAAAGCATATGTCATATTTTCTGGAGAATATTGAATAACATTGATTCATATTCTTCCTTTTTGCTTGTATTACACAAATTTCTCATTAGATTTTTTTAATATTAGAATGATGATTTTGTGATGGCAAGATCTTGAATTTATTTTACTGATTTAGTTCAAAATGAATCTCTCGATTCACTTTTTAAATATTCTGATCACCAACTTTCTCAAAGTACTTTTTTTTTCTGATTCTATGTTTATGTCGAGTTGATTGCTGTAAATATACTCCATTCATTAGTAGTAATAAGTTGGTAATAAACTCAATTTAATAGTTGGGGCTATCATTTTGAGTTATATAAGAGGATTGTTTTGTTTGATCTAATCTCTCTCAACACCCGAATTTGTTAATTGAAACGCAATAGTATGCCAAATATTGTATTTTCTCTCTTGTACTTAAAAAAAACAAATATTGATAGTCACAACAAACTCAATTTAGTTAGTTGGGATTATATCATTTTGAGTTATATAAGAGGATCAATTTTGTTGGATTTAATCTCTCTCCATACATAAATTTATTAATTGTAACGCAATAATGTGCCATAATTGTATTTTCTCTCTTGTACTGTACTATCACTATGAGTTATAAGATGACTACTTTTGTTGGGTTTAATCTCTCTGCACACCGGAATTTATTAGTTGTAACACAATAATGTGCCAAGTATTTATTTTTCTCTCTTGTAGTACTAAAGAAACAAATACTCCTATTAATATTCACATGAGAGATCGCAAACTGCACTTTACCCGTGAACTGGTCCAGATTTTAATTAATTCCATATATGTGATTTTCTTTTTTCTTAAGAAAAAGGAGACAAGACCTGGAATATGACACTTAACCTAACAACTTTCAATTCACAACTTGAATCAAATAGTAATATTACTAATATAGCTTCAATTCTGCTCAACGAACATAATAGACAACTAAAATATAGTACTATTTTTTTTATTACATGTAATAAAATAGAACACTATGATTGCTATATGTTAACAACATAAATTTCACTAGCTTGTTACTGCACAATCACAAAATTTCAGCAAAACCTCTAATATATCACCGTTTCGAACCTATCTTAAATCTTACCATAATCATCAACAATGCGGTCGAACCACAAAATATTGATGCATAGCAAATGCCCTAAAATCATATATAGCCGTGACTTTCAAGTTTAGATTAGTGAGAGTCACTCTTAAGATGGAAATATAAATGTTAGATATGAAGGTAAGAAGCAACAATAATTGTAGTTATTAGTAAGTGATGACTTTAGATATTGTCTAACTAATTAAATAATTACTTGTATATCAAACATGACCAAATGATGGATGTAGTATTACTTTAGATCTGAATTGCACTTCAAAATGAGTGTACTTTAAGTCACATGGCTTGATGCATATTCAACTTTTTTCCAACCACCATTATTTTGTTAATCACTCCTAAACTACTTACTAACCAACTAAGCCCACCTCTTTATTTTCCCTTTAACAACTTCCACTCTTAACTTTTATATACATACAGTGGCGAAGCCATGTTGGGGCCGGGGGGCCCTGGTCCCCCATCAATTTGTCGAGTGAGTATATATAATATATGCAAACTACACTAAAAAAAGTATACTATTTCTGGTGTAGTTGGTTTGAGGTGTAGTCTTGCAACCTAGAGGTCGAAGTTCGTATCTTTGCTGCGACATATATCTCTTTTTCTACATATGCTAGTTTCTTTTCTCTTTTCTTTATTCTAATGCAATATTACTACGTACTATATTCTATTTCTCTCAGCTTTATATTTTTTGGAACATGCTTTCTATTTGTTATTTTTTACATCAATAATTATGTTAATTTTAAATCTTTGTCACTTCATAATTGAAAATCCATTTCCATCTATACTATTCTTACATAAAAAATGAAAAAATATTAAATATTAATTATTTTGAGCTTCCGACATCACCGACATCGAATGAACCCTATAACTATTAACAATGACTTGGGCCCCATCATAAAAATCCTGGCTTCGCCACTGTATACATATATTCTACTTTCAATGAAAAGGTGACAGGATATTGTAATTAATCACCACATAAGTTGGCTTAAAACTAATTTTAAATAATTAGTTGTGGTTTAGTGTTTTTTTAAATTTACATAAAAGATGCCTGCGGTGATACACGTTATGAAAAAAATGACCAATTTATTTAGTACTCCTATGGAATAGCACATGCATGTAGGAGAAAGTTAATTGTTGGCAGCATAATTAGTATGAGTAATTAAATTATTAATCTACAATTAGTACAAAGTGTACAAACTATAAATTTTATGGACCACCTAATCACTAGCTCTCGTTAATTAGACTCAAAACACTGGCAGTTTTGTCGCAGACACTGATTTATTTTTGTAATGCTATTATATTTGTAAATTAATCTGTTAGATTTAATCTAAAGGTATCCAAAGCTGGTCGTCTACTATAAAGGAAAAAAACAACGTAGCAAAGTTTTTTTTATCAGGTTATCAAAGAGTGATTTTGTTTCTATAACTAATTATAAAAATTAGCATGAAAATAAAAAATTAAGCTTTGTTGATCGCAAACAAAGAATCAAATTAATATCCATAATTTTTTCAACATATTTACTGCGGCCTGAATGGACTCTAACTAATTACAATGACTTTCCTCATGGATAATATTCTCTCTTTGATAAGATTAAAATAAATGTATTCATTGAATTAAGACAAAATGGTGCAAGTTTACAAGCACACGTGCATGGCCATTCTTGGCTGCAGCGATTTGGCGAAACATGTTTGCTAACAGTAGGCATGCACAATCCGGCCCGGCCCGCCGGTTAACCGCCGGTTCGGGCCCGCCGGTTCATGAACCGGAACCGGGCCCGGAACCGGCGGGTTGAACCGGCTGAAGGGTCGGAGGGTCATAAGGGCCGGTTCAGGTTCGGGCATAACTTGAACCGTGAACCGGCGGTTCAAAACCGGCGGTTCGGCGGTTCGAACCGCCGGTTCAAAGGGTCGAACGGCTAGGGTTCGTAGGGGTTCGTAGGGGTTCAAAGTAGGGATAGGTATGAACCGGCGGTTCGCCGGTTTTGGGCGAAAACCGCCGGTTTTGGAGGAAAACCGCCGGTTTGAACCGGCGGTTCCGACCGGTTTCCGCCGGTTCCGGAAGCTTTTCAGGCGTAGGGGGCTAGGTGAGGTCAGAAACCGGCGGTTTGTGTCGGAAAACCGTGGACCAACCCGCCGGTTTCGTGGAAAAACCGCCGGTTTTGAGGTTGAACCGCCGGTTCAGGCGGTAAACCGGCGGTTCGGCCGAAAATTTGAAAGTTTGAAATTTGAATTTTTTTTTTTTTATTTCTTCCAATTTTACTCCTATAAATACCTCACTTCTCCTTCATATTTCCTTACCCCATTCTTGTGTTAACAAGGATTTCATTCTCAATCTCCATTTCTCTATTCTCTCATCATTCTCTCTAATTGCGCAAGTTTAATTCTACACTTTCTACTCACTACTATATTTGTTGTGCTCATAATTTACCACTTCTTTTATACTTCATACATATTTTATTCCAAGTCCATATTACTTTTCATTTATCAATATATTCAATATGTCTTCTTCTCGTGGTGGATCGGGACGTGGTGATCGGGGCAAGGGAATAGCCCAAGATCAAAGCACTACGCGTCCCTCAAAATCTCGACGACCTAGTCGTCGAGATGTTATGGACGAGGTTTCCCGATTGGCGCCGGCTCGGGTTCGTCAGGTGCGCCTCTATTTAAATATGATAAAAAGAATTTTGATGATACAATGACTAGATGGGCGGCTATGAAGCATATGCCCTTTAATGTTTTTGATGACAAAAGTTTTGAGGTTACTATGCAAAGTGGGTTGAATGTAGCAATCAAAAGAATAGGTCGAATGACCGTGCAACGATCTACCGTTCGGCAGTGCTTGGAGAAAAAGGTAGAATTATCACGTTATTTAGTTAACATGGGCCACAGGGTGAACATTTGCTCAGATGTTTGGACGGATTGTTTTAACCGTCATTCATACATGGGTATTACGGTTCACTTTGTGGACAACAGTTGGACTTTGAACAAGCGTTTAATTGGTTTTAGAGAATTTGAAAGTCCACACACTGCACCAGAAATTGCTTCTTTGATTATACAAGTGTTGAATGAGTTTCAGCTATGCAACAAGATATTTTCTATTGGTTTTGATAATGCAACTGCCAACACCGCAAGTATTGCCGATTTGATTGCGGCTTGTACACCGGTAATTGGAGGTAAGTATTTTCATCAAAGATGCATTTGCCATATTTTAAATTTATGTGTACAGGATGCCCTTGAATTATGGCAAAAGCATGTCTCTCCTATTAGAAATGCAGTTAGATTAATCCATCAAAAGCCAGCTATTGGCAAAGCATGGAAGAAATATTGCCATCAAAAGAATGTCAGGTACACGAATTTTACTATGGATGTGTCTCATAGATGGAATTCGACATATGATTGTCTGAATTCTACCTTGACACATAAAGATGCTTTATGTGATTTTTATAGAACTAACCCCTACCGTGATTTATATCTTTCGCATAGTTGTTGGGATAACAGTTTGGCTTTATTTAAATTGTTCAAATATTTCAAAAATGCTACTGTTGAATTGTCGGGTGTTTATTATTGCACTGCTGTTCGTGTTTTGGAGCATTGCATGTACATATCCCTTGGTTTTAAAACTTCAATGAAAAATGCTTCCTCTTCTCCCGAGTTAATGTGCGTTTTGTATTATATGATTGAAAAATGGCTCAAGTATTTCAGTGAGATTCCTAACGTGTTTTTGATTGCAAAGGTATTGGATCCAAAATGGAAATTAGCAGGTACCTCTAGAATTTTAGATTTTTATTATAACAATTTGAGTTCAATTGATCTTGGTCCCCTTCAAGCAATCCAATCCGATACCAGTGACGAATTTGGAGTCGACCTCTCAGAAACCTTTCAAATAAACCTCCCGGACCGGTCAGTTGTGCAACAAAACCTCGAGTATAACTTGCGCTCTCTCTACACCGAATATGAAACCAAGTATAACACCACTCACCAAGTCAGAAGACCCCCTCCTCCACAACATAACTATGGCTTTGCATTTCAAGCCGATTATGATGACCCCGACGCGCAATCCCAACTAGCCGACCTATACAACTACAGCACCGGCGGAAGGTCCTCAGGTATGGTCAGTGAATTAGATTTATATTTTGAATCACTCTTTTCCTTTGGTGATGAAGGTCCTACTCCTCCCGCCCAAATCGACGTCCTCGATTGGTGGGGAACCCACGAGAAAGATTTTCCCATCCTTGCTTCAATGGCCAAGGAGATTTTTTCTGTTCCGGCTTCCACCGTCGCCGTCGAGTCCGCTTTTAGTGTTGGCTCGCACGTTTTGGATGAATCAAGAAGTAAGCTCTCGGCGAAAAATATGGAAGCCGTGATGTTACTTGATGATTGGGCCAAAGCTGACGTCCGAGAACAAGAAAATGATTGGAATGATCGTCAAGAGGGATCACAAGATGAATTCACCGGGGATGAAGATTAGGCCAACCGTCAACCGCCGCCGGCTAAACCAAATAGGTAAGTAAGGTAAGAGAACTACGTGGACTTTGATTCCCTAATGCAAATGAGCAATTGGGATACGTAGGCACCTCAACTTAAATTAAAAATTTAAGTTGAGCTCAAGTCCTTTTTCTTTTATTTCTTTTTTTTTCCCATTAATTCCTACTTTAAAAATATGCAAATACAATTACATAATTGTATTTGTATATACTCTAGTCGATGAAGTATATTTCTCTATACGGCTAAATGAGGGAAACTTTTGACAATTCTACTATAATTGTTGATTGTTAGACGAAACTCAACATTTAAAGTTGAATTGCTAAAGGTGTCCTTAATTTAGTTATGTAGAAAGATCTTCTTCGCCGGTTAAGAGTATATATATAATACACTTATACGTTTAAGAACTTCAACGTCGTTTCTTGTCATTTGTAATTAGTTCTTCACTAGTAGTCTCATTTGTATTTAAATTTTGTTTAAGAATTCAAGACCGCCATATGTTTTCAATTTGTAATTGTTGTAACTTGTAACGTGTAATTTGTAAACATGCAATTTCAATAAAATTGCAACTTTAGACGTATTTTTTTCAATTTTATTTACTCACATTGCATACAAAAGCAAACTTGAAAAGTGTAATGTAATTTGATTAAAATTGAAAAGTTGAAAAATGCAAAAAAAAAAAAAAAAAATCGTCAACCCGCCGGTTCGGGCCCGGAACCGGCGGTTCGAGCCGAAAACCGGCGGTTTTGAACCGGCGCGTAACCCGCCGGTTTTTTGAACCTGAACCGGAACCGCCGGGAGCTAGGCGGGCCGGTTCAGGTTCGCGGATTTTCCGACCCTTGACCCGCCGGTTCGGGCCCGGAACCGGCGGGTTCCGACCCTTGTGCAAGCCTAGCTAACAGTATGTTTCTGCTCACATAGTAGAGAGACAATATCTTGTGTGTTATCAATATCATCCTTTGCCACAAAATAATACACATACTTATGCTACAAAAATATAAACTACAGTACTTCATTTTTACACTATTTTACCACATGTTAAGTTTTCATGTAGTAGTAATTGTTTATTTTGTTTCATTTTTCCCTGCGGTAGCTGGGGTTTTGGGCATAATATATGATGATCTCTTTTTGGCACTTTCACATGTGAAAATATTTTCGATAGGTAGATTATGATCATCAAATTCTGGATTTAATACAATTAGTTTCTAAATAAGTGCGAAACTAATTTGTAGAATTAGAAAAACTTATTTGAACTATAAGCCTCCCTGTATAGTATCCTTCCGTCGAGATATCCAATTTTCATTTTTAGTTTGTATCAACTACTGATCTAAGAGGTCATCTCTATCTTCATTAAAAAATTTCAATTATTTTGCTTGTTCATTTTAATATAGGAGTACTAAATAATTTTACCTAAAATTCCATATCATTTAAGTATGTTGCTTTCTTGTGGAGTATGAGACGAAGAGGGTAGTAAATACTCCATCCATCCCACAATAATTGTCACTCTTATTGTGGGGGCGAGTTTTAAGAAATGTAAATAAAAGTTGGTTGGAAAAGTTAGTGGAACATGTGATCCATTTTTTATATTGGTTTTATAATAAAATGTGAGTGAAGTGAATTAGTGGAACATGTGATCCTACTTACCATTCATGGTAAAAATAAAGTGTGACAATTATTGTGGGACGGACTGAGATGGAAAAGAATGACAATTATTATGTGACGGAGGGAATACACTAAAAAGACAATGCTTTAATAAATCAAACAATCAAATCAAAACTATATGCTTTTAAATATAATAGCTTTAAGTGGAAAAGGGAATGTAGACAAAGGGGATGACAAAGACTTCTAACACAGTAAAATACACTCCACATTAAATATGAATCTTGTGAGTTGTCACTATATATCATTATACCGTTATATATATTGCCATTTTAGAATAAACTCCAAAATCTATTTTATTAATCCGTGATATAATCATTTTGCTACTTCGCTCATTAACCCGTAAATCCGTAATCCTATTTATTTTTCTATTCTAAATAAATGAACCGCTCATTCTACTAAATTATTATTACCACAATCATTTTCATTATAAAAAAAAGATGATATTCCATTAACATAATTTTTTCAAATTTCTTTAAACATTTACAAAATCAAAATGAGAATATATATTGCAAAAACAATAAATAGGAATATTCATTTGATTGGGTTAGAAGTCCATAATCCATATGGTATGGGGCCGGTGTATTAATTATTATGGGAGAGTTAGGAAAGCTCCATCAATTTATGCGATCAGTTAATTCCTACCATAATTCCCCAATTAAGCAAAAAACTTCTTCATCAACACATAAACACAAATCTACTAAACATCATTATTATATCCCTCATTGTGCAATAAATAACTAAATCTTGATTAAGGTTAGTTGCGTAACGTCTCTCCAAAGCTTCACTAAACCCCAAACCCACCCCCGTGAATGTACCGAAAAAAACTCAGTGCCCCAAATCACACCTCCCACACCAACTTACTCACTCTCTCACCTCCAATCGGAAAACACATACACACACACTCTCTCTCTCTCTCTCTATAACTTCCTTTTGCTGGAGAATCAGAGCTTTTTGTTTCTCAGATTTATATATCTAGCTCAGTTTGGTTTCGATTGAGCAATTTTAACTTCCTACGTAGTGATCTTGCTTAAAATGTGGCATCCCATTATGTTTTCTTGAGGTGCATTTGGCCTTTGTGATCTTGCTTGATATAAAAAATGGCTTATGAAAGCTTGGATTTTTCAGCGAAATTCACAATGTGATAGGTGAATTGTGTGCATGCGGTCTTGATTGTGATGATGGTGGCCGCCGTTCACGGAGACCGACAAAGCCCCAAAACACAGGAAGAACATTCTAGAAGGCCCCCATTGCTGCCGTCGGAGAAAGATAACAGTAATGGAGTTACAAATAATCAGAGAAAGCCGAAATCGAGAATTGTTTCTTCTAGGTACATGTCCCCTTCTTCTTCGACTTCTACATCAAATTCGTCCTCGGTTTCCTCGTCTTCTTCCTCTTCTCGGAGGTGCCCTTCCCCTTTAATTTCGAGAAATTCGAAGCCGGTTTCGAACGGGCCTTCTGCGAGCCCTAAGAGGTCTGTTTCCGTCGACCGCCGACGGCCGGCGGCGGCCAGAACTGTAGTATCCGATCTCGAATCGAAGAATGGAAATGCTGCTGAAGTGTCAGCTGCCGCGAAGCTTCTCGTGACTTCTACCCGGAGTTTGTCGGTTTCGTTTCAGGGAGAAGCCTTTTCTCTGCCTATTAGTAAGACCAAGGCGCCGCCGCCGTCGCCTAATGTGAGGAAAGGGACGCCGGAGAGGAGATCGTTGAGAGGGGGAGGAGATCAGGTGGAGAATTCTAAGCCATCTGATCACAACCGTTGGCCTGCCAGGAATCGGGTGGTTAATCCGTTGTCCCGGAGTTTGGATTGTCGTGGCAACGGAGGTGATCGGAGTAAGGTTGTGGGATCTGCAAATGGAATCCGAACTCTGCAGCAGTTGATGAATGATGAGAGGAGGCCTTCACTTGATGGAAGGTTGAGTCTCGATTTGGGGGATTCTGACCTAATTAAGGCAGCTCCTGATGGGAATTCAGTTAACAATGAACTCTCATTGCCTTGTGATCTCACTGCATCTGATTCAGACAGTGTGTCTTCAGATAGTACTTCTGGAGTTCAAGAATTTGGTGTGGCTGTGAATGGCCGAAATGGGCCTCGCAGGATTGCTGTTTCGGCTAGATTTTGGCAAGAAACGAATAGCCGCTTGAGAAGGCTTCAGGATCCAGGCTCACCTCTATCAATGAGTCCTACCTCTAAAGTGATGATGCCACCAAATTTGAAAAGGAGTTCGAGCGATGGCCATGGTCTGTTGATGTCGCCCCCTGCTCGTGGTGGTATTAGACCTGCCTCGCCTAGCAAGCTTATGACGCCTGTTGGATCATCTCCATCACGGGGCCATAGTCCATCTCGGATAAGAAATGCTGTTAGCACCATTAATAACAATTTCAACGAGACACCTTCAGTCCTTAGTTTTGCTGTTGATGTTCGGAGGGCTAAAGTTGGGGAGAGCCGGATTTTTGATGCGCACTTAGTGAGACTGTTGTACAACCGGAACCTGCAGTGGCGCTTTGTGAATGCAAGAACTGAGGCAGTTATGTTGGTGCAGAAACAGAGTGCAGAGGTGAGTGAGCATGTTTTGTAGTTACTTATTGTTTGAGTATACGAATTTGATATCTCGGTGTTATGGTGGATGCTGCGCCTCTTTTCTGTTTCATTCTGAGTTTTATTTTATATTCACCTTGAGAATATTACCAAGAACATGAACATGAATCCCCTTACGATATGAGTATTGGAATATGTGAATTTGACATGTTAGGTTGACTTGTCGAAACATGAGGACATGGTTTACGTTTTCTCATCTATCTTCCCGAGACAATGTCCTAATTAGGTTTTCTGATACTTATTAGGATGCTTTCTAAAAAATAGAAGCTCTATGGAAAGGGAGTCATAGTTTTGGAATGTCGGAAGGAATTCTTCAGGTTTTTATGTACTAGCATTTAATGCAAAATCTAATGCTTTTGCATTAAATTTTCAACTCAGTTTTTATATAAAAATTAAGGGTTAATCATAGTTTGTGGAGTTCCCCATCTTATCCTTCTGTCGCTGGATTCTGTAATGCAGGATATGAATCAAACTTTTTTCAAAGGTGGGGTTTTGAGCTGGGGAACAAACTATAATTCACCCAAAATATAATGTGCTTGTGAGTCGAATCTATGAAATTTCTTACATCTGACTTGATAAGGCTGAGTTATAAAGAACATCTCTAGTTATCATTGCTCATTTGCTCTTAAGCATGGCAAGTTCTGTCCATTTCTCTTAAAATTATGTAATCTTCTTTATTTTTGATATCAGATTCAAAGGGACATATAAATACACTTGTTGTGAGTCTGATCATGATTCATTACTTGTATGGTGGCTATAGTTATTTACTTTCTTCAGATGTTCTATGTGCTAGACTATTGTTTTCTCTTTTCCTCATATCTTTCGTATACTTCTACCTTTACTTTTATATACCTCTTCCTTTAAGCAATGCTGCCATAGATTTTGTGCATTACATACCAAGACGGTTATCACCATTGGTGCAGTTTCCGCTATTTTAAAAAGTATTGCTTGTTCATCTCACGCATTTGTAGTGTTTTGATCGAAGGTTTCAGTTCTTTTGCTATTAAGTAAAGTAATATATTGCTCTCAGAAGCCAACTTCTAAAGTATAAAAAAATAGCTTTTTCGCCACACTATCATTCAGTCAATTCTGCTCCACTCCATCCCTCTTTCGTAGCTGTGTATCTTTCCAGTTAGGTAACGGGAAGCCTTCCTCCACTACATGAATCCAAATTTGATTTTATCCAAGAAAAACCATCTTAACTTATCAGTGTCTTGGTCTCTTCCTTCCATGCATAGAATTTTCTGTTGCAAACATGGATGATCAGTCCATTTCTTTTCAATTGTATTCTTCAGTTTCTCAATCTGGTCCTCCATAGTTATTCGTATGGAAACAGCTTGCTTTTTTTTGGCCTAATGTAAGGCCTTGGTTTCTATTGATCTTCATGCATGATTTGTCTGTGTGCGCCTAGCCCAATGCGTTGCTATCTTCTTATGGTATCTATTCCCGTACCATCCAGAATCTTATGGGCGTACCAGTAAGATCACTATAAAATCTTGTCTTGTGAAATTTTGTGATCTTATTCCTCTATTTGTACCAGAAAAATCTGTGGAATGCCTGGATAGCAATCTCCGATCTGCGTGATACTGTCACCAAAAAAAGCCATAGATTGCAGTTGCTGAGGCAAAAGTTGAGACTAGCTTCTATTCTTAAAGGACAAGTAAGCTTTTTTTTCCCTCTCATTTCTTAATTGATAATAGCAGACATTAGTGCTAATTTTCATATTGGCTTATTTATTTAATTTCTATCTTTAAGCCTAAAATTGTTGGAACATGCTATAGCATTTATCACATGGTTTCTGTGTGCTGACTTATGAACTCCCTTCTTTGGGTTCACACAAATCCAAGAAACGGTATCTGTTTGGGACTCTTAGAGATGAGGCATAACACTGGTGAAGCTGAACTATTTTACAGCAAGAAGTCTACAAACTTTGTCTAAACTTTACACCTACCTATCTGTCATGAATATGTCATGCAACAATTTTCTTCGTCTCCCTCTGCTTGATACGATATTTACCTGAAATTCCATTTTCTGTGGCTCCTGTGCGTTAGAATCTCATCTGCATTTGCATAAATACACCCCAATATCATTCTGTTACCAATGCTGAAGTTTGCTTTGGAATTTCCCAATAGTGATGAAGTTAGTTTGTAAAATTGGGATTGAATCTATGCAATAATTTCTTCTATTTGCTTTTGAGAAAAAGCCACACCGATATTTTTTGGTTTATCATAATTCTTAGTTGTATAAGTTGGTGTAATTAGATATTACTCTGTTTGTGCATGAACATATGTGCAAGGCAAACATCCTAGTTTTGGTGTCTCTAATGTCCATTGATATCTTATCATTGTAGATGACCTTGTTAGAAGATTGGGCTTCATTGGAAAATGACCACTCAGTTTCTCTGCTTGGAGCTATCGAAGCCTTAAAGGCTAGCACTCTCCGTCTTCCAGTCGTTGGAGGAGCTACTGTACGTGCCTCTATTTTCAATTCAGAAACAAATTCTTTCCATAGTTGAAAAAAAGTTGACCATGTTTTCATCTGTGGCAGGCTAACGTTCTAGGCTTGAAGGATGCTATAGGCTCGGCTGTTGATGTTATGCACGGAATGGCATCATCAATATATTCGCTTCTGCCAGTGGTAATCTCAGCTACCCTTTCCCTCTTTACACCATTGACTCGATTTAGCTGCTCATAAGCAAGAAACAGAGAAAAAGAGTAAAGAATCCATGGCTGAAATAGTGATTGGTTTTCAGGTGGAAGAAGTGAACCTTTTAGTGACCGAACTGGCACAAGTGAGTGCCAAAGAGCGAGCTCTACTCGAACAATGCACCGATTTCATTTCCTTGTTAGCAGCCATGCAGGTACTTTCTACTGCTTCCCAATCCCTCCTTACCTACCCTCAAATGTATCTTCTACGACTGTCTACAATGAACGACCGCTCCTACGAATCTGGCAGGATCGAGCCACTAGTTTGAGAACACATGTAATACAACATAACTGTGTACGATCAGCTTAACAAGAGAGGTAGGACTGATTGCAGCCACTCAACAATATATGCTAACACCCATACTGAACCTTCAGACCTTGTGGAGGCAGCAGCGATTATGTGATAAGAAATGTAGCGAACTCAGCCATTTTTTTTTGCAGTGCATCCTGACCTCCAGGTATCCAATTTTACAGAAAAGGGTCTTTTACCCTCTAATTTGCCGTACACACGCCTTTCATTCCCGGTTATTTTTTTCTGGTCTCGACGCTCTACCACATTTTCGGGAAGGAAAGTATGTATAGATGTAATATTCTTGCTCTGTTTCTTGTTAATCTTAGATCTATCTGAATGTGGTATTATACATGAAGCCATGAAGGGAATTGCAGCATCTGAATCTATGAGCTGTTTGTTGAGCATTATTAAACTTCAGTTGCTTGGATTCCAGATTCTCATATCTTTGGGGAAAACTAGGAAATGAGAATCTTGGACATCTTGTTGGGTAGTTTGGTCAATTCATATGTTTTGTGTGGGGAAAAAAATAAGAAAAAAAATAAAATATAGGAGATAAAAAAGCAAAAAACCTCCAAAATGAAAAATTCACGGAGATCTTATATTCTAAAAGAGGTGTGAATTGAATCCAAAAAACTGAAAATTCAGTCCAATTTACTCCCAAAATTCCATAATCTCTCGATTTTAACACATTTTTCAGTTTACGATTTGGTTTCAAGTGTGCCAAAAGACCACATATTTTTCTACTTTTTTTGCAATTAGAACACCTTTTCGTAATTGCTTATTATTGTAATGATAAATTTCATACTTTTTTTTGGTTTATAATGACTTCAATATTCACAAAAAAATGCAATCTTTAAAATTTCGGCAAACACAAGTTTTTAACTTGACAAAATTAAATCATAAGTATTCAAAAGTATGGAAGTTGTTTTAAAAAATGTACTGTACTATACATTTCAATTTTCACATGAAGGTAATTTTCTAAAATGCTCAAACTATTATCAGATTTTGATTTTTAATTAAGTAAAGAGAATTGATGAGACTTGTATGCATTAAAATGAAATGTAATGTCAATTGAAAAGCAGACGTCATATCAAGTAAATTGTACGTAATAATGAAATTCGATATGTATGATCTAATCAAATAAAAGTGATAGTAGTAGTACACACTAGTACTACTAAACATAGCCATAAAAAGAAATTGAAAATTTAATTTCTTGCAGTTCCATAGATAATCATCTAATCCAATGAAATAAACTGCTATTGAACATATGAATATGAAGCCAAATATTGGAAAGCTATAATCATATCATAAATATCAAAGGATGTTTCAGTTTAATTTTGACTATGCTCCAAAAAAAATACTTAAATGTTTATGTAAGTCTTGAATTTCTTTTCTTCTCCATTTAATTCTCTTATTAAAAAAGTAAAGGACCCTTCTCAATCTCTCTCTCTCTCTCTCCTCCCATTGTCGTTTCTACATAATGTTCTGCTGAGCTACGGTGGGGAGAAATGGTTCTGCAAAATTCGATTTTTCAGCAAAAAAGTCACAATGTGATAGGTGAATTCACTCGTTAATGCAGTCTCGATTATGATGATGGTGGCCGCTGTTCTCGAACCAGTTTCAACAGCCAAACCGCAAACCCCCAAAACACAGCAAGAACATTCTAGAAGACCGCCATTGTTGGAGCCGGAGAAAGGTTACGCCAATGGAGTTGCAAATAATCAAAGGAAACCAAAATCAAGAGTCGTTTCATCTAGATACATGTCCCCTTCAACTTCGACTTCCGCATCAAATTCATCCTCAGTTTCCTCCTCTCCTTCTTCTTCCAATGCGAGAAGGTACCCTTCCCCTTTAATTTCACGAAGCTTGACGCCGGCGCCGAATGCCCCCAAGAGGTCTGTTTCCGTCGACCGGCGGAGGTCGGCAGCGGCCAGACCCCTAATGTCCGATCTCGATTCAAGGAGTGGAAATGCTGCTGAATTGTCAGCTGCTCGCGTGACTTCTACCCGGAGTTTGTCGGTGTCGTTTCAAGGAGAAGCCTTTTCGCTTCCCATTAGTAAAACTAAGGCGGCGGTGCCGTCGCCTAATGTGAGGAAAGTGACGCCGGAGAGGAGAAGGGGTGGCACTCCGTTGAGAGGGGGAGGAGATCAGGTGGAGAATTCTAAGCTTTCTGATCACAATCGTTGGCCTGCAAGGAATCGGGGAGGTAATTTGTTGTCACAGAGTTTGGATTGCCGTGGCGGCGGCGATGGTGATCGGAGTAAGGTGGTGGGATCTGTGAATGGAATTCGAACTCTGCATCAATTGATTAATGATGGGACGAGGGCTTCTCTTGATAGAAGGTTGAGCCTTGATTTGGGGAATTCTGACCTAATAAAGGCAGCTCCTGATGGGAATTCAGTTAGTAATGGAGTCTCATTGCCTTGTGATCTCACTGCATCTGATTCAGATAGTGTTTCCTCAGACAGTACTTCGGGAGTTCAAGAATTCGGTGGGGGTGTCAATGGCCGGAATGGGCAGCGCGGGATAGCAGGTTCGGCTAGGTTTTGGCAGGAAACAAATAGCCGGCTGAGGAGGCTGCAGGATCCAGGTTCACCTCTGTCAATGAGTCCTACCTGTAAACTGATGGTGCCACCAAATTTGAGAAGGAGTTCTAGTGATGGTCATGGTCTTTTGATGTCATCCCCTGCTCGCGGTGGTATAAGACCTGCCTCTCCGAGCAAGCTCATGACGCCTGTTAGGTCATCTCCATCTCCATCTCGGGGCCACAGTCCGTCTCGGATAAAAAATGCTGTTAGCACCATTAATAACAATTTCATTGAGTCACCTTCAGTCCTTAGTTTTGCTGTTGATGTCCGGAGGGGCAAAGTTGGGGAAAACCGGATTTTTGATGCACACTTGTTGAGACTCTTGTACAACCGGAACCTGCAGTGGCGCTTTGTAAATGCAACAACTGAGGCGGTTATGTCGGCGCAGAAACACAGTGCAGAGGTGAGGATTTTTGGTGTTACTTAATGTTTGAGCATACAAATATGGTTTTTGGCTGTTGCCTTGAATCATGTTTGAAATTGTTGTAAGATATATGTGATGGGTGCTACTCCTCTTTCGTATGTCATTTTGATTTATTTCATGTTTATAGTTTACCTTGAGAAATTGATTATTAAGAAAATGAACACAAATCTGTTGATGAGTATAAGTACATGACTATTTTGCGATTTGTCAAGCTGACATGCATGTTAGTTGTGTCAAAACTAGAGCATGTTTTCCGTTAATATGGCCATGTCGTCATCTTGGATTTAGCATATTTTCTTCTGATGAAGGTGTAGTGTACAAGTGTAAGAGGCTACAAGCTTGGGTATCATGGTCATAAATAATCAACCAATTGCTATCCATCTCTGTTGATACCTTTTACCAAATATGGCATTGCAATGCTAGTTTAGATGCACAGCATATATTGCATAATTTATGTATCTTATTATGGTCAGAGACTCAGATAGAATTCATCGACACTTCGATTCATTCAGTTATTCCAATTATCCATTTTGAGTTTTGTGAGAATGGGTAGATGGTAATTCACTGTGCATTTTAGGGAGGCCTTCTGAAAATAGAAAAACAATATATGGAATGAGAATCCCTGTTTCAGAATATTGGTTGATCTATATAGTAGTATTTATTTCAGTCAGAAGTTGTACTTGCTAGATCATCGTTTTTTCTCTTTCCTCGTATCCTCCATATACAATGGCTTCAACAGATTTGTGTATAGATATGAAGATGCTTATCATCTTTGATGCAGTTTCTGCTATCTTCATTTTCAAGAATTCTTCTAGGACAGTTCAGTTCTCTCCCTTCTCTCTTTTTAAACCTAGTTCTTGCCTAATATTCACACCCTCCATTGTTACATTAGCAAAAGAAACTCGCTTTTTTTGCCAATTGTTAAGCCTTAGTTTGTGTTGATGTTCATGCATGAGTTGCTACCCAACCCTTTGTTATCTTCTTATGGTATGATAATCTACTAACATCCAGAACACCTTTGGCATCATGATTTTATTCCTTCATTTGTACCAGAAAAATCTGTGGAACGCCTGGATAGCAATCTCTGACCTACGTGATACTGTCACCATAAAAAGTCATAAACTGCAGTTGCTGAGGCAAAAGTTGAGATTAGCTTCTATTCTCAAAGGACAAGTAAGCTTTATTTCATCATAGTATTTCTCAATTGATAATAGCTGACTAGATTAGATCACTAAGAAATAAATTTCTCAATTAATAAGTTCAGTAGTAGCCTGACTATAAATATCTTCTGCAATTATATATCTTGACCTCGATATCATTCTGTCACCAATTCCAAGTTTTACTTTGAACTAACTTCTGAATTCCAAATGTTGATGAAGTTAGTTGTAAATGCTGGGCTTTGAAACTAGGCAATTTTTAGTCTATAGTACTTGTAAACTTTGATTAGCTTATCATTTTTTTAATCTCATTTGGATGATGTATTCTCCTGCTTGTACAAGTAAAACGCCTTAGTTTCGATGTCTCTAATGTCTCCTGAACGTATTTTCTTTGTAGATGACCTTGCTAGAGGATTGGGCTTCTATGGAAGGAGACCACTCAGATTCTCTGCTTGGAGCTATCGAAGCCTTAAAGGCTAGCACACTTCGCCTTCCAGTCGTTGGAGGAGCTACTGTATGTGTCTTGCAATGTATTCAGTTCAGAAACATTTCTTTGTATAATTTTGAATAAAGTTAACCATGTTTTCGATCATGACAGGCCAATGTTCTAGGCTTGAAGGATGCAATAGGTTCGGCGTTTGATGTTATGCACGGAATGGCATCATCAATATGTTTACTTCTGCCAGTGGTAATCTCATTGCTGCTCTTTTCCCTCTTCACAATATTGACTAAAAATACTCAATTTTATTCCTCATAAGCATGTGAATTTCGATGAAAAATTACATGTTTCCATGGCTGAAAGTTAGTTGTTAATTGTTTTCAGGTTGAGGAAGTAAACACTCTAGTAACAGAACTTGCACAAGTGGCTGCCAAAGAGCAAGCTTTACTCGAACAATGCACAGATCTGATTTCCTCGTTAGCAGCCATGCAGGTAGTCCCCCTCCTCTCTTCCCTACCCGATAATTTCTTGTCAACGACTATTTACAACTCCTCTTCCTACGAATGAATCAGGTACGAGACACTAGTTTGAGAACACATGTAATACAGCATAACTTTGTACGATCAGCTTAACAAAGAGAAGTAGAACTGATTGCACTCGACAATATTCAACTCTAGATGCTAACACCATACACTACCTTCAGACCTCGTGGAGGCAGCCGTGATTACGTGATAAGAAACGGAGAAAATTCCCCTCCAGGTATCCGATATTACAGGAAACGGGGTCTTTTATCCTCTAATTAGCCTATCTTTTTAGTTTCGTTTACCTACTTTATTCTCTAGAGGAAACTATGTATATATGTAACATTCTTACTGTTTTTTTGTTAATTTTAGATTTTGTCTGAGTGCTATTTTACACGAAGGGCATTGTAGAATCTGAACTTAGGAGCTTGTTGTTCAAGGCTATGGTTGTCTTAGTATATGGGAAAATTGTGTAAAAGGGTTTATTTTTAAAATTCATTATATTGCTCTTTTAAAAATTAAATGACACCACAAGAAAGAAATGAAAAATAAATGAACACTTTAATGCGCTACATAAATGTGTTTGTGTCAATCCACTTAATATTGGGCCGGGCCCCTGCTGCAGAAAAAAAGTATGTAGAAAAAGAAAGAATCTTGATGCATATTTTCTCCACTAAAAACAAAATAAAATAGAAATGAATTACAGATAAATTAGTGAAGAAATAAAGATTTGAGAAATGAAGGATTTTTTGCAGTGTTAACTTTTGATTGTTTTAGTAAAGCCTGAATTGATTCCACTAGTTGACAACCACTGCATTGATTATTTTTTGTACCACTTTCTTTGGCACAGAAAATTCCACAGTAACTTATAAGGAGTATACTTTATTTTGGGTCACCATTTTTTATTAATTAATTTCACTTGCTCTATTATCCACGTTCTAGTAGTGATGCTACTTTAATTTTCTTTTGGAGTAGAAGACTAGAAGATGACGCATAATGAAGTCATGAAGATATATATGCATATTGGTTCTACCATTTAATCATTATTCTTACTGTATTTTGTGATTATGTAAATTTCTGGATCAAAGTTTGGAAATAAATTCGATTAATTAAGCCCATATTAAATTATTAATATATGCAGCTACCGAAAGCAGTTGATTTTTTCATCACAGTGGAGGCCCACCCACTGCCTCCACTTTTGCTCACCAAAACGACGTCATTTGCCACCGAATTCAATGGCAAACAAGTACTATTACTATACTATATACAACAAATAATTTATTACTCCATCCGTCCCGCACTACTCGCACCTTTCCTTTTGAGCACGGAGATTAAGGAATGAGTGATAGACAAAGTCAACAATTACGGCTGTAGGTATAAATTGTTACTAAAAATGGAAAGAGTGGAAATAACTTGGGACGCCCAGAAAGGAAATAAGTGCAAGTAGTGCGGGACGGAGAGAGTACTATATATATTCCTTCTGTTCTCATGTGTAAAGCTAAAAAGTAAGAACATAGTGATCATTGTAACAGATTGTGATCATCAAAGGGAAAATACATTGAATTACGACATTTATTTGGTGTTATATATTCATTTGGGGTCTTATCTAATTGACCTAAATTATTTGGATTCGTAGCGTACATATCATGGTGAAATTAATGTAGCTAAAATACATTGAATTACGGCATTTATTTGGTGTTATATTATGAAAATTGGAAGAGATTGTGATTATTAAAGGGAAAAAACAAAAGCAAGTAGTGACTTCCCAGATAGTTGGCTCTTTGACAATTGAGAAGTCAAGTAAAAACCCTAACCCTAGGGAATGTTGTGTATTGGCTTCCTCTGTTCAAGGGCCACACTTAATTTAGTGCTTCTCAATAAACAACTCCAAGTCCAACTGACATATATGCAATACTATTATTTTGTGGGACACTCAATATATTCATATATTTGACTGGAATATGAATATGAAGCATCTATGTATAAATTATTAATCATTTAGTAAAAAGACGAAGTGGATTGAATATGTACGTACAAGGAAAATAAGACCTAGGTAATTTGAATATTTTTTAGTAAATATTGAGTTTTATAGTTACTGGAAGATGTCGAAAAATATTATTTTTAAGGCTTTGATTCCACTACTATTTATTACTATTGCTTAGAATGTCACAACGATGGAGGTGATTCCTATATTTTTTTCCGTCGATTAAAGGGGTCTAAGTATTGGGGTTGTATGTAGTAATTTTATAAATTAATGATGTCATTTACAAATTTTAAGATATTAGAATAAACTAAAGTAATTGTATTAAATAATACTAATGTGAATTGAATGAGAATGATGCTTACATATATAATGTAATATAACATAATATTTGGGTCCATTATACATATTATGCAAACATATTCTCTAAAAAAAGATGTTTGCCAAATTTATATTAATAATTTTTGGAACACACGAGATAAGAGTCTCTAGTTAGGGCATCCGCAACGCGTCTCGTTGCGGTCCCTATCTCGTCTCGGAGAGACTCCGAGACGAGACGGCAGCGAGACAGCGTTGCGGGCTCCGTCTCGTCCCCAGCCCGTCCCGTAACTCGTCGCGGAGAGACACTTGGCGAGCTGTCTCGCCACGCGCGTTGGCGACGTGGCGAGATGCGGTTCGTCGGTGACGCCCACTCGCGGGCCCGCGAGTGGGCGTCATTTATTTCCGTTGAAAAAATATTTTTTATTATTTTTTAAATTCAGAAAAAAATAAAAAACTAAAAAAAATCCCAAAATTATACTAGCCGTTTATAGGGAGAGACCTATTTCCGGACTTACATCCATCGTAACCGGGAGGAAACCACCTCAAGGTTGGTACGCGACTACTTTTGTGACAACCCGGTATGGGGAGAGACCTACTTCCGTCGCCGTTTCCGCATGCGGAAACGGCTATTTATGCACATCGCAAATACATTGGCAGCCCGGGAAGAGTTCTTCCAAGAAGGGTTCGACGCCGTTGGCCGTCCCAGTCACACAACGCTGCAGAAATGTACTGCAGCAATCCGTCAGCTTGCTACTGGACAAACGGCGGATGTGTTCGACGGCATCTATCCGAAGTGGCCAATCTTCGTGAAGACGTTCAACAGGTCGGTGAACGAAAAACGGGCGCTTTTTGCGCAGAAGCAAGAGGCTGCTCGCAAGGATGTGGAGAGAGCGTTCGGGGTCCTCCAAGCTCGCTTCAACATTATCAAAGCCCCGGCTCGTAGGTGGTTTATGGAGAATATGGTCGACATCATGTATACGTGCATAATCTTGTACAACATGATTGTCGCCGACGAAGGACCTGAGGCGGGATATTGGTTCGACCCAGAAACCCCAGGAAGCTCTACCGCAAGTAGTCCGCCTCGCAGTGGAGTGCATCCGTCTATGCAAGATCGGTTGTCTATTCGGGCAAGGACACGTGATTCTACCGCCCACGCCCAACTCCAGGAGGATCTAATGGAGCACATTTGGGCTAAATTTGGCAACCAGTAGACGCACATGATCACCATTAGACAACTCTTTCTTCTGCTTCGTTGAGTTTTGAGATTTTGAATTTAGAGAGAGTGAACGGAAGATTTTAAATTATGTATTTTTTATTTTTAGGATTTTATTAATGTGGTTTTTAATTTTTTTAAAATTTTAAGTTGTAATTTTATTTTATTTAATGAAGTATGTTTTTATTAATTGAATTTGTTGGAAATAAAAATAAAAAATGAAATTGAATGAATAGTTAAGGGATGAGATGGTTAAGAGATGGTTAAGACTTGGAGGGTTGCAGGTGCTGTTTCTTAGTTAAGAGATGAGATGAAAAGTACAGTGGGGCCATGAATAGTGAAGAAATGAGACGGTTAAGAGACGGATAAGAGACAGCGTTGCGGATGGCCTAACTATATTATCAATAGCTCATCCTACTTATATTATAACTATACCCTCTCTCTCACACACACACACACAAACAAACAAAACACACATCTATCTAGTTGGGGTGGAGATTCGTTTTTTGTTTGAAGTTGAAATGGTTGGTGACAGAGGTTGATCACAAAAGTAGAGGTGTAGAGGAAAAGATAGGTAGCTATACAAAAATCTTGCACATGAAACAGGTTAATTTCTAAGTGGCATTGCATGTGCCAAATTATTGCCAACCGTTTTCAAGTAATATATCAATAATTGACTATCAATGACTATTGGTAGCATGTAGCTAGGAAGATTCAATTATTTCATTTCAATGAGAAACTGAAAGTGATTATAATTGGAATGGACAAAAAGATAAGAGCTATCAAGTATCTCTCCCTCAATTTACTATATATATTGCAATAAGATAAGATCTAGCTAAGCTAGTACACATGAATATCAAATACTATCTAGCTTATTGCAATAATTATACGAGCTTAATTTCAAACAATTTAGCATAATTGTTTTTTTGACAATTTGTGCAATTTATTAGCATGAAATAGTTATTTATTTTGCATTCAATTGAGGCCAAATTAATACCATGACTTTCAAGGTTACATAATCAAAATAGAAAGCACACACACTAAATATTGACCCTAATAATAAAGCATGATTATCTTCTAGAAGCAATGTCAATATTATTGTTCTAATAATATTGACACCAAATGCCATATAAATAGTTAACAAGTGGAGTAATTAATTACAATTATGTAATATATGGAATATCACAAATTATTAAACTAAAGAAAAAGAAGAAAAGATACTCCAACTCAAGATTTCGTTAAAAATCCGAATGTTAATTAAAAAAAAAACCAGCTAAGAAAAGAGCCGTAGAAGCTTGGCTTCATCACGTTCATGGCGGTTCAGCTGCAAATCATACCCGCTCTCCAACGTCGTCGTTTCGGACTCATCCGACGGGGTAGCCGGTCTCTTCCTCCCCCTGCTTCTCGGCGCCGCCAATCCTTCACCTTCCGATGCTTTCAGCCTCTTGTTCAAATCTCGCGATGCGTAGAGAGAATTCTCGTTAGTCTCCGGCGACGATCCCTCCTCGAACTCCGGCAAGGGGCGGATGACTCCGCCGCGGAGGACCGTCTCCACCGCGGACTGGCACACGTGCCAATTGCCCGTCCAGAGCAAGCCGACGGCTCCGTTGACCGGGTTGACCGTCCTCCCGCACGCTTCAAAGAGGAGAGATTGGAAAAGAGCTGCAAATTAAATCCATAAACATTTGTTAGAGAAAAAAAAAGAAAGAAATAGTTGTCATCTTAAAAAAGTTGTTGAGAGGAAGCGAACCGGGTCGTTGGGAGTGGGGGACGGAGGAGAGGAAGGAGATGAGGCCGGCGCGGCCGAAGAATTTGGCGACGAAGAGAGTGGCGTTGGCTTGAGATTGAGGGCTCTCCATGCATTGTATGCTTTCTCTCAATATGCACTTTTCATTGCATCCTTTTCGAAGTATTCTACATCCGTTGCAACTCATGGTGATGATTCTTAAGAGAGAGAGAGATTTAGGGTAGGAATAATAAGGGAGAGGTGAGGGGATATATATGGGGGGAGACAAGGTTGGAAAGTTTCAAGAATGTGATGTGGAGAAAATGAGAAAATTACCTAGGGCTATCAATCTACAATATTTTATAACAACCAATATCCATTCAAATGTTTTCATAAATTCTACGCATATAAAATAAACTATGTTCGTTTTAGCAAGGCTAGGTACTTAAACTAATTAGTTAATCAAAAGTCAAGAATCGATGCATAGTATTGAAACTCGATATTGTATTTTTACATTAGTGATGTACTACTATTTGAGAATAAGGACCATGTTTTATTGGTCAGCAAAAATACTCCTTCCGTCCCATTAGAAGTGAGACATATTCCTTTTTAGTTCGTCCCACTATAAGTGTTTTTAAGGCAAAAAGCAACACTCTATTCCTCTCTTACTTTATCCTCTCACCTACCTTTTCTCTCAACTTTTTTCACTCTTAAAAACCTGTGACCAAAAGAAATGTCTCACATGTATTGGGATGGTATTGTTTTATTTTGTTCTATTTGAAGTCATATTTTTTTTGATAGGTAGAACATACTTTCACTAAATCATCACTCACAGTTGTTCCAAAGCTAAGGAGTGTATAAAAATGAGATTCACGTTCTGTTAATGCTTCTCAACGATTTTCCTTTAGGAGTACTTTTCAAAACATGCACCAAATCAGAATGAGACTTCAAATCGTGTACTTAAGGAGTAGTATAATAGTAGAATCTTTGAACCCTAGCCAGGTAATCATCATCCCTTCCTAGTGATTGTTGTAATTATATACAAATTGTATTAAAGATATAGATCAAGATAAGATGAATTATTCAAGGCTAATTTTTAATCTACAAGTCACTTTCTCCAGATACAACTTGACATACGCTACTAAAAAATACACAACTTGATATAATTAAGTATACTAATTAACTAAGGTTTGGCAAGTCCCGTTTGAAAAGTTGTTAAAGTAAGGAGGTTATTTAATTAGATAAAGAAAGAAATATATAAATAAAAATGAAAAGAAAAAGAGGCTCCAAAGGTGTTGGGCCAAACAGAACGGCTCCGTGTCCCCGCCAAGAGCTGTTTATTTTCGGTTTCCGTTTTGTAAAATATTTTACTTAATAGTCTTTCTATTCTAAGAAAATTGAATCGCTTCTTTTTTTTACTCGTTTTGAAAAAAATATAATGAATACTATTCTCCCACGTCAAATTTTAATGGGTATGTGTTTGTAAATTAAGCGAAATTATCTTACATAAATCTTGATCTGTGAGATCATGTGACATAAATGATTAATTAAATATTAAGGTATATATATAGATCTAAAATGAGTTTTCACATATAAGTTGTCCTTTCAACACCATTAAGGCCTTGTTATATTGTAAACAGGGTTTAGGTAATATTCCTTGTCTATATATGCACTGTTTTAATGTTAGATAACTATGACTCATCTTTCACTCAAAATCATCATCATATGATCATATCCACTTATTATTTTTACATTTATTTGGGAACATTTGACATATACAAGGGATAGTGCGTGCAAACGTAAGACCAAAATCTACTAAACTCCAATAACTTTGATGCCCTATTTACAATCTACTAAAAATAATTACCATACTTTGGATATATTTATATGTATGAGATCTAGGGTAACAAGAAAATAGTGTTCTGCCTTGTTAATAACTACTATATTACTTATTTAAGGCGCTGAGAAACTGTAAAAAATATATAGGATTCATCGACACACAATGTTGGTTTATCTTAGCTTGAAAATTATCAAAATACGTATAACACAGAGGAAATAAGAAGATAAAAAACACTAGTAGTATTATGGAGTATAAAAGAATGGAATTGCATTGTAAGGAATGACACAAGTGCCAAATTTGGAGGTCAGTGGATGAATAATATGTCCATTTTATTTTGTCTTTCTGCACTTCTATAAATGGAGTCCTCCAATATTCTTATCTTTATTATTTTAGAATAATTAAACTGACCACCAAATTATTTTTATTAAACACAGATCAATAAATAAAGTCACATAAAGTACCCAATACCAAACTATCTAAAAAAGTAGTAAAGATTGATTAATATGAGTGAAATCTATATATGTATAAAAAGATATTGTCATAACCGTACAAAAAATAGAACATCATCAACAACAATGATGAAGGAAGCTAGGAATGGAGATTAATTGAAGTTCAGTCTCAAGTAGGGGTACATTGCATCTTGATTAATCCTAATAATTAATCAAATGATTATGGCTCATATAGTGATTTTGTACTACTACTACTACCATATAGTTTTTTTTGGCTTTTACTTGGAATATAAAAAAATTTAATCTCCAACTATGTGTGAGTGGACCACTTATGCATGAACAAGTTCTTGAGCTGCTAATCAATTTCCAGCAATGCATTTGGCAATATTTAGTGGGTGTGGGCCTCTTGCTTGCAAGATTTATTGTTGCCCTTCCATGGTTATAGAGAGACAAGTGTTGTTTTTGGATCTCCAGAGAGCCACACATTTCTACTTCCCCTTTTTTATGGAAATTAAAGCAGGTGCTGTCCAAAGAATATTTTAATCTTGATCTTGATTTATGAATCTAAATAATGAGGATCTATGCCCAAAACTATAGCCATAAGTTTTGTACTATTAAGATTGATGGTTTCCATTTTACATGCATTAAACATGATGTACTGTGTAAATGTATTTAATTGCATTAAACATGCCTTTGCTGATACAGAAGTCGTCCTTTGATGGCTGATGGATCCGCGAATTTCTGATGTTTGTAAATGCTGGTAGAGAATGAAGATTATGACACGAAGAATTTACGTGGTTCGATTTACTGAAGTAAATCTACGTCCACGGGAAAAAGGGAGGGCAAGATTGTATTGCTTGATCTGTTTTCTACAGCTTACAAATACAAACTTGCTATTTGCTATATGGTGTTTTATCTCTAGAGAGCTTAACCTTCTCATATCAGATCTAAGTTCTATTTATATCTTGGACTAAGATCGTGGCTTGCATCACCACCCTAAGTCGTGGATGTCGTGTAGGTCATGGCCTAAGATCGTGGATGTAGCGTAGGTCATGGCCTACGATCGTGGCCTGAGTTGACATCACGTGGTAGTGGGTGTGTTGGACATCCTGTATGGGTCCACTAACTCCTTGTTCGGTCGAATACTGAGACCGAACTGCTTTGGTTGCCGATCTGAGAGTAGAGCTTGATGCCGACCTGAGAGCAGAGCTTGATTGGTTGGCTTTTACCGAGCTGTAGGCTGAGGCCGAACTCTTTGGTAATGCCGAACTCATACTCCTGCTTTGGTTGCCGACCTGAGAGCAGAGCTTGATAGGTTGGCTTTTACCGAGCTGTAGGCTGAGGCCGAACTCTTTGGTAATGCCGAACTCATACTCTTCCTTGGGCTGATGGGCCGTCATTGCTGTTGGGCTTGTTTAGTACGCACCCCATCACTACCCCCCCCGAAAAGCGAAGTGAATCACTTCGGCGAAGCGAGTCACTTCGGCATTCTGGAAAAGGGTACGGGGGAGGCTGAAGTCAGGGGACGTGCCCTGCGCGTGACTGCATTAAATGCAGCATTAAATGCGACAGTAAAATCCGGCCGTCGAATCCTGAAAAGGTGGGATATGAAACGGTGCGATGATTTGAAATCTTTTCCAAATCTGATAAATACCGCCTTTCTTCATCATTTGAACACCTTTGCTATTGGCTTCTTCTGCACTCTCTATCTTTTGCGTGAAAAATTTCCTTCCGCTTTCAAAAATTTCCTCAGGATTTCTTCAAACTTTCAAAGAGTAAGAACCATGTCTGCTTCTTCTTCGTCTGAGTCTGGTAGCGGTAGAAAAGGGGGTAAGGGGTCTTCTAGCCGGAAAGAATCCGGGGAGAAGACCGTAGAGTATTTTCACAGTATCTTGAGCAAGGATACTGTGATATCCCTTTACGAAAAATACTCTTTTCCTGGGGGGAAGGCGGTGGTTCCCGACGATGATCATAGGGCTAACGACCCGCCGGAGGGTTATGCCACCGTTTACGAAGCCTGCTTAGAATGCGGGCTTCGTTTCCCTCTTCCCCCACCTTTTGTAGAGCTTCTTGATTTTTTCAACTCCCTTTAGGTCAGGTGACTCCGAACTCTTGGAGGCACTTGTCGGCTTTTGCTGCCGAACTCCGTAGGTTAGATAAGGATCTGTCTCTGCGGGCAATCCTTAATTTTTTCCAATTTAAAAGGAAGGGATCTTGGTTTTACTTGATCCCCTTACAGCCTTTTAGGGCATTCTGCAAAACCAAGTGGCCGAAATGGCAAAACCGCTTCTTTTTTTATAATAGGACAGCGGCTCCGGGCTTCCCCTGGAGAGGGCCGAAGTCCGTGATTCCTCACCCTCGGTTAGAACCATTGGCCGAGCTCGATGACGAGCTCAACAAGATTCCCATAGTTAGGAAACAATACACGGAGTCTGAGCTCGTCAAGGGCGACGTCGTGTTCGACATCTCGTCTTCGGACGAAGAGGCCGAGGGTGAGGATTTCTCTTTACCTTTATGTTCTACTGCTTTAACGAAGAAAACTAACCTTGCTTTCTTGCTTTTTGGCAGTGTTCATGCTGAACAAGGCTACCCGAAAATCTTCGGAGTCCAAGGAGCCGGAGAGGCCGAAAACCACCAGCTCGGCGTCTGATGCCGAGAGGACTCCGAAAAGGCAAAAAACCTCTTCGGATCCGAAGAAGCCGGAGTCAACTTCGGCAAAGGGGAGGGGGAAGGCCCAGAAGCCCCCGAGAGCGCCAGAGAAAGACGTGGTCTTGGCGCCTCCTTCGGAACATATCTGTGAGCCGTTTTTATGGCCCACGGACTTCGCCGAGGTGAATTCTCTTCTTGATTTTCTGGCCTTGCTTTTTTTTTTCTGTATCTTTTGTGGTCCCTTTGTTGACTTTTTTCTTTATTCATTTTCAGAGGAACGATATGCTCTCCAAGCTCGTCGCCGTCGAACTCTCCAAAGCGTCCAATGACTATGCCGAGATGCAGAGGAAGTTGGCGGCTGCTTGTCATCGGGCCGAACAGGCTGAGGCTAACTTTGAGAAGGCCAGAGCTGCTAGGATTTCGGCCCAGGATGAAGCTCAGTTTGCCAAAAACCAGCTCGTCATCCAGCGGGAGCAGACGAAACGGAGGGATGCTGCTGCCGTGGTTGCCCAAGGGGAGGCTCTCCGTGTTTACACGGAGAAACTCTTTTTGAGCAGCCAGTTCTCAGCCTTTGTCGGTAGCCTGGTAAGGCTAATTGCCGATAAGGGCGAGCAGGGGGCCGACGTCGTGCTGCCTCTGTACAGCCGAGAGATAGCAGCTCGGCTTCAGAATCTGCCGCTCCTTGAGGAGCTCGCTTCATCTTCGGTCCTGCTTTCTGCAGACCGAGTCCGGAGTTGTCGAGCTGATCGGGACGAGAACCTGGAGGCTATCTTTGCCTCCGTGGGACCCGTTTCACCCGCTTCGACTTACAACGGAGAGGGTGAGGCCGAGCCGCTGGAGCGGGAGGCCGAAGTCGATCAGGCCGGGCATCCGGAGAAGGAAGCCGAAGTCGAGCGGGCCGGGCATCCGGAGAAGGAGGCCGATCAGGAGGCGGAGGCGAGGCCGGCAGGAGGCGAGGCTGAGGCTGAGGTAGCCCAGGAGAAAGAAGCTGTACCAGACCGAGGAGCCGGAGACGAAGCTGGCGGAGTATGATTTCGTCTCCCTTCTCTTAGTCTAGTTTCTTCCTTGTAAAATGGCCTTGATGCCCTCCTAGTGTAAAATTTTCCTTGTGAATGAAAAATTCTCTACACTTGTCTTCGTATAGCTTTTCGTACTCGCCTTTATTCCTGTTGTATTTTACTATCTGCTCGGTACAGCTGCCGAACTAATATAGCTGCTTTGTACCCAAGGAGATGGAGATACTTCACTGGAAACGGCTGTACTCTTCGGCTTTGGACGAAGCTGAGAGAAGAGCTATAGCCGATCAGACGAAGAATGACGAGCTTCTGGCTCGTTTAGTGAAGCTGGAGGCCGATATCAAGGACTTAGAGTCCGATAAGAAAGATCTGGAGGCCGAGCTGAATACGGCCATTGCTGAGAGGACTGCGTATGAGGATTACATCCGTGTGCGCGGGGGAATGACCATATCAGAAGTTCAGGAACGAATTGACGAACTGTGGGAGGAGTATAATGTACTCCGGAGGAACAATGCGCTGGAGAGCTCGGCTTGCCAACAAGTCGTGAAATCATTGCGGCGCTGGGCTTCTCGGTACGACATTGTTCTTGCCCGGCGTCCCTCAATTGAAAGATTCCTCCGGCATATCGCGCCAACAGATGCTCGCACTCCAGATCAAACCTCTGGTTCCCTTGTTCAAAATCCTACTCCCAGCCAACAACGAACTCCGGAACAGCCGGAAACGTCAAGACGAGAACGGGCTCAGGAGCAACCGGAATCGTCAAGACGGGGACGGACTGAAATTCGCCGAGGAGTTGTGACTATGAGCGAGCAAGATCAGCAGATGCTTATTGCAGAGACTCTTCATCGCCGAGGTGTTAGGACTTCTCGGGCTCGGGGAAGAGGCGTTGGGTCGAGGATAGCATCTCGTCGACCTGCTTATTCTTCATCTGCTCGGAACAACCGAACTCGGCTTCCAGAGGATTTTGCAGATAGGTGGCTTAACTTCAGCAACCCTGGACAGTAGAATAGTCCTTTGTAATAGCGTAACGCCATTTTGTAGGGTAGCGGAGTTGTATGCCGAACAAGATTTGATAAATGAAATTTTGTTTTCGCTTCTAACACTGTATTTACAGCTTAGCGAAAAAATTTCATCGTACTTGTCCTCGGTCTTATGAAGTAAACTTCTTTGACCGGACTTGGTCCTTGGTCTGATGAAATAAACATCTTTGACCGGACTCGTCTTTGGTCTGATGAAATAAACATCTTAGACCGGACTCGTCTTTGGTCTGATGAAATAAACATCTTTGACCGGACTCGTCTTTGGTCTGATGAAATAAACATCTTCGACCGGACTCGTCTTTGGTCTGATGAAATAAACATCTTTGACCGGACTTGGTTTGTGTTCTAATTTGGCGATTTTTGTCGCCGGGATCGAACTTTCCCTTGTCCTAATTCGGCGAGTTTTATCGCGTGGATCGGACTTTCCCAGTTAACCGAAGTGGTCTTATGCAGTAAACCTCTTTGACTAGACGTGGTCGTCCCCGGTCTTATGAGGTAAACTTCTTTGACCGAACTTGGTCGTCCTAATTCGGCGAGGTTTATCGCGTGGATCGGACTTTCCCTTATTGCAGTTCGTTTCAGACGAAGTGCTTGTTAAGCTGAATTGCGGTCTTGTATCCTCCTTGGAAGCTTGGACGCACAATCGTTGGCTTATTGCAGTTCGTTTCAGACGGACTGCTTGTTAAGCTGAATTGTGGTCTTATATCCTCCTTAGAAGCTTGGACTCACAATAGTCTTTAATAATCGATCTAAAAAGGGGATCAGTCTTTAAAGAACGATATACCTTGGTACCATTTGTAAGAGACGACAAGCACATAGAGACAAAACACATAGAGAAAAAAAGAAAAAGACTAAGGAAAAAAACTTTAAACCTTTTTTTAAAACGACAAGTAAAAGGTACAAGTAAAAAACAAACAAATAAAAACATGTACCCCTATGACCGAACTAGACACAAGACAGACTGACCGGACTTTGTCTCTTACAAGTGGAACTTCTTGAGGTTGGAGACGTGCCATGTTCGGGGTACTTGTTCTCCTGACATGTGAGTCAATTTATAAGACCCTTTGCCGAGGACTTCTGACACCCGATACGGACCCTCCCATGTGGGTTCGAGTTTGCCCAGCTTTTCTGCTCGGCTTACTTCGTTGTTTCTCAAGACGAGATCTCCCACTTGAAATTGAAGCTTTTTCACCCTTTGGTTATAATACCGGGCTACTTGCTCCTTATACTTGGCTGCTTTTATGCACGCCAATTCTCTTCTTTCTTCGGCGAGATCTAGTTCGGCTCTCAGTCCGTCGTCATTCCTTTCTGAGGAGAAATTTAGAGTTCGGGGACTGGGTACGCCGATCTCCACCGGAATTACGGCTTCAGTGCCGTACACCAGACTATACGGGGTTTCACCGTTGGAGGTTTTGGGTGTAGTTCGGTAGGACCACAGGACTTGAGGGAGATTTTCTACCCATTGTCCTTTGGCTTGTTCTAACCGAGCTTTTAACCCTTTCACCAGAATCCGGTTCGTTACTTCCGTTTGTCCGTTTGCTTGGGGATGGGAGACCGAAGTGAACCGCTGTTGAATGTTCAGCTCTTGGCACCAATTCTTGAACGTCTTGTCGGTGAACTGAGTCCCATTATCCGAGATGAGGATGTGGGGTATGCCAAATCGGCACACTATGTTCTTCCAGACGAAGTCCAATGCCTTTGAGCTCGTTATCGTAGCTAATGGTTCAGCCTCCACCCACTTCGTGAAGTAGTCCACGGCAACGATAAGGAATTTCATTTGCCGAGGAGCTTGAGGAAGTGGTCCCACTATGTCTATGCCCCATTGCATGAAAGGCCACGGGCTTTGCATAGTGTATAGATCGGTCTGCGGCATCCTTGGGACATTTGCATGAATTTGGCACTTCGTACACTTCTTGACGAGCTGCACTGCCTCTTGTACCATGGTTGGCCAATAATATCCCCATCTCAGAACTTTTTTAGCTAAAGCTCTGGCTCCGATGTGGCTACCGCACGATCCTTCATGAACTTCTCTGAGGATGTAGTCCGTCTCTTCTGGTCCTACGCACCGCAATAACGGCTGGAGGTAAGACTTTCTAAAGAGGACTCCTTCATGAAGTTCGTACCGAAGTGCTCGGCACGTGATCTTCCGAGCTTCTCTCTTATCCTCGGGCAATTGTCCTTGATCCAGATACTGCAAGATCGGCGTCATCCAGTTCGGCGAGCTGGATACTGAATGTACCTCGGCTTCATCAATGCTTCGATGCATTAATTCTTCCGCCTTTGAGCTCGGATCTGAGGCCAACTTACTTAAGGCATCTGCTCGGCTATTTTCCGCTCTGGGAATGCGGATTATCCGAAAATAGGAGAAACTTCGGCTGATGCTTTGCGCTTTGTCCAAATACTTCTTCATTCTCTCGTCTCGAGCTTCACTTGTACCCAACATGTGATTTACTATGACTTGTGAATCACAATGGACTTTGAGAGATTTGACGAGCAGACTTTGCGCTAGCTGGAGTCCGGCCAGGAGGGCTTCGTACTCGGCTTCATTATTAGTAGTGGGGAATAGGAAACGAAGTGAGTAGGTTACCTCGTGTCCGTCGGGAGCGACAAGTAGAATACCAGCTCCACTTCCCATCTTGTTTGAAGCTCCATCTACGAATCCGCTCCAGCAGTCCGGCGGCTCTACTTCGGATTCCATGGGCTGTGCTAGTTCGGCATTGGCAGAATTCTTCTGTTCGGCAATAACAGGAATTGCTTGATCGAACTTCGCTTCTGCAAGAAAATCTGCCAAGGCTTGTCCCTTGATGGCTTTCCGAGGTAGATATTCAATTGTGTGCTCTCCCAACTCTATAGCCCACTTGGCGATTCTGCCTGATGCTTCTGGTTTGGTCAACACTTGCCGAAGTGGCAGATCGGTTAAGACGCATACCTTGTGAGCATAGAAGTATGGCCGCAGTCTCCTTGCTGCATTTACTAATGCTAGAGCAATCTTTTCCAGAGGTTGATACCTGGTTTCTGGACCTCTTAATGCTCGGCTTGTAAAATAGATGGGAAGCTGCTTTAGGCCTTCTTCTCGTACAAGCACCGCGCTGATGGTTTGATCCGATGCCGCTAAGTATAAGAATAGTACTTCGGCTTCGGTTGGAGCAGAGAGAATAGGAAGCTCGGCTAGATAACTTTTGAGCTCGTCAAAGGCCTTTTTCTGCTCGGCTCCCCACTCGAACTTTGGTGCCTTTTTCAACACCTTGAAGAACGGCAGTTGCTTTTCGGCTGCTTGGGAAAGGAATCGACTCAGTGCGGCTAGACATCCGGTTAGCCTTTGCACGTCATGTATGGACTTCGGCATTGCCATGTTCTGAACTTGAACTTTTGAGGGGTTTGCCTTGAGTCCGTCTTTTGAAACCCAACAACCCAGAAACTTTCCCGAATCTACCAAAAAGGTACACTTTTGGGGATTAAGTTTGAGGTTGGCTTTCTTGAGCACGTTGAGAGTGGACTTGAGGTTGTGCTCGTACTCCGAGGTGCTTTTGCTCTTGACGACTATATCGTCAACATACACTTCGACCTCCTTTCCAATCAGGTGCCGAAAAAGCTTGTCTACCATCCTTTGATAAGTGGCTCCGGCATTCTTTAAACCGAATGGCATCTTTTTATAAGCGAAAATGCCGAAGTCAGTAATGAAGGCCGTTTTTGAAGCGTCAATCTCATCCATTAAAACCTGATGGTATCCTTTGTATAGATCAAGAAAACAAAAAATTTCAAAGCCTATCAGAGCTTCTACTTTTTTATCTATGTTCGGAAGGGGATAGCAATCTTTGGGACAGTGCTTATTTAGATCGGTGAAATCTATGCACATCCGCCATCCTCCTTCCTTTTTCTTGATCATGACAGGATTGGCCACCCACGAAGGATACTTCACTTCGAATAACACATCCGCCTTCAATAATTGACGGACTTCGTCATGGATGACTTGACTTCGTTCTGCCGCAAAGAGTCTTTGCTTCTGTTTTATCGGCCGGACCGAAGGATCAATATTTAAACGATGAGTGATTACCTCGGGGGGCACTCCGGTCATGTCCAACGGAGACCATGCAAAGACGTCTTTGTACTCCTTGAGGAGCTGGATGGTTTTTTCCCGAAGTAGAGGCGTTCCCGCGAAGCCGATCTTAACCGTTCTGGATGGATCGTCTTCGTACAGCTGAACTGTCATCGAATTCGGCTCCGGTATGACTTCGGTCATTGCCTCTGACTCCGGCTGCTGTGATTGCTATGCTTGGTGGTGCCGATCTGACTGCTCGGCACTTCTAAGCGCAATTTGCAGACATTCCTTTGCTCTCTTTTGGTCACCTCGGATGACCGCTATCCCTCCCTTAGTAGGGATCTTGATGGTGAGGTGATAAGTGGAGCAAATGGCCCGAACTGTGTTGAGCCAGTCTCTTCCCAGGATGACGTTGTACGGGGACCGAGCTTTCACCACGAAAAACTCAATCATCGTACTGGAGCTAGTAGGCGCTTTCCCCACCGTGATCGGAAGGCTGATAATACCTTCAGGGCGGGTGTCCTCCTGGGCGAAGCTCTTCAGGGGAAGCGGAGCCGGGCTGAGCCGAGCTGGGTCCACTTCTAGTTTGTCGAAGCACTCTTTAAAAAGAATGCTGACTGATGCTCCTGTATCCACAAACACCCTGTGGATCAGTTTGTTTGCCACTCCGGCTTGGATGACAATGGCGTCTTGGTGAGGAGAGATGGCCGGGACGGGATCAGCATCCGAGAACGTAATCACTTCGTCCTGCTTCAGCCTTTTATGCGTTGGCTCCTCTCGATTGGAGCCTCTGCGCTCTGACTTCAGGGACGATTTGGTCTTCCCGGCAGGGAGAGCGTCAATAGTCAGGATTACTCCATCATATTGCGGCTCGTCATCGTCTTCGGGATCCGGCTGCTTTTTCGGATCCTGAGGGGCGCAGTTCGCACCTCTCTGCTTCTTATTCTTCTTTGACTGCTTGCTTTGGTATTTTTTTAATGTCCCTGCCCTCACAAGAACATCGATACCTGCAGCCAAGTTTCTGCACTCCTCGGTATCGTGACCGTGGTCTTGATGGTAGGAGCAGTAGTTATCCTGGGGTCGGCGCGCGGCTGATTTCGTCATCCGCTTTGGCTTTTCGAACAGGTCAGAGTGCAGTTCGAAAATTTCCGCTCTCGGCTTGTTCAGCGGTACGAACTGAGCGGACGGCTTCTCGGGATTGAGACGGGGTCCCAATCTGTCTTGCACCGGAGTCCTTTGAATCCTTTCGAAAGGAGTTCGGCGAGGATGTCCCTGATCGCCAAAAGGAGTTCGGCGAGGATGTCCCTGATCGCTATGATCGGGCTTCCTCCTGTCTCCTCGGGACGATGAGCTGTCTAACGACCGTTTGCGACGGTCTGCCTCATCGGCCCGGGAGTACTGGTCCGCAATGTCCCACATTTCCTGAGCTGTCTGCGGACCGCACTCAACGAGCTTCCTGTAGAGAGCTCCGGGCAGGATTCCATTTTGGAATG
The DNA here is from genome assembly GCF_004379255.2 of Salvia splendens. Taxonomy (NCBI): domain Eukaryota; kingdom Viridiplantae; phylum Streptophyta; class Magnoliopsida; order Lamiales; family Lamiaceae; genus Salvia; species Salvia splendens. The sequence continues at coordinate 3,472,525 of NC_056038.1, forward strand.
CCGAGATGACAAGCAGATCGTTGAGATCGTCTACTTGCAGGCATTCCTTGTGGAATCTTGTCATAAAGTCGCTGATTTTTTCGTCGCGACCTTGACGAATGGAAAGCAGCTGAGCCGAAGTGATTCGGGCTTCCGCTTTCTGAAAGAACCTCCTGTGGAAGGCATCCATTAGATCTCGGTAAGATCTGATGCTGCCCTGGGGGAGGCTATCGAACCATCTTCTCGCGTTCCCGATGAGCAGCTCGGGAAACAGCTTGCACATGTGGACCTCGTTGAGACCCTGGTTCGCCATGTTATACTGATAGCGCCCCAAGAAATCGTGAGGGTCCACGAGCCCGTCGTAAGTCATCGACGGAGTTCGGTAGTTCTGTGGTAGGGGAGTTCGGGTGATGTCGTCCGAGAACGGAGTCTTCAGTGCTCCGTACACGGCGAATCCGATATCTCGTCGGTATGGAGGAGATTGAGTTCTCCTGTGATTCCGGTACCGAGGAAGAACAGGAATATGTCGGGGTTGAGGATTCTTCTTCCTGGAAGACACGGCACTACTGCGGTAGTGACTTTCATGTCTGGATGAGGAAGGAGAATCCTCCGTTTTCGTCTTCGGCTCTTGGCTCTTTTGCAGGAAGGCTAAGAACTCATCCTGCTTCTCAGCCAAGAACAGCTTGACAGCCTCATTCAAATCAGGCTGCTGGGAAGACTCAGTGGGACGATTTTTGGAGCGGCCTGTTCCTTCGCCATGAGAACTGGTGGTGGATTTATCCCTAGGCTGTTTTCCAGACCTATGGGATGGATTGGCTTCCTCCTGGTTCTCACGGGCAGGAATGCGGGTACTCTGCGATCTGGTATGCATTTTTTGGGTGGAAAAAATGGATCAAAAATTCGCTTTATCACAAATTTTGTTCTCTGATTCCCACAGACGGCGCCAGTGATGGATCCGCGAATTTCTGATGTTTGTAAATGCTGGTAGAGAATGAAGATTATGACACGAAGAATTTACGTGGTTCGATTTACTGAAGTAAATCTACGTCCACGGGAAAAAGGGAGGGCAAGATTGTATTGCTTGATCTGTTTTCTACAGCTTACAAATACAAACTTGCTATTTGCTATATGGTGTTTTATCTCTAGAGAGCTTAACCTTCTCATATCAGATCTAAGTTCTATTTATATCTTGGACTAAGATCGTGGCTTGCATCACCACCCTAAGTCGTGGATGTCGTGTAGGTCATGGCCTAAGATCGTGGATGTAGCGTAGGTCATGGCCTACGATCGTGGCCTGAGTTGACATCACGTGGTAGTGGGTGTGTTGGACATCCTGTATGGGTCCACTAACTCCTTGTTCGGTCGAATACTGAGACCGAACTGCTTTGGTTGCCGATCTGAGAGTAGAGCTTGATGCCGACCTGAGAGCAGAGCTTGATTGGTTGGCTTTTACCGAGCTGTAGGCTGAGGCCGAACTCTTTGGTAATGCCGAACTCATACTCCTGCTTTGGTTGCCGACCTGAGAGCAGAGCTTGATAGGTTGGCTTTTACCGAGCTGTAGGCTGAGGCCGAACTCTTTGGTAATGCCGAACTCATACTCTTCCTTGGGCTGATGGGCCGTCATTGCTGTTGGGCTTGTTTAGTACGCACCCCATCAATGGCTAACTTGTAATCATCGGCAAATACAACCTCTGAATATATGTAATAAAATACGATTCCCCTATGATAATTGGTATGAAGGTGTCAGAAAGATTAATGAAATACTAATAATGAGAACACCAATAAATCAAAATGAGAAGATGATTCTGTGATATAATATTTGGATGCAATGGTGGCCGGTGGGTTTAAATTATTTCTGTTTTGGAATCTGGGTTATTTGCAGAGAGAGATGTTGGAAATTGAGTTAAATGGAAATAAAGGAATCAATCATATCAGTGATTAATGGCCTCTAATTATTTAATGATAAAAAAAATAATACTTTCCGTCACAGCCCATGATGTTGCCTCCATATAACTATTGGTCTTATTGAAGAGCAAGGTCTTTGGATATGCGGAAAATGGTGGCAACAAAACCCACAAAATTTAAATCTGACTATTCTTTCTCATCTTCTTATGGATAGGGTCTTAGTTAATTATCCTTTTATTTTATTTTTATTATTTTTATTATTATTATCATCATCATTATGGAGAAGTATATAACTGCTTAGATGTTTTGCTTGTAAAATTTAAGTAGACTTGTGTTGCTTCTTGACTTACACAAGTGGCGTTATTCAAATAGCTCGTCCAACATCTCCACCAATTTGCCTACTGCAAATGCTTTCACATAAAATCATCAATAAAACTCTACATACTCCACATTTCGAATGCCCACATATGAAAAATATTGGTTATGAACATTGATATGATCTCTTTTTACTCCACTCAAAAAAGGTCAAACAAAATCGTAAATAGTAGTAGTATTATTCATAATTATTCTGTTAGTTCAAGGTAAATTATTAGGATTATAATATTAAAACACACGAAAAAACAATACGTCTCCACTGAAAAGCAAAACTCAATCTAGGTCCAAGAAGAACAAAAATAGAAGTTCTCAATCATTGAAGGAATTTAATGCATATAGATACAACATACAAGGCTAAGGCTGTGTAGCAAGCAGTCGAGCCTAACACTCATCATACAACTTTTTAACATAAACCATAGATAATTTCTAACAAGGGAGAATGAATTCAGCTTCACCTGAAAACGAATCGAGGGCTTAAATCAACAGCGCTGTTAGTATCCTGACAGCTGATCACCATTCCTATATCAGATGGGAAAAACACAACTTTCTCTCAGCAACTAATCAACTGTTCAGTAGAGTATCCCCACATTAACTTGAGCTGGGCCACAAAGAGGCAAGCCTAGCTGCCAGTTTTGCGCTCTTGTAGTCGTCTCTAAGCTGAATAAACCTGATTTTTGCAGCCATTTTAATTCGTTATAACAGGAAACAGTGATAAGTGAAAATTTAATAGCCATCAAATAAACATGTACTCCATATTAGTAGAAGTTACGGAAGTGTGGCAGAATAAGCCTAGTGAATGAGAATCCTACAGTAGGATTGGAGAATGCTTAGATACTCAACCCAACTTTGGGGCGATAAATAATCATCCAATTTGGATGATTAAAGTACATGTCGAGTTATCCAAAACATTTGATTGAATTGGATTATTTTATAAATTTTGCATCATCCTTGAAGTGATAGGATAGATTGATATAACAAGATTGAGTAATTAAACCATTATAATATCAATCTATGAAGGAAAATGGTGGATTAGCTTGGATTATTTGTATTTCATCATATCACTCCATGTAAACACCCACCAAAAGAATCATGTAAACAAAAAAGACATATACATAATACATGTGCAGTTATGCAATATCCAGTCATTTTGTTTTAGATATTGCTAAGAATAGTTGTTACCTTTGTGCATCCTTTCTGATGCTTGGAGTTCCCTCGAACAAAGTTGAAAGACTTTCGGGAGCAACAATAAAGACATTGGCCATGCTGGAGAGAATATTTGGCATTTTATAATTAGAAAATGTTGATTCAAAATAAATAAATACCATACTCTCAAGTCTGAACTTGCTTCCTTTTTGGTGTATCAACGAGAAATTTAAGTGACAACAAGTCAACAATGAAGTTACTTACATGCCCAGCAACTCAAACTTTTCATCTACTGTGGGAGCATTAAAACTGCGAACAAATTCACCATATTCTGTGATATCACGCTTAAGCCGCAGCCCTCCACTGCAGACACGGGAACAGATTAGGCAAGTGATAAATGACAGATGATATATATTTAGAAGAGGGACAGTAAAGGTAATTTAATCAAGTAAAGTAGATCTGTTTGCAAATCCTCAAACTGAATCCTCCCATTGCTAATCTGCAAGGTCAAATATTGCCACAATGTAGCATTCTAGTTCTCTCATTTTGTATCGATGGTATGATTTGGTTGAGAGCATTGACGGAGATGCTATTAACACTTCAGATGCAGAGAATAAAAAAAAGAATGTTATTCCTGTCGACTCAATTTACCCTTTCATGCTCAGGGCCATAATTAACGATTCTTGATCATAAAGTTTCAGGTTTCGTTTCTAATAAGCGATGACTTTTTACAAGTCCAATTTGTTAAAGGATTGGAGCTTGCTCATTGGATAAGCTTAGGCAAAGTGGCAAACCCATCTCAATATAATGAAAACTATGTCTCCTGAACACACCATTACACAGCGAGTAAAGCAACCATCTTGTAGATAGTCCTTCCTCCGTCTCATGTTACTCGCACTTTTCATTTTAGGCCGTAAATTTGGGATTGATTTTTTAGTGTAATTAAATTAGAATTTTAAGTGTAATGAGACATCACTTAATAAATGAGCTCTTAACTTAATCTAACATATTAATTAAATGCATTAATTCTAAGTTCTAACTTAAACTATAAATAGTGTAAGGAGTTTGTGACAAGCCGAAAAGCAACAGTGCAAGTAACATGGGACGGAGGGAGTACTACTTATTTAACCTTCAGAACTTATTAATTCCACATCTAATAGATTATAGAACACAACCTCTTTGAATAAGTGTCTGAAACAGGTACTCAGTAGAAGGTTCCTAGATGAAATATCCCACCAATTCACTAAAAGAGCTTCTCTAAAATGGGTAACCGGTTATAAGGGATGAGGCATGAGAATGGTATTGAGGAATGAAAAAAAGGTGGTTTATATATATGCCTATCAGTCAAGAACATGAAAAAAAATGTACAAATACAGAAGACAGCTCTTGACATGTGATCCAGGCATAAATCAAGACATACCTTGGGTTAAAAGTGAACTTCAGCCAATGATTCAGCATCCCCTTGTGCAAGCGATTCCCCTGAAAGCCAACAATTAAGTTACAATTCAAAAATGCCGTTGAATCCGATGACATACTGATGCACAAACAGTACATAAACTTCACATTTAATGAAATTGATTGGTACGGCATGCCACTAGTTCAATTGGTACAAGAGTTAAATATTCCATTGCAACTTATAACACTACTACCGTTCTATGACATAGCTCGGAGAAAATTATAGTTAGAAACATTCCCCAATAAAAGATATTTACTAGTATATAGCAGTAAGAAGATGATATATCATGAAAAAAGTTAAGGAAAATCTCATCTTTGAGATCTAACTACAAGCCAGATCAAGGGAAAATATAATCTCTTAGGCAAATATATATTTTTGTTACCTAAACATTAACTTCTTGTCTAAGGTCTCAACAGATCCACAATATTATTGCTATATTTAGCGGCCAACCTATAAAGTGATGTCTTAACTTAATATATCTTGTAATGCCCATTTTATTTATCATGTTCCCTCTTCATTCACTTTTCTTAGAATTGCTGCCTCGAAAACAATCGGATATATGCTCAAGTACAGTGAACTATGATTACATGCATACATAATGTAGAAAGGATGAGGGAAATGAAAACCATGGCATCATCCAAAACCCAGTGTTGCTTAAAGAACATATTCATACCAGCTCTGTCAGGAATGCTTGTTTGTTAAGACCTTCAAGAGCAGTGAAAGCAGACTCAAGAACCCGGGATAGATAAGCAACAACCCTGATATAAAAAAGAGATGAGTGAAATGTAATTTTATAAAATGGCATATGTAGTGGCCCCGAACTATGAAAATGCAACAGGAAGATAAACTTGGAAGATAAAGATCCTAACAGATATTAAAGAAATGCTATATCCAGAAATTTACTGCATTAACTAAATATGATTATGATTTTAAACCTTGTGCATGCAGTTGTTGGTCGGTGATCAGGAGCAATGCCATCATCAGGTGAACGATAATCTGTTGCTTTTTGTTCAGCTGATAGCAGTCTCTCAACCTGCACGAAGGTCAACATCAATTAGTTCAAAACTTCAAAATCAGTTTACTTGGAGAAATCCAGTGAAATACAATGCAACGAAATGAAGTGTAAAGGAACTTAAAGATCAGGAAGAAGTAACTACAAACCTCAGCTATCACTGTTTCAATGCACTGCTGGAGCCCCTTGTAAGCAGCACCTTCTGCACTGGACATTGCTGTAGCCATTTCTTCGCAGGAAGCGGCATGAGCACCATCCACAGGCAATAGAAGCCGAGAAATAGTGTTTGCAAAGTACTGCAAACGAGAGTTTAATGTTAATGAGAATTATACCAAATTTTAGGATTAACATCAGCAATGATAAACAAACACACAGCCTACTGACTTGCTGAACAATAGCTACACTACTTCCACAACGCTGTACAGCAACCATAAAAGATCTGAAACTGCTTTCTCCAGCTGCAGCAGCAGCTTCCGCCTGTTAGCATTACAAGATCTCACAATGGTTAAATTGATTAACAGAGCATACCTCAGAAAGCACCACCCCTCCCATCTCTTACAGAGAGAATACAAACAACATAATAAGGTAATAGAGAAAGTGATTACAGCTGAAGCAGCAGCAGCTGCAACTCTTCGACTCATACTAGTTCCTATAACAAACCGCTCCCTCAACGCGGCAGCTTCAGTCAGGCTGTCTCGAGATCTTTCCAAACCTTCAGTAATATATAGGCTGACCTGAAGTAGGTGAAAGGATGACAGATGGAACAAAAAATTAATTATTGGAACTCCTATAAAAGATAAGTAGGGGAAAAAAGGAGTGAGACTCCCAATGTCACCTGGTCCAAGAGACAAGTGAACACAGCCCGTACATTAGCAGCAAGTGCAGCAGGCTGCAGAATGACAAGGGGATATTCAATGATCAAGAACCTATTGTAATTAACTACAGAAACTAATAAGAACAAGATCTAGGACCTTAAATTTGAAAAATAGTTTATGATGTTAGTAGAGGACATTAAACTAAAGCTAGAATAACAATTAAGAAATATTGATACTGAACCTTTAAAACTCAGATGATATGGAAGCTTCAGAATAGAAGATTTATATACCTGTGATGAAAACAAAGTACATCTAGAAACAGCTTCTTCGTTCCAGCGTACGAACTCAGTCACCACAGTGACAGATATCTGCTGCTGTGAAGATGATACGGAAGCTCCTTTTGAACGTCCAATAGTCCCACTTGATTCCAATGACTGCTGGCTTTCAGCTCTCAGTTCCTCCATCTTAATAATACAAAACATAATTATTATTTGAAAGTTAGTGTAGGAATGTAGACATCAAACGAAATTGAGTCAATAAAATATAGGAGGCCTAAGAAATGAAGATATGGAATTTTGTAGTCCATGTATACCTTTGATTTATACATTTGTCTGAGAGAAGACTGCTCATACTCTATGTAAATATCTTTATGTGGAAGAAATAAGGACTCTGTTAAGCCTGGGAAACAGAAAAAAACAAAGATCACATAACTGTATTGATAAATGTTGATAATATCATATATCTGCAGCTCTAGTGCAGAGCATGCAAAAATATTCCAGAAGATGTTAAACCTCACGATTAATGGAGGGAAATAACAATTAAGATCCAAGAAGTGGTTGAAAGTTACTGGTTGTGTTTTTTCAGAAATGATTTATGCTTGCCTACATTGCTCATGAACTCTACGTTAATTTCTCTATCTAAATGTATGTTCTGCAGATACGAATATTCAAATTTATAGTTTCTAGAGTGCTTATGGGTTGCATGGCTTCAATACATATTTCTGAGCAAGGTCTCCTTCCTTAAGCTTTGAGCCAGTGAAACCTTGATGCTCCCAAACATGGAAAGTTGAGGACATTTTACCAGATAAATTTAGATTAGACAATATCAAGCAGATAAAGTGAATCATAGGGTCGTCAATAGACCATTCTATGTCTGTTCAATATATTAAGTAAAGCCTAATGTTGCAGTTAACTCAAATGATGAAGTCACTCAACTAAACAAGTATTATCAGGAAATTTCATATATACCTTCAATATCCAAGTCACCACATCCTACGCCACGTAAATCTCGAGCAAGATCCTGTGTCTTTTCATATGCCACTGCTAGTAGTCTCAGATACTGTTGGTAATTAACTATACTTGTTAACATTGCTCAAAACATTAATTTGTAAGAAGCAATTAGCAGCTAAAAATAGAACTTTACCAATATTAGCCCACCGTCTTCCATGGGAGGTGGATTAAGAAGGGATGGTTTCACCAATAGCTTCTCAAGGAGTTTAGGAATTCGGTCTTCCAAGACACGCTGAAATTCATAAGAAATCTCAAAATCAATTTTTAAAAATTTAAAATGTATACAATTTCGCAGTTTGCTGACTAGCCTGACTTAACAAATAAAAAATTCGCAGTTTACATAAATGGAATAACTTAGTCATTCTAGAAACCAGGAAGGCAGGAATTATTTCTTGAACCAGGATGTATTTCTTGATTGGCTTTATTTTTGCATGCATTTTGATACTATCTGCCAAAGCAGTCGCATTAATAATTTTAGAGCTCTTGGATTGTTCATTTAGTTAGGTATTATTTTTTTTCCGCCAATTGTTTCAATGTATGGCCTATCAGCCCAGCAAGCACAAGTTTATAAGAGATAGATTATTCTCTTGAGAAAAAATTACTGATATGCATTGAACTATCAGGAAAATGGCAAAAAGAGATTCCTAATAGATATAGGTTATTTTAGTCAGGCAAAAAAGAGATTCCTAATAGATGTGTATATAGTAGCATAAATCAAAGTAAAAAAACTCAAACCTATCAAATGCAGAGTGACTGAAAAATACCTGAACCAATATTAGCATGACATCATTTGGTGACGGAAACACTGCAGTTATTGTTGCAGCTTCTTTCCGTACAGTATCTGGTTGTCAATCAGGTGAATATGAGAGGAGCATATCATAACCTGAAACTTTCATGAAATAGGGTGGAATTCAAACCTGTAATTTCTTTGTACAGAGAAGAGAGCCCGCGTGCAACATTGCTTGGACTAGGTTGAGAGCCAGGGTCACCAAGAACCAATTTGGCATCTTCATTCATGACCTCCAAATCAAACATTGGGCGTAGACCCACATAGTGTTGCATAGCACTGTTTCCCCGGTTGAACTGAATTCCAAAACTAATATGTGAAGATTGGCATGAAGTCTTGTCCAGAGAGTCAGAGACTACAAGTTCTCTCTATCTCTCTTTTTATTTATCTAAAGTATTTGTATTTTTGGAATCCATTTGTTAAGATACACTATAAGAAGAAAGTTTCACAAAGCACAAACATATGGAAGTAATCAAAGATCAAACATAAGTACTAAAAGTTGATCAACACACTACCTAGTGCCTCCCCCCATTCCTGGAGGCCGCCTGGCAAAACAAATGAAAGAAAAACAGAAGAGAAGGACTAGACTGTTTTCTTATTTCAAAATCAAGGTTTGGTTCCTCGACTTGAAAACTGAATAAGTGTATCCAGCATGATCATGGTAAGACAATAACGTGCAAGTGAAATAAAACCAGCTACCTGTGACAAAATCTTAGCGCATTCTGCCATTGTGGACAGTTCCCGCTTTTGTGATGCAGCATCAAATCTGGCCAACAATCTGTTTTCCAGTTCTGGATGTCCATTTTTAAACAGAAGAAGTGTCATGTGTTTAGACATAAGATTATCAGATTGAAATTGAGAAACTAGATTGATGCATTAAGTACCCTTCAAGCAACTTATCACTATACGAAACACGTCTCATGTCTTTATACCAACATAGAGTAGGCATGTGAATCTAACTTAAATATGTAAAAGTCAATTCAAAATAGCATTCCAGGAAACCAAATAACAAAATGAAATACGAAAACAAGAATCTATACATGGAAAATCAGAGCATGATTGAATTTGAAGTAAGAAGGAATTTATCACTTTGACTTGACCTGAGTCATGTCCTACTGTAGTGTGAAGGATACTACACACTTTCTTATGCCCAAGGTGACATACAACAAGCCAATGGATTCGCCCACTTAAGTATAATCACTGCACCGGGGGGGGGGGGGGATGCAGCTTATGTTGTAAATGGTTCTCCTTTTTAAATATGAGTATCTGATTCCGATCTGATGTTGAAAATGAAGCTACGGTGAATACCAACATGACTTCCAGTCTACCCTTTACTAGAACCCTAATTAATATATGACTGATTTTGCTCTTGGAATGCATATCCTACGACTATGCATAGCTGCTGCTGGAATCATAGAACATGTTTAAACACGCTTTAGTTTGAACAAATTAATAGGTTGTCACCTCATCCTTCTCGCAACATTACATGGCAAAAAATACAATATAGGGGGCACATGTCCATGAATATTATGGCAGAAACTTCCAGTATACCCTTTACAATTGCTTTGCATCAGACTTTTTCAGGAAACTGGTTTGATTTTGTATACAAGCATAAACTTAATGCTTCTTCATTCTAGTTCAAGCCTATGATCATTTATCAAGTTGGCAAGTTGCTAATATTGTCCATAGTGTTAGATTAATAAATTAGACAAGATATCACACCGTTGCAATATTCTTGGAGATTAGCAACTGCCACTTCTAATCCTCTGCTTGCTGTCGCATTTCCTGTGACTGATGAGTCAATGCCTTGCCTTCCAATATCTTCCTCCGCAAATGATCCTGAAATGAAACTTGTTGGTGGACTTTTCACAGCATTACAAAAAATTACTTACAGAAAGACAGCATTACAGAAATCAAGATTTATTATTTCTATTGTCAAAACACAAAAGTACTATTTTCCAGGTAGTTCAGATATTTCTAAGCATTTCCACCTTATGGTGTTCCAGAAAGTATCACAGGGACCAAAATTTGATTCGACTCTGAAACACAAGTTTGTGTATTTCATGATAAACATAGCCTAGTTTATAATTCAAGCACTGATGAAAAAGATAATTTTCCAAGAAATGAAGGTCTTACAACTTCAAGAATGGCTAGAGAAAAGAATAGAACAGCCTGCTAAAAAATATTATCTTTTTAGTATCTTACTCAATTTCTGTGCTATGGAAGCTGCCTCTGCTACCCGGCTATCATCAGAAAATAAAGGTGATAGTTCCATTAGGTCACCAGGACTGCTATTAAACTCCATCAAGTACTGCATGAATGATCACATGCTACTCAAACGGAATACTGGATAGCCTATTACCTCATGCAGATAATTAAAAGGAACTTGAAGCCAAGCATAAAAAAAATACCTTGATGAGATCTATAGTCTGACTGGAAGTTTCTCGCTGAGCATCAGCACTCTGAAAAAAACAAGAAAGCTATAAATATGACACAAGGAAGAAATGAGCAATGCAACAATTTGAAATAGCATCAGTAGAAAAAAAATTATCTAGTATTGGACTAGCTTCAGTATCAGTATATTTAAAAACATTATATGATGAAGAAAATAAACATAAATGCTTGGGAAACAGGATTAGAATCTTTATGCAGACTTTACCTGCAGGTGGTCTCCTATCTTAGCAGCAGTTTGGCCAACGCTTGATATACGTGAATCCAACCTTGCAAAACTGTCAAACAAGCCGTCGACGCCTTTTTCCAGCTGCATAAAACCACTAGAAATAGTTAGAAGCATGTTGCATCCCTTTGCGATGAAACCAGAGTTACCACAAATAAGTACGTCCCAATCATATGGAAAGCATCAATATGCAAGGCAAGCCTTCATATAAATAGAATAAAAATCTATCAAATCAATCTAACTGACCTCAGAAAGTGTCTTCCGATGCTTAGAGTCTTGAGCAGAAACTTCACTTTTATCATTGTAGAGTTTCTGATCAATCTGAGAACAAACATCAATATTAGGGAGATCAACCTAGTGATTAACATAACACTGAAAGGAGATTAGCTGAAGTTCCACCTGTTTCCTAAGATCAACCAACTGCATACATGAATTCTTGAACAAAGATAATAAAGAATCAACTTCAGGAAAAAACGGGCTCGATGACGCTTGGGTTGCTTTTGCTGCATTCAATTGACCATTGGGAATAGCATCCGTTGCACCATTCCCTTCAGAAGCATCGGTTTCTTCTTCAACATAAGAAGGTAGCAAGTCGTTAACCAAGTTCCCAAATAGTGCATCGAATGAAAAGTCCCCCTAGTTGTACATATACAGCACACAGTAATTAGCACGCCTGGTAAAATCCCATCCGGTGTGCAAACAGACAGAAACACCCGCGCTCTCTATGAGAAACATATGCATAAGTCGTCACCTTAAAGTCATTAATGTCTAGAACAAGCGGGTAGGGGTCAGCTGATGGAGATTTTGAAAATCTACCAGTCCTGGTCCCATTCGTAGTCTCTTTCATCTGAGCCATATCTACACATCAGAAACCATGATGGATAGCGTGGGCACGAAAAGTAAATAACAAGCAGCCAATGTGAATTAGCTTAATACAAAAAGAATGTAAACAAAAACTGATGTGAACTAAAAGTTGTCCCGTTTAAACCACCAATAACCACAGATCGTAAGCAAAACGACTAAATAAACTTAGAAAGTGGCCAAAAATACACCAATTGAACCAACAGAATCCAGAATTCCGCACTGAATCACAAACCTAATGGCTCGAAATGTGGCAGAGAATGACCGATCAATTAAAAAAGCATGAATTAAACCAAAAATGAGAAAGTCGGCAACAAAATCGATATCCAGAACTTACCTCGGGTTCTTCCGATGTCCAACGAGCTTCACGGCAGAGAAGAAAGCAGAGCACAAAATAACTTGTGAGGTTACTGTAGAAGAGAAAGAGAGGCTTTGTGCAGATCGCAGAATGCGATACGTATATGAATTAGGAAAGCCGGAATGATAATATACAGAACTGCAAATAATGTAGAGGCATACAAGGTTGAATAATTAGACCCAGCTGTGCTTAAAGTAAAAGCCGTGGTTTGGGGGTTAGGTTTTACTGCCTTGAACTAACCGTCAGGACTCAAACAAGACTTCCATTTCACTGTAGAAGAAAGTAAAAGACTCCAGTGAAAATTTGACGGTAAAAAGGGATTTTTTTTTTTTAAATCCATCCCAATATATAAATACTCCACGTCTGAAATATTTGGTCTTCAACACGGAATTTTATGTAGTGTTGTTTTATAAATTAATAAAAAGAGAATAATGGCCCGCAGAGGCGTAGCGCAGTTGGCAACGGAGGGGCAGATCTTGCTGCAATAAAAAGAGAATAATGTATGGGAAAAGAAAAAGTAGATATGGTGTTGTTTCTATTTTATAAATATTTCATTTTTAATGGGACAATAAAAAAAGAAAAACGTTTCATTTGTAATGGGATATGTATAAGATGTTGTTCGGTTGCTGAGATAAATATATATAAATGGTATATGTACATAAGTATTATTCTAAATTTGGAAATTAAATTGAATTAAATTATAAATTAGTTTTTGTATTAGTTGTAGAGTATTACTATTTTATAGCAATAAAAAGCAATGATACAGAAATTTTTTGACAATTTTTCACATGATTCCGAGATTGAATGAAAATAAGTATTCAATAAAATAATTATTTTTTCTTAACTTTGTAGTTATTTAATTTTAAAGAAGCTTACCTTAGCAATACCTTTGGAAAGTAGAATCGCATGCCAACATGCGGTAACGGTAAGTATGACAAGCTTCTTATTCCACAACAACGAAAGCACTTTTTCACTCTTTCATATACAAAGGGATTTCACTTGGAAAAGAAAATGTTCCATACTAACGGATTCGGGTCCATATCCATGGAAATGTTCCATACTAAAAGATTTGGGTCCATAACCATGGGTTGCAATGCAAGTTCATACATTATTGAAGAATGATTAGTAGGTAATTTATATTAAATTAATTAATATTTATAAATTGATTTTTAAAAATAAAATCTATAAAATTCAATCATGTATAAGTACAATTTGTATTACATTTATCACTACCTTATAGTATTAGGCCTTTACTTTTGTTAAAGATAAGTCTGGTTTTCTTAATAAATTTTCGCACGGAAAGCTGTTAAAACTTGAAAGTTTACGTTCTTTACTACGATATAGTTTTCGCACAATAAGTTATAAACGACTATATAGCTTTTGTAAACTTCTATTCGAATCAATAAAAAATCTGATTAAATTGTAGTACTAATTTTAATAGAAAATAATAGTAGTGATTTTTTTTTGGCAGAATTCGCATTTTATTTTTGTTTACTTTGAATTTGGAGAATTAGTGATAACTGACACGCATCAACATATAAATTTCCTACAGGAAAATTATACACTCGACCAAACCTGTGCAAAATAATTCTAATAATAATAACATCGATAAATTTCAAGCCACAAGTGACAAGAAGAAGGTGCATAATGCCAAAATTATGAATTCAGTAGCCATCACCAATGATAGCTTAGTAGTGTTAATTTTCCGATGTTCTCCATCGGCCATTAATCTTTTCTCAAATACAAACACGACGTGCCTCTGGAATTTCAAATAACCTCTCCTTACTAGCAATACTTTTCTCAAATACTACCAGATCCACACAGAAACTACAAGCAATCTATCTTTTTTACTGAGTTAGTAACTTTGAGTCGCAGGCGACTATCTTGAGACAATCAACAGTTTCCTGGCCTTCCTCGCTTTTCAGCTGAGCATTTTGTAAAATGAAAGTCCACACATTGTCACAGAATCGATAGGTATGGAGATGTCCCTGTAACAACAAAGTCATAGAGAAAATGGAGCAGCTGTATCATGAACCCCTTTGTAGTATAGCACTACATGGTAACAACGAAAGAGAAGAGACACCAAAAATTGGAAACAAGAAATTCATTCAATGAACAACTGGCAACAGAAAGTTTGCTCCACGCCATATGTGAACATCAGATTGTCTTTCTAAATAGCTTATAAGTTCAGAAGAATTTACAAAGACAACTTCTTTATAGAAAACTCACAAAGACCATAAAGCAGTCGCTCTCTATGTGACATTATTCTAAGAGCTCAAGCAATCTACCTCCATACCACTAGTAGCTCAAGAGAACTCCATGCAACAAAAATATCTCAATCAAATAATAATTTCACATAGATAAAGGAGGAAAGGGGCAAATCCAACGGCAAACGACTGTAACCAGAGTATTATGTTTCTCTGGTAGGAGTTTTACAGATTATAATTGTATGCGCATCCCTATAATCTTGGCAAATTCTACCATATTACTATTATAAAAAAAATTGCTTTCAGATTATGACACTGAAAATCCTAGTAACCTGTAGAAATCGTGTTTACATACAATCAAACCACTGATAGCAATCTAACCAAATATCTTGACTATGTACATATTCTTCAAATTAATTTATTGTAAGCCATTAGTTTCTGTAAAAGTAACAGTACAGTCAACATGACATTTCCATCAAACTAAATGAAACAAAATAAAACAATGATCGCCAAGATAACAATAGCAACCACAACACTAATAATAGTAATGACAGTAATACTATCACTCTATCAGCATAGATTCAACCAATAGATGCACTATTAGCACAACCGAGAAAAAATATAATGTAAATAACGGCATAGAATGACGGAAATTGTAAGTGTCAGCTTTCACTATTAGCCAATTTCATTCAGCAGGCATTTGCAACGCACATGGAGAAAGTACTTTATAACACAAATCCATTCACCTTAATGGAAACCTTGGTCTTCACCTCAGTCTCCAGAGCTTCAGTCATGGACTGCAAACCAAGGTGCAACATTAGATATAATTCAAGTGTGGAGCATGCATGTAAGTATTAGAAATTCCAACAGTAAGTAACATAACAGTCTAGAGCTAACACCCAGCCATCAACTTACAATCACATTCCTACGAATCTGTATCAACTCCATGAAGAATGTAAAATTCTGAACCAATTCCTCCATGCACATATACGATATTTTACCAAGTGGCAGTTGGATTTTGAGCAACTTATCAACTTTGATAGAAAGCATTATTTCATTACTTGTCTCATGACATTTAATTACATGGAAAAGTAAACGAACGAAATGAGAAATTTTAAACTAAATAAATAATCATTGGAGATTAAAAAAAAAGGGTACTAGCATGAATGCTCACTTCAAAATCAGTCTTCCGACAGCCAATTGAAATTCCTCAATACTATTAACTAATCAAACCTCTTATCTGATAATTGAATTAACAGCCACGACTATGATCCCAAATCAGCTCAGAATAGTCAACAATTATCATAAATTATACAATTAAGCAAGAAACTGACAACCTTATCAAATTGAATCAAAACTTGAATGGCGAGTTCGGGGCTCAGAGTTCCACTAGAAACCATCTGATCCAAAGTTTCGGTCAAGCTCATACCAATCGTCGATCTCCTATACAGCTCGAAGGTCGCCATTCTTCTCCAACAACAGTACTACTGCACCTACACTAACAGAGTCCAAGTGGTAAAAAACAATCGCAATCGAAATTCAGTCCTCGACAACCTAATAAATCCGAAAGACAGAAAAAATAAAATATACGAATCAAGGAAACAAATTCACCCGCTTGGCCGAATGATTGATCGTTGCCGATCCAGAAAGTTTTGCAGAGATTCTTCGCGTGCAACGATGGAGAGAGACTGATGAGAGGTGGAAAAAAAGAGAGGGAGAGAATTGGGCCTTTTATACCCTAGATTTTAAGATGGGGGATTATATAGCGCCTGAATAGCAAGGAGAAAGCGAAAAGACTAATTTACCATTCACGGGTTTTACAATATAGCGGGGGTTTAACTGTAATTATAAGCACCTGCCAGGGTATATCTGGACTTGATGAATTAGTTGATGTTTGTTAATCAATTTGATGAATTAAATAAGTCGGTCGTTCTCATAGATTCAGATTAATATTTGATCTCATAAATTAATAGCATAAGAACTAAAGCCGATACCCTAGATAATGTGCGCTACCGGTAAATTTTCACAAGATGAAGTTTTGATGCGTCGTGTTCCCAATAATTTCTCGTAAGATTAAGTCTTATGATTGTTATTCAGTTAGAATCATGTTTTTAGTTTTTATTATAACGAGTAGATTAAGTTTTATGCATGTCATTCGATTAGATTCATTATTTTTTAACATTCAGTATGTAATTTTTAATTAATTATAACTGTTTGTGCAAAAAAGTTGCTGACTTTTTCCATAAAAAAAATATTGCTGCCAATTTAGATTTTCTAATTCGATAAATTTATATTTGATCGGCACACAATAGGCCCACCAAGAGAGAGTGGGCTCAATTTTTTATAGTGTGATTCAATGGATTATTTTTATTTTATTTTGAAATTATTTATTTTATTTACTTTATCCCTAGTAGGGATATGATCGATTGCTAGCTAATTAACAATCTAAAAATAAGATCAATTCTTAGTCATTAGATTAAGAGATTCAATGGTTAAAATAATAATAAGTGTATTATATTTTAAATTTAAATAATTAATAAATAAATTTAAAGGGTATTAATGACAATTCTCTCTCATAAAAATATATCAAAACTTTAGATTAACGTAACTCTCTCGATTTAAATTATTTTTTCACAAAAAATATATCAAATTAAAGATAATTTTACAAGGATTCCAACGAGATCTCAATTGCATATGTTCCGGCGATGTTCGGGTAATGAAATTTGATAATTTATACTCCCTCCGTCCCAAGATAAGTGATTCACATTCCTTTTTGGGACGTCTCAAGATAAGTGAGTCATTTCTTTTTTTGGTATTCTCTCTCGTACTTTTTCTCTCTACTTTATTTACTCTCTTACTTTATTCACTTTTCACTTTACTAACAAAACCTCATTTCCTTAAATCTCGTGTCGAAAAGTTTGTGCTCACTTATCTTGGGACGGAGGGAGTATTTCAATTTTCGTACATGTTGATAAACAGATTTTATCAACAAATGCAAAAAGAAATCTCAATATTGTGTATGTAAAATATCAATAAAATGTGTTGATATTTTCTTGTAATTGTGTTGGTATCCTCATGTCATATTGTTGATATTTGTAATACACTATGTTGATATAAAAAAACCCACGAACATTATCATATGATAACATAATGACGATATTACCCCTTTGTTGATATTTTGTCTACTATTTATTGAAATTTGTGAGCTTTAATTTCATCCACTTATTTCAAAATCTAAGAATGTAGATTTAGTCTTAATTTTAGATTATGGTGTTATAAGCATGAGAAGATGACCCATCGCTAGTAAATATATGTACGTAGAGGAGTGATCAAGGTCTAACTAATTTTAAGTGTATAACTAGAGAATAAATCTCAACCACACAATATGTCAATCCAAAGGCTAAAAATAAAGACAACAAACCTTGTCTATTTAATTAATAAAAAATAGAATAAGGGCATTATTGGAAACCAGATTTTATGGTAGAATCACTCAATCTCACAGGAATTGCTCACACAAAATCAAACTCGGCGACACCCTCCTCCGCTCTGCCACCGCTGGCAGCACCGGCAGACCTCCATCCCCGTGCCCTCGCCTCCTCCTGCTCCACCTCCTGCAACTTCATATCCCTCTCATCCATCACCGCTAGCCACTAAGAGGTCTCCGACGCCATCGACGTGGAGTGGCATCGCAACAACAGTAGAACCCCTCTCTTCCTCAACAAATTCCATCGCGTCAACAAGACGTAGCAAGACTCATGCTGATTTGCTGTAATCTTCATCGTTACGCTCACGCTCAGCAATATTCATTGTTAATTGCAAAATCTTCATCGCAAGAGCTGATTTCTCCATCTCACTTGTGGATTTCACGATCTACTATATCTGTATATCATCTCAAAAGATGATTTCTCCATCGTCAATTGTCGATTTCAGGATTTGCTAATTCAATATTTCATCACAAGAGTTTAATTCACCATCTCATGAATTGAATTATGAGATGATCGAAGATGGTGCACTTTAAGATAAAATTAGTTCACTTTACTTCACTGAAAGATCAAACATTATATTTAATTCACTATAAATAACATTTCAGTATAAATATTATATGCATCACTATATGCTCAATATACTTCACATAAATATACTTCATAATGTATGGATGTTGTCTTGGAATATACTTCACTATAAGGCTCTAAGCACAATATACTTCGCTTTAAATCCAATATAATTCACTATGTACACAATACAATTCACTATAAAGCAAATACACTTCACTGTAAACACAATATACTTCACTATGTATAGAACATATACAGTTCACTGTATACATAATATACATCACTATAATCATGTAAGCAATTCACTGTAATCATGGTGTCACTATAAAGGTAAAATACTTCACTATAAACATTAAATAGATCATTGTAACCACAATATACTTCACTATATGCTCAATATACTTTACTGAAATGAAAAAACATAACACTATAATCACAGTCCTTGAAAAAATATTGGTAAACATTTGAATATGCTCTATATGACAGTAAATGTGTTTTATAGTGAAGTAAATATGGATTATAGTGTACTGTTTTCCATTTTAGAGAAGTATATTGAGCGTGTTGTGATGTATATTGTGCATATAGTGAAATATATTCTACATGCCTATAGTTTATTGCTTTTTCATTCCAGTTAATTTCTTACATATATTTAGTACACTTCTTACATGTATTTAGTTCACTTTCTAATGACTTTTAATTCACTATTAATGAGTTTTGTTTCGTTGAAATCTTTTCTTTTCGTTCAACATACTTATTTCGTTACAAACTTATTTTTGGGTTCACTATAGGTGCGAATTATTTAACTGTTTTATATATCCCCTTCGTTCTATAGTAGTGAAGTCATTTTGCCATTTTTGTACGTTTCATAGTAGTGAAGTCATTTCCCTTTTTAGTAAAAGTCAACACATTTCTCGTTCTTACTTTTCCCTCTCTCTTACTTTATTATCTCTACTTTTTCATCTCTCCTACTTTATTATTTTTTATTTAATACGTTCCACACCTTTTTCTTAATCTCCGGGCTGAAAAGAAATGTCGTCACGACTATGGAACAGAGGGAGTAGTTATTTGTGAACTGTATATTGTTTAGATACATAACAAGTATTTCATTTGTGAAAAAAAATAGCTAGTAAAAAATCATCAGAAACTAAATAACTATGAACTAAATAGATAAAATTTTTATATAAAATATAAATGTTAGTTACGGACATACTATTGAATTTAAATTAACCGAACAGGGTTTACAGTGAACTAAATGAAACATGTTATGAATATATCAAATTGGTATCATCTTTGCCTTCATAGACGCCATGCTTCCAATTATCATCTTAGCCTCTGCTCTCATTGCTCTAGATCTTTCTCTTCGTCTTTCTTTAAGTATATCAACAAATTTCAAAAGATTAACAGTTGTCATATCATTTATAGAAACTATAAGCGTGGATCACAAACACTTCACTCTGACCATGGAATACTTCACTCTAAGTACGTTTTACTTCACTAAAATGAAAAAATAGAGCAATATAAGTATGGATCACAAACACTTCACTCTAACCATGGAATACTTAACTCTAAGCATGTTTTACTTCACACTGAAATGAAAAATCAGAGCAATATGAGCATGAATCACAAACACTTCACTCTAACCATGGAATACTTCACTCTGAGCACGTTTTACTTCACTGAAATGAAAAAATAGAGCAATATAAGCATGGATCACAAACACTGCACTCTAAGCATGAAATACTTCACCCTAAGCACGTTTTACTTCACTGAAATGAAAAAACAGAGCAATATAAGCATGGATCACAAACACTTCACTCTAAGCATGGAATACTTCACCCTAAGCACGTTTTACTTTACTGAAATGAAAAAACAGAGCAATATAAGCATAGATCACAAACACATCACTCTAACCACGAAATACCTCACTTTAAGCATGTTTTACTTCACTGAAATGAAAAAACAGAGCAATATAAGCATGGATCACAAACACTTCACTCTAAGCATGAAATACTTCACTCTCCGCACGTTTTACTTCACTAAAATGAAAAAAAGTGAACAATATAAGCATGGATCACAAACACTTCACTCTCAGCACGTTTTACTTCACTAAAATGAAAAAAAGTGAACAATATAAGTATGGATCACAAACACTTCACTCTAACCATGAAATACTTCACTCTAAGTACATTTTACTTCACTGAATGAAAAAATAGTGCACTATAAGCATGGATCACAAACACTTCACCCTAAACATGGAATTCTTCACTCTAAACAAAATATACTTCGCTATAAGCACAATTTACATCACTCAACTGCAAAAACAGTACACTAACGTGTGAATATACTAGTTCACTATAAACATAATATACTTCACTCAAATCTCAAATCAGTACACTCACATGCTAATATACTAGTTCACTATAATCACAATATACATAACTCAAATGCCAAAATAGTACACTCACATTCTAATATACAAGTTCACTGTAAACAAAATATACTCACTATAAACGTGATATACATCGCTCAAATGAAAAAAAATAGTAAACTCACATAGCAATATACTAGTTCACCGTACATACAATATATTTCATTAGAATCACAATATACATCACTCAAATTTCAATGTAAATACAATATACAAAACCAAAAATAAATTTCACTGTAAATCCATATAAGTTTATAGATATCTCACACAAATTCCTTGAATTGCAACATTTGCACTCCGTTTTCTTCTTCTCCAATGTAAATCATGTTCCGGCAACAAAATTCCGCATCTCCAACTTCATTTTCCCTCAGTCGTCGGATGGAGCAGCTGAGCGACGCGATCATCGCCTTTTTCTCCTTTGTCGCTCTCCGCTTTCCCAGTTTGAAGCCATTGTCGGAGGAAACGAATTAAGAAAACACGGTGAGGAATGGAGGACACAACGCCGAAAATTAATGGAGGAAAGCACGGTGATGAGCTCTAACTATGCGACGACGAGGAATGGAGGAAATGGCGGGTGGAATGGAAGAAACATGACGAAGAAAGGAGGTCACGGTGGCGGAACCCTATGTATTCAACGAAGAGAGAAGGAGATTTAGAGAAGAAGCAGACGGAAGTGAAATATTCAAATGAGGGAAAGAGAAGACCCACCTCATTTTAATTCATCAAAATGACCAATATACCCCCGAGTGAACTAAAATATTTATATAGTGAATCAAAACCTGAATATAATGCTAGAATTCTAAAAGGAATCATGACCATTGATTTCTTGATCTTAGATTTGTTCTCTAGTTATATACTTAAGGGGTATTTGTCCTATATCACTAGTCACTAGTCTATGTACGTAAACTACAATAAATAAACGAACATATTATTAAATATAGTCTATGTACGTAAACTACAATAAATAAACGAACATATTATTAAAATATAGTAAAGATTAAACAACGTGAAGTTGTCGAGGGTGGGCCGAATAAGCTTAACTTTTTGAGTCTCTACTTTGAAGGCCCAATCCAGCTTTACATATAGGCTTCACTATTTTCTTTTTCTTTTTCTTTTTCTAATTTATCTTTTACTACTAGTTTGTACGTACACAGAAATAAACGTGTATCGACATTCTCTCTCTCAACTCTTGCACGTTTAACAAGCATTGTAAAGGGGTTATTCATTATTGAGAAACAGCATGGTTTTAATGTTATAATTGAAAAAAGTGCTATAATTGCAACATTTCAAATATTTGTACAATACTTTTTCCAACCACTTACCACCAATCCATATATTCATATGATAATTGAATTCATTATCTTCATTACTTTCCTAACAATCTCGCAAATGCTCCACCTAAAAGGCTGCATCTACAAAATGAGATTCTTTTCTTAAATTTACAACGTTAATTCGCTGTCCAAATTATTCTCCAAAATAAGTAACACAATTTTATTTTATTTTTTTAAACTTTCAAGTTAAAGAAAGCCAGTTGTATGATCCAGCTAGAACAACCATGCACATAAGGTTGAGTTCAATTAACGTTTGACCTAAATATCAAACGCATTTATAAATGATTTACACGTTTCCTCTTAGTGGGATTTTCTCGAAAAAGGAAAAATGTTGAAAGATTACTCAATACTAGTAGTACTAGCATATATAAAAATATTTGGATAGAATATAGTTAAAATTTCTTGTACTATCATTATAGGCTGTACAATTGATTAAGACCACCACATTTGACAACAATGGATCTGGTCTGTATCCTTGTTTTGAGCTACTTATTATATACATATATATTCAGGTAGAGGATCAAATATTTTAGTTTTGCTCGTATATTAAGTAAAACTTAGTTTTGATTATTGATTTGAAATGAAATTTTCTATATTAAAGTAGCAAAAACTATTTTGCATTCTTGATCTTCTGTTGTCTACAATACAATTGCTATAAAATAACCAATACTATTGTAATGCATAACAGATTATAATCAATTAATCATAAGAAGAAGCATGATTGCGAGTGAATATTTATTAATATGATTAAAAAGCCATCTTCTCATATTAATTTGTTTACTAATATTATTAATATTAATATTTAGTGATAGATAGTCATGAACATATATGTGAGGACCATTTAGAATATGAAAAATCAAAAAGGATAAAGAAGCCAATAATTGAAGCACCACCAACTACTTGCCTTTATCATATTACTACATGAGCTACTTGGCAAAGTCCAATCTCGACATACTCATATACATACGACTCTATAAATATTAATTGACATAGTATTTTTTAAAAATAGTTGATTATATTGTGAGTAGTACAGTATGTGTTTAATGTTTATCCTGCATGTTATATGAACACCCATACAAAGTATATGGACTATTATTGCATTTCACTATTCATTTTCAGTTAAGTGTTAACTTTAATTGGTCGAAAATTCAAATCACTCTAAGTAGAAAATTACTACTCCTGATCATCAGTTTCTTGGATTTTTTTTATCGGTAATCAAATATGCATGTAAATTTCTAATTCAAGATTCTAAAATTTAAGTACATGTGTTAGGATTGTTAGGATCGTCAACTGCAGCATTAGTTTGATATTTTCCGCTTTGGGTCAAGCCCGCACGGATTTGATTTTGGGTCACTCCCAAAAGGCCTCAAACTAATTGGGGTTGGACAGGAATTATATACACCTTCCAACTTCCCTCCATCATCCGATGTGGGATGGGTTTGTAACCCAACAAACCTCCCCTCAAACCGAGACCACATCGGGAACGCAGTCGACACGAACATGGGTTGTTCCAGCCCTGGCCCCTGGGTCATCCTGGGCCCGACTCTAACCCGAGTCCTTCAGGGCCCGACTCTAACCCGAGTCCTTCAGGGCCCGACCCTAACCGGGGCTCATCAAGGCACAACCCATAGCCACCTGGGCTCTGATACCACTTGTTAGGATCGTCGACTGCAACATTAGTTTGATATTGTCCGCTTTGGGTCAAGCCCGCACGGATTTATTTTTGGGTCACTCCCAAAAGGCCTCAAACTAATTGGGGTTGGATAGGAATTATATACACCTTCCAACTTCTCTTACTCATCCGATGTGGGATGGGTTTGTACCCCAACAAACCTCCCCTCAAACCGAGACCACATCGGGAACGCAGTCGACACAAACATGGGTGGTTCCAGCCCTGGCCCCTGGGTCATCCTGGGCCCGATTCTAACCCGAGTCCTTCAGGGCCCGACTCTAACCGGGGCTCATCCAGGCACAGCCCATAGCCACCTTGGCTCTGATACCACTTGTTAGGATCGTCGGCTGCAACATTAGTTTGATATTGTCCGCTTTGGGTCAAGCCCGCACGGATTTGTTTTTGGATCACTCCCAAAAGGCCTCAAACTAATTGGGGTTGGACAGGAATTATGTACACCTTCCAACTTCCCTTACTCATCCGATGTGGGATGGCTTTGTACCCCAACAACATGTAGAAAATCAAATATACGAACTTGCACTTTTAAATAGTGCATATCACTTTCAAATTTGGCTACTCTAAATTTAAATTATAATTTTGACACTAAATTAGACTTTGAAGTCTCATTTATTTTGAAACTCGACAAGCTCTATTCGTTGGCTCCACTCCAATTTAGTGGTATTTAATGGCTAGCTCAATAATTTTATTCTAGTAATATATCCCATGAATTGAACTCAATTCCTAAACTTACGTACCTATTTAATGGCGAGTTTCTATCATTTTATTCTAGAAATATTTTAAACATGACAGAGAAGTTTATAATTCAAATCTCATCATTTCTCCATGACTCCAACTCTAAGTCCCAAAAAATCATGATAAGCATTTATAAATGCATGGTGAATGAATAGTATTCTCTCCATCCGCGAATAGGAGTCTCATTCCTATCCGGCATGGATTTTAAGAAATGTTAAGAAAAAATGGATGCAAGGAAGTTAGTGGAATATGAGTCCCACTTGTTTATATTAATTTTAAATGATATGTGAGTGAAGTGAGTTGGTGGAATGTGGGGTCTCTTTACTAAATATAGTAATTATAAACCGGGACTACTATTCGTGGACGAACCAAAATAGAAAAACGGGACTCCTATTCGCGGACGGATGAGTAATTGATTAAATTCTACTACTGTAACTTAAGTAGGAGTACGACTAACTGGTAAAATATTGACCAATAAAATGAAGTACCCATTTATTGTTTACACGTAGTCATCGAGTTGCTATTAGTTTCGTCTACGCAATAGATTGCTGAGTTTGATGATTTTGCTTGCTCAAAACATTCTGACAACTCAAACCAGATTTCGAGTAATTTAGTATACCATAAAAATCACGACCTTTTGCAACAATTCTGTGATCCAATCATATATACACCTTTTGAATTTATTGAACTCACAAACTATATCTTTTGATCTGGCAGTATTTTTTATTTATTTTTAATACTATAAATCTGTCACTTTTTGAGGCACATAAAATTGTGAAATTAAATTGAGTTCACACTTGTAATTAAATATCAATGTACACTTGGCAAAATCACGATAATTTTGGTTTGGAATAAAAGCATGTGCAAAACGCAGTAAAGTCGTAAGTATTTATGGAAGTCAAATATAACTCAAATTGACAAATAGTGATATTTTCGAATTGGAATAAGATGCAACAATAACATTTAATTATTTTAATAGATAGACATGTGGGGTATCCATATAGCTCTTGAGTGGAACTTGAAGAAGGCCAAATACATTTGACTGGCAGGTAGCCGCCTACCCCCACCCCACCCCACCCCACCCACATAAATAAAAGTATACTATACTCCTATCAAAATGCAAAGTTTGATTTGGATAATGTCAAAAATAGGATTTTCACATAGTTAGATTTTTCAACTTTGGTTTGGATCTCTTTAATTTTGCCATTGTGTTATAAGCAAATGTTTCGTGTCTTGTACTAGTACTTAATTATTTAGAACATCTAAACTTTTTCCTCTTGTTTTAACTAACTGAATCAAATATGAATAGTTAAGGTGGATGAAGTAGTAACATAAACTAAAATTAAGGGTCTAATTAACTGATTTAAATTAAAGTTGGAATTGTAATACCAAGCATACTAAAATTACTCTATATATCGAAAATTTGAGTTGTTTATATTTTATTGATATTTTATTTTTATCTTTTGATTTTGGGGGACGCGTGGCATTGTGGGTCCCACCATAAATAGATTAATTCTGGCCGTCCCAGTTGAGCACTGTCATTTTCGAGCTGTTAGTTACTACTACTAAACTAATCAATCAATAATTAATTATACCAAATTAATGGTCTGATGCCAATACTACCGGACACAGTTTTCCTATTTTCAGCCATGTCCGTATTTTAATTCTTATATTAGTGGTATCATTTAATTATCTCATGATCATATAATCGGCACTCATAATATTGAAAGAATTGCAACATGATACATGTAATAGTTCATTTTAACTAACTTGTTGGTAAATTTTTCTGAGATAGAAGGCATATAAAACGTTCAAATCTCACTAACATCTGCATATTTGTATTTATATGGTATTCATCCGTAGTTATAGAAATAATGCATATCATTGGCATAGTCAGGTAGATAGAATGATTAATTACATGAAGTTAAAGATCTCATTATGAATCTTCAATTTTATCTCCCAATTTCTGAAGTGTGGACACATTGTAAATAAGCATGAGGCCACTATGATAGATTATACTATTTGCAAACTTTTGACTAAAGCATCCTTGTCAAGCAAATAGATAGTAGTACTATAAGATTATCAACTCGGATTCGTTAATACTACTATAATAAATCAATTCATTTAACCACAAAGCAGCGCCTCAGCCATTATATATACCACACACACACACATACCCCAAGTCAAAAAAACCAAACAAAATGCCTTCACTCAAAAGTATGAGTAAGATGGCTTATCCATACTCCTCTCCACCACCACCACCACCACCACCATCTCCTCCATGCAACCCCCCTCCTCCTCCGCCCCCACCGCCACCGTCTCCTCCATGCAACCCTCCTTCTCCTTCTCCACCTCCGCATTCGCCAGGACACCACAAACCGCCCACCGCCCCTTCTCCGGCGCCATCTCATCGTCACCAACCACACCACCACCACCACCACCACCATCACAAGCCCTCATCCCCACCAGCACCCGCAGCAGCACCAAAGCCTACAAAGCCACCGCACACCCCGGCCACACCGCCACCATCATCAAACTGTCCACCACCACTACCCAAACCTGAAAAGCCTTCTCACCCGCCGCAAAAACCATCATATCCTCCCAAAACACCACCCAAATCTGAAACACCTCCTCCCCCACCACCACAACCAGCATATCCTCCCAAAA
Organism: Salvia splendens; assembly: GCF_004379255.2. Lineage (NCBI taxonomy): Eukaryota > Viridiplantae > Streptophyta > Magnoliopsida > Lamiales > Lamiaceae > Salvia > Salvia splendens. The sequence continues at coordinate 3,500,295 of NC_056038.1, forward strand.
CACCACCACATCACCACCACCACCCACCCTCACCCTCACCAAAACCTAGTGTTCCAACAACACCACATTATCCACCAAAATCACCACCACCACCTTCATCAAACTGTCCACCATCACCACCACCAAAACCCGAAACACCTATCCCCCCACCACAACAACCAGCATATCCACCCAAAACACCACCGCACCACCACCACCATCCACCCTCACCATCACCAAACCCTAGTGTTCCAACAACACCACACTATCCACCAAAATCCGCGCCACCACCAAAGTCCGAAACACCTTCTCCTCCTCCACAACAACCATCATATCCACCGCATCACCACCACCACCCACCCTCACTACCACCAAATCCTAGTGTTCCAACAACACCTCATTACCCACCCTCACTACCACCAAAACCCGATGTTCCGGCCAAGCCCCCAACGCCACAAACACCTCATTACCCACCAAACGGCCCGGCAGCACCCCCAAAATCCCCATCCAAGCCGCCGAAGCCATCAACACCTTCTTATCCACCAAAAACACCGCCAAATGGCCCGGCTTCACCACCAAAGCCCGGCCGACCGGCTAAGCCGCCAAAGCCTTCTCATCCTCTAACACCACCAGGTGGCCCATCATATCCGCCATACTATCAACCAGGTGCTCCATCATATCCGCCATACTATCAACCGGGCGCTCCATCATATCCACCAATTTACCCACCAGCTCCAGACTCCCTTACTCCATTTTCGCCGCCCTCAAACACTATCTTCACACCGCCTCCTAACGGCGGAGGCGGAAAAGATCACACCACCGTGATCGCAGTGTGTGTCTCTTTAGGTGGATTGTTCTTCCTCGCATTCATAGCAGTCGGCCTTTTCTGCTTAGCTAAGAAGAAGAAGAAACCTATCATGGTTCCTGCCGCCGCCGCCGCTGAATGTGAGCCAGATGCGCCGCCAGCGGGACATGGTCATGGCGGAGGTGCGCATGGTGGGCCACACTCCCAAGGTTCTTAGCCAAAATGAATGTGTGCTTGATCAAAGAGAGTGGTAATTGTTTGTTTTTTTATATTTTGATGCAGTCAAAGTATTTGTTATTTGTTGTTCCAAGATTTCAATAAATTGTTGTAAGTGAAAATTTGTTGAGTTTGTGGGGGTGTTTGCATCAATAATTGTGACCACTGTGTAATCTTCACATTCATAAGATGTTCAATTATAGTATATATTTTGTTGTAATTTATTGATCTGCCTTATTTACTATCTCTGCTCTTGTAATATGTACTCCATATGTCTTTTATTATGGAAATAAATGTAAACCATATTGATCTTTGAAAATTTACGAAAAGTAATATAGCAACTTAAAGTTTAAAAATTATGCATATATATAAATTTTTTATGAGAATGTGACAATTTATAATACTCTATCCGATTACATTGATTGCAGTTGATGACGATGATGACGACGATAATATTCTAAAACTTTGGATATTTTATTGATATTATTGAAAAATTATAGTACTGGCTTTTGGTCCAAGTTAAATAATTTTTGAATTAATCCAAAAATAACCTATATATATAGTACTGGTTGAAATTAAAGATCATACAAGTAGTGATGAGAAAAGACACTATGGAGGGCGATATTTCTCTACCTCTTTTGACAAACTCTACCGGCTCTTTTGAAAAAGAGTCGAAATCTCAAATAATTCATACAATAAATAATTTGAACCGACAATTCAATTGCAAAAAGAGATTAGATTTATGAAATTATTAATTTAACGCCTGAGCTGTCATCAAATATGAACGGAAAAGTCGTATATTCACCTTATTTTTTTGGATCCATCATGTGCAGGAATTATAATCAGCATGATGCCCAATTGACATTGATTTTAGTATGTACTCAGCTTTGTTATTTAAATAAATCAAAATACTGATCAGATCATTTCACAGATGCTTTTAATAGTTAGAGAATTTATAAAATAAAAGAAAAACAAAGTAAAATTGAAAGGGACACTCTTATCAATTACCACTATTATATAAACGACAATATTTCTTAATGTTTGGTAGTGGGTGATAGCTTTAAAAAGAACGTTTTGACAGCTACAAAACATAAAATTCTAGTAAGGGCCCCACACCTCGGCCAGAAAGAGTAGTAAGAGGTAAATTACGATTAATCTCAGTTGATAAAACGTCCCACGCAACTGCTGCCGGAATTTGATGTGTCGAATTGAATTTAAACTATAAAATAAAACTTATTCTGAAATTAATATAAAACTTAAAATTAAAATATCATATCTGTAAAATAAATATATTTTATTAACCAGGAAGGAAATTATATAACAAGGAAAGATAATATCTATACTAAAATATTCTTAGAAAATTATGAAAAAATTGTTACATGGTTCATGCCCTCGAATATCCCAAGTATAACTTCGCTACAAACTTGAAAGTGGAGTACTATATTTTTGGGTAACTTCCTTTAATATTAAACTAATTACATGCACACTTTTTGGACCGATTAATATGTACATATCACATGTACTGTTGTTTGGTGATAATAAAATATGAATAGTATTCTAATGTACTAGTGAGTAACCGTGTCGGATCATAAGAGCATTTAATGAGTCCATCATCAATTCGTTAAACTTTGGTCAATGGGCCGGGCCGTAGCCAAAAATTTAATGGGTAATTCTATTCTTATGTTTTATTTTTCGCACCTATAGCTCTCACACAAAAAATATACTACTACTTCTACTACTTTCCTAATCCTTCAAAATTATAGTGCAAGAATTATATTGGTCATGTCCCCTATTTTAACACTTCATGTACAAGAATATGCATGACTTCATACTCTATACTATTTTATATTTTAATATTCTATATAATTCTTATTTACTAAATAGTAGTATAAGATATTTTCTACATATATAACCGTAATCGGACCTATATCAGTACACAACTAGCAACTATCTTATCAAAATCCGTGCAAATCAAATTCGTGCATATCCCGAACTAATAGATATCCTGATTTTGAATTTTATATAGAGAAACTCAAGCCCGCGATTGCCAACCTAAACTTTTTTTGGGATAGATATCCTGATAATTAACAATAAAATTATCAAGCTCATTATCAACTTTAACCGAACTCTAAAATTTCCTACAAACTTGAAATTTAATCATAAAAATCAAACTTACACGTACGTAGTATTAACTTGTGTGGAAAGCCGAATTATGCAAATACATATTGATCTGCTAGTCCAATTTGGCATTCCTTGACATGAATATCAAATTTCATCAATAGACCCAAATAAATAGAAACCCTAATCCTCGTAAACAAGAACTGACAAAAAGTTATCATTAATTGATCGAATTAATAGAAACCCTAGCTGCTCGAATAGAATACAACAGTACAACACAAACAAATTAAACAACAGAATCGATATATTAACACTCTAACAAGTCATCAAGAAGTAGAAAGAATGAAACATTGACAACAAAATTAGGTTAATTTCAACCAATAACTAATCCTACTCCGGGGGCGGCGGCAGCTTCAAGTCGAACATCAACATCCGTCTAGCATCTGGAGGAGGCGCTTCCGTCGTCAGAGCTGCTCTCCCGCTGCCAGAAGCCGAGCCACCGCCTTTTCTGGCGAGTTTGGATTTATCAAAGTGCTTCTTTCTCTTGTGTCCGCCCAACGCCTGGCCGGAGTCGAACGCCTCATGGCAGACCAAGCACTCATGAACCCTAGCGGAGTTGTGGTGGTGATCATCCGAAACGAGGACAGTGACGGCGATGGAGCGTCATGTGTCCGCCCAGCGCCTGCGAGCAATTGAAAACCCTATCGCACATCGAGCACGCGTAGGCCGGAGGCGGCCGCAGCAGCGTGTCGGGGGAGGCTGTTTCTTTCCTTTTGATTTTGATGATCAAAGGGGAGCGAGTCGCGGCGGAGGGAGGGGTTTCTTGATTTGGCTTGGGAGGGGAGATTTTTGGTTCAGCGGTGGTGGAATTGCAGAAACCGCCGCCGGACTCGGAGAGGAGGAGAAGGGACAATGCGGCGTCGTATTCATCGTCGCTCCAGTGGGGCCGTGGTCGCTTGGAGCGGCCCGATTTCTTGATCCAACGGAGAGGAGCAGCGTTGTCCATGACTGTGCGGCTGTGTGAGCGTTGCTTTAATTTATAGGCGGTATAGCAAATTCTTTCCTAATTACAAACGGATGGAATTGATAATATGGTAATTAATGTATAGTTTGATCTTAGTTTGATTGGATTTCCTTCCTAATTTTATATATATATATGGTAATATAAAATAGTTACTTACCTAAAATATATATATATTCAGATCCCCTTACGATATGGAATAGAAACATCAATTACGATCGTTAACCCGCCTACTTGCTATTTGCAACTGAATTAAAACAGTAGTAAGAAATGCATGAAAAGATAAATAATGATAGTCTCACTAGGGACAAAAAAATTGAGATCCATTTATTTGTGTTGAAAAATTTTAATTTAGAATGCAAAAAAAAAAATGTTTCTAAATTGAGGACAAAGTACTTTTAGATAATATTAATTCTGTAAAATGCTTACAATTGTTAATATTCGAAACCCGGCTTTAAATTATTAGTTTCCCAATGATAAAGAATACATCTCATTTTTGAAGATAAAATGAAAATAAATACAGATAACAAAACTACAAAATTAAATAACTGGTTGTAATGCAAAGAATTTTAGAGGATCATAGATTCTTTGAAGTTCCGGACGACTCCAACCAGTCAATTTAATTCGTATGATTGTCTAAGTAAAATTAAAAATATGATCAATTGCTATATTTGCAGAGTACTAATTACTAGTACCAATTGTTAACCATGAGATTGAAATGATTTAGTGGTATCAGGTAGTGTCACGTGCATATTCATTTATATTATTTAATTCAAAAATGATTTTTAGACATTTTTAATGTACAAGATGGTTTTTATGATTCTCATGATGTAAAAATGGAACAGTAAAAATGTTAACTCAATGACTTAATATGTCAATTAAACTTGATTGACACTGTACATGCATCCAGATGACACTAATGTGTTGAGATTAACCTATTATAAAAAATATTGAAAATTCAAACAAAATTATCAAATTTTATTATATGAGCATATGCAATTACGATTTCGTTGGAATCCTTGTAAAATTACCTCTTATTTGATACTGTGTATTTTGTGAAAAATAGTTTACATCATGATAGTTGTATTAGTTCAAAGTTTGAGATATTTTTAAAAGTTGGTTATAATTAACAACTTAAATTCAATTTCCATTAATATCTCTGATTGACATTATTTACACACCGAGTTAACATTTATAAACTTGATTGACATTGTTACAACTTACAATTGCTAATTGACATCGCGTGAAAATTATTCTTGACCGTTTATTTTCAGATAGTATGAACTAGATTTTGTACCTAGTTATCAATTTAAGGTATAGTTAGCGGCCTAATAAGACTCCTAAATATGTTAAAGTGATAAACTATTTATTTGATATTTAATTTGATAACGTAGGGATAATAGTAAATTTAATATAATTATTTTATTTAATAGGATAATTCATACCTATCTCAGTACCCGTTTGATTAAATGGATAATTCTCTTACCGAATTAATAGATATCACAATTTTCAATTTTAATTTATCTGCAGAAACTCGGAAGCCAGCGATTGCGTACTTTATATTTGTAGAGATTATATAAGAATAACAAAAAAAAATTATGAAGTTACGTTCATTACAAATTTTAATCGATTTTTCATGTATGAACTTAAAACTTCATTGTTGTATCTTGGATATCAAATTTCATTACTGGACCCTAATTTTTGGAAATAAGAACTAACGAAAATTATTACTATTGTACTGTATTGTGAAAAATTAATTAGGCAAACTAAGGATTGTTGTAAACCCTATAATTATCGAGTTCATAATTCAGCTCGAATTAAACACCACACAGACAAATAAAAAAACAAAATCAAATTAATAGAAACAAAAAAAATTAAAACTCAAATAGAAAACAACAGAGACAAATAAAACAACAGATAATAATGAATGTTGAAACAAAAAATTAATTTGAAACAATAATCCTATTCCGGAGGGGGCAGGTTCAAGTCGACGTCGCAGGTGGAGGCGCCTCCGTTGGCAGAAGTTGAGGGTTTTCCGGCGAGTTTGGATTGATCGAAGTGGTTCCGCAATGCCTGCCAGGTGGCGAACGTCTCATGGCAGATGGAGCACTGGAGATCCTCTGTATCAACGGCGACGGCGGCCGCCTTTCCCTTGTCGGCCGTCGTGTGGTCGTCCAGCGCCAACGGCGTACCGGGAGAGGCTCTTTTTTGTGTTTCGATTTTGATGGTCGAGGCTTCTTCATGTGTAGAGATTGTTGGATTACAGAAACCACCGTTGGACTCGGAGAGGAGGAGTAGGGACGATGCGGCGTCGTATTCGTCGTCATCGAGAGGAGCAGTGTTTTCCATGACTATACGCTGTTTGTTTGTGTAAAGTGTGGAAATTATGGTGGAGATTGTTTGTTCTAATAATGATGGTCATGGAAGAGTGTTTATGTTATGTAGATTGCCTCCTAATTGGATTAGTGTATGGATTGATTAATATTGTATGTAAATATTATTCAGTTGGAACATAGTTCAGATATTTATTTCCTGACTTAAATTACGGGTGAGTGTAACAATACGTGGTACTAATGTATAGCTGGTAAATCCGAGTTACACATGCATTTGGATTAGAGATATCGATGAAAATAATTATACATTCATAATAATCCACAGTGAATTCATAGTAAATCCGGTTAGTTGTCATAATTAAGGGGCCATTATTTCAGCTAATTATTCTATAACTATATACTCCTAATTAATTATAATATCTAATAAAATATAGTTAATGTCATATGAAGTAATACTATATTGATTATTCTGAAACTATGTACTAATGATTAACATATAACTCTATACTAATTTTTCTGCAACTAGATGCTAATGATCATACAACATTATATTCATTATTTTGAAACTATATGCTTATTATTCCTTCCGTTATACTGATATTAACGTTATATTGGGTTTTTTGTAAAGTCCACACACCCTAGAACTGAATATGGGGAGATTCAGTAGTAATTTGTTGGGCCAAAAATGAAGTGGACATGCTGCACAAACCTAAGGTGGCCAAAATTGCCCTAAATTACTCTCCTCGTATTTAAGGAATATATAGGAGTATTATTTAGGGAAAATTGTCATTTCATCAAAATTTTATAAGTTGTATGGGACAATAAATTTTTTTACAAAAGTTATGGTTCAATTTGCTACTTTTGAAAGTTACCCCTTCCATCGGCGAATAAGATTCCCGTTTTTCCATTTTAGTTTATCCGCGATTAGAGTCCCGGTTTATTTTTTACTTTAAATGGTTATATGGTCTCACATTCCACTAACTTTTTTCCACCAACTTTTTTTTAACAATTTTAAAAATCCATGTCGCCAAGAAATGTGAGTCTTAATTAATGATGGAAGACGGGAGTATAAAACTGATTTGAAGTTAACTGAAAATTATGATTCAAATGAAAATTTTCCATTTTATTAACTATAAACAAATATGAATATATGATTGTAATTGATACTAACATGTGATGTAAGAAATCACAATCATAGTATACAATATAATTTAATCACAAAACCATTGCATTGTTACTATCTAATTACCAAAATCAAACCTACAGTTAGGCTTAATTGACTTGAAACTCATGGTGAAGCTCTTGGAGCAGCAACATGGGATTGATATTGTTCAAGTACCTTATAAAGAATCAAATGCACAGACATGTAATAAAAGTTTAAATAGAGGAAACAGATAGTAGCAATGAGACATATATATTCCAACAGGATAAAAAGGCATAGCAATAGATTGATAGGAAATTTCCATCTTGGAACCCCACCATGATAATATTTCACAATTACACTGGCCTCAAAGCAAATTTTTCAATGATATTTTGTGTATTTCACAATTCTTGATGAAATACAAGTCCGATGTGTTTGTTAAGTTTCAGAACTGGATGAACTGGATGAAGCTTATAGAAAACCAAATTGGAATGAAGATTGAGACTCTGAGAACTGACAATGGTTTAGAATTTTGCAATTCTCATATTGATGATTTGTGTGTGAATGCAGGTATCAAGAGACACAAGACAGCTCCTTACACTCCACAGCAAAATGGGGTGGCAGAAAGGATGAACAGAACCTTACTTGAAAGAGTGAGGTGCTTGTTGTCCTTGAGTGGTCTTTCTAAGAAATTCTGGGGGGAAGCCATTAACACAACAGCCTACTTGGTAAATAGGTCCCCCTCAGTTCCCCTTAAGGGCAAGTGCCAGAGTCTGTGTTCACTGGAAAAAATGTCAGCCTCTCACACCTTAGAGTCTTTGGGTGTAGTGCTTTTATATACCAAAAGACAGATAAACTTGAGCTCATGTCTAGAAAGTATGTCTTCTTGGGGTACCCTGAAGGGGTTAAAGGGTACAGGGTTTGGCTTAGAGATGAGCCAGGGTTCAGAGTTGCTATTAGCAGAGATGTTATCTTTAATGAGTTTGAGTTTCCTTGTCTCTCTAATTCTGCTACCTCTGAGGCTTCAGACTCCACTGGTGAGGTGGAGGTGACTTCAAGTGAGGTGGAGGTGACATCAAGTGAGGTGGAGGAGCCTCTGATCCAAGAGTTGGTTCCTACTCCAGATCACCCTCAACCTGTTATTGAAGATGCATATATCAACAATCGTCCAATCAGGGAACAAGTTCCAGTTACTAATGATCAATGTATAGCCCCACAACATGAACTGACTTATTACATTTTGTGCAGGGACAGAGAAAGAAGAACAGTCAACAAGCTTAGGAGACTTGCTGATGAAATGAACTTGGTTGCCTTGGCCTTTAATGTACATGAAGCTGATGAGGATGAGTCCCAGTCATACAAACATGCTCTCAAGTCAATATTTTACCCCAAATGGCTCTTAGCTATGGAAGAAGAGATGAAGTCTTTGATTTATAATAAGACTTGGATTCTTGTTCCTGAACCTACTGACTGTACTATTGTTAAGTGTAGGTGGCTATTCAAGTTGAAACAGGAGGTCAGTGGCCCTAGGTACAAGGCCAGACTTGTAGCCAAAGGGGGTCACTCAACAAGAGGGGGTGGATTACACTGAGATCTTTGCCCATGTGGTGAAATTTACACCTGTGTGGTTGTTATTTGCGTTGTGTGCTATTTTCAACTGGGAACTCAAGCAAATGGATGTCAAGACAACCTTCCTGCATGGTGATCTTGACAAGCCCATATACAAGAAATCTCTCTATGATTTGAAACAATCACCAAGGAGATGGAACATCAAGTTTGATCAATGCATGCAATCCTTTGGTTTCATTAGGAGTGCTTTTGATCACTGTTTATATTATAAAAATCTTGATTTTGTTCCTACTTTTCTTCTCTTATATATTGATGATATGCTTATCATGAGTCATAGTCCAATGCTGTTAAACATGTGCAGAATATGCTTTGTTCTAACTTTGATATGAAGTACTTAGGAGATGCACAGAAGATTCTGGGAATTGATATTGTTAGAGACAGAAAGAACTCCCAGCTGACTTTGCACCAGAGTTCCTATGTGAAGAAAATATTAAGCAAGTTTAGTATGGCTGATGCTAAGCCATATACTGTTCCTTTGGCAGCTCAGTTTGTTCTTAGTAAAGATCAGTGTCCTAAAAATGAAGATGAGGTTCAGAAAATGAAGAAGATTCCACACTCTAATGCCATAGGATCAGTGATGTATTTTATGGTGAGTACAAGGCCAGACATAGCCTACTCCATCTCCTACCTATCAAGATACATGTCCAATCCAGGACCACCTCACTAGGAAGCCTTGAAATGGCTACTCAGATATCTTAAGTATACTGCCCATTATGGTTTACATTTTTCTAAATATTCAGATATGACTAATCTGTGTGGTTTTGTAGACTCAAATTATGCTAATGATAGGGACAAGAGGAAGTCAACAACATCTTATGTCTTCACTCTGGGTGGTTCTTGTGTAAGCTGGAAGTCACAATTGCAACATATTGTGGCTCTCTCTACTACTGAGTCAGAGCACATTGCTATCACTGAAGCAATGAAAGAGGCCCTCTGGTTAAAAGGGGTTGTGAGTGAGCTGAGATTCCTCAAGCAGCCCATTGTTGTATACTCTGACAACCAGTCAGCTATCCAAGTGTGCAAGAATCCTGTATTTCATGAAAGGACAAAGCACATTGATGTCAGGTTTCACTTAATCTGAGATGTTGTGGAGAAAGGTGAAGTACTGCTGGAGAAAATTCACACAGACTCCAATCCAGCAGATATGGGCACCAAGTGTTTGTCTGTGGAGAAGATGCTCTCCTGCATCAGGAAGCTCCACATTGACAGTGGATAGGTAAATCTGGTACTCATGTTTTATTTCCTTTGATTGTGTTGTTTACTTTGTTTGGTTTTCTTACAAAGGTTTTAAAACCCAATTTGTGGGATTGATGCTTACTAATGTCTGAAGACATTGTAGGCATCTTCTTGGCAATGATGAAATACACATGATCAAGTCTAAGTCTCTCTTGATAAGGCCCAAGGTGGGGAATGTAGAATTATGGTCCATATGCAGGAGGCCCAAGTGTGTTAGTCACTGGCCCAATATCCGCTGCCCATCTATGCGGACCTAGTTCCTAACCCTAGCTACGTGTCAGTGTGTGATTTGGTGTTGTTTCTCTTTCACATATATATATATATATATATATATATATATATATATATATAGGGTTTTGATCTATGCAAAACTAGATTTAAATACAGAAACGCAGAACAATATCATAATTAGGTCACTTTTAGGTCATAATTAGGTAATTTTTAGGTCATGCTAACAAAGCATGACCTAAAACGATCTTAGCATGACATTAAACCTAAATATTATAATATGACCTAAAATTACTTAATTATGACCTTCCGTGTTTTTGGTTAATTATTGACCATTAGATCATCTAATCCTAGGGCCAAGATTTGGTCTGCATTTCTGGATTTAAACACATACTTATTTTGATCATCTCCATATATATATATATATATATATATATATATATATATATATATATATATATATATATATATAGGGAGATGATCAAAATAAAAATGCATTTAAATCCAGAAATGCAGCTCAAATCTTGGCCCTAGGATTAGATGATCTAATGGTCAATAATTAACCAAAAATACGAAAGGTCATAATTAAATAATTTTAGGTCATATTATAATATTTGGGTTTAATGTCATGCTAAGATCATTTTAGGTCATGCTTTGTTAGCATGACCTAAAAATTAACTAACTATGACCTAAAAGTGTCCTACGTATGATATTATTTTGCGTTTCTGTATTTAAATCTAGTTTTGCATAGATCAAAACCCTATATATATATACTCCCTATCTTCTGAACCGCCTCACTTTTTACTCTCATTCTCACTCTCTACTCTCTCGGTGTAACTGTTTCTTTTTCCTTACAATCTAGAGTTTCTTCCCTGAGATTGGGTTGGCCTTCTCTTTGTGAAAGCTTGAGAGATCTTACCTCTTCCTTTGTCTCTGGCGTGAGTGCAAGGTGTGAGGTAGTGTGGGGCTGTGTGTGGAAACCTCTGGTTTCTGGTCTTGTCACTTAGACTAGTTGTTGGTTTCTGGTTGGAAGGAGATCCTCCGAGAGTTGAGTGTTGTTGTTGTAGTAGCCGGCGTGAAGCGGTTGGCTGAGTATATGGTGTGCGGTGGTGGATCTAGGGTTCCGGTGTGACTTGCCTTGATTGACTGCGGTCAATCTGTGTTCTCCCTTGGTGCAAATCGGAGTTGGCTGGATAGTTGAGGGCCGGTTATATAGATCTGTGTAGTTGTAACTGGTGCAACTTGAGCCACATCAAAACTTTGTTTTCTCCGTTTATCTTTGATTCTATTCGATTACTTTACTTCTTTGATAATTTTCTTGAAGTTACTAAACCTTAACTTAGTGTTTCAGGATTGTTTGCTACAGCCTGCAGCTCTAGTAATAGTTTCTGTATCAGATCTGCAATCTGAGGGTTGATCTCCTCAGAATTGTATTAGCTATATACCCGAATTATATCAAGCCTTCGGCTAATCTATACCTAACAGGAAGAATGGCCACAATAATCCTAGAACTGGGCGCACAAGCAATATCACTTCCAAGAAAGGCGCAAATGTTGCTAGGCATGGGTCGGATGTTGATGTTCGTGTTGCTACTGATGATGAGCAGGATGTTAAAGCGGATGGTGTTGGAGATGAGACCGTGGATGCAGCTAATGAGGATGTTGAACACGTGAAGGAGACAGCTGATGATACATGTATGTCTGGAATCACAGATCCTGGTGAGGGTAAAGAAGATGATGAATCAATAAAGATGGAAAGTGGTGATGTTGAGGGCGAGAAAGAGAAAAACCTAACGGAGGCGAAGAATATGGTGGTTGGATGTCCCGCTCCACTTGAACTGGTAGATGAGGAGAACTTGGATGAGTATAATAATATGGATGGCAATTTTAATCCATTAAAAAGAAATAAGAGAGTTGGTACGTATGATAATAAAACTCGGGCTCAAGGAAAGAGCTCTAATTTCAGTGTCGTTGGTGCATTGGTGAAGATTGAAGCTGATGATTATTAGTCGTTAGAGAAGGGGAATGAAAAAGATGTAGATGAAGATGAAGCCAAGGAAGAAAAGCTGAATTTGGAAGAAAAGCCAAGTGATTCCTACGGTGGATCATGTGTCGTTGGCGAAGAAGAATATGAAGCCTGGGGCAAAAGCATTTAGTGGTGTCTTTGATGATGTCACTAAAAAGAAAAATCTAAGTAAAAATAGAAGAGGTCAAGGTGAGCAGGTTAGGGAAGGGATGGGTGGTGCTTTAGTCAACAAGGTAGTTGATAACAAGAATATGATCAGATCCATGGTTGAGGAGACCCATGCAGGGAATAAGAAAAGTTGTGATCAAGTAGAAAGGTTGAATGATGAAGAGAATGAAGAAACCGAGCATGGAATGGGCGAGATGTCTTTATTCGTTGAGTGCTTTGGCGAAGAATATAGAGGACGGAAAGCAGCAACACTTACAAGAGAGGTGCAACAAGACTGGGAAGAATGGCCGCAAGCATGCTAAAGATGGGCGCGAGAGCCACATCAATTAAAAGAAAGGTGCAGCTCAGCCTCAGTGTGAGGATCACATTGGTGACAAATTACAACCACCGATTACCGGAGGTGATTCTGCTAAGGATGAGCAGGATGTTGGTGTTGATGATGCTGCTGAATATGACACAGCGGAAGCTGCGGCCGATGATGATGATGGTGCTGGGCAATGTGGTACTACTACCGAAGAGGATTCCCTATATAGTGTGCAAGCCTTATGTTGATTGTACTTTTCTCTTATGTATTGTGTGGTTTTAAATAGTGTGCTATGTATTGGATTGCAAGTCTTATGTTTATTTTCCCAGTACTTAGGTGGTGTGGGACTTTTGTTTAACAAAAATAAAGAGTTGGCCTTTTAATACTTAAATAGCATACAAAAGTAGAATCCACATTATACTAACTTTTTCAACTCACTTTTCATTATATTTTTGAGTAAAGGCCGAAACTATTCATGAACATATGCTTATTTTATGGTTTTGATCATATACTTTATCTTTTGAATTTTTGCATCATGAACATTTCAACTCGAATCACAATTGGTCTTACACTAACAATTCTATCAAATTTTAACCCGATTTTAACCAATTTTTAAACGATTTTAACGCGAGTGATACTGTTAAAACCATCAAAATTATTAAATAACATTATATTAAGCGTTGGTAATTAAGGAAAGCGTGTACGCAGTTGTATAGTGTGTGTAGGGAATAAATGCTCATCCATACGTGCAAAGTAAACATCTACACTTCTAGAAAATCACTACTTCCCCCCACCGCCATTGCCACGTCACCACCCCTCCCTTCCTTATATAAACGCAACCCCTTCCCCAAAAGTTCAAACTCAAACACTCTCTCTCTCTCTCTCTACTTTCACTGTTTCACACACACACAAATTCGATCGAGGATGCCTCTCGAAGCTCAGAATCCAGCGGGGCCGCCGCATCGTCGCCGCCTCAACGATTACAGCTACGATTCATCTAGGAAAGCGAAGCGCTCCAAGCGCGTCTCCGACGACGAGTACCTTGCCGGCTGTCTCGTCGCGCTCCGAAGCGGCGGCGAGGCCTCTTCCTCCGCCGCGGCGGCGAAATCGCCTCGGATCTACAATTGCATCGTCTGCGGCAAGGGTTTCTCCTCGCACCAGGCTCTCGGCGGCCACAAAGCGAGCCACCGCAACAAGCCGGCGACGGTCGGCGCGGCGGAGAAGAAACCGTCGAATTCGACCTCCACCGCCACCACCGCCGACGATGATTCAATCGGTGGTCCCCACAGGGTTCACAACTGCTCCACGTGCGGAAGGAGCTTCCCCAGCGGCCAAGCTCTGGGTGGCCACATGCGGAAGCATTACGGCGGCGTAATCGGCGGATCTAAAAGCGGCGTGAACTCTTCTGACGGTGGTAACGGTGATGGATTCAGCGTTGTCACGTCCTTCTCCGGCGGTGGCGGGACCAGCTCCTCCTACGGTGACGGCGTCGGCGACGTCACGCGCAATTGGGAATTGAATTGGATATCCGAAGAAGGACTTGATTTAACGCTTAGGTTGTAGAGTTCCTTTTTTTAGGGATTTTTGGCCCCTGACAATTTAATCTGTTTGTAGCAGTGTAGAGATTGATATGTTGTTTATAATTAAATATTTCCTAGTTGTGTTTTATTTTCTAGATTATGTTGCCTTTTTAACATATTGATATATACATAAAATTTTCTTACTATCCACGACTACAATAGGTTCAGATTTTCGCAATCTAGGAGATAAAAATAGATTTCAATTTTGTTATGATTACAAACAAATATTTGCGCCCTAGTTTAAAACGGTTGAGACAGAATCTTTAATAAATAATGTGTGTAATATATCTACTACCGCATTTTATATTACATTATTTACTAATTTGTAAGTATCAACTAATTTGACTTAACCAGTCGATTTTAAATATACAAAATAAAGAATTTTAGCAAACACCCACAATTATAAATGTTCCCTTTACATACGTGATTTTATAATTCAATTGATTTCTTAAATATGTGCAAGGATTCAAGAATCTGTTTTCCCGGCGCACGTAATTTGCATTCCCTTCAAAACGATCGAGGTTTGTTAGATTCTGTTAAAAATTCAACTGCGACAAGAAAAATTCGAAATTAATCTATCAATAATATTAAATGTAGCTTATGATATTGCTTTGCTTAGTTGGTTGACTTCAATACAGTTGGATTGGTCAATGAAATTTTTTTTTACTCTAAACCAATATCAATGGCATTGATTATAGGGCGCTGCTAAATAGGTTGCGCCTGCAAAAGTCTCAAAATTATAAATTCTTATATATATAGTAGTATAGAGTTAAGTAGTAATTTTTAGTAAAAATTTAGAACTTTACACTAAACTTACTATGTGGTAAAAGTTAATTTTTAACAAGAATTTTGAACTTTACATTTAACTCGTAAAATAACAACATTTAATGTATTAACTTATAAAAGAACAGCACTCAACGTATAAAGTAATCGTTGTTTTGCAAATATGTAAATTGTGTTTTCATTAATATGCAAATCAAATACTATACGACTATATATAGAGGTAGCTATCCTTTTAAACTATGAAATTACGTAGATACGCGTATATTAGATCAAAGTAATTTAATATTGTCTACCTTTATGCACACCACAAATGAACGTGTAGATAAATATAAACGCATGTTTTGTGGGTTGAAATATATTTTGAAATTTAATTAAATATTGACAAGACGATGAGCACCTCTTCAAATTAAAAGGAGTAATTTAATACAGTTGATACAATGAAAAGCTGTGCCTTATCCAGAAAGACACCTAAGTTTCATGAACGGGAATGCGTAGCCACGTGTGTAATGATTGGTCATAAATATCCTTCCACTCGTTTTCTAGAACTTTACGGAACTTTGTTAGGCCATCCACAACGCTGTTCCTATACCGTTCCTAAACCGTTCCTTAAACTACTATTTGCGGGCCCCACTGTACTTTTTTACTCCATTCCTTAACTAAGGAACGGAACCTGCAACCCTCCGTTCCTTAACCGTTCCTTAACCGTTCCTTAAATTACTATTCATTCAATTTCATTTTTTATTTTTATTTCCAACTCAATTCAATTAAAACAAACACACTTTAATAAAATTAAAATAACATTACAACTTAAAATTCAAAAAAATAGAAAAAGACATAATTAAAATCCTAAAAAAATAAAAATTGACATAATTTAAAATACAATTTTATAGAGACAACCAAGAATAAGTTTGTTCCACATCGAAAGTGGAACATAAAACATTCAAGGATGTCTCTATTTTATAGAGACAACCAAGAATGAGTTTGTCCCACATCGAAAGTGGAACATAAAACATTCAAGGTTGTCTCTATAAAATAGAGATAACCAAGAATAAGTTTGTCCCACATCGAAAGTGGAACATAAAACATTCAATGATGTCTCTATAAAATAGAGACAACCAAGAATGAGTTTGTCCCACATCGAAAGTGGAACATAAAACATTCAAGGTTGTCTCTATAAAATAGAGATAACCAAGAATGAGTTTGTCCCACATCGAAAGTGGAACATAAAACATTCAAGGATGTCTCTATAAAATAGAGATAATCAAGAATGAGTTTGTCCCACATCGAAAGTGGAACATAAAATATTCAAGGATGTCTCTATAAAATAGAGACAACCAAGATGAGTTTGTCCCACATCGAAAGTGAAATAAAAAACATTCAATGATGTCTCTATAAAATAGAGATAACCAAGAATGAGTTTGTCCCACATCGAAAGTGGAACATGAAACATTCAAGGATGTCTCTATAAAAGAGAGACAACCAAGAATGAGTTTTTCCCACATCGAAAGTGGAACATAAAACATTCATGGATGTCTCTATAAAATAGAGATAATCAAGAATGAGTTTGTCCCACATCGAAAGTGGAACATAAAATATTCACCAAGATGAGTTTGTTCCACATCGAAAGTGGAACAAAAAACATTCAAGGATGTCTCTATAAAAGAGAGACAACCAAGAATGGGTTTCATAAATTCGCAAGCCCATCAAATATATATGGGCTAATACGAATTTCTAGTATTCATTTATTTGTAAAAATTGTTTTTAAATATAAAAAACAATTTTTATAAATAAAAATATTTTTTTTATTAAATTCGATTTTTTTAAAAAAAAAATCGAATTATTGCGTCACCGTGACGATGCCCACTCGCGGGGCAGCGAGTGGGCGTCACGCGTCGAATGGGAGGCCGCCACGTCGCCTCGGCGCGTGGCGGAACGTGTCGTGCCGCGTCTCGCGGGAACGGCACCCGGCACGGCACCGGCACGGAATGGCGACGACACGGGCGGCTGCAACGCGTGCCGCCGGGTTCCGTTCCTCCGGAACGAAATAAGGCACCGCAACGGCACGCGTTGCGGATGCTCTTATTCCACTACACTTAAATTACCATACATGCCCCTCTTAATTCTAACTAGGAGTAAAAATTGCTCCCTCCGTCCCGAATAATTTGTCTCATTTTTTCATTTCGATCCGTCCCACGTAATTTATCTTATTTCACTTTTTTACCATTTTTTGCAGTGAACCTCATATTCCACTAACTCATTCCTACTCACATTTTATTATAAAACTAATATATTAAAGTAGGACCCACATTCCACTAACTTTTTCAACTTCCTTTTTATTACATTTCTTAAAACCCGTACCCTGTCAAAGTGGGATGAATTATCCGGGACGGAGGAAGTGACGATATGTGACTGACTAAGGCCACCCGCAACGCGTCACGCGGGTGGCTCGTAACTCGTCACGCCGGGACGAGACGGGGGCGAGACGCGTTGCAGCGTCTCGTCTCGTCCCCAGCCCGCCGAGACGCCCGTCACAACGAGACGGATGGCGAGCCATCTTGCCACGCGCCCGCGCGATGTGGCGCGCTCCGGCGCCATGCGTGACGCCCACTCGCCGGCCCGCGAGTTGGCTTCGTCACGCTAACGCAATAAATCTTTTTAAAAAAATCGAATTTAAGAAAAAAAATAAAAAATCAAAAAACGGTAATATTTCCATTTTTTATTATTTTTTTATTTCTTTACTCTATAAATACTCATATTTCATCCTCATTTCACACACAAATACACATCAAATCCTCCAAATCATCTCCATTTCCTCTCCAATTTTCATCTAACCTCTCATCACAAAATGTCCGGCGAAGGAAACTCTAACGGTGGCGGCTCCAGCGGGTTTGACATCAACGCGTTCGGCGACTGGGGGCATGTACAATGTCCTGGGTGGTGGTTCTGGTTCGTCGACGCCGGGCACCCAGGGTTCGTCGACGCCGAAGGGGTACCAACCACCCCATTTTGATGTGGAAGCATACGCCCGTCCCTCCGCCCCGAGGTATTCGCGGAGATTATCCCAGATTCGCAATGATATGCCATGTCTTGACACATTTAAACTTGCTGAGTGTCCACTGCTATTCAGTCTGCCTGAAAAACTTCAATCACTTCTTCCCACCTCACATGTTAGCAACTGACCATCCCTTCAGCCTTGATGTTCAGCAGATCACACGGGTAATCTCATCTTTCGTTATTAAAATATACTACTACTGTATTTGAGAGGCTACAATGATTAATGTATATGCATGCAGGTATATTCTGGGACTGTGCAAACATCTGGATTCGCAATTGTCTGTCTCTACACCCTTGTCACCTACTCTTGTCTCTCTGTGGACCATATTCACCTCCTTAGAAACCTATTATTGTAATGTTTGTTAGTACATCTTATCTGTTCTAGCTTGAAAGACAGCATTAAGAGAAATTGTGGACAAGATCAGAAATTTGCAATGTGTGTTTGTTGTTTTTAACTTCAAATTGGAATCGGTTATGAATATTTTATTTTCATATGAATCAGTGTGTTTCATGATACCCTTTCTCGCCTCTCAATTTCCATTCGTTGCACGCTTGAGTACAGGTTTATTGGCTGTCCCCATCCTTTTTGCCTTTGTTTGCTGCTCGGGTGTGCTATTTTGGTTGTAGTCTTCTTGGTGTTTTGCTGTATCGTGTCCTTGTGTGCCATGGGTGCCCTCGGGCTGTCTTGTTACCGTTGTTTTTTTGCTTTTGTTTCGTTGTTGTTTGAGGTGGCTCGTCGTGGCAGGTTTCTGTGAGCTTCTTCTAGCTCTTGTTGCCCTGTTTTGCTGTTGCTGATTTGCTGCTCACCATTGTTTGAGCATGTTTGATACATCAAAAGAAGTGTGTTTCATGATATAATTCTTACATGTGAACTGCAGACTGCATGCAGTAGTGGTGTATTATAGATTAGTGAAATTGATTTATAAAGTGATGAGAGGGAATTTCATGCATTTTGTGTTAGTGTCTTTTCTATACTTTTGATGTTTGGTAACATGATTGGGTTTATGAAAATGGGATACATTGTGTTTGGTTTATTTGTGGTTTTGTAAGAAAAGCAAAATTAGCAGTCGAATTTGGCCCTTGAATTCCATTCCTATCCAGAAGTGCCAAATGGGTGTAGAATAATTACTCAGGATATGAATAATGAAGACAGTGAATTAATAGTGTAAATTTCTGCAGAATTATTGAATATTTGAGGTTGATATGCTAACATACCACATAACAAGGAAAACATGGAATAACAGCCTTTATTACATCAAAAAATACAACTCATTTCGATACTGATCTTAATCAGTATGGGTGTCTCATCTCATTAAGCTGAATGAACTTCGGTGGCTAATCCACGGTCTACATCCCGATAATATACTCAACTTGTGGCTTCTCTGGAAAATTCGAAAGCAGACTGCAGCCACAAACAACACATTTGACAGCAGGATCATAAATTTTGATTCATTACCATGTTCCTCGTTATGCATGTCATTTATACTTATTATCATTCTTGTATAAACAGAACGGACTCCCCATATTAAGAAGACGACGTAGACCAGCAGGCCGCATAAATTTCCTGGAGAAAAGGAAATGATGCAAAAGGTTGCATTGTAACTGAAACATAGAAAATACTGTTTTGTCTTCAACTACAACCTCAACATGCTTCTGATCGATCAAAACAACCCATTGCAAAGAATAAACGACATATTATAAGCAAGAAAAATAAACAGCCATAGATGCTCATGTCACATTGTATACGCGAGAAACTAGTTTGACTCTGAGAAGAACAAAACTACGAGCCCCTTCCTCTAGTTGCCAATCGAAATCATTGGATGCAATTTTGGATTGTAACGACTTTCGTTTTATAAGCAAGCTTGCAACCACAACTGATAAGGAGGTCTCATAAGGTGATTAGATTTGAAATACGTACATCTACAACAAACTGTGTCCTGGAAATAAAAAAGTTTAGTTTAGGAAGAAAGACTCAATATAAAAGAAAGAAAAGGAAAAGGATAAACCAGTAGCTCAAGTTATTGATTATTCTACAGGTATAGAGAGAGAGAGAGAGAGATCAGGGACTATGTCCACAGAGCTATTTGGGGTTGACATTATATAGTCAATTGTGTTTATAGAGAGGTACACAGCTACAAAAAGAAAACATAAACACAGATGAGTTGATGACCTAAAAAAGCAAGGCACTATTAGTATCAGATCATTTCAGTTTCTTGATATTAATTTGGATACAGTTTGATTTGAACTTATAACCCACATGTATCCTTATCACATAGTAATACTATTTTCTCTACACTTCTCCAGTAAAGGGAAGTCAGGAGACCAAGGGGTACTGAATCTAAATAACATATCGCTCAACCGGAAAAAAATAAGTCAATTTCAAATTTGGTTCATGGAAAATAAAAATATCACCTATGTTGGAAATCAAATACTATAGGTTCACACTCATTTAGGAAATCAAATATATTAGCTTTGAAATTGTATTCACGTCCATTTTAGATATAAAATGTGTAAGGCTTTATTTTTTAAATGGGTGCCATGCATAAATTTGCTTGCCTAAATAGAATGTTCTTGTTTAAAATTTTGAAATTGTGACAAGCACGTTCCCATACTACATCACATAAAAGACGCATATATTGGTCAAATGGTGGTTCATGACCCCCTAGACATATGTGAATAGCCTAATTTTAAAAAATAATTAATTAAATTACATATAACATAAAATATAGTAAATTTTAGTATTTATAAAAACAGACTAAACTTATGAATATAATAATAGTATAACAAAAGAAAATGTAATACAGATTTGACAAACTTGGGCTGATAAAATGAGGAATTGAGCTGAATAATTAAGCCCAAACCAACGGGTAAATTAAGCCCAATAACTAGGATTCATAATATACTTTGAATTTCGTAGGCTTCATTTCGCAATTTCAATGGCGTCTTCTTCTCTCCTACTCTCGCCTCTCTCATCCACTACTTCCTTGGACAACCGTGACCAGGCCGCGAGCTCTGCTTTTCTGCACAATCCCAAGCTACTATTCGCAGCTAAGACCCGTAAAAGCGCGATTCGGAGATGCGGATTCAAGTCTCCGGTAGCTCGAAAATCTCTCGACCATATACCCAAACAGTTTCGCCAGGAAAATCTCAAAGATGGCTGTATGTGATGCTCTTCTCTCAGCTCCTTTTCCATATTTTTTATTTTTATTTTTAATTTTGGCGTATTGTTGTGCTTGTTAGCTTTTGTGGGAGGTTCATTGGTAATCCTTGTTCGTTGGAGTTTTTGGGGATTTTTTTAATTCGGAGGCGTGTCTTTGTATGTGTGTGTGTGTGGAGAAGAAAGAACTAGCGGATGTTATGAATATTTTATGTATGTAAGGAAGACTAGAAAGTAGATTCTTACAGATTTTCCCCCTTTTGTTTTCCTCGTGCATCGTGCTCTAAGCTTTTTTTCCAAATTTCAACCGCTAATGAAGCTAAGTGAGAAGAGAAGATGATGTTTACATAACAATAAACGTAATCCAACCTTAGTTAAATGTATTAGCTTCCCAATTGGATAATGGCAAGTTGTTCACATATTAATTTACTGCTAACAGTGTCAATGCTATCTGGTTGCTGCGTAAGCCTACTCTGAGGAAGGTCGTTATTTATAGCTAGGTCCTCTGAGCAGCAAACGTGCTATTTGATGAGATCATCTGTGGTTATTTTCATTTGAGATAGAATAAATTTAGGATAAGTTTGATTTCTATTTCCTAAGTGTAAAGACTGATCCATAGAGTTCAGACCTTGATATATTAGAGCAGAGTGTGCTCTCAGAATCAGTTACTAACATTTCCAATACTGGTTAGTTTTGGTTTGAATTTAGCATTTAGGTAGTAACTTGTGATTAATCGATTAGTTAAATGAAGCTTTTACATGTTAAGACTTAAGACAATAATGATCAGACACATGAGGTCATGTTTTTCTTTTTGTCTATGTGTAGTATTACAGTACTGTGCACTACTTTTGGTTGAGTTCTTTATTTTGAAATTTGAATTACTTCATCATACTATGCTTTGTTGAACAAGCTTTTATATTGCATCAAAATGCCTCAAGAATTCTGCAGCCTGTAACTGAGGTACCATCTCTTTTGTAGTGATGGAAAATTACAAGAATGCGCCTCAGTATCTATATGGCCTTTCACCATCGCAGATGGATATGTTCATGACAGAAGATAACCCTGTCCGTCGACAGTCAGAAAAAGTCACAGAGGTACAAATCTCTGCGTGTTCGCAACACCATATATGTGATATCTCTTTCCTTTCCTTGTTCTTATCGCTGTATTGCATCATATGGCTGCAATTTGCAAGTATCATAGTTATACGGTATGAGGAAACAATTTTTGCTGCTTGAGGAATCTTTCCCCAAGAGAATACTGATTAGTTTTTGTTTATTTAGGAAAGCATTTCATCAGCCTGCAATTACTTGAATAATGGTGGAATGTGGAGCACAACTGGCATGAATGAAAGAGGACCCTCTAAGTATAGCATGAGCGTAAGCATGTACCGCGGAGGGGCCAGAGGAGCTGGAAGGCCTAGAACAGCTCCTCCTGATTTACCATCTTTGCTATTGGATGCCCGGATCGTCTATCTGGGGATGCCGGTAGTGGAGCTCTTGCTTTATTGACCTTGTACACAATACTTGATTCTTTCAAAGTCACATTTCTTTATTCTTACTGTTTGATTCTGTTTGATGCAGATAGTACCAGCTGTTACCGAGCTTCTTGTTGCTCAATTTATGTGGTTGGATTATGACAGCCCAACAAAGCCAATATATCTGTATATCAACTCTTCTGGCACTCAGGTAATCAATAACCACCTGATATAATTTGTTTTTCAGTACATGTGTGCACACACCCAATTGTCTTGTATACAATAGTACTCCATATATATTTTTTATATCTTACATTTTTTTTTCTGGCCTTGTTTGTTTTCCCAGAATGAGAAGATGGAGACTGTTGGATCTGAAACTGAGGCCTATGCAATTGCTGACACTATGGCTGTAAGCTCCTGATTATAAATAATGACTTAAGTTTATGAGTTGACAGTAAGCTTCATGATCCAACTGTGGAGCCTCTGCCTCTTTTAATTGTTTTGTTGGCGCCTGGTGTTTGACATTTCCTCCAACTGTTCTGTCATTAGTATTGCAAAGCAGATGTCTACACTGTGAATTGTGGAATGGCATACGGACAAGCAGCAATGCTTCTTTCTCTTGGAGCAGAAGGCTATCGCGGATTACAGCCAAACTCATCCAGTAAGATATGACCTGTATATATCACTCTGCTTTTTGTTGAGATATTTAGATTTCATATTATGATAGTAATTGTTCATTGTGTCTCAGAGAAACTTTTTTTATTATTACTACTTTTCTGGGGTAGTTCATCATAAGCTTATCTCTCCTTCTCTAGGCTATCATGGACTAACACAATATATAATGTGAGTTGATAGATTGATGAAGTGAATGATATATCGTCTGTGTATTTTGAAGTCCCTAATGATTGATTATCTATGAAGCTAGCTCCTTTTCTGCTCTAGAAAAATATGAAAGTCTTTGGCTTGCTTTTTATCTTTGCCTGGGGCCAACCTCACATTACCCTCAATCACTAAGAGGAAGAACATGCTACTCTCTGTTGCTACTGATTAAACACATGAGTTTTCCAGCTTTGTGAGTTTGTTTCTTGGCTGTTTGCATCCTGTTGGTTTGGCAAACATTTTCAATTTTTATACTTTCATGTAAGTTACAATGGCAATGCCATAGGAAACTGCTTGTGCTTTGCCTACTGAATTGGCTTTGATAGTTGATTTGTTTGGTGCTTTGGTGACTTGTAGATTCCATGCTCACCGTAAACTTGTGGGTTTTTGGTTTTTACGGTTTTACTTCTTGCTGCAGCAAAACTGTACCTTCCAAAAGTAAATAGATCAAGTGGAGCTGTCATTGACATGTGGATTAAGGTCTCTCTCTCTCTCTCGCCCTTTCTCTGTGATAGCTTGTTGCATCCTTAAGGTCATGTCTTCTATGTCCCCTCAGGCAAAAGAACTAGAAGCAAACACAGAATATTATCTCGAACTCTTAGCCAAAGGAATAGGAAAACCAAAGGAGGAGATTGAGAAAGACATCCAACGCCCAAAATATTTCCAAGCACAGGAGGCCATTGACTATGGCATTGCTGACAAGATCATTACTTCTCAGGATTCTGCCTTTGAGAAACGGGTAACATACATAACTCATTATTTTATTTCAGTTTTATTTTTTGTTGTACATAGCAGCGTAGTAAAAAACACACCATTTGTATCCTAACAATGAAATCGCCTATTGTCAGAACTACGAAGAGCTGCTAGCACAGTCGAAAGCAATGAAAAGAGCTGCAGCAAGCCCTCAAGCAGCTCCATCGGGGTTTAGGTAACTTGTGAGATATTTGTGGCAAGGTTGGCATGACAATGCTGTTCTAGGATCTACCACTCTTGATGATGTTGCTGGCCCTTATATATTGCTTGTACTTCACGAAAAACATATGCCACAAGTATTAGAGCTTTAATGCTCATCCTTTACAACTATTGTATTTTGAATCGAAGAAAATAGAAATATAAGATGTAACGACTGATAGTGAAATGTTGTTCGAAAATTGTGTATATGACTCATTTTGCCTATAACCATTTGCAACACTTGAAGTGGGGCATCTTTTGTTTGGTTGTCTGTGAAGAAAATTGTGTATATGATCCATTTTGATTTAAGTATCATTAACATATCTTAATTTACTCCTGTCGTACATGTTCAATTGAAACTAAGCATTTTTTGCAATGTAATCAAATTATGGAATATGGTAGTGAGACAAACAGCTGCGGAAGCAGCATGCTTTAGTTTTTACTAAATCACTTGTCAATTGTATTCGTAGCACACTACAATATTAGACATATTCGTACCATTAAAGACTAGACATAATCGTCCCATTAAAACTAGTCATCAATGAGTAAATGATCACAAAATAACACTCACTCAGGAAACAGCACACAAGCAACTTCACTCTTGCCTAACTCATGAAGCGGGGTTGGGAAGCATTTTTGGCTTTGGCTTGACTTCTACTTCGTTCACACTGCGGACATATATGGCATCTGGCTCATGGCTGCAAAAGTGATCAGAGTTAGAAATGTGAATTTATCGAAACAGGGAGAGAGGGGGAGGGTCCGTTCTCACAGTTTATCTCCTTCTTCGTATGTGTAACTGGATGCGACAGCCAGCAGTCTACCGTCTCTGCTAAAGGACAATGCTGCAATACTTGTCGGATACTTTGTGTACTTCACAATGTAACCAAATAGCAGCGGATAGGAGCAACTTAGTAATCACGTCTTTTGAAACATGGCAATTGAAGTTAAAAAAAATGAGATTGTGTCTTATACCTGATACAGCCTCTTCTTGTTGTTTCCATCCCACATGTTGACATAACCATCACAACCTCCAGTAGCAAAGGTACCATAGCTGCATGCAGCGTTATCAAGCGAAGTTAGAGACTCCGAAAGTTATCTTAATTCATGACTAGCCAAATTTCTAACTTTGTTCTACATGTATGCTTGCCCTTCTCCAACTATAGTGCAAGATGACAGCAGTTTCTACTTCTATTTCCTTTTCTTTGAAAAGTTAACTTTAACAACAGACTCAGCCAAATTAAGAATATGATCAAGTAAGATATACTGATCAAGGACCACAAATTCAATATTTAGAGAGAAAATCAACTTACATAGGGTGAAACGCAATGGCATTCACAGGGTATACAATATCTCTTCCTGCTTCAGACTTCCTATGGCACTTAAATGCATACCTGCAGATGAGAAAATTAACAAGGATATTATGAAACAGTTAAAATTATGCAGCGAAGTGAAACTTCAATAAAGATTATTACACGCTACCAAGATAAAACATTGTCCCAACAGACCAGTTTATAAATAGTCTTGCAGAAAATTAAATTAAGCAAATTGGTTATTTGTTATACGACTACTGTAAAGATAGTGGCACAAAGAACAAGGTAGACATCAAAAGAAAAACAAAATAGAAGTTTTCTCCCAAAGTTATTTAGTCATGTATCTTCAGGAAGTTTTTTCGTATTCCTACATCCTCAAATATGGGGCATTTGATACGTACTTTTTAGATTGCCCTGCCTCTGACAGATCGAAAAACTCCATGGCTACTCGCCCTTCAACAGAGCTAAGAGCATAACCTGAACATCATAAACTTACAGTCAGAAAGAGCAGTTATGAGATTACAGTTTCAAAAAATTTAGTACTCAGTATTATCTATTAACTTAATGTAGAAATATTTAATGTAACTCTTTTCCATAATCCATATGGGATCTACCAAGCAGCATAACTCCATTGTTATAATATAGCAGAGGTTTCACGATTCCTTAGCAACTGTTAACCAACAGTCACTAATAAAATTTGATATTCTATTTTCTGTATAAAGGAATTCAATCTACTTAACAACTGGTCATGATAGCTAAAAAGCTCTGGACCAACAATTCGTTTTACTCCACAGCAATCTATGGTGATAGTAAGTTAAGAAAGCAGCACCTGTCCCATTAGGATAACATCGGACACATCTTGTTTGGTATTTTAAAGAAGATTCCCTCCGTTGTTCAGGTTGAGACATGTTCCGAAGATCATACACATTTACATGTCTTCCAGCAGTAGCAACCACTACGCGGTTGCCCACAACAGACATAGAATATACACGCTCAGGTTGAGTATATGTTCCAACAAGAGAACGATCCTGCCCACTGGAACTTCTTGGATCCCAGCACTTCAAGGTTTTGTCCCAGCTACCCGTGATTACTTGACCTAAAAGAAGATAATGTACATTCGTTAAAAGAAATAGAATTATCCATAGCTCCATGCATCTGCAGTGAACCAAGGCGCCAAGCTGAAGTTGAATATTGGATAATTCAGTCAGAGACTTCTATTTGAAGTATTCAACTTTCTGACTTCTGCACTTATAGTTTGTTCAAATTCAAGAATGGACATATACAACCTCAAGAGCATGTAGTGGATATCAAGTAGCCATATAAGTGCCTCTTTGGCAATCACAGAGTTCAATAAAATTCAAAACTTTATAACAAGCTTAAAAGTATAGGTAGTGGTCCAATGGATAACTGAACTGCATTACATCAACTTGCAAAAAAGGAACGAGATTTCAAATTTTCATAGGCTACAGCCTATGTTGACATGCAAGTACTGGAATATGGATAAGAAAGAAAGTAATACAAATATTTTGCTCAAGTATCATCTCAAATGCACTGAACAAGGGATAAAATAGTAGGCCTTTTATGTGTACATTAGTCTTAACAACTATATGAGCATACATGCAGTTATCATTTTCTCAGTCCTAACCTGTTCAGCTCAGGCAAAATGTGCTCCACAAATAATCAAAATTATTTTTACAGCAAAATAAAAGTCGTTTTTTGTGGAATTCATTAGAATACATAAATGTACGAGAAAATTATAGCTTTAGCTATAGACAAAGAAACAACAAACGGTTGTGATGAAAGACCAACCAGTTGCGTAGGAGTATTCAACACATCGCACAGGCCCATCGTGCCGCCCCAAAACATCCTCCCTGTTGTAGTTAAACACGAGCCTGGAGAATAACAACAACCAGTAGCCACATAAATCAACAGCAACCAAAAAAACTCAAAAGGAACTAAGGTCCATCACACTATCAATCCTTTCATGGAACTAAAATCAATTAAACTAATAAATCCTACCAATTACCTAAAACATTATAGTGTACCATTTTATAACAAATTACCCAAAAAGCTTGCCTAAAAGGAATAAAAATGGAAAATCACCTTCTAACAGTATGGTCAGCAGAAGCACTAAACCCCGAGGTATCATCATGGAAGCAACAATCTAGCACAGCGCCGCCGTGCATAAACTCCCCTCTGAGCGCATTGGCACTAGCATCATACAACCGGACACTCTGATAGATAAGGAAAAATAAATTAAATCGAGATATCAGAACGAAGAAATGCAAAATTAGAAAACGAGACTTCGCATTCTAAGCTTAATGAAATAAAGTGATAACCTTATCCCATGAGGAAACAAGGAGGTGGTCGCTGTGGTTGGAGAACCGGAGGTTGGAAACTCCGTCGGTCGGGGGGCTCAATAGCTCCCTCCCCGTCGAAGGTGGTGGCGCCGCCGTCATGATTACTGCAATTCGCAGTGGGGATTCGGCGGTGAGAGAGACGAAATGGACGTGATTTGATATTTGTGATGAGAGAGAGAGAGAGAGGCGGAGGAAAAGGGAATTCAAATTCAAATCGATGAGCAAAGCTATGTATCCGTTTATAAAACAGTTTTAGGTTTGGCAAAAAAATCCCTAAAAGTGTAGTGTTTTTGGATTTACATCTTCAAATTTTCAATTTGAACACATTAGTTCCCAAACCTTTTTCTGTGAGTATTTACTATAGTTTTCTAAATTTTCATTTCAATCTTTATATTTAAATTACTATAAGCTTTTTGGCATAGATTGGACAAAATAATCATAAATGGTACATGATCATTCACTTTCGCACATAAATGGTAACTGATCTTTATTTATATCGTTTTTGGTACCTATAAATCACATTTTTGGTACCTGGTGCAATTTTCACCCCAAAATACCCTCTAAACAAATTCATTTTTCCATTTGTGTCATAAATGATATTTTGGGCATTGACAAAACTAGTACCAAAAGTGATATTATAATATCTTCTCTCATTCTTCTCATTCTCTATACTATTATTATTAATCAAAATTAATATTGTTATTTTGATGTTATAAATTAATAATTAATATATTTTTTAATATCATTTATATATACTTAATCATAATTATAGTTATAATTATATTTAATTATTATAATAATATTATTGTTATAATAGTAAAAACTAGTAGTAATAATTATTATTTTATATTAAATTAATAACTAATGAATATAGTCTTAATCAAAATTTAAAATTATGAATTGTATTCGTAATGATAAAGAGTTGAATATTTTTAGTTAGGTGTTTCAACCCTAAAATGAGTATAAATAATTTAATTAAAAATATTCAATTGATTTAATTACTTTAAATAATTAATTTAATTAGGTATTTTGTTATTGATTTATATTATAAATGCAATTAGATGTATGTATAAAACACTAAAAAGAAAGAAGAGAAAATAAGAGAAAAGAAACAAGAGGAAACATAAACTAAGGAGAAAAAAGAAAGAAGAAAGGAAGATAAAATACTATAAAGAAATAAGAAAATAAAGAAAAAAGAAAGAAGAATAAACTAAAGAAGAAAAAAAGAAATAAGAAATGAATAAAAAAATCACATATTTGGTTCTATTTAATTGAAATTTCTAAAAATATCATCCATAACAAAAAAAATCACATGTTTGGTACCTAGGGTTATTTTTGTCACGGAGTACCAAAAACGATATAAAATAAAGATCATGTATCATTTATGTGCGAAAGTGAAAGATTATATATCATTTATGTATTTCACTCATTTAAATAAGTCAAGACGCTAGTTTTTTCAAATTTACTTCTTAAAGTATTCAATTTGTACATAGTGTCTTTACAAAAGTTAAAACGTAAAAGCATTTTCAACCACTATTTTCATGTCATTAGTAGTTTCGGTTCATTTTTACCATAAATGATAGATAAATCTCATATTTCATTTACATTTTATTATAAAATTAATAAGACTTCTAAAAGGGGTCTCACGTTCCATTATTTTTTCCATTCACGTCCTTTTATACTTCCTAAAAGTCGACTTAAATGAAACTTTTAATGACGGATGAAGAAAGTAGTGTATATTCATAAAAATGTCAGCACCGTTTCGTGAAATTGTGTTATCTGTCAATTGAGTTTTGTTTTTTTAAATAAGTTTTCACTATATAACACATTAGTGATAATACTAAAATTGATTATACTAGTGGAAGACTTTATTTGGTTTGGTTATGTGGAAATTATGGCACGATTCTGATAGGAACGATATTGTTGTGGCTCGAGAATTATTGTTTACTTAGAGCCAATGATATTAAGAGATTGACGATAAGGAATAGAATTATTGTGGCCCGTCGCGGATGTTCGACCGGATGTCCGTCATTGGAGATGCTCTAATACGCCGGATTGAGTATCCCACAAAATGAAATGTCTAATAATTGGGCTAAAAAACATGTAAGAAAGTAATTATAAATAAATTAAGAGGGAACGTCCACGAAATTAGAAAAATTAAATAAATAGCGAAAGTACAAATAAAATTAATAGAGTTTTGGTTTTTTCAACGATTCGTAACCAAAATAAATCAGGAATTCTCTAATACTGTCGCTGCAATTTCTACACCAAAAAATTTCACCTAAAACCCACTAATCTCAATTTCGATCTGGTTTTGTATCCGCTCTACAGCATGGTGGTCTGCAAATGCCGCAAGGTATATTTCACTGGTTTGCCTTATTATGTAATTTCTGAAATTGATTGAGTTATTGTATATAATTTAATTTGCAATCGGTGGTAGTTTTAGATCCGATCGTATTCGCCATTTCCCCTCATGATATAGGAGATCGTTCGATTTTGTAATTTAGATTGTAGTTTGCGATCGACTAGCTTAGTAGATTCGACCTTGCGTTTTTTCCGTTACTGATATAGTGATAGGCGGTGGAATCTAGTTCTTCGATGGATTTGCGCAATATGGAATCAAATTGCGCAATACAGTTATATATGGATTTACTGATGGTGTTTTTTTTGTTCCCGATTTTTGGAAAGCTCATGAGTTTTATCTATTTGGTTTTAGGCGACTAAGTTGTATTGCTTCGTCCACAAGGTGCCGGTGTGTGGGGAATGTATATGCTTTCCGGAACACCAAATCTGTGTGGTATGATTAATAACAATTCATCGAAATTCAGTTTTGGAGAAGTATTGCCTGTGTAGCTGTTAAACAAACATGTTGTTGCATTTAGGTGCGTACTTACTCGGAGTGGGTAATTGATGGAGAATATGATTGGCCTCCTAAATGTTTCCATTGTCAAGCTGATCTTGCAGAAGGGAATGACCCTCAAACTGCTCGATTGGGCTGTTTGCGTATGTCTTCATGCTTCCTTATATTCATATTCAAATAAGTTTAGAGGGAAAAATGTTGTGGCTAGCTATGCATCTAACTTAATGCTTGGAATGTGCAGATGTGATACATTCAGATTGTTTAGTTTCGCATGTTAAAAGTTTTCCTCCACAAACAGCTCCTGCTGGATACGTATGCCCAGCCTGTTCTACCCCGGTACGTTCTGCTTATGGAAACACTTGGAATGTTCAGCTCCACACACTTGCTTTTTTTTGCTTTCCTTTTGACAATGTTATGGTGTTACAATAAGTATATGTTTTGCCAGGGATTGGGAGGTTTATGTTCCGAGGATGAGATTAATGACTTTTGAAATCCTATTAAATAGTTTAGTGTTGTGTTTGTTTACAAATGTTACCTTTTACCTTAAGATCCAGTGGGGACAGGAGTAGAAGAACCTATTTTTGGTTAAGATTACTCTGCCAACACGGCAACACCTCCTTACTGTTTCTGTTCATCTAATCAAGATCATAGATTAGGTGATCTTAAAATTAGAAACACCTACCAAGCACATGGTATGTAAGGAGTCAGGAGTGTCACAGTCTTAAAATTGGAAACTAGGTTTTATATCATTCATATACTGACAAAGTAACTTGAGAAATTTGAAAATATGTTTATCTAACTCTATAAAACCTTGGGTAGGAGTATTTTACTTCGTCTTACTGGATTTGGGATGGAATGTCAGATTTTGCTCTGCTATCTATGATAATCTCTGGTGCATCTGTGTTCCTGAACTTAGTCCATAGGATCTTTACCGCTTAGATTGTTTGTAGGTATCTTCCCTTTAGACCATATACTTTTTCATAACTGATGCTCAACTTTTTACAGATATGGCCTCCGAAAAGTGTGAAAGATTCAGGATCACGCCTCCATTCAAAGTTGAAAGATGCAATTATGCAGGTTGTATAATCATTGTTCTATTTTTTGGTTGCATAATTTTGTTACTTATAAACTGTTAAATCTCATATCTGGTTTAGAGAAGTTACTTAGTACGGAGTACTTTGGTGTCTATCTCTCTTGACAAAAGCCATGGCTCATGCATTCTAGATGATCTATTTTTTATAGTAAGAAACACTCATGTGTCACTAAGTGCTTCTTGGATTTGTGGATACTTTTGCTATGATCTTGTTCCTGCATTGTGAGACCCAGCATTGGGTTGAACAATATCTTTTGTGGAAACTGTTATATTGTGTGTTTATGAATCTTTTGGTTGCTTATTTTATTATTTATAGAATTTGGTTCAATTTTCTAGGTGCTCTCTTCTTCAATTTAAATTTTCTTTTGCGTAGTGGATTTACAGAACTTTGTGCATATAAATCAGTTGGGAACTTTCACTCTTCTTTTTAATGCATGCTCTTCTCACATCTGATATACATGATCTCTCTTGCAGACTGGTTTGGAGAAGAATGTATTTGGGAACCACCCAGTACCACACCAGGGAGCAGAATCCCGTAGTCCTCCACCTGCATTTGCTTCTGAACCCTTGGCACACACCTCTGATGTTAAAATTCCTGCTTCTACTGAAAGACCTGAAAATCTGGATATTTTGGAGATAGATGGATATGGCTCTGGGACGTCATCTTTGCCCAATCATGGACCCGACTTTATGAAAAACACAAGTCCCACTGGTGTAAGATATTTTTATGCATTAATTGTTTTGTAGCTTTCACTCTTCACCTCCATGTCTTGTGTGGTTTGCATCTGGCTGGTTTTGGGTTTCTCAAACGTTTTTTTCCCAGCCTGGTGCAACCACACGAAAAGGTGCTATGCAAGTGGAGAGACAAAACTCAGAGGTACCATACTATGCCGACGATGAAGACGCAAATAGGAAAAAGTACTCTCGAAGAGGTGTGTTGAAGTTATTTATTGCTAAGATATTTGACTAAAATACAAAGCAATAGAATGGGAAATAACTAGATAGGAAATCCTTATGCTAACCTAAGGCCATGCACAACCTGCTCGTTCATGCAACTTGGTCCAGCCCCGAACCCTGCTTCATAATATTCTCACCCTGGCAAAATCAGCACCTTCCTTGTCAAACTCAATCTCAAACATATGACTTTCCTAGAAGCCATTTTGGTTGGATATTCCTGCCTTTTACAAACTCTAGTTATTTCTAAAGATGTTGATTTGTTCAGTTTTCATTCTACTATATCTGGAACTGAAAGCAACAATTAAACATACTACCTTGTTACTTATGATTCTTGAAATCAAGGGTTCCAATCAGGTTCAGTGAAATGAAAGAATAAAACAATACTTGCATAGGTAAAGATTTTTTTTACTTTTACAGATACACTAGTTTTCAACTCAAATCTAGATTGATTGTCCATGTTTGGATATATTAGGTGATATGTTTTCTATCCTCAGTGTAAAATCAAATTAGTTTCTGCCAGGTGCGACTTATAATATTCTATATTGCACAATGCTAAATCAGGTGTGTGGAATTATGAAATGTAGGTTCATTTCGCCATAAGTTCCTCAGGTCATTGCTGCCTTTCTGGTCCAGTGCATTGCCTACTCTACCAGTGACTGCGCCACCAAGGAAAGATGCATCTCATGGGGATGATGGCCCAGAACGCCGTACAAGGCACCACAAGACTTCACGAATGGACCCAAGGAAGTTGCTCTTAATTTTAGCCATCATGTAAGATATTATTACCTGCAGTTGTTTCAGTTGGTTCTGAAAATTTATTTGGAAAATTTCATCTATAATTCTTTGCATATTTTACTTTTAACAGATATTGCCTAGGAATGGTAGTTCGATAGCTTGGTCAATAAGATTGGCAGATTGTTTTCAAATTTTAGCTGATTTGAGTTTTTTTCTTTGCTTTCTTTGCTTCAGTTATGAGCATGAATTCATTTACAAGCTTTTTCTCGTTTGCACAGGGCGTGCATGGCGACAATGGGTATTCTATATTACAGAATTGCACGTGGTCTGGGTGACGAATTGGGCGATGATGAGCCACAATGATCAACCTTTGAGAGTGAGTTATTCAGGCTATAACACAGCCGATGAAGGACCTTTGTTAATTTTATGGTTTTTGTAGAAAACACAATCTCCAAGATGTGATTTTTGGTCTAAGCAATATTCGATTTCGTAACCCTCTCTCCCGTGATCTTGTTTCCGGATTGTGTAGCTAAAGTACCATTGACGAGTTCAGAGCAATGTAATCGATTGAATTGTACCTTTTATATGGGACACTGCTTTGAGTGATTTAAAACTTCAGTCACAGTATTGGGCTTAGAGCATCGGCAACCCAAGTATTATGTGCACTACAATGCTTGCATAAGATTCTTTCATTTTCCCACTTAAGACATCTTTTTTGTTTCAAAAAAATTTAATTTTCAGTATAAAAATCACAACAACAATATGATAGTAGTATTAACTTCAATATAAATCTCAGCACGCTTACACGGACTTAAACCAAGCAATTTAACCATCATACATCCAAAATCTGCATAAAACATTCCCACAGAGAAAAAGAAAAGAAAAAGGTCCACACAAAATCCTAGTTTTCAACAATATTATTTTAATACAAGACTCATTTTGTGAATAACAAGGTGCCTTTCCTTACATCAAGAAAAGGGTTTGATGCATCATCTATTGTATACAAAATGCTATCTGCTAAAATGTACACAGTTCGAACCTATCACCTTTCTTTCTTGTTCACCAAATACATTTTGAGGGTTAAATTTCATAATCCCAACAAAGTTTTACTAATATATATAACTCTGTTACCCTTGCGCGCCAATGCCTATTCTCCATCTTCAAGCACGCTCTTCATTTGCATGACTTACAACTTCGTTTTGGCTGTCTAGCGGCATGTATTGCGCCATTATAGCCCGTATCTCCGAGTCCATATACGACTGGCAAACATCACACAAGAAATTATATCATGTTAATGACTTTGAAGTGCCCTACCTAACTAGTAAACGCCATGTTTTTGCTTAGCCAATCGTGAATCCATGAACAATATGAAACAAGATCATATAGTGATATGTTTAGAAAGCATACCCTCAGCCTATATCTGTACACCAGATATGCTCCACAGGTAGCCATAGCCAATCCGAGAAAAATGACCCAAACAGCAGTCCATGCAGACCTGACCTCGGTAGCCCTCTTACCTGCACAAGAAATGTAATTGATGAAAAACAGACGAATCAAAGTGAACCGGCGACTTGACAAAAAGTTGAAAGTGGACTGACTTATGCAGGTATCATGGTCCCTGATGTACAACAGGTCTCTGCTACAGGTACACTCATAACTGCCCCAAGTATTCTTGCAACTGCATTCAGGGCACTGACATGCCTTCTTCTCGCTACATTCATCAATATCTGTATGTATAAAAGAAAATCAGCGAAGGGCAGAATTTTCTTCAAGAAAACAGTGGACAGTCATATAGAAAGTGATGATCTTTAGCCTCATGTCCACAAATCTTTCAATTTGTAAGCAAGATTTGCCCAATAGTCATATCCGATTCTCAGTTGATGACATAGTATTCCATGCCATCCTCCACTTCCTAAATATGTTCCATAACAATAGCAGAAAGGAATTGCAGATGCATCAATCTTGTTAATGAAAGCAACCAATTAATGTGTTTTCATGTGTTACATTGTAACTAGCATCCTTCATGAATTGACTTAATAATAAAAACCTTTAATAGTATTGGCAACCAGAAGGGCTTAGAAACTATGGCTTTGCTTTGGTCATGTTTCTTGGCATCAGTTGTAATTTTTTCACTGGGCCCACTTTATATATTTTTCCAACCATATTACATACTACTACTACTACTACTATTTTTCATTTAGAACCATACCTTTACAATGAACCCCTCATTTTCTAAAAAAACACTTCATAATATTTATATACTATAAAAGCAGAGTCAATAAAATTCCCAATTTCCAATACAATCATCTTAAATGCATGATCCTCTTCATAACAAAATCAATACAACCTTCTAAGCTCAGCCATGTACAATGGAAACTTGATATATGAACAAATTTAGGATCATCACTCACCCAAGATATTTAATGAAGTTTGAGCTGGGCTGAGAAGACAAAACTTGCAATATATCTTATTGATGCATTTTGGAGATAGTAATTTTTTCATTTGGCAATTCAGTTAAGACTAGTGGAAGTCACGTTTCGGCAGCTTACCAGTGAAGTGCTAGTTTTTAATATAATGGAACTATATAACAATACTAAGTACAGTGGAGTTATTCTTCACGCACCGGACACGTGAAAAATGCGCCGGGAGGGACACAAAGGTATAACATATATCCAAAATACGTAAAAAAATCAAGGTATCTTACCTTCACAGCTTTTGACACCATCACCTTTAAATCCTGGAGGGCATGTGCATTTCCCATCATCATTATCCTGTTAAAACGGAATGCCAAAAAGTTTATATTGGACCAAATAATTAATTTTGGAAATAATAACTAAACATCATAAGAAACCAACCACACAAGCAGAGAAAGTGATCCCATTTTTAGTGTCGTGCCAGCATCCACCATTAGTGATTTTGCAGCGCCCAGGTCCACTTGCTGCATAAAATATGGGAAAAAATTATGACAACTAGACAATTATCTCCAAACAGCTTAAGATATTTTTGCAAGGAAATAAGAGTTTGGTCTCCTAATTCTAGCGGATAAATAAAGATGTGAAGTGGTCTACCAAATATAATTCCTACAAACAAGAGCTATGGTTAAAAAATATACAGAACTAATTGTTCTATTTTTGCACTAGTCCATTGATTTACAAGATGATGTGAGTGAGCATCTAGGAGAGAATTATATGCCTTCAACACTAGTATCAGAATCCACATGGAAAGCACTGTCATAATTTATGATTTTAATAAAAAATTAGAAGTGCTGGCATGCAGTTCTATGTGGCTTTAAATATGGGACGAAACCTCCACTTTACTTACCAACGCAAGAGCTATAGCCATCTCCCTTAAACTGCACGCCATTAACTACTGGGCATTCACACACTCTTCCTCTAAATGTATCCTGGATGTGCGTAGAATAGATGTTAGAAATTAGCAGCCTCTGCAATGATAAAAATAATTTTGGTCAAGCACCTTGCAAGCAGTAATATTGTTTGATTTGTCTTCCCAACAGCCACCATTGTTATCCAAGCACTCATTTGTTTCTACGTCTGCAGTTACCAGATCAATTAATCCAAGTTGTAGATGTGAATGGCCGCTTTCATTATGGCACGATTTACTCTCAAAATATCTTACCACCACTTAAACAAACAGATGGCTCTGTAGTTTCCTCAAAACCAGCACATAAAGCCTTCAATACTGCCCCTTTCTCCAATTTTCCTGTACAGCAGGCACATTAGATAATTATAATATGAGAGGTAATTATATTAAGCAGTGAGCATACCCCGATATTGCCGATTATTCACCACAAGGGTAGGCAATATGGTTACGTCACCGCGTGAGCCTTTGCCAACCTGCAGGACTTGTACTTCTCAGAAATTTTACACAATCATCTCCAAGACAAAAAGGTGGTGCAAACAAAATTTCTGTTTTACTTCAAAACTGTTTCCAAACTTTGTTGTAATACTTACCTGAGCATCCTGCTCTTCCTTCAGAACCTGATTGTCCGAATCAGCCTCAGGATCACCCATGCATTTTTTAATTTTTTTCAGATCAAGCCCTGATTTGCAAGAAACAGTACATGAGTATTCCACAACAAAGGCATGTGTGTTAATGAGAAAGACATAAGCAACCACCTAATGATTTGATGACACCCTCAGCACATTCGTTATTGTATTTCTTCTCTTTCATGGGGCATCTAATTTGGAAATCTGTAACATAATCCCACCATATCCAAGGCTTTTTAGTTTCATTGGCAACCCTGAACACACATAGCTGCCTCAAGTTTTCAATGACGACGTCTTTTCCCTCGTAACCTGTGCTGAAGTCTTGCTCGGGATCTGGAGTACAATACCTTCCATGGTTGATGCACTGCGACTTGCACTGTTTGCTTATGGTAAATGCCTGCGGGCAATACCATGTGATATAATGTGGTGTAAATTGAGTATAACCAGATTTCTCGAGAATCTGAGCTGCACCCTTAAAATCCTTCACAAACTCCATCAGCATATCACACTTGAATCCACACTCATCGTTGCTGTTAGTCCACAGTTCATATTCAACCCGATCATCGGGATGGGGAACAGCTTCTCTCCAATCAAGATTCACATTCACCATATCACCTTTATTGATTGCCTCCTTCAACTTTTCGCCAAAACTTTTATCAATCAATGCAGATGGAATTGTTATGTTCGAGATGTACTTTTCAGCTCTAGATTTCTCTTCAGGTGAGTCCATTGTGATCAATGCTTCATCAATGTAATCAGCCACTAAAACTGCAGCCGCACCAGCATTTTGGGCATTCCAAACCTTTAAAGCAAAAAAACATTCTGCAGTGGACATGAAGCATAATAAATAACAGCAGAATTGAGTCTAAAACAAAGCGTGAATCCATCACAGAAAAATGATGAGAAATTATGCTTTTAGCCCACCAACCAGACAATGTAAAAACAAAATTCCAAATCCATCCTAGAAATCAAATCAATAACATGATATGTCAACTAACTAAATAACCATCCTAAGAAAAGAACTGTCAAAATCAGATTGATTTAAAAATCAATAGAATAAGCCGAAAGGGAATCGTTCCAAACTAGGGATATTGCCTATAAATAACAGGCTTCAAAGCAAAATTAGAAACCAAGTAAGCTAACAAAAGAAGGCATCTCACTATCTCGGTAAAAGTTTACACAAAAACAACATCAAATTAGGCCTCTTTATCATCGTCGTCAAAAGCCCCCTTTGACTACTGGAGATGCCGGTCACAGCTTAACATTAGGTGAAGAAAGGACCGTACCTCCACGATCGAGGAGAACAAAATTGGGCATCGCTCCAGCTTTAGCCTTGAAAGAAATCCCAAAATCATCGCATCCTTTCTGATTATCCTTCGGATACACAACAGCTCCAGCCATGCTTCCACCGTATTGTGGAATCCCGAAATTACCGATGGCGCTATCATGATTGCCCTTTACGCTATCTGGCGACATGACCTTCAAACTGTTCTTCTCCACCACGAAACGACCCACCACTGATTCTGTGAAAATCAGCAACGCAACTCCAAGCAAGAGTGCGGCTTTTAGTCCCCGAGAACACCCCATTTGATCGGATTTGCAGAATAATCAATGGAATTGGAGATCAGCTGAATTCTCCAGATATTTCTGGGGTGTTTTTCTTGCTTTGTATGACTTCTGCGTGTTAAATATTGACCGGTAGACTTAAAGAAGAAGATTGAAAAATCTTGAAGAGTGACAGTGAGTTTAGATTAGCAGTTGTGACTATTTTTAGTGATCAAATTCGTCATTTTGCTGCTTTTATTTGTTGTTTGAGAATGAGGCGTGCGTGAACGTGTTGATTAAGAAATTAAAAATAATATTATCGGAGAAAATAAGAAATTAGTTTGAGAAACAAAATTATCTAGGTTTGGTTTAGTTTGAGAGTAAAAAAATATTAAATTCAACCTAATAAATTGTCGGTTTAGAGTTGTAGCGGTAGATGGATGGAAAGCGATAAATGCATAAAATATGACGCACAATATGTAGAGGTGATTAGAAACCAACATTTTAAATATACTATTTAATCACAATATGATAAGTATTACGTATATAAAACACTCTATCTTTTAAAATTATATGATGATATCAATTTCACTCAAATTCCGATCCTGAGATTGATAATGAGTCTTAGTTGTGTACTATAGGGTCAATTTCACTCGATATGATCCTGCATATGTATATTTAATTTAAGACAAAGATTATTCTTATGCCTTTTTCTACAAAAAATGCATGAGCTCATTGTGCGAAAAAAACTACTCCACTACCTTAATTTAAATGTTATGAATAGTTATTGATATTATGTACATACAACTCTGCTACTTAAATATACAACTATGCTACTTAAAATATATTTATATGTTACTACTATATTTTATGTATAAATTCAAGATTTGGAACTTATATTTTTTTTATCGAAATATGAAATATATATTAGTATGATTTATAAATTTTACATGTATAACAAATTCAAAAATTCATCATCATTCATTCATTTATTAACATATAGAACCAAGTCAGCGTTCAGTCATTCACCACCCAAAACATAAAATTAGCCATGCAAAATATCAAAATAACCAAAATATTAAGTACTACTTAATATTCAATAATTATTTAAACTTTAAATCATGGATCAAATCTTGAAAAAGTACTGTGTAAAAATACTACTCCAATATTAGATAGTCAATATTATTCAATTTAACATTAAAAACGAGTGGCACTTAATCTTTAATACTTTATCTGTTCCATGTAACATTACTTATTTTTTCGGGTATTAATTTTAATAAGAGTTAAAGTATGCTAAGATCAATGGCAGATGTCACGCTTAGTTTTTTTATAAACATTATAGAAGGACAAAATGAATAATGTTTAAGGAATGAAGCAAGTATTTTGTTAATTTAACATGATTTTTTTGTAAAAAAAATGAAGCATGTTCTCATACTAAATTTAGGTCAATTATAACTATATATAGTGACTTTTTTATTTTACAGAAAACAAGTATTTTTAAATCTTTAATATTTTTATTTCAAATAGCTAAAAAGATAAGAGAAATCGCTAGAAGGAGGGCTTGAACCTCCGACCTTGTGGTTAACAGCCACACGCTCTAACCAACTGAGCTATTCCAGCTAGATGTAATTAGTTTTATTTATAATATATAAATCTATTCTCTAAATCATTTTGGAGAACGTCATTAATATTTGGGCACGTCCGATTTTCTATGCATGAAAGATTATGTATTATTAAAAACAAGTGATGGAATATATCCATGATCAAAGATCCATCATAATCCATTGATTAGGGATAAACTGTCATTATTTAAAAGACGGAATTTTTTCATCCGTGAGCTTTGTTAAGGTATTAATTTTGGTATGTAATATTTGAAATATGTTCTGATTTTCGAAGTCTATGAACTTCAATTTAACATTTTTGAGCTACAATTTTATCGTTAAACTATTTTATGGTGAAAATACCCTCAAGACCATAAATGAAAATTATGTCAATTTACTATCTTCTTCATTAAATATTGACATAACATTTTTTTGGTCCGAAAACTTTGCCAAAATATCATTTTTTGTGTAAGCTTTAGTTTCTTCTGTGATTCGATCCTCGTGAGCCTTTCTCTTTCATCCTCTATCACTGTTCAATAGAATATAATCTCACTTTCTCTCTCCCTAATTCATGGAGCTTTGTTACCAAGCTTAATTTCTTAACTGTTGATCACAAATCTCTCTCTGGAAAAATCTCAATTCTTTAGCAAGATTTCTCAGGAAGTTGGATTTGAGTAACAATTTGAAGGAAGTATTGATGAAATTGCCAGTTTGTTGTCTTTAAAGAAGGTAAATCTTGAGAAGAATAATCTTAATGGCTCGATCCCAAATTTAATTGAAAAACTTCTAAGTCTCTTAGTTCTAAACCTGAACAACAACAGATTTCGTGGTGTAATCCCTCATCTCATCGGAAACATCACCTCTTTAAACTACCCTGAATAGGTATGTCATGTTGGGTATCTGCGGATACCCGATCCCGAATTTCCCAAAATCTAGTACAGTACATGATACTCGATCCGATTTTGATTTCACGTACCCGAATACCCGACTCGGGTATCCAGTCCCGAATAATCGGGTATCCAGTCCCAATTTCAATTTCGATTTTGACTTTTTTTAAAAATATTAACTACAAACTTTTAGAAATACTAACATGTAGTTCGCATTAATACAAACTTGAAATACTTCAGTATTCAAGAGAAAATAACTACAAACTTTTAAAAATACAAAATTCATAAGTTACCCATCACAATTATCCTAATATTTAATTACTTAAATTTTTAAAAATTAGAATTAATACATTATTTTAAAACCCTATGAGTCTATGACTATGGGCAGTTAGAAATTAGAATATAAACAGACAATTGGGTACTTAGGGTTGTAAATAAGTAAGAATATCCCACTCCCTCTGCCACTATTACCTACGCAAATTAGAATAAATACATTATTTATTATTTTTAAAAAAAATCTGATTATTCGGGTATACCCGATCACTATTACCTCCGCAAATTAGAATAAATACATTATTTATTAATTTTTTTTAAAAATTAGGTATTCGGGTATACCCGATAGGGTATCGGGTAACCCGACATCCGAAAATCCAAAATTCTCAACACCCAATCCCAATCCGAAACCCGATTTTTCGGATTTCAGATATCCAATACCCGATATCCATTTTGACAGGCATAACCCTGAACAATCTCACTGGAGAATTCTCACTTTCTCAAGGAATTAAAGCTCGTACTAAAATTGATATTTTGACAAAGTTTGTGGAAAAAAGATGTTATCTTATTTTAATGAAGAATAGAAAGTAAATAGACTGAAATACCTTTTCATGGGCTTAAGGGTATTTTCGTCAAAAAAATTTGAAATAGTAAAAAAAAGCTCAAATAATACTTAAATAAAAGTTTATAGACCTTGAGGATATTTTAAATATTACATACCAAAATTAATACTTTCACAAAATTCACAGACTAAAAAATATTCCCTCTATTTGAAAATGAAATATGTTTTTGACATAAGATGACAAAAATAAACAAATGGTGTTACGAAGGAAGCACTTACCAAGGCTACAATCTCGAGTTATAGCAAAATAAGTACAAGTAAATCACAACTTAACTTGTAAAGAACTAATGAGTTACAATGGATAGGCAGAAAGTTTTGAGTTATTATATTTCTCTTAATATTATTTTGATATTATTAATTCATGAATTATTATTTAGTACTACTATCTGACTTAAAAGCTATATAAATTCCAAATTTAATTCGTTATGTCTTCCGTATCTAAATCCAAAATAGAGTAGTAAAAGAATGAATTCAATTGATATTGTTAGGTTTTAAAAAACAATTTCTATTAAACCAATATCCCATCAACTGCATGACTGTTTATGTTAGGCGTTTCATGAAACGGCATCGTTTTTATCCTTTGTCTTTTCCCTTAATTTCTCTTTACCCTAATCAATTGGGCATCTTTTTCCTGAGCTTGTCGTCCCCAATCCAGAATTTTCAGGTTCTGCACCAAGATTCTCCTTCTTCCGCCGCCGCCGCCGCCGCAACCGCAACCGCAACCGCGTACTTCCACTTCGTAGTGAACTAGGATTTGAAAATTGGGGCGATTTTACATACGCTTTTTCTCAACTTCGCCACTCTTTTCCCTCTCGATTTTATCCAGTGGTTATTCTCCGCTTCCTTTTGTTCCTGGAGCTGCTGTGCAGAGGAATTGTTACGGTGAAGGAGAGCAGAAGAGGAGAGGTTGATCTCCGGTGACTAAATTGTAGAGCTCGTTACTGCACAATCACCGGCCCTAATTGAACACTTAGCTTCCTCGTCGACCATTAACCGAACGCCCCCACTATTTTCCTTCCTCTCTACCTACCAACCTTCTCTACGCTGACAGCGAAGGGAGTTAGTGGGAATGAATTTAGTGAT
This sequence comes from Salvia splendens, assembly GCF_004379255.2. Taxonomy (NCBI): domain Eukaryota; kingdom Viridiplantae; phylum Streptophyta; class Magnoliopsida; order Lamiales; family Lamiaceae; genus Salvia; species Salvia splendens. Next base: position 3,544,709 of record NC_056038.1, read on the forward strand.
GAACAACCACCACCCCAATTTGGGGCCGGTTTTACTAGATCCGTCGCCGATGGGAATCATCGGCGAGAGCTTAGGTAAGCCGTCTATCTATTTTTCGGCTACTGATACTCCTTACCTCGCACCTCGCCTAGGACACGTCGTTGTTGGAAAATTCCCCCTCTCAATCCCCACCTCCCAACATATCCAAAACGCTTTTGCTAACATGAATTTTGTTGGATGTTCATGGAAATATTTAGATGATAGGCATGTTCTCATTGAACTGTCTGATTTTACTGACTATGTTAACTTGCTTAATGGACCTAATGGCATACCTGTGTGGTTCATTGAACAACATCCTATGCGTGTGTTTGAATGGACAACTGAGTTTGATCTGTCATTTGAATCCCGTAATGTTGCTGTTTGGTGTAGTCTATTTGCCTTGCCTCTGCGTTTCTTTGATACTGCCACCCTATTCGCAATTGGTAGAATTTTTGGCAATCCTATTAAAATAGATCACGCGACTATCACACGCTCTAGAATATCCTTTGCTAGAATGTGTGTGGAAATAGACATATCCAAACCACCACCAAAGAAGTTTGTGCTTGATATTGGTGGACGTGAAATCACCCGAAGGGTGAAATGGGACAAGATCCCTCTGTTTTGCATGGATTGTCGAAATGTGGGGCATTCAAAAGTGACATGCTGCAAAACTTTTAGGAAGAAAAGAAAAAGACCAATCCCTCTGTTTCGCATGGATTGTCGAAATGTGGGGCATTTGAAAGAGACATGCTGCAAAGTTTTTAGGAGGAAAAGAAAAAGACCAAAGAGAGACTATAACAGAGCTGTGCAAATGCCCACTGATCAAACTACAAGAAGAAAACCCACCAGATCTGCCTTTACAGGAGCCACGGATTTGGGTATTGGTATACAATGTGAGACGTTGCACGGTAATGAAGAGGACGACTTCATGCTACCAAATCCACTGCGACCTAGGATTATGAGGTCCCTTCTTGTGCAGTGGCAGCCTCCAGATCATCCCTGGGTCAAGCTTAACACTGACGGCTCCTTTGCCGCAGGATCGGGGCAGGCAGGAGGAGGAGGACTGGTGCGGGATTCAGACGGCATGCTCCTTGGTGCCTTCTGCACCCCCCTCGCCGCTACTTCAGGCTTTGAAGCGGAGCTTCTTGCTCTATGTCAAGGTTTGTTGATGGCAAAGGAGCAGGGGGACCATGTTTGGATTGAGCTTGATGCGGCTGCTATTGTCACCATGCTTAAATCGGGGAAGCAAGGCCCAACAGCTCTCCGACACACAATAGTTCAGATCAGGCTCCTCCTTCGGCAGATTCAATACAAGATCACTCACATACCCCGTGAAGGCAATCGCGCAGCAGACTTTTTGGCAAGCAGAGGGACCCAAACCTCTGACCTCACTGTTTATGATCATATTTCTGCGCCACCAATTCTGAAGGCACTTGTTAGGATGGACCAATGGGGTTATCCTAACCTCAGATTTAAATTTGAGGATGGGTAAGAGCCCCCCATCGCTTTGTGGCATCTGGGTATATCATGTTTTCTGTGGGGGATTGATCACTTTTGGGTCGTCCCTATGTATATTTCTCGTAGTCGTGGGGGATTTCCCACTTTATTTTGTTCCTATGCATGTTTGCTACTTTGTTTACCAAAGTTGTAGAGTTGGTTGGTGACCCGCCATCCTTGGAAATAGTAGAAGGTTGGTATTTTGGTATGATCATTCTCTTAACTTACTGTTGCCCCATGGTTTCCCATGCGTAACCTTTATAATTCATAGTAAACTTTTTTGAAGCTTTGAGCCAACTTGTGATGCTTATCTAGATCCTATCCTATTCTTCTGCTGACTGTTAAGACATATCTTCCCTCTCATTAGCAATTTCTCCAGTAAGAGTTTTCTATCTCATTTATAGAAGGAAGAGGACAATAATAAAAATAGTCTGCAATTATCATTGAGATATTACAATACAACACAATAATCTGCATTAAAGTTTAGCAAATAGAGTATCTATGATCTGGTATCTTCTAAATGAGCATCAACGAGAATAGACTTCTCAATTTCTCCAGCAGCACAAGTCCTAGACGATTGAGATAGATAAGCTTCTTATTCTCTTTCCATACAAAGATGGTCAAGAAATTAGGATACTGAGCTCAAACTTGTATCTACTGAAAGTTCATTTTTAATACTATAAAAGCTTTGATCTATATAGCCATCTGTGGTGAAAACATGTCATCATATAACTAATATCAACACTTAGCAGAAGTGTTTGTTATCGTAGGGTCAAACAAAGGCAGCTGTACTTTTAGATAGTTCACTGGTCACGGGTGTATGTTGAGGTTTCATCTCATTTGTAATGGTAATTCCTCACCAGGAAATTGTCTGCTAGATATGTAACTTTCAACAACGAAAGTCACATGCTTGGCTATGTGTGCACTGGGTGAGTCTGTGTAAGCATTTCTTGTATCTGTTTGTTAAGAACGGAAAAGTCGGAGAAGTTTTTTCTTTCCTGAGCTAAATGAAATTCCCCAAAGCAACACTATTGTTGTAAGCTTTTCAAACCAAAACTTTGATGACTGCTCGATCGATCCCTGCATCCAGATCAGTTGTAGGATGTATCAGGAATATTTAACAAGTTCAGATTAGTTCTGTGAATAGCAAAGTCAGTAAGCAGTTACAGAATCTATTCAATGAGTTAGTAGGATTGAAGTCAGATTAGTTAACAAAATTGAAAAGCGGATTTCTCATACGATTCTTGTAAGTTGTGACTTGTATTAATAGAAAATACCTCTCTTTTCTATTCTCTTCCTATTTGTTATTTATTATTCATATTGTGAAATTCTGATGCAATAGTTTCTGTTGATTTTTTTCTATCATGCCATTTTCTTCTCTAGCATTCTCTGCCTGATTTTCTTCTATTCTACCTTCAATCACCTCTTTTCCTTAACTTGGTTCTGGATGGATCTGCTAATGAAAACTCATGTTTTAGCCGCATTTATTCTTACAGTCCTGACTACATTCTCCTCGGATTAAAGGGTGCACCTCCTAAATTTCATTCTCGTTAGAGTGTTTCTTCTAATTCTAGTCAATATCTCATCCTGAAATTTTGGTTTCTTTTCTTCTCAGGTTACTAAATTATTCTAATTAGTAATATCTGCTTGGGCGTGTCTATCACTTTGTTACATCTCCACAACTGTGGTTTGTTTAGCTTATTTACATCAGTTTCAGATCGAAGCTAGAGCTGTGCACCTGTGTTTGGCCTCTTATTCTGTTTGTCCAAGGCCACGAATCCACTATATTGTCCAATTACACACCCCAAATCCCTCATCCCCTGCTGTTTTGGCCTCTGTTTCTGCTATGACCCTTCTGCAGCGTTAACCAAAGTTAAGTCTCACCTGTAATAAGTTCGTCCTGTATACTAAAACCCTTGTTTCTGATTTTTCATAGTTGATTTCTTGAGCAGTGGGCTGTAATAGGTAGTTGAACTTGCACTGATGTCCCCAAAACAGCATTCCCAGTTAAGATATTCAGGTTCTTCTAACAAACTGACACCAGCAACCTCTATGATCTCATTAATCGTAGCAATTAACAGTATTTCATTTGTACCAGTTGTATTATGCTCTTCTTTCATTTTTTATGCAGGTCTGCTGTCAATAATTGGATCTGGGGATCAAGCAAATGAACTTTACAAGGAGGCACTTCCCATCATCTTCCAAACACTGTGTTCCATGGATGAACCATCATTTATACCAGTAATTTAAATGCTTAATCAAAAGACACTGAAATTGTGCAGGGTTCTTTAGCTATAAGCGCGTTTGTCTGTCCAGATATTTTTGTGAAAGTAGCTGCCATGTAGAGAATATGGGGTGTGGTCTGTTGGTGGTGTATGTCCAATAATAGCTTTGTGATACTGATACAGACTGGCTCCCACCTTAACTCGAACAGATACTGTTTGTAGTTTGTTATCCTTTATTCGAAGCTTTTTGTTGGTTTTTTACATTTCCATATACAATTCAAAAGCATAACATTCTAATTTGTTTTTACGTTTCTCAGGTTTTGTCCAGCCATTACCGCTTGGTCGTTTATCCTGACCATAACCAACCTTAATCAACATCTCTGGATATATGTACGCACTCTCGTGAACTTTTTATCTTTATTGAAAAAGTACTGTTCTTCCTATTTTTTAATTTGTCCGCGTTTCACCTTCTGAACCTGGAAAACGGTGATATCTCCGTCCGTGCAGCAGCCTTGGATGCTCTACGTGTTCCCATCTACATCTAAGACGGGAAAATGCGCCACATTTGCTGGTTTGCTTTCCTTGTCGCTATTTTCTAATACGATTTCACAATAATTCTATGTTTAATTTAGCTAAACTCTACTATTCCGATAGGAAAGTGCATTTATGCATGATGTATTTAATGCCATTATTGTCGGTCATCAAAGGAGGGGGGTTGTGCTTATTATTGTGATAGAGAAAAGCTTAGTATGTAACTTTTTTTTTTTGAGAAACTGTTAGTTTGTAGCAACTTATTATACCATGAACTTGTTAATTCACAGGTACATGGAAAAGTATTAGGACTAATACTAGTATTCAGTTTCTTCAAAGTAGTAAAAATTATTTTGGTTGGAATGCAGTTCATGTAAACCCTAAAATTTTGTTATACCCCATTATTATAAGATTTTGAACACTAACTGACAACTTAATTATAAATCAGAACTAAATGTAAAATTATAGTACTAGTATGGTAAAAAACCTACAGACTAAATTGGATATAATTAATCAGTATTACTATTAGTTAGTTAGAAATTGAAATTGAAGAGAAAAACCCAACTAGTAGTGATACACAAATAGGACACTGAGGAGTATGTGATAAAGTAGGGGTTAATTCTTTTTTAGTTTTATGGGGTTTTTTACATTCTATAAGTGTACTGCGTTTTTTTTAAATTCCGGCTTTGGGAGAGACGCATGACCCACATGCGTCGTCCGTTAATGAAACGCATGACCTTAATGCGTCTTTCAATTTTTTTTATTTTAATTGAACGACGCATGACGAACATGCGTCTTAGGGTAAAACGCATGACACACATGCGTCTTCTCTGGAATCCTCCAAAAACATTGTCTTCGTCTTTGAAAGGGCTTCGCGTGAGTATCTTGCACGCCCCCATCGGAGTCCGGATGAGAGAGTTATGACCATTATACGAAAGTCGCGCATTGAAGCGCGGATGACTCCAAAAGACATGCCCTCGTCATTGGTCGATGAATGTCCTTGGTGGGGTTGATCAAATGATGCGAAATTATTCGTAACAAGCATTAAATGAGAATGTCTTTTTTGTGTTACGAATAATTTCTCATTTAATGCTTGTTACGAATAATTTCGCATCATTTGATCAACCCCACCAAGGACATTCATCGACCAATGACGAGGGCATGTCTTTTGGAGTCATCCGCGCTTCAATGCGCGACTTTCGTATAATGGTCATAACTCTCTCATCCGGACTCCGATGGGGGCGTGCAAGATACTCACGTGAAGCCCTTTCGAAGACGAAGACAATGTTTTTGGAGGATTCCAGAGAAGACGCATGCGTGTCATGCGTTTTACCCTAAGACGCATGTGCGCAATGCGTCGTTCAATTAAAATAAAAAAAATTGAAAGGCGCATTAAGATCATGCGCCTTACACTAAAACGCATCACGGTCATGCGTTTCATTAACGGGCGACGCATGTGAGTCATGTGTCTCTCCCAAAGCCTGAATTTAAAAAAAAGCACAGTACACCTATGGAATGTAAAAAACGCCCTAGAACTAAAAAAGAATTAACCCGATAAAGTAGAATAGGAAATGCAATTGATGAAGTAATTCATTTGTCGAAGGGATTGGATAAATTTGAGCGTGTATCTTTTAAATAACCAAGTTGGATTTATCTGTAATAATAAAGAAGTCAAAAACCATTTATTGGAATTGAATTTCAAACGAAAGCACTAAGATAAAAATGGGGAAATTGTATTGTCTTAAAAAATAGAAATTGTATTTGACTATTCTAATCGCCGCCATTCTGTTTGCCAGTTGCTGTTTTCGTCAACCAGTCTAAATTCGAAACACATAAAGATGGAAACATTGTCAACAAAATGTATCGTCTTGGGATAAACATGTAGATGTGGATGTTCAAAGCAATACACCTCCATTTTTCAACTAAGCTGACCTGAAACATGTCTATATATTCCTCATCCCAATTCATAGAAGTAGTATACCAAAAACATTTTATAGCATAATCACATCTATACTTGAAGAATCAGATCACAAAATGGAAGGTTTGATACCGTTTCTTATCCACGCCGTGAAGAAGGATAAGCCGCAAAATACTTACCGATGTCTCTCCGACAACTCCACCACCGCCCGCAGCTACCATCTCCTCCTCGGTGGCAGTGACTCCGTCGAGGGCTCCTCCCATCGTCGAACTCGCTCCGACTATCAGCCTCCATCCACCATCGATTTTGGCCATTTGCCCCATGCCAAGAGCTTCAGTGCCAGAGCTCCGGCCAACGTCGATCATGTCGGAAGGACTAGTAAATGATGCCATTAGCAAGAGATAATCATACATACTGTCATGAAGTTTGATGGGATGTTTAATTGTTTGTTTGTATGTATATTCTTTTATTTGGTGTTGTAATGGTAGAATGTAAAGGGATGGAATAAATCAAATTCAAGTTGTTTATATGATGCAATCTTTCAATCTGTTATTAGTAAAGCAGCAAAGATGAACAATAAATCGCTTTCAACTTTAATTACAGCAAGAAAAACTAGAAATTGTTCAATTACTCAAAATAGGCTGCATTCCAATTCCAAACAAATGTATTACGCACCAAACAGATCAGACGAATGCATTTCTTACGAGATAAGTTGGGGGTTATGAACTCCCTAGATTCAGGAACAAAGCATTTACGAGGCCAAGAGAGATTCAATTTTCGAAATCTGATCTTCTTCATTCTTCCGGGGTGGACTTCTGTTGGCCTCATCGTATAGGTCGTGCTTCCACTTCTCAACACGGCCCCCACGTGGAAGATTGCCTTGCCTTGGAGTGAATCTATTATCTCTACCTCTCTGCCTACCGTTGGCGTTAAATCTATCTCTGGATTGGAAGTTACCCCTCCAAGGTTGAGCATTGTTCAACTCTCTTTCCCCTGCAACTGGTCTTTCAGGTCTGTCAGTGTACCGAGAGTTCACTCTGTCGTTTCTTCTTCCACCGTCTATGGAATGATCTTGTGGGTTTCGCAGCACTGGATCATCAGCAGCTTTGCTGGGTTTCTCTGGATCGGCAGGAATCTTCTGCTCTCTGAAAGATGGCCTTCTACGAGCAGGAGGTTTGTGATTGCCTTCAATTTCAAAGTATCCATCATGGCGCCACATATGACTGCCTTCTCTGTTGTCTTTATATTTTTCATCCTTTAGCTGAGCATCAATTGACACAGTTTTATTGGTAGATCTATCGTTTCGCTGTTCCTTGGAATCAGGCCACCATCCACGTTCTGGAGAAGAAGATGGATTTTAAAAGATAAACTCTTGATATAAGAGATAAGTAACACTCTAAAAAGTTTCAAAAGCTGAAGCATAGCTAGGATGCATCTTGATATACTGGTAGTAGTCGAGAATGTAATTCTAATCTCCCATGTAAAATGCCATGGGATGTCTATAAACAAATATGGAGATCTAAAATATGAATTCACTTTCTATTAATGTAAAATACACAAGGATCTTGAGAATTATGAAGACATCACAGAAAATGAAAGGACATACAAAGAAGATGTAGGACATAAAGAGATATAATTGATCATATCAAGGTGCTATGCATGGCAAAAAAGACCGTCCATCAATATATGATAATCTTATGAGTGCTGAAGACCAGACAAGTAAGAATAACAATGCTCAACATTTTTCTGTTCCCTGCTTACTCATATTAAGAACCATTCTGTAGTTCCTCTGAATAATGCAGACACTAAGAAAAACTTTTAAGAAATTTAATACTCCGTATATCATTAAGTAGTTGGATGGAGATGAAGTAAGCACCTAAAAGCAATTAAAGAATGTTGATCAGACATCCAACTACTACAACATAAGAACTGCCTCAGCAAATCGATTACAGAAAAAAAAAAAAGAGAGGAACCAGAGTAAGATTAACAAGATAAAAAGCATACCACTCTCTGTCCTGCGGCTGAAGCCTCTTCCATTCTGCCCAGCACTATCACGACCATCATGCTGTTACAAGACATGCACAGGCAGGCCTAAACTGTTATATAAATGGGGGTACTCGTATTCAACCAGCTGAACACAAAAGTAAATACCTGGGTAAACAGTTTTCAGAATGCCGACTGAATCAGGACTGATATTTCAAAGAATTACACGTGGACCCTAGGTTTCTGAATTACTACTAAATTTAAAGAATTGTACAGCGTTTGAAGACTAGTACTCCAACGTAGCAACAGAAAGCATTCAACCACTTTCATGATGATGGAACAAATTCCTATCTGGCTCCAGCAACCTCGAGTACAAACACCATAATCACGGACGTCCAAAATCTAAAGCTTAGGTTATTTCAACGCATGTCAGAGTCCAGGCAGCCAAGCAAATATCAACCATAGAGATTATGATTTTGCACCCGACAAGAAGAGCTCGTTTTCTATTCCTATCAAGTCCTACATGCAAGAACACTCTAGGATAATATAATTTTGCTACACATAATACATAAAAATAATGTAGTACAATAAATCAATTTGAAATCAACAATGAAGACCACCGGAAAGATACCACACAATTTGAAAGCTATATTATTCAAATACCCAGCAATTACAGCCAACAACCAGAATAAAGAAAACTCATCGCAATAAAATTTTCACAAAATTCTAGAACAAAATCTGCATTGCAAGTAAAGAAATTTAAAAAGATACCTGAAAGTACGGCCGCGACTGAGGTGTTTTCGTAGGATTAGATTCTTTATGTCCATCAGCTCCTCCATCAGATTCTCGGCGGTTCAAGTTTCCATATTCAAGCGGCGGAGGACCAGGAAGGCGGCGGTGGTGCCGATGAACCCGGTCCGACCGGTCCCTATCCAAGTCCGGCTCGGTTGGCGGCCTTTCAGTCCCCGATTTACCATCTCTCCTAGATCTCTTGGGGCTTCAGTGCAGACATACAACACGAGAACCACTCGTCAATTCATCAAATTCAGGTTGTTATCAACAATCAGAGAACTGCGAAAATGCATCATTTCGAAGTACCTAGGTTCACGGTCGAACCGCGAACGGTGGCGCTTCGGTTCCGAGCTACGGTCTTCTCGACGTGACATTGGATTGCGTACTGACACTCTCTCTCAATGAGTGAGCGGCGCCACCACTTTGTTCTGGTGAAACTGCTCCACCAAATTCGATCCCTAAACCAAATCCGACTGAGCAACTCAGCTGAACCCTTTCACGCCTTATTTTTATTCTTTTATTTATGAATTAACTTTATTCGTGTTTGAAAATAATACATTGGGCCGGCCCAGATCCGAATCGGCCCGGAGAGACGACCCGAGCCCAGAACTGACTCGATGTTAAATAACAGTAGCAAGATAAATAAATCAATTCCTTTTACTACAAAGAATAGAAGGAAAGAAGAGAGGAGAGAGAGACCAAGAAACAAACATCACGCTCCGATGATTTCCTCTTCTCCGTCATAACGATTCAATTGTTAAATTCGCGAATTCACTTGGGGGAATCATGACGGAGGCAGGGCAGGAGACGGTGGATTTCGCCGCTCTGGTGGGGCGGGCGGCGGAGGAATCATACGTCGCGCTGAAGGAACTGGTGGAGAAATCCAAGTCTTCGGAGTCGATGCCGGACTCCGAGAAGAAGATTATGATTCTGAAGTACATTGTTAAGACGCAGCAGCGGATGCTCCGTCTTGATGTCCTCGCTAAGTGGTGCCAGCAGGTGCTATCTTTTTGTCAATTTAGTTTTCTTTTCTACTCCAGGTTTTGTGTGGATGTGTATCTCAATGCGGTGACAGAGAATTAAGTGTGTTGAGTTTCTCTGGACTTGTGGTGGTGGATTTGTCCAGTTGAAATATTAAGACATTTAGGTTATCTTTGATGGAATGGAACGGACGATAGATTAAGTGGCTGAATTCTTGATTTGAGTTCAGTTAAATATGGGGTGGAGAGAGGGGTTTTTCGGGTGTATAGGAAGATTTGTTGTTTAACTTGTTTGGGAGAGAAGATTATGATTAAATATGACATAAGGATTCGATAAATTAGAAACTGGGGCTTTATTGATAATTGAATGTATTGGTAAAAATTGGAGGATACAGTCAAAAGAGTTGCTTGAGACACATTGTGCCTTTCTATGTCGTTTCTGATTAGTGGGTACAGATAGAGGATCTAAATTTTTCACTTTTTCCTTTGGACCCATATAGTGAATTTGTTTAATCTGGTGGCAGTACCCTTTGGATTTCCTTTTGGGGCTGTATTTAGCTTGTGTTCAATGGAGTTCACAGTGTTTGTTAGTCTACATATCATTGCAAAATGCAAATTAGTTCCCTATTAGTAGTTCATTAGATAGGTGGCAGACTTTTACCAAGCTGCTTTTCCAAAGTTGTCTGATGACCATACTGCAAGCTGCTTTTCCAAAGTTGTCTGATGACCATACTGCATATTGTTATTATAATTTCAGAGAGAGATGCTATTCAGTGTTCAAGATTATAGTAGTATATGCTATTTTACCTTATCATATTCTTTTTTGGGTAAAGACACATATTTTCATAGTATTTATTGTTTCTGCTTCTTGCTACTGGAGTCACAGGTCCCTTTGATACAATATTGCCAACAACTTTCGTCGACTCTCTCCAGTCATGAAACTTGTTTCACTCAAGCTGCAGATTCCATGTTTTTTATGCATGAGGGACTACAACAAGCTCGAGCTCCTATTTATGATGTTCCCTCTGCCATTGAGGTTCTACTTACTGGAAACTATCAGCGTTTACCAAAATGTGTTGAAGATGTGGGCATGTTGGGCACATTGAATGAGGACCAGCAAGGTCCAGCTTTAAAGAAACTAGATACACTTGTTAGGTCCAAGTTACTTGAAGTTTCACTGCCAAAAGAATTTACTGAAATTAGAGTCTCTGATGGTGTTGTCACGCTCCGTGTCAATGGGGAATTTAAAATTCTTGTTACACTTGGTTATCGAGGTCACTTATCAATGTGGAGAATATTGCATTTGGAGCTGCTTGTTGGTGAGAGAAGTGGACTCGTGAAAGTAGAAGCATCACGACGACATGCTCTAGGAGATGATTTGGAACGTAGAATGGCTGCATCAGAATCACCATTCATGATGCTGTATTCTATCCTACATGAGCTGTGTGTTGCCCTTACTATGGACACTGTTATAAGACAAGTGAATGCACTTCGACAAGGCAGGTGGAAGGATGCCATTCGCTTTGAACCCATATCGGATGGTACTGTTGGGCAGGGAGGGAGCACTGCCTTCTCTCAAGATGGAGAAACTGATTCTGCTGGGTTACGGACTCCTGGATTGAAAATCATATACTGGTTGGAGCTTGATAAAAGTAATGCTTCATCTGAAGCAGGGGCATCCCCATTCTTAAAAATTGAACCAGGTCCTGACATGCAAATAAAGTGTTTGCATAGCACATTTGTGATTGATCCTCAAACTGGCAAGGAGGCAGAATTTAACGTTAACCGGAGTTGCATTGATGTTGAGTTGCTACTACTCCGAGCCATCAGCTGTAATAGATATACTCGGCTGCTTGAGATATACAAGGAAGTAGAGAAGAATGTAGAGATTAATAGAACTTCCGGAGATGTCCAAATTAAATTTCATTCGGATGGTTCTGAAACTGAAGATGAAAAGGTACTAACCGTCATAATGTTGTACATATGTCTTTATATTTCGTTATAAAATGAGGTTTCTATAGTCAGTAAATAGTCCCATAAAACAAATGTCCTTATTTATTTATTTGAATTCCTTTTTGTGTCCAGGAAGAACTTTTAATATACTCTGAATAGTGAGTATGGTTTGCTTATGCTTGTATCTGGTGAAGCGAGAAGATCCTGATAAATGAAAATAGAAATCTGCCTGTGTTTTTGGCTTCCAGAATTTACACTAGAACTACAATAATTCAATATTATATAAGTCAGATTGCCATTTGAGTTTTTATACTTAAATTGTACGGAGTATCATTTGAAAATACTGATAAAATATTACAGTGCTGCTATTCAGCTCAGGCAAATTTTATTGTTTGAAGAAAGGCATCAATCCCACATCATTATGTTTTAAGGCTTATATATTCTCTGTCTGTTTCCGGTGATCTGTTTATGCAAAATATCCATCTAAATTAATTCTGTCTATGTCAATAACTGGACCTACATGTAATCCTGGAATTTTTGGGAATACTTGATTTTGCATACTGATTACTGAGAATCCATCTCTTGCTAAATTGGTGCTCCATCATCTAAAACAACTTAGCAGTTGCATACTGCTGATTCGGTTTGTTATTGCACCAAGTTCACTGTCATCTGAACCTGATCTTATACATTGGCATTCTAGTTATCCCCTTGCTTTGGTTCTTATGCATTGTTTTTTAAAATATTTTGGTTATTCACTGTTAAACCATGATTTTAATTTTTGCATTTACAGACGGATAGTACGCTTGATTCGCAGAAGCATGATGACGAGGAAGTTCTTCGTTTGCGTGCCTATGGTTCTTTATTTTTCACACTTGGAATAAACATAAGGTTTCTTTTACTTCCCTTTCTGTTGCCAATATCTGTACTCTTTCAATTCTCTACTAGGATATTGACACTATAATGTGTACTGCTACATGATATATCCTTGTAAATATGGTCAGCTCATTGTTTTTAGTGTATCTGATTACTATATAAGGTGAGGATTCATTTATCTTTTCTTGTGTGTGCCTGTGACCTGCTAACTGTACTTGATATTATTATGTTTGAGCTATATAAATGTGGTGCTCAGATAGTTTATTGGATGGATCAATTGATGCGCCTGTATGTAAGGTGTTTTGAGATATCTTTAAGTATTTGGTGAAGTTATGAAAGAATATGAACTCGCCTGTAAGTTATGAGGGCATGATAAGGTTTTCTTTCAGAAAAAAAGTGGTCTGACTTACTCTGAGGGATGGAAAAAAAATTCTTATTTAACAAAATCATAAATCATTAATTTTTGAACAATGATCTCCAAAATTTTTCCTTTTATGTTGCAGGAATGGCCGTTTTCTTCTTCGCTCTTCAAAAAATATTATATCATCGAAAACTCTGCTAGAGTGTGAAGAGGGACTGAACCAGGGAAGTATTACTGCAGCCAAGGCTTTTGTCAACTTGAGGAGTAGTAGTATTCTACATTTATTTGCATGCATTGGGAGATTCTTGGGTCTTGAGGTACGTATAATCTTTTAAGTACATTTATAATAAATTGTGATATTACTATCCAAGAGGAAGGTATTGAGATTTGGTAACAGTACTTGATTTTCATCTATGCATTCAGTAAAAAGGAACTGTAAGATATACTACAGATGCCTAGTACTCCCTCTGTCCCAAATCATGTGATACATTTCTTTTTCGCACGTGTTTTGGGAAAATCATAATAAATAGTTAAAAGTAGAGGGAATCAGGGAAAACATTATTCTCTCTCTTACTTTACTTTCCCTCTACTTTAACTATTTATTATGATTTTCCCAAAATACGTGCAAAAAAAATGTGTCACGTGAAATGGGACGGAGGGAGTATAAAACATTGCATATGGAAGTTGAGATATTTCTGATGCCACTTTTAGCATATGACACAGTGGTTCCCATGTATATAACTAACTAAAATGCTGTGTGTCAAAATATATGTAACAAGAGTAAAGTTGTAATGTATATATCACTTTGTTGTCTACACAAGACGTTGGACACCTAATAGGTGTATCTTCTGTTAATTATTATCTATTTGAGGAATCTAATTAGGTATGCCTTGCAGGTATTTGAACACGGGTTTACAGCAGCAAAATTGCCTAAAACACTAGTAGAAGACTCAAATTCACTGTTCATGGGATTCCCGGAGTGTGGAAGTTCTTATTTCTTGTTGATGCAGCTTGATAAGGAATTTAAACCCTGTCCCAAGTTAATTGAAGTTCAGTCTGAATCTTCAGGGAAAGGTGAGCCATTTGGTGACATCAGCAAAGTTATTCGAGTAAAAAACTTGGATATTAGTCGGATGCACATGTGTGAAGATGAACTCAATTTGAGCCTTCTTGACCGGAGGAAGATTCTATCAGTTCCCAATGAGGTTAATGCTAATGAGACTTCTGAACGTGGTATTCCTTCTAACTCAAACTCGGATGGCGCATCGCTTCGGTCTAATATTCCCATTAGTTTTTCCTCCATTGTGGATGAAGTTTTTGAGCTTGAGAAAGGGTCAAATGGACAGAGCTCCTCTTCCAAATCTGTTTTGACCTCTTCATCCAATTTTGGATTGGGCACTATGAATATTCACAGCATAAAACCTTCCATATCATCACCTAACTGGGAAGGGAAAACATCCCAAAATGCACTGAGCAATTTCAAGAGCTCGATGCATTCTGGGTCTACCAATTCGCTAACCACCAAAAACCAATCCATAAAGAGACTAACAGCTTCAAAGTCGGATCAAGATTTGGTCGCTCTTAGGTCGCCACATTCTGAGGCTGTGTCTGGTAGCTTTGCTGTGTCTGGTTCTAACCCATGGGTTGTTTCTCCCACAGGTAAGGGGTGATCCACATTGTTTCTTATTGCCTTTGTTTCTTTGAATGCATTAACCTTTTTTTGTACTGTTCTTAATCACAATTTCCATGCTTGCCTCGTCTCCTGTTCTCAGCTTCCACACTGAATTCTGCTGTTCTCAACAATGCAAATCAAGAAAATGTTACTAAACAAGAGGGCAGACCTCGGAAGCGCACTGTATTGGATATGTTAAAATATCTTCCCTCACTCCATTCTCTTGAAGTAAATGAATCTTCTAACAAGAGAAGGAAAATCAAGGAAGCTCCACAAGCTCAACTTCCTCCCATGCAGTCGATTATTTCTTGCGAGCATCCTGACAAAACAGGAGGACACAGTTTTGCAAATCTTATAGCTGAAGCAAACAAGGGCAATGCATCTCCTAGTATTTACGTCTCTGCTCTTCTTCACATAGTAAGGCATTGTTCACTGTGTATAAAACATGCTCGGTTGACCAGTCAGATGGAGGCACTTGACATCCCCTATGTTGAAGAGGTGGGTCTAAGAAGTGCATCCTCAAACTTGTGGTTCCGCCTTCCTTTCTCTAGAGGTGACACATGGCAGTATATTTGTTTGAGGCTGGGCAGACCTGGAAGCTTGTACTGGGATGTGAAGATTATTGACCCACACTATAAGGACTTGTGGGAGCTTCAGAAAGGGACCAATACTACTCCATGGGGTTCTGGTGTTCGAATAGCTAATACATCTGATGTGGATTCTCATATTTGTTATGATTCAGAAGGTGTTGTATTGAGTTACAACTCTGTGGAGGCTGATAGTATTAAAAGGTTGGTTGCTGATATACAAAGACTATCAAATGCTAGAACTTTTGCTCTTGGAATGAGAAAACTACTTGGTGCAAGGACTGATGAGAAGATAGATGATAGCAATGCAAGCTTAGATAGCAAATCACCTCCTGGATCAAAATTTGCAACAGAGGGTTCTGAAAAATTCTCTGAACAGATGAGAAGAGCTTTTAGAATTGAGGCTGTTGGACTTACGAGTTTGTGGTTTAGTTTTGGCTCAGGAGTTCTCGCCCGCTTTGTTGTGGAGTGGGAATCTGGTAAAGAGGGATGCAGAATGCATGTTTCTCCTGACCAGCTGTGGCCTCATACTAAGGTTTGTTTCCCTTGTTGCCTAGAAGACAGTTTCATTTCTATTTTGTTCAATCTCTCTGTGTTCCACATGTTGTTCTCACTTTACTGAAGGAGTATATATAAAATATAGTTTGTCATACAATTGAAGTTTCTTCAGCATTCTTTAGGAGGATGAGATATTAAAGGCTGGTCATTGGCAATATGGCACGTTCTAGATGCTTTGATATCTCTTCATCCTTTTATTTCTTATCGTCGTGTCACATGACTCACATCTAAGAAATTAAGCATTCTCCTCCTATAAGTGCAGAAAGATGTGTTGCATACTTGCATGTGTGTGTGTGTTACTATTTGAATTACTAATAGTAGTTTGACTTGATGGACGAGTTTGGTTATATACTTGGTTACTAATTGCATAGTTGTTTTTTGTGCTCCCTAGTCCCTGCAATCAAGTAATTTTTCTTTTTTCCTCCTTATGTTTTTTCCTATACGAGTACGTAAACATATGGGGTTTTTTTGGATAGTTTCTTGAAGACTTCATCAATGGAAGTGAGGTTGCATCTCTTTTGGATTGCATTCGATTGACTGCTGGACCATTGCATGCTCTTGCTGCCGCTACAAGGCCTGCACGAGCTGCTCCTGTTTCCGGACTCCCTGGCATCACAGCTTCTCTTTCTTCCACTTTAAAGCAGACTGGATATGTGCCATCTCAGGGTCTGCCTAGCAATGTCAACACAAATGCTAGTCAAGCTTCATCAGGTCCTGGAGGTAATCCTGGTATAACCCCACAACCAGGCCCTATTGGAACTCACAATACAGCAGCTGTGTTGGCAGCGGCAGCAGCTGCAGCGGCGAGGGGCGGACCTGGAATTGTTCCCAGTTCATTGTTGCCCATTGATGTTTCTGTGGTACTAAGAGGCCCATATTGGATTAGGATTATATATCGCAAAAAATTTGCAGTTGACATGCGGTGCTTTGCTGGAGACCAAGTATGGTTGCAACCAGCTACCCCACCAAAAGTTGGTCAACCCATTGGAGGATCCCTTCCATGCCCGCAATTTCGACCTTTTATTATGGAGCATGTTGCTCAAGAATTGAATGGCTTAGATTCTAATTTTCCAGCTGCTCAGCAAGCACTTGGATTGCCTAATCCAAACAATGCCAATCCAGGTCCAACTCCAGCTCCACAGTTGGCAGCTGCTTCTGGGAATAGGGCCAACCTTCCAAGTGCTGTTGCAGTATCTCGAGCAGGAAACGCTCTAGCTGCTTTGAACCGCATAGGTACTGCTCTTCCAGGAGCAACCAATTTACCCATGGGTAGTCCATTACGTAGACCACCTGGTTCTGGGGTCCCTGCTCATGTTCGAGGAGAACTGAATACTGCTATTATCGGACTTGGCGATGATGGTGGTTATGGGGGAGGGTGGGTCCCTCTTGTGGCACTTAAAAAGGTCCTTAGAGGCATTCTTAAGTATCTCGGAGTTCTCTGGCTATTCGCACAATTACCAGATCTTCTCAAGGAGATCCTTGGATCGATTTTGAAAGATAATGAAGGTGCTTTGTTGAATTTGGATCAGGAGCAGCCTGCCCTGCGCTTCTTCGTCGGGTAAGGCACTCGTACAATAGCTCCTGCGTGCATTCAGAGACAAAAAAAGAAGAACGGGTTCCATTTTCTTCATTCTTGTATTGTTTGTATAGTTTCTGATGCAAGGAAATGTTTTTTGCAGAGGTTATGTGTTCGCAGTTAGTGTTCACAGAGTCCAGCTTCTTCTCCAAGTTCTCAGTGTGAAAAGGTTTCATCATTCTCAACAACAGCAACAAAACCCTGCCGCTGCCCAAGAGGAACTGACTCAGTCCGAAATAGGAGAGATATGCGACTACTTTAGCCGGCGTGTTGCATCAGAGCCGTACGACGCTTCTCGGGTTGCTTCATTCATTACTCTTCTGACCTTGCCAATTTCAGTATTGAGAGAGTTTTTGAAACTCATAGCGTGGAAGAAAGGATTAGGTCAAGGGCAAGGAGCCGAGGCCACCCCCGCACAAAAATCCCGTATCGAGCTGTGCCTCGAAAATCACATGGGGTACAACAGAGAAGGGGTCTCTGATAGTTCATCAGCCTCCAAGAGCAATATCCACTACAACCGAGCCCATAACTCGGTTGACTTTGCATTGACCGTGGTTCTCGATCCCGCCCACATACCCCATCTGAATGCTGCTGGCGGCGCTGCCTGGTTGCCATACTGCGTCTCTGTCAGGCTAAGATACTCATTCGGTGAAAACCCCGTCGTGTCGTTCCTCGGAATGGAGGGCAGCCACGGAGGGCGCGCCTGCTGGCTGCGCGGCGACGACTGGGACAAATGCAAGCAGAGAGTGATGAGAAATGTGGAAGCGAATGGATCATCAGCTGGCGATAGCAATCAGGGAAGGTTGAGAGTGGTTGCCGACAACGTGCAGCGAACGTTGCATGCGTGCCATCAAGGGCTGCGGGACGGCATTGGAATGACGTGACCGGAGGAGCTGAAGTAGAAGATGTATGATATAATGTTTATTCCACCTTGTACATAGGTTTTACTGATAATGTTTTGTTATGATGAAAAAACAAGTTTTGAGTTGAGATATGATTTGTTTGTAACTGAAAGTTTTATTCTTTATAATACAATATGTAGTCCAGAAAAATGATTACTTTGGTTTGACTCTTGAACACCATTTGATCATTAGGTCTTCAAGATTGGCATCCATGCGAGTTCCAACACCACCCCAAACTAACATGTCACTCAAATCTCTTAGGCTTCCTCCTTCTACCTCGTACACTTGTTTGAACCCTAATCTGGTGTAAAATCTCACAAGCTGCAAAACGATTATTATTTATAGTACTGCCTTGTAAATATTATAAATGAAATGAATAGATGAGTTTGTAGTAGTACCTTGGAATGATAGAGATGAGTGTCATTGATAGCAAGCAGCTCAGCTTTAGCACATCCACAGTCATATCCAAATCTAATCGCCATAGCGCCAAGAAACAAACCGATCCCAAATATGGATTTGTTCATCCCAATCGTCTCCCTCTCAAGCTTCATCGAATCCATATGCAGAATTTTGCCCCCAAACCAAAACCTAATCACACCCTCCGCCCTCCCCAATTCCCTCCCCGATTCCAAGCTTTTCGCTGTAATCCTGAAAAAAGGCCCAAATCTTCGAAGCTGAAGATCGAGCTTCTGCAATCTGGATGATTCCACGATCTCCGCCATCGTCGGCACCTCAATTTCGAGATCACACGCCTCTCGAGATATGGTTTTCCCGGAGACTTCAGAATTGTTGGTGGTTGTGACATTCGGGCTTTGTTGTGCGTTTGATTTGGATTTGAAATGGCTGGGTAATGAATTGAGATTTCTAGTGTGGATTAATGGCGTCTTCGAGTGCTGGATTTGTTTTCCCCGAACAAGGACTGAAGAAAGTGGAAGCTTCACTACTTTAGCGATCTCCATGGATGAAATGAAATTTCTGAGAGCAGCACTCATTCGTAATCCCATACGCCAAACGTGGCATAATCCAAACCAGATATGTGCAGTCTCGTGTCTCCTCTCAACAAACAGCTTCTCCAATACTCTCTCCGTCCTCAAAGAGTACGAACAAAAGGCGTAGCATATTTTTCTCAGTTAATATTATTTGATTTCGAAAGGGTAAATTGTTGAAAAAACTACTAAGTCTGGTCGATTTCTTATTAATCTCGCAACGTGGTACATACATGTATATAAATTAAAGACATAGAGTAACTAGGATCGAGTTTAAATAGCCTGGCCATTTTGTCCACATAGGATAATTTTTTAGTTTGTCACATCATACGTAATTTATCATTTTTGAAAATTGTGAAATTAACCAAAATTTGTTCAAACTATGTGCATGCGCGCAAGAAGAAGTACGACTACTGGCGGTGGACCAACACAGTCCGCCTCTCGCCAACACCACCTTCTCTGTAAGACAGCGGCGATCCGCCTTCCCATTTGGCTGCGCGATCAACGAAAACATCCTCAAAAACACTGCATACCAAAACTGGTTCTTCTCCAGATTCCGATACACCTTCTTCGAAAACGAGCTCAAATGGTACTCCACTGAGAAATCCCTGACACTTCAACTTTTTCGAGGGCAAGATCGGCCCTGACGCTTCTAGAAGATTCTACTAGACGGCGAACAAGATCTACCGCAGGGCGACGCCGTTTCTCAATGAATACAACACCATCGAGGATAACCACGAAGCCGCCTCATCGTCAGCCAATTACTTGAGGAAGATCGCACAGTTGAGAGCGCAGGGGTATAAAGGTCCTCTGGGGATTGGATTGGAGGGCCATTTCATGCCTTCCACTTTTAACCTACCCTACCTTAGATCCGCCATCGATATCCTTTCTTCGACTAGGTTGCCGATCTGGATTACCGAATTGGACGTTCTCCCCGGCCCCAATCAGGTATCCACTCGATATCCTTACTTTCAACTGTCATTAACTAAAGAAACATTTGATGAATTTCGTCTCTACATATAAATTAATTTGTTTTTAAAATTATGCCTAATTTTATGATTTTTTCAATAATTTGCGCGTTAATAGAGAAATTAAAATTATGTTCAATTATGAATGATAAATGTGCAGGCATCATACTTTTGGAGCAACGGTTGCGGGAGCTTCACTCCTGCAGCAGTGTGCAGGGGATACTGTTATGGTCTGCTTGTAGCCCGCAGGGATGCCATAGGATGTTTTTGACTTAGACCATCCACTACGGGTCTCGCCGGCGTCTCGCGTCCTGTCCCGGAGAGACGGGAACCCGGCGCGACGCATTGCAGCTCGCCGTCCCGTCCCGCGCCATCCCGCGTCTCGTCCCGCGTCGCGTCCCGTCGAGCCAAGAGACGAGCTGTCTCGCCACGCGCCTAGGCGACGTGGCGCGACCCGGCGTCGTGCGTGACGCCCACTCGCCGGCCCGCAAGTGGGCGTCGTCACGTGCTGACGCAATAAATTTTTTTTTAAAAAAAATTCGAATTTTAAAAAAATAAAATAAAAATAAAAGAATATTTTTTTCTAACGGTAACTATACCATTTTTTGTTTTTTTGTTTAATTTTTTTGATTTTTAATTAATTTTTTTACTCTATAAATACTCCTTAACCCATCCTCATTTCACACACAACTACACATCTATTCTTCCTATCATCTAAATTTTCTCTCAAAATTTCATATAACAACTCAAGATGTCCGGCGCGGCAACTACGGCGGTTCCAGCTCCGGCTGGTGGGATCTCAACGCGTTCGGCGATTGGGAGACCATGATCAACACATTGGGCGGTTCCGGTTCGTCAACGCCGGGGACCCAGGGTTCGGCGACACCGGGGGGGTACCAACCACCCAATTTTGACCTTGATGCATATGTTCGTCCCTCCGCCCCGCGGTATTCGCAGGGATTATCCTAGATCCGGGAGGATTTTCCCGTTTATCCCACGCCGGGAGTAGGCCGAGGCGGTGGAGGTGGCCGAGGCGGTGTACAACCCCAGGCGGGCGAGGACGAGGAGGAAGAGGAAGAAGAGGAAGAGGATCTAGGTCGGCATCCGTACAACAACCTCGAAACGCTGGCGGTGTACAACGCCTGGATCACCGTCTCGTACGATCCCATCGTCGGGAATCAACAATCCCGGAAGTGTTTCTGGGAAAAGGTCTGCGAGGTCTACCACCAGATAAAGCCGAAAGGCTCCCGCAAGCGCAAATTGAAAATGCTCCGCTCTCACTTTGACCGAGTCGACCGACATGTTAAAAAATTCTGCGGCATCTACTCGGCCGAAGAGGCGCGCTACCAAAGCGGCGCCACGACAACCGATATTTTGACGTCCGCTTTGCGCACCTACTACCAGGACGAACGTCATCAATTCAGATTTGTTGATGTTTGGCAGGCCGTCAAGGACGAGGAACGGTGGGCCGGCGGTTTCCGCTCTAGCTCGGGCTCAACCTCGAAGCGCACGAAGCATACGGCGAGTGGCCAATACTCGTCTGGTGGTGACACCGCTGAGGGCATCAGCCAACCTGAGGCTGAATCCCAGGAGTTTGCGGGTACGGTCGGCGATGCTGGAGGATCCGCGAGTGGGCGCCGTCGGCCGCAAGGGACGAAGGCGGCGAAAGCGGCTAGAGCAAGGAAGGGCCGAGGCGAATCAAGCCAGTCGGCCTCGGGATCGGGCTCGCGGGGAGGCTCAGACACACTTATGGTGGCGTACATGACCGCCACAATGGCGGGCACTTCCCGCTTCTCGTACGCCCAATTCACTGCCTGGTGGAACGGAATTGTGCATATGGCAGCACAACTTGGCCTTCCGACTCCCCCTCAACCTCGACCGCCTCCGGAGGATTATTAGCCCGCGGAGTAGTTTTTTTATTTTTCTTTAAATTTGTATTTTAAATTATGTTGTGTGTTTTTTTATGTTGTGTGTTTTTTAATAAAGTGTGTTTGTTTTAATTGAATGAATAGTAACTAAGGGACGGAGCGTTGCAGGTTCCGTCCCTTAGTTAAGGGGGCCCTCAAATAGTGGTCAAATAGTAGTTAAGGGACGGTTTAAGGGACGTTATAAAAACAGCGTAGTGGATGGCCTTACAACAATTTCAAAGTATTAGCCACCGGTAATGTCGTTGACAAGTTTTGATCCACTCTAAGAGCATTCACAATGGCGCCCATCCCGGCGGACGTCCGGCCGATGTGCCGGAGTTCCGTGGCGTTCCCAGGACGTCCGCCATTGCGTTGACCCCATGGACGTCCGCGCGGACGTCTCGATTATTTTAGATTTTTTTTCAAAAATTCTATAAATACGGCTCGTTGAACTTTATTTCATTTGAACCACTTGAAATTTTTATTCCGTAATCGTGGCGAAATTTTAATTCCGTAAATTGTTTAATTTGGTGAATTTGTAAATTTTTAATATTGTGTGAAGTCCGTCGGGATGTTCTTGGGGATGTCCGCCACTGTGCAGTGGAAAGTCCTTATGACGTGGCAGTGCAGTGTGAAGTCCTTATGACGTGGCAGGAGGTGTTTTTGGGATGTCCGCCAGGACATCCGCACCACCGTGGATGCTCTAAGGCGCTTTACAGATTCTGTCGGGACTCGGGACTACAAATTCTGATGGCTTTTTTGAAGCTTCACTCTTCCACGGCAAAATACGAAGTTAACATTACCGGAGATGGGTTTTCAGATTTTCGGACATTTGATAGTGTCCCAAACAAGGAACTAGCGACGATGCAGTTCAAACTTGATTTCTCAGGATCTTAAATATACTACTAATTTTGATATATTTTCAAAATTGAAATACTATATCTTTATAATTCCATGCATATATATGATGCTTATATAGTTTTCTTAATTTTAAATTTCTAAATAGTAGTAAATGATAAAGTTAGAAATTAAAATGAATTATATTGAAGAATGACGATATTAATATATAAATGGTTTAGTAAAATGAATTCATGTCGTTCAATGCCATTGAAATTATAATAATAGAGGTTACACTGTGAATCAAATTCAGATAAGACATATATACTTGATTCAGATAAGACATATTAAATAATTATAATAAAATAGTAACAATAATTTGAAATTGTATTTCATAAACTTTCAAGCAACAAAAAATAAGGTTTTTCATATCAAATAATGACTATATCCAAATCGAATGATGTGAACTTTCATGTTTCATAGGAAGTACATTTATATATAATTATAATCATTACGTCTTTCAACCGTAAAATTTATAATGGTATTACAAAAAATAGAAAAATTATTTAGATAAAATTACATCCGGGCTAAGATCAAATATGGATCTACATTAGGAAAATAGATAAAATTATTTAGATAAAATCAACACGACATTGTTTTTTTTATGTGTTGATTTGTCAATTCAACACTAATTTTGTCACGTCAACTCATTGCTTATTAAAATTTTCATAGGACACAACAAGTAGGATTTAATTTTGGCAAAATATTTTACTGTGGAAAATTTGCTACATGCTAAAATTTCATGTATTTTTTCACTATATAAAGTTAGGCATATAGTAGTTAATTTGTTTTCATCCTATTAGCCACACATAAAATGTGACTTGAATAAGTTAATGGTAGGTAGAATCTATTTACCAAAAATAATACCATTAACTTTTTTTGTCCAATTTTTAAAACCCAAATCAAGTCAAAGTAACACAATTAATCGCGGACGGAGAGAGTAAAAGTGATAGGCAAGTCGGAGTAACACAATTAATCGCGGACGGAGTAAAAATGATAGATAAGTCAAAGTAACGCAATTAATCATTGACAAAGAGAGTAATAGTGATAGATAAATTTAATGACGGACATCCAAAAGGAAATACTCCGTATAAGACAATTAACCGAAATCTTGCTCAAACTAATATTCTTTGCACCAAAATTTGATTCTTCACATGTGGAAAATATTCAAGTAACCAAAAGATCTAGATTGTGTAATCCACATATGATTTATTTAAAATATGATTGAAATGTTTATGTCTATATAAACAGTCCGTACATGGCATTACCAAGAAACATTCTATTAGCATCAACAATGGCAAATCATTTAAATTATTGTTTCTTCGCCATTTTTATCCTGATTCAGGCCATTGGTAAAACTCATCTGACTCTATCTTCTCCTTTTGTAGTGGAATTTCATATCATTGAAAAACACAAAATTAAACTAACTAATTAAGTCCATTCAGGTCTTCAAGTTTATGCTGTTGTGCCTTATGACCACAGTTACACACATGAGGCAAGTCATTTATACATGTGTTTGTGTGTGTGAGAAAAAATTAGTAGAAAACAATTTAAATGATAAAAAAAAATTATTTTCTTTATATTTTCAGTGTTTGGAGAAGCCTCTGAGTCCTCATTACAATGGAGGTATAGTGGTGAATCCAGAATTCAATGAGGGATTGAATGGATGGACGTCGTTTGGTTATGCGAAAATAAGGCATGAAAAAGCCAACGATGGCAACAAATATATTGCTGCCACTGCTCGAAACCAAGCCCACCATAGTGTTTCCCAACAATTTGATTTTGACAAGGATAAGCTTTACACATTTTCTGGTAAAATTAAGATTAATTGATTTCTAAATAAAATGTTTTATAGCAATTGTTAAGTTGTGATGGAAAGTGATTAAAATGGTTGATATTTTATGAAGCTTGGCTGCAAGTAAGCAAAGGCAGCGCTGATGTAGCAGCGGTTTTCAAGACAGCCAATGGCTCGATAATCGCGGGCTGGGTGTCTGCAAAAGAGGGCTGCTGGTCCATGCTCAAGGGTGGCTTGGTTGTTGATGTTTCTGGCCATGCCCAACTCTATTTTCAGGTTCATTCATTTTCTTTTTTTCTTTGATGGTTTTTTTGGAAACAATATAAATTTTGAACACATGGATTTAATTAAAATTTGGTTGGATTACATATACTAGAGTAGTTGGTGATTGTCAAAATTTTCTTATTTAATGACAGTGTGAAAATTCAACCATAGATATTAGAGCAGACAGTGTGTCACTACAGCCATTTACTCAAGAAGAGTGGAAATCGCACCAAGATCTGAACATACAGAAGGTATAAAGAAATGATGAAAGCATCAAGGTGATTTACATTAGTGTTTGGTATCATGAAATTGAGGGTTTGGATTTGAAAATTGAGCTAGCAATTCATACCTACTATAGTACCACAAAAACGTTTGAAATTTAGAATTAGGTATTGCATATTCATCTAATTCAATTGTCTAAATTCTATCGCCAAAAGCAAATACTACTCCATATCTTCGCAATATAGGAGTAACTTGTTTTGACTCTACGAGAGTTTTAAAAAAAATAGTGTAATATGAATCTCATTTTGATAATTTTTTATATGGGTGTAATAATTTAGTGAATTCCATTTACCCCAAAAAAAAAAAAGAGAAATGATGCTTTTGATATTGGAGACATGCATTAAATATAAAATGCACAGTACACTCAGTAGTCCATTTCTTACTAGTATTTATATTTGTTCAATATTTTAGTTTTTACTATTACCTTTGTTTGACAATATGATTTTCTTTTTGTCATTTTTATGTGTAGATCACATTCAAATGCAACTCACATTTAAGTAATTTTTTCAAATTCGCATTTCTTAAAAGGACTTATAATCGTGGATGAAGATAGTAGTAATATCATAAATTTATGGTTCCAGACCATAATAAAATTTAAATTTGCAGGTGCGGAAGACAAAGGTGAAGTTCCAGGCCATGGACCAACTTAACCGCCCCATCCGAAACGCCACCGTCTCAATGAGCCTCCGCCGATCTAACTTCCCTCTCGGCTGCGCCATCAACCAAAACATCCTCGGAAACACGGCGTACCAGAACTGGTTCACGTCCCGGTTCCACTACACCGTCTTCGAGAACGAGCTCAAGTGGTACTCCACCGAGCGCACCCGCGGCGCCGAGGACTACTCCGTCTCCGACGCCCTCATGAAGTTCGCCAAGTCCCACGGCATCTCCGTCCGGGGCCACAACATCCTCTGGGACGACCCCTCCCGCCAGCCCTCCTGGGTCCCCAGCCTCTCCACCAACGACCTCCGCGCCGCCGCCGACCGCCGCGTCGACTCCGTGACGCGGCGCTACAGAGGGCAGCTGATCCACTGGGACGTGATGAACGAGAATCTCCACTTCGACTTCTTCGAGAGCAGGCTCGGCCAGGGCGCCTCCCTCAAGTACTATCTCCGTGCGCAGAGGGATGACCCCAAAACGGTTCCGTTTTTAAACGACTACAACACCATCGAGGAGTGCAGCGACGCGGCCTCCTCGCCGCGGAGATATTTGGATAAGCTCAACGGGATATGGAAGGGAGGGTTTAAGGGGACCATAGGCATTGGGGTGCAGGGGCATTTCAGATTTGCGAATTTGCCGTACATGAGGTCGGCCATTGATATCCTGGCGACTGCGAAGGTTCCGATTTGGGTGACGGAGCTGGACGTGGGGCCCGGGCCGGATCAGGCGCGGGATTTGGAATCGATCATGTGGGAGCTGCACTCGCATAGGGCGGTGAAGGGGATCGTGCTGTGGTCGGCGTGGGGGCCGCAGGGGTGCTACCGGATGTGCTTGACGGATAATAATTTTAGGAATTTGGCGACCGGTGACGTGGTGGATAGGTTCAAGGCGGCGGCCGAGGAGGAGGCTAGTGGGATGACTGATGCGGAGGGATTCTTTGAAGCTTCAGTGTTTCACGGCGAGTATGAGGCTAAGGTTACTCACCCTAATGGAGAGGGATTTTGTAGTGTTAAAGCGATCAGTTTGGTGCCGGAGAAAGCGTCACCTGTTTTTCGGTTTAACATTACTGTATAAATATATATATGTATGCATTATACTACTGATTAGGGGAATAAGTATGAATAGTTTTTAATAAAACTTTTATTCCATTATATTCAATACATCAACATGATCATTCATTGTGTAAAACTGCATTGATGGTTGAGTTTTCATTTTGAGAAACAAATCTAAAAATACCATACATATAAGAAAATAAATTTCAGCCCTGAAAAACAGTTCCACATAAGAATGGAACAAAACCAAAATAGAAGTAGAGGGGCATTTCCAGCATGGGAATCCAAGCCAGAAAAAGTAATTTTAGATTGGCATGGCCCGTTGTAAAGATTTTGAGTTTTGCTATGAAGTCATTACTTAAACCTCAACGGATTTAAAAAAAATTACTGAAATCAGAGCTAAGTTAAAATTTTAAATAAAGATGTTGGGATGATTATACATTTATAAATCTAGAATTCAGTTGCTTCCCGAAATCACTTTGTTATAATTATAAGGGGATTAGTCTCAAGTGCGTACAGAACATGATAAGCGCAAATGCGAGTACAATATTAAGCGTATTAATTTATAATTAATGTCATCAATATTATGCTTTGAATAGAGGTGCGCACAAGTTGCGGTAGCGCGCACCTAAGTCTTTTTCAATTAAAAGATAAGGACAAATTTTTCCTCTTGAAAATAAATATTTGATGTGTAAAACTATTGCATTTTCGAGGAAAATAGTCAAATTATAATAGATCTTAAATTGTTAATCTCTTTTGCTATGTAGTGGCTGCAGGTGATTGGTAGAGATCATGATAAATTGATAATCTAGTATAGCGTAAGGGGCACATCCAATTCCTTTTCAAATAAGGAAATCTAACCAATTAGTACAGTACTTCCATATTCTTTTTACATGCAACCTTTTTCATGCCCTTAATTCACTTCTCTTTTTCTGTTTTTTGCGCCAATATATATTTTTATTGAAAGCAATACCACCCTTAATAAATTTTTAATTTGATCAATATCTCCATAATTTTGATTTGGCAATACCACCCTTGATCAAATTACAATCTTGAACCATGTGGATCAAAAAAGAAGCAAGTAAACGATAATGAAATGCTCCATTATTCATTAATTAACCATATAACGCAAAACAATTACGAACATAATGGTAAAAAACACAAACATCGTAGCTTTAAACATAAGTAGCTCTTATTCTCAATCCATTCGAACCAACTCCTCAGAAGCGGCGCTCCGGGCTCCACCGCGGCGCCTCGGGGCTGAAATGGCTCGACACAACCCTCGCGTCGAGCAGCTCCAGAATAGGAGCCGAGGTAACACACCTCGGCACCTTATACTGATTAATCGAAGCCCCTTTAGACAGTGCATAGTCCATCAACTCCTCAAACGTGCCACTCCTCACCAATCGAATCTCCAGCGCCCCGATCGACCCGTCCGCCGCCCTCCCCTGCCGGTACACCGCGTTCAGCTCCTCCTCCATCGCCAGGCAGCACCGCTCCACCACCCCCTCCTCGGGGGCCCCACCCCGCATCAGCTCCCAGTATATCACATAATGCCCCGGCACCGTCTTCGTCTCTGCATAGCTCGTGTATTCCACCACGCTCATCTTCGTTAAAATCTTCGACGCCTTCTCCACAGCCACCTGCAGCTCCGCCTCGTCCGTCTTGTCAGAATCCACGCTCAGAAGCACGTTCTTCCGCCGCACGAATCGGAATTGCGGCGCCGAGTTATGGAATCCGGTCACCCTGAGAATGTCGCCGACGCGGTAACGGCACAGCCCCGAGTAGGTCGTCACCACAATCTCGTACTCCTCCCCCACCTCAACGGCGGCGAGCTCAACGAGGTCGCCGCCGCCGATCGGCAAAAACTCGAAATAGCCCATGTTCGGCATGATTGTGTAAGACACCTCCGACGGGTCGCACATTGGCTTCAAATTCAACCCGAAATAGCATTCTGATGATGCGTACATAGTGCACGCCTTCGGCAATCCGCCACTGTAGTAATCCAGCGTCGGAATATACTGAGCCATGGCGCCGGTGACGATGACATCAAGGTATTTCACATTAGGCCAAATCCTTGTCACAATCCCCTCCCACGTGTCCTTTTCACACTCACGTGTGATGAAATCCGCGAGCTCCGGATCGGGCCGCATGATCCGGGCCAAGCATTCGCGGAGGGGCGGGTCGGTGAATTTCGGGTTGACTGACCCAGTTCGGATGTCGTGGGAGAGCTGCTTCCAGTTTAGCCGGAGGAAGCTGATGGCGCGGCTGAGGCCGGAGGCGAAGACTGCCCCGACGCGGAGGACTTGGAGGCGGTCGTAGAGGCCGCAGAGCATCTGGGCGTACATGCTTTGGGAGTTGTCCTCGCAGAGGATGGCTTCGTTCGGGCTGGTGTAGACGTTGAACGGGTCGTGGGGTCGGTTTTTGAAGAGGTCGCTTTTGTAATAGCTGGTGAGCACGGGTCGGGCTAGTAGCCCGCTCGGTGTCTTGGTCTCGGCCTTTATGAAATAGAAGTAGAGCGCCTTGCCTTTATCCAGTCCTTTCACATATCTGTTCCATCAATTATGCAATATGTTAGTCAATAGAAATCTCATTTCTACTACTATTTTACTATAAATTTGCCCCAACTTTTTCAATTCATTTAAAAAAAATTAATAGCAGAGGGATTTATAGTACTCTTATATGCTCCTACTTACTGGTCCATAACAGGCATGAGTAGACTATATAGAAGCTGACGGCGATCCCATTCTTCCTTGATGCTAGGCATCAGTTTTCTTTCACCAGCTGATGTTCCAGAGCTGCAAAAACATAAATAAATCAATGAACCAAAACCAAACATAAAAACTTCAAAAGACAAAATAATGCACGAATGCCAAACTTTTGGCATTATATACCTGGTGAGGAATTCAGAGATGGGGCGAGCGGATAAGATCGGAGAGCGATCGCCGTTGGCGATCCTCTGAATCAACGGCTGGATATCTTCGTAGGTCATCATCGGGATTTTTGACTTGAACGTCTCCCGATCGGTGGCGCCGCCGAGATCGAAACCCTTGAGATACTCCGTTTCCGAATTTTGGGCCAGGATTTCAGCAAGCACGCGCTGCTGCACGGCGTCTGCGTTTCGCGTCATCTCTTCGATAAACTGAAGAGCCGTTGCATTTTTCGCAGTTGAGTCAGCTGCCATTGGATTAGTTTCGAGCTGTTTTGGAGGAGAGTATGTATGTATGAATGAGAGAGAGAGAGAGAGAGAGAGGGGTAGTGAGATTGGGATAAGGGGATTCGAGTCTATTTATACAAAAAATATTGGGAGCAGAATTACTGCGTGACGTCAGGCTATGCGTGAGGTGGGATAGGGTGACGTAAGCGTTGTGGAGTCGTGTAGGGGGGAACGTGTACATGCCGGGCCCGCTCTGTACAAGCTAAAGGGGACAGGTAGGGTCCACTGTGCCATGTCATGCCAATCTTGTGCCAGTTTTATTTATTATGTTTATTCGCAAAAGAGAAGTCAAAGAAAATAAAAGTCAATTTTATAGTCAGGTGTAAAATAGACATTAAAATAGTTTGAATTCAAACAAAATTTTGTAATAAGAAGTGGATTCAACTCTAAAAGATATAAAAATAGCCTAAAATATAATAGAAGTTTAATGCTCGAAGGTTATTATGAATGTATTGGTGAATAGTGAACTCATCCAAGGATGTTTAAGATATGAGTTGGTAATAAGATTGTATTCCGTCAAATATCATCATTCTCATTTAAAGCGGTATTATATTTGTCGACAATAATCACTCTATATGGAATACTAATCTATTATGGTAAAATTTATTCATTTAAATCTATTTAATGCCCCTTTTCAACTCCCCTACTACGTACATTTTTGTCCCCTAAATTATTTTTAATATTTTAGCTCAAACGCTGACTACTATAGCAACAATAGTGACATGCAGTCTGGCTCAGACAATTTCTGTACGCCATTATCATGTCCTATATCCCAAATAATTTCACAACAATTGGTGGTCAACATATATGAAAGTGGTGGTGGTCAATATTTATGTAGACCGGTTGATTTTTTTCTTAGTGGAGGTAAAAGTATGAAATTATTGGTGTCAAGATATATTACTTTTATATTTATATTGAGATTAATAGCTATATATATGTACTTGGGCGGGATTTAATTAATCTCAATTTTAAGTGCTATATATGGATGCAGTCATAATTTATCATGGATTTTTGCTTGATTTGAACCAAATCAATCGAATGATCACCTTGATTTGGTTCAGTTATAGTAGTTCATTAGTAACCAAATAGATACGGTGTCAAAATAAATAAATAAAAATCTTAAATAATAACGTGTTCAGCTTGTTTATAAATAGATACGGTTTCAAAATAAATCACAAAAAATCTTAAATAATAACGTGTTCGGCATGTTTATATTTTTCCTATAATTATTCAACTTTGTAAAATTGATGAGTAGATAATGCAAAAAAATAGGAATAACAACTTAATTTGAATATTGAAAGCGACGCTTGCACTAGAAAAATACCATAAGCTTAATATTGAAAGCGATGTTGCATTAGAAAATTACTCAAAATTCAAAGTAAATTAGGCATATTTTACAAAGGCATCAATGCATGATTATGCACGTAATTAATTAGCAATTTCTTGCTCAGACCAAACACTTATTTTGAGGAACAGTAACTGTGGACTTCTCTTATCTAAATTCTAGTCTATCAGAAATTTAAACTAGACAATTATGAGTTTTATTTTTGCACGTTTTCTCTGAGTTTTATATTCACACGGATAATCGCCACAAAGACTAGAACAATATTTTGGATAGGATAAGGGGTGTTTCATCTTATTGTGGTATGGTATTATATACTATGGGAGTAATTAAATATTACTCGAGATATACATATATATGGATAATTGGACATTTGTAGACATTGTAATAAAAGATAATATTCATTTCAATCAAGAACTTTGGTCAACATCTATTTAGCTCCGTAATGTTTTGAAAACAATGAAATTTCAATTATTTTCAGTTGTCCTATTTGTATTCAAAATGAAGTCTTTCAACTCGAAACGATATTGTTTCATTAAAATAAATATTAGTACTATTTCTTTTGTTTTCTTATTCAAATTAAACAATGTCGTTTTAAACATCATCAAAGATCTCGTATTGTACATGGATAAGGTAATTGTGAAAGACTAAAACTTAGTGATTTAATATTAAATTTTCAAATATTATAAGACTGATCAGATTTTGAACAAAATTCATAGATATTATCTTCGTAATAAAACACGGAGAGGAAAAAAAATAAAAAAATGACACATTAACAAAGACGTTTTTGAAAAAAAACAAAATCAAAGATATGAAGGTGGTTTAAAGATTTTTTTTATATTTATTAATTATCATTCTAAAATAACAATAATTTGTGCGGTACACCAATACACCATATTGATCATATGCTATAATTATAAATCACATGTTTAATCAAAGTGTCATGTGTATTAACCCAAGGGATTTGGTCGAGTGACATAAAACTCATTCATTCTTAGCTAAGTGGTCAGTGGATTGATCTCTATCTTTTGGATATGAAGCAACTTTAAATTCATGGGTCAGTTATCTTATCTTTCGAGGTGCCTACAAATTTGCACGAGAAATAATTACTGGATCTGCCGATAAATACATTTGGTTAAACAAAAAAACAAATAAAGTATTGTGTACTCCATCAATGTAAATTGCTTAGACTCGTATGTTATTTTGAGGAGATGCTTGTGTGTATACCACCTCAATTTTCCACACCAATTATTGAAGTGTTAGCTTCACTCGTTCTTATTTTTCCAATTCTTTCCATAATATGACTATAATAGTTTTTTATGATAGATTATTTGCTCGGACATATATAGGAAACAAGTGGGGTATATTTCACAGATGCTGCTTTTGCTATAAAACAAGACATTCATTCATTGCAGATGCAGAGTATAGCATGATCAGTCACTTTCTTCTTTCAAAAGTCCATAATATAATAAAATTATGACTATATATATATACTATACTACAATTGTGATCAATTAAAATTTTTTAGCCTAATTGAGATACATTATCAACCACTTATTTTTATGAAATGAGTGGTCCAGAATTTGCCACATGAAAAATATTTTTAGATTAATTAATTATGAAAGGGTAGAATGGCAATTTCATAGTACATTTTATTTAATAAATACTTTTTTCTAATTTAAATTTTTTTAAAATTTTCATTTAAATTTTTTTTGTCAACTATATATACAATTCATGTCAACTACACAGATATAATGTCAACTACATATACTACAATTCATGTCAGCTACACACATATAATGTCAACTACATATACCATTCATATCAAGTATACACATATAATATCAACTATAAGTTGTTGACATTTGATGTACATGCTATTGACATTTGATGTGCAGGCTATTGACGATAATACCCCGAGTTGACATAATCTACTTGCAGTTGACATTTCAAAAATGTTGTGGATGAGTGCTGAAAATGCATCTCAATTCTCAATTAAGCTAAAAAATCTCAAGATGACCCTAGTATACGGTATGTTTATGTAATTTTTTAATAATTAATCGGATATTAAATTACTGTAACATATCTTGTGACTGGAACAACTTTATAAGATGTCGGGTGTAAATTCAGAAACATGTAAACACGTGCGAAAAGGATCTAAATATATATATTTCGATACTAACGAGATTAATGTTTCGCATAAGAAAAAGAAAGATCATATACATGTTTAATTAATTGAAAAAATATTATAGTACACAATTAATTAAATTTGTTCCTTTAAAAAAGAAGGCAAATTTGTTCAAATAAAATCCGATTCATTTGTTAACTTTTATTACCTACTCTTAAAAGATCATATCAGCGATTAACTAGTAGGAGTATTAATGTAATTTATAATTATAATATCAAATTAACTAGGGGTAATTATTTTTACTTTAATTAATTAATTTCAAGAATTTAAACAATGTAGTTTTCTTATTTTGAAGTAGTATAATTTTAAGAGTTTCGATAAAATATTGCAATTTGAATAAATATATGAAACTGAATATTAATAAATAATTTTGGTTAAAATTCAAAATATTTACAAGAGTATGTGAAACGTAAACTTCTGTCACAAAATTTGGGACTAAATTCCATAGAGTGCAACCAATAATAATAATAAAATAGTACTCCCAATGTTCCCTCATAATTGAGATGAAACTTTTCGGCACGGAGTTTAAGAAATAAATGTTGGGTGTGCTAAATAAATAGATAAAAAAAATAAAAGAGAGAATAAAGTAGAAAGTGAATAAAGTAGAGAAAATAAAGTAAGAGAGAGTAAAATAAGAAAGAGAAAAAAATTATTGTACTATATATGGAAATGACTCAACTATAAGGAAACTTTTTGAAATGAAAAAATGACTCAACTATGAGACAACGGAGGGAGTATATAGTGTAAATAGTTTTCATCTATTATGATGACCACTTACACGCATTAGGTATACGATCACTTCACTATGAATTAGACTAAGATTAAACCGTTATTTTACTTCCTTAAGGGTAGAGCCTTTTGGGGAGGAATTCACTTTTGGAGTACAATAATATCTAACAAAATATAAAAAGTAGGATTTGCAAAAAAAAAATCAAACAAAATATAAAAAGTGGGATTTGCAAAAAAGAAATATCGTGTGGTGATAGAATTTTGTGAACATCAATCATATTTGGTAGAAGGCAGTATCTATCACCAATTGAAACAGACAAACAAGTGTCGAAGTCGTTACATGCATGTACAAATAATTTCAAGGACAAATTGAGCACGAGTGGGTCTATCATATTTCCTAAGGTAGTTGCACTTCTTTTTTTTCTTTTTATCGATTTGTTCCATCAAATTAATCACAGAATTGATTGGTCGAACAACATATTTAATTTTAATTTTTCAAAAAGCGATTCGTACTGTACTGTTATAAGAAAAGAAACAAACGTGTTTCTTTAACAAAAAAACAAAAAACAAACGTGTGTAGTATTAATTATGATAGCAAATTCGAATTTTGGTTCTCATATTTTTAGTTTTTATTTATTGGTTAATAAATTAAACCCGGGTTCTGTATTTGTCACGTGGGCTAAGGCCCAAAGTGAATGGGTTGACAATAGATTGGTTGAGTTTGATTACAACTCATTATTAATGTTAATTAATAAATAAAATATACAATTTGATTAATTTAAGTCAATATAGATGTGACAACCTCATCATTTCAAATTTTAGATTTCACGGTTCATGATTCAAGTTGTTGAATTTTGATGTGTATTGTTGTATTGATGCTTATGCGAATTTTGTCGCCGCATACTAATTTCATGATATTAGTGATTACAAATTAATCATCCCGAATAATATCAGTATATATGGAGGAGCGGATTATTTAATTTTTTTAGACTTTAAATTGAGAATTTGAGCTTTAGAATTGGGATCTAGAACGAATAAAAATTACTAGTCCGGACTTATTAGTACGTAAAATGTTTAACCAATTATAAAGACCAATATAGAGGGACTAAATAAATGAAATTATCTATTTATCATTTGGATGCTAGATTAACAGAGAGATAAGACTAAATAAATAAATGTATTTGTTTTATTTGAATGTACTAGGCTTACATTACATTCATTCTGGGCTTGGACCTAAAAAGGGCCGCTGAAAAAATTAAACTCTTTTTTTCAGATATCGACACTCTATTTGTATACAGAGACGATTCTCATTATGGGTTTGCTAATTACCTCTATTTCGTATAAATTAAAATAAATAAAAATATAAATTTGGATAAGATAAATAATAAATTAAAATAATCTATTTATAAGATCATACACAACATAGCCCCAACCCCATATTCAACCTCAAATTTAGCCACAACTCCAATTTTTAGCACTCACGTCAATATTTCATTCAACCACAAGTAACTATAATTTCACCCAAATTCAGCTACTCCCTCCGTCCTACTTAAAATGTCTATATTCTTTAGTGGCACGAGATTTTAGATAAAATAAATAGTGACAAATGTAGTTTAATATTTTAATAAAGAAAAAGGAGAGAGGAGTTTATTAAATATAGAAAATGAACATCTTGAGTGGGAGAAACTAATAAGGAATTATGATGGAAAGAGTACAACTCAATTTTTTCATATCATTTCATCAGTTTTATTATTCTTTAATTTTATATATTTATTTAACTTATGAAAAGCTAAATAAATAAATACAGATTCAGAAGTTACTCGGTAAATATTCGAATATATGACTTAAAATATTAAATTATTAAATTAAAAATTAGAAACTACCCTTAAAGATACAGATTATGAAAATTAAGATACAATATAGAGAGACCTCACCTCACCTTTATATTAAAAAATATTATAAATATATTGCAATGAAGAGCTTTGTACTTGAAGGTAACAACTTATGTTCCATCAAAAGAAAGAAAAAAAGGTGAGGAATAAAAGTTGTGTTGGTAAAAGAGGGAAAATGAATAGGTTGTTTCCTATTTGGAGTTGTAGGAAAGTAGCCATTAATGGTGGGATAAGAGCCAGTTGGGCCCCATTAATGTAATAAGGGGTTTATCTTTAATCTTTATGTGTTATTTTGGAAACATGTTAATCTTTTTGAGGTCAATAGTTTTTTGCTTTTTTCGTAAATCGGCTTTTTTAAGTCTTATCTTTATTTATAATATTCGATACCAATATTATATAAAAAAATGATCGCTTCTCATGAGCAGCAGCGTTATTCCTTTTCAATAATATGTTGAGGTTGTATTTTTTATTTTTTTCGAATTTGTATATATAATTCGGCTTGGTAATATTGAGAGACTGTAAAATAAAATTATGTTAATTTCAAACATACTCCTATTCTATAACAATTAAATTATCTACAAAGCAAAATAAAATTAATCAATAATAATAATGCTCGGACCACCCCAAAAATATTTGTATGCTGAGAAGAAGACAAAGTGTAGTTGCCCCATTATGAGTTATATATTGTTCCTCAAAATGCACATGTAATAATTAAATGTTAAATCAAGAAGAGTTGAAGACTTGAAATTCGAAAATGCAAACATGTGAAAGATTAAATTAAAATAGAATGTGATTAATATTGAATGTCACTCTCAACATACATAACACTCATTTCTTATGAATTATGAATCCATGATTCCGAATTTGTACTACAAAATAAATAAGTAAATTAGTACATGACCCAAATCAAATTCTTTCATTAACTAAGCTGAGTGTGAATTGGATAATTTAATGTGAGGTGTGGAACCCTCAAATCCAGCCATTTCATTGTCTTTTTCATTCACAACTTTTTTCTTGACTTTCCATCATTTTCAGACTCCCGCTTCTAGTTTCTTAATTAATATCCATAACCTCAAATTTTTGGTTGTGATGATTTCAAACAAAGAGGGATTAATTTAAACCAACATGATAAGTATTATTTTTAATTAAATAATATACAGTACATTGTTAAGGGCACTGATCCTATAAAGGAAAAAAAATGTGCAACATCTACAATTCTGAAGTAGTATTTCAATAGATTTAACTTATTGAAAGAGTACATGTTACATCACTCAAATACTACAAGTAATCTTAATTCTTACTCCAACACAAAATAATTTCAAAGTTTAAGATTCAAATCAAGAACATCTTCCTCCTCCTCCTCCTTCGCCTGTTGATGTCCGAATCTGAAACTCCCCGGCCAAACTGCATGATCCGCTGCTTCGTACAAGACATGAACTCCCACTCCATAGCTCGGCCTTCCCTCCTCAGCACGGCCTGATACAGGCGGTTTGTGAATCTGAGAGTGAGCTTGCACACCAAGTGATCTTGCCATCACAATCCTTCCTGTCTGATAATGTCTGACAAGACCTCTCTCCCTCTTGTGAGCATTCTGGTGCCCTCCCAACGCCTGCGAGCTGTAGAATTTTCGCCTGCAGAAGTTGCACGGGAACGTCTTCCTTGCTTCTGTTGGAGGAGGAGGACTAGTAGTGCTAGTCACACTCAAATTTAGCCACCCTCCTTCATCTTGCTTTTGTGCTTCTTCCATCTTTGAAGTACTAAGTAATAATTTAGGGTTTTTGTTGAATGAGAGCAACTACATTGGGCTATAGAGGGTGTTATATATAGAGTTGTTAACTATGTGACTATGTGTTAATGACTTTATGTATGTATGCTGTTGAGATTGAGATTCCCCACTAATACTCTATCTACATCAACTTCCATTGGAGCTCTTTGGAAAAGCTAAAGGTTGACTATCAATGGACATTTAATTGGATCCATTTCTAGTCATGTCAAACTCACTACTTTATCTATATATTGCCTGCCATCATATATTCTTGCCTACTACATGTTTTTGTGCCATCTTTAATAATTGGGGGATTATATTTATGTCTAATTAATTCATAAAACTTATCTGCAAGCTTCTGAGCCAGTAGATATCATGTTTTATTCTAGAGGAATGATGGAACCAAAATAATAATAGTATTAATTATTTCCGGATGTAGCGTAAATTGGAGGTAGTACGTGCGGTTGAAAGAGTATGACTCGTATACATTCTGTTGGTCGGTTATCCATTGCAGTTGAATTATTTTCTTTTACGATACAAACACAATACATTTAATTATTTTCGGATATAGTGTAAATTGGTGGAAGCAGTTGACTCGTATTCATTTTCTTGGTCGTCCGTATAGTTGACTTATTTTCTTTTATGGTACAAATCAATACGTTTACTTTGTTCTTTTTTCTAATTTAGCCTCTCTTCAATTGGTATTTATCTTTTGTTCATTTATCAACTTTATTCTTCTCCAATTAACCCATTAAATACATAGTAGTATTTCTTAATTTTAGTGTCTAAATAAATGCATCAACTCCAGCTCAACGTTTTAATTATTTCATTGTTAATTGTTATGGCTGTTGTATAAGAAACAAAAGTGTTACTGAGAATTAGGTAAACAAAATATTTATGTAGCATTTAAACCAGTTTTCTTTAATTAGATCTGTGCTGGAAACATGAGAATCTACGTGTGGCGCGCCTATTGTTGGCAGTATATGTAATTAATTAGTTTTCGTGTGAATAATTGTTGTGTTGAGATAGTATTGTACTTGCAACCTAAGAAGAAATTTTAAAGTTTTTTTAAAAATATCGATAATAGTTCATCATTTCCATGTGATGACTCGGAACCTCGGAACTATCATTTCCACATGATAATAGTTCATCATGTGCATCCCGGTGCTCTGGGTGAGAATAGGCACGCGGTTAGGCAGGCGCGAATCTTGCCGATTAGAAGGTGGGGCAAATGCCCCTCCTCAATTCTTCTTTACCTTTATACATTTATTATAAATGTTCAAATATATGTTTAAACTTGCACAAAATGACGTTGCTCAAATATATAAAAATTTCCTATACATAATTTTGCCCCTCCTACAACAAAATCTTGGCTACGCCCCTGCGGTTAGGTGCTTAGCACCTTAATCACGTTGATGTAGAATGTCAAGCACATGAATTTTCTTTTAAATTTGTGCCTAAGCACACAAATTGGTTAGTCAGTCAAGTTGCCATATGGCTTTTCTATTTTCTTTTTTATATAACAATTTTTTAAACAATAAAAATTAATCTTTTTATATTTTTTAGATTATGTAATTTTCGATATTTAGAATTTAAATTATGTACTACCTTTTTATTATTACTCAACATATTAATTGAATTAATTATGCATTGTTTTCGTTTCTTTTTTAACTATGTATTTTT
Source organism: Salvia splendens (assembly GCF_004379255.2). NCBI lineage: Eukaryota > Viridiplantae > Streptophyta > Magnoliopsida > Lamiales > Lamiaceae > Salvia > Salvia splendens. The sequence continues at coordinate 3,584,762 of NC_056038.1, forward strand.
TATTTTTACTTTAATTAAGTAATTTTTATATTATGTAGTACTAATTTTTACTGATGAATTTTCTAAATAATAAATGTAAATAGTGTTAAATGCTTAAGATTTAAGACCTTTTGTATGTATGATATATTTAATTAGAATTATAAATAATAAATGTAAATAATGTTTATGCTTAAGATTTAAGAGCTGTTATATGCATGATATATTTAGTTAAAACTTAGAAGTATATGTCATAAAGAAAAAAATACTAATAAATGTCAATAGTACTTACTACTAAGATTTAAGAGCTTTTTTATGCACAAGGATGTGAGTAGTCGAATTTTTTTTAGCATTTTATAAATATATATATGTACTATCAAATTATGGAATTTTCTGTCTCATTGTAGATTCCTAGTATATTTTATGATTATTGAAAAAATAGTTTTGATTTATTAAAAACATGAGGTCTCATCGTTTGGTGTTCCCGAAGGGACTTTCCACATTTTATGTAAAATTTAGTTTGAAGGTTTCACTAGCACTATCATTGGGCCTACATCTTGGATAAGTAAATGAGAGATAATATTAGTCATTCCAATTCTTAATCGAATATGCAAAATTCAAGAGGCTTGATAATGATTATATTTTTCACTTTACTTATACGGTTATATATATTTTGACAAAAATATCATCAGATCTTTACAAATTATTGCAAGATTATCTGTATAAAATTAGTATTTACAGAACAGATCTTGTGCTCTAGACAAACGACGTTCCTATGTTTGACGATTAGACTTTACTTTTCTGTTTTGAACACCAAGAGTTGTCTGGTTTTAAGCCATAAATGGGAACACTTGGGAATTCCACTAGGTCAAGACCACAACTTCAAAGTCAGATTTCCACATCATTGCTTTATGCATTGCCCTAATTAATTACTATACTAATATTCAATTTCATTCATCTCTATCAACTCAGCATCCACACAAACATAGCTTTGATACTATAAACTAAGGCTGACAATTTTTGGCACGACATGATAACATGACACGAATTCGCACGAAATTAATGGGTATGTGTCAAAGCTTATTGGGTTCGTGTCCTTATCGTGTCGACACGATAGTACCACAAAAACTTCGTGCCGTGTTCGTGTTACACGTTAAGAAATAATATTAATATATTATAATATTATTATTTTATTATTTATTTTAAAATTTTAAATTTAAAATTTAAAATTTAATATTAGAAATAATATTAATATATTATAATATTATTATTATAGTGTCGTTATTGTATCATGTCATATATGTGTTGTTATCGTGTCGTGTTGACACGAAATGATTTGTGTCGCTAATGGGTTCGCGTCGTGTTCGTGTCTGAGGGTAGCGGGTCATGTTCGTGTTCGTGTTTGGAGTTTTCTTAACGGTTCGTGTTCGTGTTTGTTGTTATCGTGTCCTGTCGTGTCGTTATCGTGTCGACACGATAATGACACAACACGCACGATTTGCTACCCCTACTATAAATACCGTGAATAAATAAATGATAGTACTACATAGAAAGAAACTCATGTGATGTTGCAATAATTTTATAACAATATAAATACCGGTTCATCATTTACCCTCATTGACTCTAACCCTCAATCTATTGGATAGAGTATAACTATAAGAATCTTACCAACTAAGTTGCACTTAGTTCTTCACCTCTCCATCTCCAACCTTTTTTGCTTGTTATCTTATCATTTATTTATTTAATTGGTTATACTTATATACCATGCATGATTCTGAAAGGTCCCATTTTGTTCCCCAATAGTAATTGGCCTCCCACACTTTCACAAATAAAATACAAATACCAAAAAATAAATAGGTTTGATCTGACCTCCTTTGGTTCTTTTATTTGGAGACCTGAGTCCTAACAACATGTCTAGAACCTATATATGTTATTGATGATGTACGAATGAACTCGATCGCTCCAAGACAAGATATAGTATAAACTTTATCATGTGTATGGCATAATTATTGGTGGGGAAGGCATCAGAAATAATCTCCTATAAAACTATACTTCCTATTGAGTCTTTGTCAATATTCAAAAGTACATGAAAGGAAAACTCTTTCTTGAAATTCAAGATTTCAAGTTGAGCAATATTTGGGTAATTAATTCCCTCAGGACTTCATAAAAGTTGCTGGGAAGTTTATTATGGTAAAAATATAATTGAATTTGAATCCATATATGTGGGTGGCTACACAGTATATGATTATATTATTTGGGTATAGGTAGTTACTTTTATGGATTCCCACTCCAGGAAACATCTAACATGTCAAGCTTTAAAGTTTAGTAACAACAGTACTTTATTTTATGGATTGAATTATATTCTGCAACTGACAAGACGATTCTCTAATCCTCTTTACATCACAAATTGCACCCAACCTTCTTAACCAATTCCCTGTCTATGCAACTGGCGGATATAGCTAAACTACTGGTCATGAGATGAAGGCAAGCTTAGTCGAATATACCATAAGTTATGGAAGTAAAACCATCTTAGAGGACTCTAAAATAGATGCCACACAGTCACCCTAGGCCCCTGCTATATAGAGTAACTAGTAGAATTCAACACTAAAATGGTGATCATTAAAACAAAACAGCTTAAGAGAGTGGTGAGTTTGACATCCCAGCCAGCCAGCACTAGACGTATAACTAATGGTAGAGTGGTGTAGAAAAAACACAAGTTTAAAGAGCATCATGACTCAAACTCCAATATACAGGTCAAGCATATGCATGCATATACATAATGCAGCACTTTTTGAGTGTCTCAGAATTTAAGACATTGAGCCAGTAATTGCAATTCAGTCAGCAAAGGCAAGGAGGGAAGGACATATCTTTATTTGTTTTTCCTATGTAATGAGGAAAAGTTCCAGGAAGACACCCCTAACGACAAGACCCAGATCTTTGAGCTCCTTCTGCACAAGACCTAGAAATACATTCAAGTACCTGCGACAGTGTAAGATGAGTAAATGACAATAGCAGAGAAACAGTCTGAAACTGTGTTTAACTTTTATTCCCTCCGTCCCCAAAGAATATGCACTTTGGGTTCGGCACGAGTTTTAATGCAAAATTGGTAAAGAGAGACGTATAGAGAAAAAATAATTAAAGTATTGTTATTGGGGAATGGGTCTCACCTCATTAAAAAGAAAAGAGTTTCCAAAATCTAAAAGTGCATATTCTTGTGGAACGGACTAAAAAGGATATAGTGCATATTCTTGTGGACGGAGGGAGTATAAAAGAGCTCTAACTTAAGTGTTTGCTGAGGTGTTTAGCACCGTGAGGCAGGGGGCGCAGTATGAACTATGTAGAGCCACTTATTACTTGTGAATAAGATAGTGGTGCAAAAGAGACATTGAGAAAGTGAGTGTGAAACTCCAATCTAATCACGCCAGAGTCTGTATGGAACTGTGATTAAGAATTAAGATCTTTCCATCCTTCTACTTACACAATTTGGATAAGGACAAGCCACATAAAATTAGTTCCTTCAGTTCCATTTTTAGGTATACAAGACCACCAAGATTAATGAGTATAACTACAAGACTTGAATCTCCTTGATTTCAGTGAAACAGTTTGCGCTATAGCAAAAAAGGAATTAGAAAGAAGCTACTGCCATCCATGTTAATCAAACCTCTTTCATTAATTAGCATACAAGTAATTTCTTGAACATTTGATAAATAAGGCATTCCCAGAAAATGTTCAATTTGCAGTATTCTGAACATATAATATTGACACAGATACATAAAACCTTTGATTGCCGGGAAGCGTTGCTGAAATCACCCATCTTTTCCAATCCTCCCTATCAATCCCAAATTCCCAATCATTCCAAATCTCTTTATCAACCAAATTCAACAAAGTTACATAAAACAACATACCCCAACCTTTATCTCATGGGCGATTGCACTTAGTTACACTAATACGAGGATTCAGAAAAGGGAAAATTCCAGTTCCTTTATGAACATTTAAGTATCACGAAACAACAGTATTTGACTCACAAAGAACCTATTAGCGATCTTGACAAGAACGGCGGAAGGTAGCATGGGACAGCTCACAGAAAGCCCGCACGTTTGTAAAGTATTGGTTGTATTATGATGCAATAGCTTTTTTGTTTTCTCCATGGTTTGGATAGAGTTATATATGATGCAGCAATAAAAAATTGATATAACTTTGATTACATGATATACATCACACCAATGATTCCATTTTTATTCAAATTTCAGATAAACTTGCTTACACTAATCATCCTACTTTATGATTCCATTCAACTTATAATTAATCATACTCCTCCCTCCCACTAATTATAATACTGTACGTAGTAATTTGTATGTACATCTAATTAAGATAGTCATTATCAGACTATTTGTATCAGGGATGAATGAATATGCCCTGCCCTTGTTGCATAATTAGATCCCTATTTGACATTTGTAAAGAGAAATGAAAATCAGAATCCATTCATCGCTTTAATGTGAGCGCACACAGCGCAGTTACCAACTTCAAATATGCACATTAAAAAAGTTAACGATAGCGCTGAGCCGATTAAAAAATAAAATAAAGTTCCTTTGAAATATAGAAAACGAGCATCAAGAAATGTGGTCAAATGCATATTGCTTTGGAAGTTGAAGAGGAGAAGATCGTGAGACGAGGACTGTGTTGGAGAAATAGATCTGCATTTTTCATTTAAATACATTAATTATTTGTGAAAAGACTGTTTGTCCTTTCACTCATTTTTCCCCACACGTGTCCCCATTTTTTAGTTTTGTTTTGGAGACATAATTTATATTTTCATACTAACGTCCCTAAAAAAATTGCTAGTAAATCATAGTACTACTAGGAAAGTATATAGAGTTCAATTTGTGTCTATTTCATTTACTAAAAGTTTCAAACTTTTTAATTATATAATGTACTACTTTCGTCCATTACTAGGAGTTTTATTTCTTGTCGGCACATGTTTTATGAAAAATTGATGAAAAGATTTAATAGAATATGAATCTCAGTTAGTATTAATTTTAAATAAAATATGAGTGTAATGAGTTAGTGAAATGTATAGTTTATTATCATTTATAGTGAAAATGAACTAGTGCTCATATTCGTGGACGAACCGAAATAGAAAAATGGGGCTCATAATCGCCGAAGAGAGGGATTAGTAATTACGTACTTTTTTTAGCTTTAAATTTTCAATTAATTGTCTTAAAGTTCTCCTTATCAATAATTTCATTTTCTTATAAATTACAGGGACTCGTGATAATATACCCTAATTACTTTTATTAGCAATAACGCGAGCTTAAAATAATAATAGTATGACATGAGATTCGATGTTTTAAATATTAACTTATACTCCTTTCGTCCTACAATATGAGTCACTTTTATTGTGAGCATGAGTTTTAAGAAATGTAAAGAATAGTGATTTGGAAAAGTTAGTGGAATATGAGACTCATTTTTTTATATTAATTATATAATAAAATGTGAGTAAAGTAAGTTAGGGGAATGTGTGATCTGCTTATCATATATGATAAAATTGAAATGCAACTCTTATTATGGGATGAACCAAAATGGTAAAGTATGACTATTATTATGGGACGGAGGGAGTACGTACTAACAAGTTCATCATCACTTAAATGTGCCGAATGGATTATTGTATAATATCTTAATTAGTTGGCCTTTTAGCCGGACATTATATAATTAAATAATATGCCGCATATTTTACAAAATGTAAGTATGCCGTATAGTTTTATTAGTTGAGGAGTGATCAATTGTTGCCTCATCATTTAATTGCTAACTACAACTAATTTAAGACAATAAGATTTGAGAAATCTTGTGGTCTATAGTTTAAGGTGTAATTTTATTTTTCTTTTTTAATATTAAAAAGATAATAACAAATATCAAATTTAGGGTTTAGAAACACAATGTCAATACGGTGTATGAAATACATCAACACAAAGACATGACAATATCAATACAATTTCATATTGACATTGTACAAGCATTGTATTGACATATTATGTGTCGTGTATTGATATATATATATATATATATATATATATATATATATATATATATAGGAGTGCATTACCCTCCTTATCACCCCCTAGTATAAAATATATGACTAATATAATCCCTTGGATCTATTAATCTAATGGCTATGATTAAAAGCATCGCCGTACATTATTATACCATTTTCGTACATTAAAAGACAATTTGGGTATATTACTGTTACATCATTTATATGAATTAGTACATTAACCTAATGTATACATTAATGTGTTTTAATGTATATGTCCCTTCTATGTAATGTAGATTATAATTTATTGAATGAGTGACGAAAGTTATATCCATTTCCCAAGGGTTTAGCAATCCATGAGGCTAGGGTATAGTACTGACTCAGTAACACAACGTTCACTAGGGTAATCTTGTGGATACTATACCCTAGCCATATGGATAAGTTAACCCTAGGGGACTGGATCTAACTTCCTCCGGCTAGTGAACGTTATGTTAATATGATGGTACTACACCCTAGCCCTATGGACTACTAAACCCTTGGTAAATGATGCTAACTTTCGGCCCTAAGGGAATTAATACGATGCTACATTATTGGATAAGTGATGTATGATATACCCATAATAATGTACGATAATGTACGTTATCATGGGTATATTGTACATTATCGTCCGACTCATGTTTTTTTGGATGGAAGCTATACTATATATCATCTACAAATTCACAAAAGCATGAGTCGGATAGTAATGTACGATATACCCATGATAATGTACGTAATGTGCATTATCATGGGTATATCGTACATTATCGTCCGACTCATGCTTTTGTGGATGGAAGCTATACTATATAGCATCTACAAATTCACAAAAGCATGAGTCGGATAATAATGTACAATATACCTATGATAATGTGTACATTATTCAGTCACCTTCGTACATTTATGTGTGAGGCTCGTACATTAAAATACCATTTTCATACATTAACATCATGTACTAATAGAACATGATGTACAAATATAACTACATCATGTAGCGAAGTCATGTACAATTGAGCTTTACCATTTTTACCCTTTTCGATTATTTTATTAATTTTTAAATTGCAAGTGGCTTCCATGTCAACCATCAGATCACACCTAATCAATGGATGAAATTAGTTTTCCTTTTTAATAGTTTTTTACACATTAATTTGAATGCATCCATATATATATATATGGTCCTCTTCTGATGCTTATAACAAGTACAAGTTATTTAATTTCTTTTATTTCAGCATATTTCTGACCAGCAATTCAAAACCATACCAAACATAATTTGCTCAAATAGTCAAATGCATGTCACGATATCAATGCAAAGTCAAAATCGATCTCTACCACGTTCAAATAAACTAGATATAAGTTTGCCGTTTTGCTTCTTTAAGTTGCAGTGTGCCAAATTGCCAATCAATTTGGTATGTAAATAATGTAATGATGGAAAACAAGAAGTGTGATTTATAACTTAATTAATTTGTAATTTTGTTCAAAAGATGTAAGACGTTGCAATTCATGCAAAATAATCGTGAGATATCATAAATTAATCATCTACATTATATCATGTTGCTTACAACAAACACTAATGTAAGATAAATAAAGATAATAACTCAGATATTGGTCAATTTGCTGTGTTATTTTTTTTATTATTTTCAAGTGAGTGGAAAGATATTGCAAATCATATTTAAATTTAATAACTATATATTATTAAAAGATTCATGGGATGTATCAAACCTACAGAGAAAATGTATCAAACCTATAGAGAAACAATATATATATCGAGTCAACTACAAAAAATTGTATCTGATGAATGTTATTTACATATTTGCAGTATCTCGTGAAAATTAATTACACTAGAGGATTATGGTGAAAGAGTTTATTATACTTGAAGTACTATTTTTGTACTGGTTTCATACTTTTTTTTTGCCCTTTTATATTTACATTTTTTTTGCTTTAGATGACAGTTTGGATAACAAAAATTTCAGACTGCGTTTGACATTCGTATCTAGAAATTAAAAATAAATAAAAGGCTCTGAATTGGAATAGTATCATTTGTACAATTTTAATGAGCTACATAACGGTAGAGGACAATACAAAAAGATACCCCAGCAAAGGATCTTACCATATACTAGTACTTAACTACTTATTTAAATAAGTAGTGGTAGGTAATAATTAGTTAGCCAAATAACTTGAGAGCATGTTTGAGTATATTCTTCTATCTTCTTATTCTTTATTTGAAAGTTGAAACTGTTTTCAACTTTGCATGCACCAGATCTTACTTCCCTACGTGGAGGACACAACACAACCTTCAAATAGTAGCTAGAAAATAGCCTTTTTCAAATATCACAAAGTATTTTTCATAACAGAAACAAATTGTTTCAATTCCTAACACAAAGTTACATGTAGAGGGTATCAAGCTATACCTTACAAGTGGTATACATTATCCAAAATATAAAACCCATTATTAATGTGCAATATTAATTCTATTCTAAGGTATAACAAATTTCTTTGAAAATTTTGTAATTTTCTTGAAATAGAGGAACGATAATGTGCAATATTAATTCTATTCTAAGGTATAACAAATTTCTTTCAAAATTTTGTAATTTTCTTGAAATAAAGGAACGAAAACGTCTATTCTTCCATCGCCGGCGAAGGAGGGGAGAAGGAATATGATCCCCTCTATGGGCGAGAAGGAGGGCAAGAATATGTATGGCGTTCCACTTCCTAAATCAAGATCATAAAATGGGAACCTTAACCAACTATTAACTTCCAAATTAGGCCACAATATCATTTCTTCTGTGTCTGCATTGGGAACAAGATCTTCCGCCTTCACCTCATGATTGGCAAAGTCGATGAACGATTTGAAGTAGTCGTCGTTCACATTCGTGACTGCCTCGTGCAAAATCTTGGCCGCGTAGGGGAGAGGCGCGTCTAAGAGGTCGTCCACTTTGGCCTTTGCAAATGCCCACAACACCAAATTCCCAAAATATTCATTTGGAACCCTAGGGTTTAGTCGTGCCTGGCCGTCCACTGAGATCCTCAGTTGGGTGGTCTCGGATCCATTCAAGCCGCGTGCCTTTGTAACAACTCTCCATAGATGAGCCAAGAGGCTCTCGAAAGTGCTAAAAGGCTTCTTCGATCCATTCATCGAAGAAGCCCTAACTTTGACCTTGGAGAGAAATTCCGAGGTGAAGTGAACTTTGTGTGCCACGATGTCCTCCACATTATGATCTATCAAAGGGTACACTTTCTTGATGTTTTTAGATATGTATTCCGCCCCTCTATGTTGAAAGTCAACTTTAGGGGGATTTCGAGGGGAGAATATTGTAAGATCATTAAATGGCAATGATGTAATTTCAAGTCCCCTCGAAGCTAACCCCCATGCTACCAAAAAGTTGCTTGTGGCATGACCATCCTCCACTCGGTGGTGGGTGGTGAAGCCCACCACCATCGAGCCACACGAGAATCTGGTGAGCTGAACTTGAAGGAACTCTACCACGCCCTCCAAACTAGGGTGCATGCTTAGGTGGTGAGCGGCGATTTGAGTTGACGCAAGTGGATCAAGCTATATGGAAGATAACTGAACCGAGTGGATCAGTTAGCAAATGTCGTTGCCATTTGATCAAGGCGTCCTCTCTCGTCCCCACCGCAAATATATTTATAACTCCCAAACTCGCACTACTTTAACAGTAAAGCGGCAAGTACGAGGTCGGTCCCATAGAGAAACCGGTGTATCGAGTGTGTGAGTAGTGAACAGAGGTCGACTGCTACCACGCTTTAAGTTGGGAGTTTTTAAGCTACTGGATTACGCTAGGCAAAAAATAAACTATCTACTTGATCAAGGCACTCATCATGCTGGAAGAAACAGAAATTGGACCAAGTGAATGACAGGTTGAAATAAAGACTAGCTACCTAATCACGCTACGAAACCGCAAAAACACCTTGACATTCAACATAATGAAATACTAGATCAGAGACTTAAAAGCGAAACTAAAACCGGAACTGTAAATACGATGACGAAAACAAAGTAACTCCGATTTTTATACTCAATGCTCAAAACAGTGTTGTGAACATGCGGAATATAAAAAGATCAATTCTTTAACTACGGAACAACACGTAATTTAAACTAAGCTAACAACTTCAGGAAATAAGAAAGCGAGTAAAGCCGAGAAGCTCTTGGTCGGAAACTTGGGATGGCGCCGAACAGATATTGAGTATTCTGTCGCGCTCCCTCCGGTCGCTCTCTCTCTAATTGACCATTTCTCTAACTAAGCTATCTTTGGAACTGGAAACTAAATTAGAAAAGAAGATAAAAAGGATGATTATTTTATGAGCTTTTTTCGAACCCCTTTCTAATGGTGGCACGTCCTCTATTTATAAGCTCGCCGCAACGACCTCCAGCTAGGATAATGTCATCAGCAGCGAATAATCGTCCTTGCTGGGATTGAGCGTCTCATCAATTGATACGTGCCCTTCTTCTAGAATGTCGTCGTTCCTCCATAACAGAATGATGAGTCAGCTTCGTCTTCGCGTCTTACGTATCAGCACGTGTCCCCTTCTAGAACTTCGTCCTTGATAACTGCTTGATGATCACCATCCAGCGCATCAGCCTCACGTGCTTCTCCTCTAGAACGTCGTGGTCCCCGCCTAACTGCTTGATCATCCCCTTGATCATTCCACCCGATTTTTGGCTTTTTTCGCCTTTTGTACCAACTTGATCAGCTTGGCCTTGTTGCCCTTGGTCAAGCGACATTCCTGCACAATTAACACTCGCTTTGCACGATAAACTGATCAAGTAGCATACATTTTATTCCTAAACCGATGCATGAAATAGGCCTTATCATTAGCAAAGTCGCGGAAGGGCTAAAAGTGACGGATTGATCTAGATCGCGATCAACCGATGCCTCCACAAACCTAACACCCTCATCATTCAAAAAAATGATAGGATCGCTATTGCTATCTTTGCTGAGCCTCCCGGCCCACCCACGATATGCGGCCAACGACTTCCTTAGGCCTTGCTCGATGGTTGCATTGGGCGGGGTTGGAGGGCGAAATTATCTTTAATTTGATATATGTTGTGCAAAAAAATAATTTAAATCAAGAAAGTTATATGCGTTTTAAAGTTATGAGATATTTTTCAAAAGTTAGTTATAACTAATTTGTTGTAAATTGACCTTAATACCTTTATTGACGTTTTTTTGTTGATCGTATTAACATTCCGGGGCTGATAATCTAGGCCTTTGATTTAAATATCTAATGGCTATTATTTAGTTAGCAATATAACACTCTCCTATATATATATATATATATATATATATATATAGATAATGAATCATTTAATTTCTTAACCACCCTTAAATCCCTTTACACCTGTAAATAATTAAATGCAAGGTACTTGGTACTTATATAAAACTTTTTTCAAGAGAGAAAGACAAATTCACCAAATTGAGATATGCTCTACTTAATTGATAAAACGACATAAGTAAAATGAATAATCACTGGAAGTAATTTATCCCAAAAGTTGAATTTACTTTCTCGGGACAGTAAACCATAAATCATGAACACACATTAATGCACCTTAAATGCCGGATGGGTCTTATTTCTATCAGTTTTTTTCAAAGAATAATGCTATACGGCCACATTATGGCCAGCCATAAATTAATTAAATAATAAAAAAAATTGATTTTTTTTTTAATTTTTTGATTTAATACTACTTGATTTTACTTTTATATCATCTTCATTATATGTTGCTCAACATGTTAGTGTTGTTCTTTCGTAGTTTTTGCTCAACTTATTACTACTGTCATTTCTTGATTGTTGCTCAACGTATACAGTAATTCGTGATATTAATGTGTTTTGCGTAATTGAATTCAAAGATAAGTATCAACTCACAAGTCCATTCACACACATATAAGTTTATATCGGTAATTCTAATTTTTTTTATACATGTAAATGGACTAAATTAACTCTTTATGGCCGGCCACATTATGACCATTTAGCATCACCCTTTTTCGAATAGCATATTGTTATTTTCAAGTATATACTATATCATTAAATATCATATTTAAATTTATTATTTTTAATAAATAATAATCACATTAATTCTATTAATTTATTTATTCACGTTGTCATTTAATTAATCATGCAAAAATATAATTTATATTCATTTAACATTTTCCACCACTTTTGTTTAAGATTCATGCCGAGTTTTTTCCACCGCTTTTAATTTCTTTAATATTCGTTCTGAGTTTTATAAAATGATAATGCCATTCAATACACATTGCTATATAACATAGAATATATATTTTACTAACCTTTTCCATTACACTTCTTTACACCCTGTAAGATTCGCGCCGAGTTTTATAAAATGAAAATGCCATTCAATGCGGATTACTACTCGTCTGGAAGATTCGTGCCGAGTTTTATAAAATGAAAATGTCATTCAATGTACATTACTACACAACAATGAATTCAAACAAACATTCTAAACACATCAGTACTCCTCCGAATTCCATTAAAAGTCCCATTTTTTTTTTATCGAATTTTAAAAAATTGTTTAATTTTATATTAAAAGTGGAGTAAAAAACTTAGTGAAGTGTGATGTAAATCATACTTTTATATATTAGTTTTAAAATAAAATGTTAGAAGAGTGAGTAAGTGAAATATGAGGTCTACTTGCTTAAAAGTGAAATAAGACATTCCAATTAAGCTGAATAAAATGAAACTTTTGACGGGGACTAGAACGAGTACTTCTAACTTAATTAAAAAATTAATAAAGAAGTTATCATCTGGCTAAACTAAACCACAAAGTCATTCCAAATAATTGTAATGTCATCGATGAGTCATGCCATGCATGCAAGACGAGTGGGCCACAGTCAGTGGAACCCTGCTACGCCCTAAAAACGGGTCGGGTCATGGAGTATGGGTCGCCATACCGCTTTGGAGAAATAAAGCACGGTTTTCCTCGGGTCGGGTGGCTTTGGAACTTTGACTGTGAGACGACGACAATACCGAAGCCCGCTGTCGTCTCATCTCCCTCCTTCCCTCTCTCCACTGTTTCTACTAATTTCAATAGAGATATAGAGATTACTATGCTGCTACAGTTGTTGAAAAACACAACACATTAATAGGCTAGCCTACCTACACCTACATGTATATATATATATATAGCCATAGAGACCCCTTCATTTTACTCTCTCTCTCAAATCTAAGTCAGAAACCTCTCTCTGTTTCTCTTTTTCTTCTTCATCAATGGCGGGTAATTCCGGGTTCGGGGATGACCCGCTAGCACCCGGGTGCTACTCTCAGCTTCTATTCAGCGATGAGATTTCGGGTCTGGATTCGGATGGTTGCTTCGGCTTTGATGATAATATTGGTAATCCGAAAATGCTCTGTTTTGGTGATTATGGAAATGCCAACAAAATGGAGCAGAAACCCGGATTCACATGCATGGATCCGTCACCCAAAAATAACAATGTCAGAATTATTTATTTTATTTTTATTACTCTGCCAAAAAAAAAATTCTTTTTCTCTCAATTTTTTTGATGGTGCAGAAGAAGAGAAACGGGTCGGGCACTCGGGGTGCGGGGCGATGCGGCGGAGCCCCGGCTAGTAATGGTAAGAAGGCGAAATCGGAGAAATCTGCCGGCGCCGGCGGCCATGCAAAGGTGAATTTGATTTTTTTTTTAGTTTCTTTTTTATTGATTTATACTCAAAATTATAATTTTATTCATCTGTTATTTAATCTAAAAAATAAAAAAATGTGGTGTTAATTTACTGTTGATTAGGTGGTTAAGAAAGAGAAACTTGGTGAGAGAATAACAGCGTTGCAGCAGCTCGTGTCTCCGTTTGGAAAGGTCGGTTTGAATTTGGCATGGTCTGAAATTACTGTTTGCCTTTAATTTTTTACTGTCTCATTTCATTTTATTGATTTGATTACTTTACGAGAGTAATGTAGGGTGTGAATTCAAAACAATTCTTAATTATACACGTGATGTGATGTTCTGTCTAGTCTATTGGGAAATACTGTCGAATAACGACGTATTTGAAGACTGAAGTGGTCCCTTCATCCAGGGGCGGACGCAGAAATAAATAACGATAAGGGCTATGATTTCTAAATTTTGTTTTAAAGTATATTTTTGGGTGTTTTAGCTTATTTATAAGGGCTTTTATATACTAATTTGCCTTAAATTTAGATAAATTTTAAATATTTACAAAAGAAAAAAGAATAAAAAACCATTTTGTTAAGGGCTTTAGCCCCACCCTAAGTATATATGGGTCCGCCCCTGCCTTCATCCCTTGTTTCCCAATGCTTTTTTATGAGTAGGGAAATCTGTTGGTTGTTAGATTTTACGGGTGCTAGGTATGGGGAGAACAATCGACTAGTAAATTGATACACATGAATAATTGAGTAATCAAATTTTAGTGAAGTTTTCATCCGAAAACAAATTGGTGATATTGGTGTGCATTTAAGTTGATCTATTTTTTTATCATGTTTTCAATGAGAGATGTGAATATCTCAACTCTGGTTCCATAACTACAATTTTGTACATACATATTTAATTTGGATTTTATGTATAGAACTGTAGAATTATAATACTAAGCTAATACTAAGCTGGGGATTGTGCAGACGGATACAGCATCGGTGCTTCACGAAGCGTTGGGTTACATAAGATTTTTGCACGATCAGGTGCAGGTCCTCTGTTCTCCGTATCTGCAGCACATGTCGCCCTCCTCCTCAGACGCCCCCCATAGTTCTCTATCTGTCGGGGTACGTATGTATCTATGTTCTTGTTTGTTGGTCTTTTATTCGTGTATGCTATGCAAATGTTGTACTATTAGATTGTTTGGATAAAAATTTGACAGGATGAAATAAATAGCAAGAGTAGTAAGGATGACCTGAGAAGCAGGGGTCTGTGCCTTGTCCCGGTTGATCTGACCTTGCACGTAGCCAACTCTAATGGAGCCGATCTCTGGTCGTCTGCACGCATGGTCAACACTGTTTCATCAAACTAGGTTTAGCTTGGTTTCTGTGTTCACAAATATGTAGTTTGTGAAGAAAATCAGGGTAAAGAAAAAGAAAACGAGTAGTACTACTAGTAAATATTGGATGTAAAGATAAATTTTTGTTTGGAGGTTGGGAATTTTCAAGTGTTTTTTTTGGGCCCCCAATATTTGTTTAATAGGCAATGCAGGGGGAGCAACATAATGTGCATGGTGCTGTCGTGATATTCAGGCACTTTTTAAAATGAATTCAGGAATTTAGTTTGTTGGTCTGTTTTCTAGCTTTGATTTGATAGTTGTACTATTTTTACTGCCATGGAGTGCCTTCCATAATGTATTTTTTGTGTCTTAGTAGAATTTAGAATATTTTTTTCTAGGCCATGTTTGGTTGTCAGGATTCTGTCTGAAAAAGTAATTTGATTCCTTAAATTTTAAATTCCTGTGTTTGTTTCTGTTTTTAATCAAATTGGGAAAGTAATCAAAATCATGAAACAAGGAAAGTTAGTACAACTTTCTAGGATTATGAATCCTAACTTTTCTTAGGTATTTTTTTTCCTAATTTTATGATTCTTACATATTTAATGCAATATAGTACAGTTTATTATTATTATTATTATTATTATTATTATTACCATCATCATCGTCATTATTATTGTTATTATTTATTACAATGTTTTAAAAATAATTTAAAAGTATAAACCATACTTAATTTCAGGATAATAAATAACTATAATTCAAATTATCATAATTATAACTATATTATTAATATTTATTTTTATTTTTATAATAATAATAATAATTTATTAAATAATTAAATATAATTATAATTAAATAATAATATAATAATTATTAATTTATAAATTATTATTAAAAATAAAATTGTAGTGAAATTTTAAATTAGAAAATTTATTCAATTAAAAATTAAGTAAATATAATGATAATAATAATAATAATAATAATAATAATAATCTTATTTATTATTATATTATTATATATTATGATGTATAATCCATATTTAAACTATTCATCGTAATAATAAATAAAATAATATAATTATTATCATTTGTAATTAATAATTTATTAAATAATATGTATTATTATTTTTTATAAATAAAAAATTATGAGTATATTTTTAGTTTAGTGTTTAAATCAAATATATACTTTCACATCTTGATATTTTCCAAACATGGGAAAGTAAAGTTATTAGAAATCATATTCCCGGGATTCATTTTCCCATGAATCATTTTCCTTGCCAACTTTACTTTCCCGCCTACCAAACATTACCTTATGGTATAATTGAAGTATGGGATCCATTTTGGAATGTTGATGATTTTGTGTAGCGAAATAAAACTCAAGAAGTGTTTTGTTGCGAGGTAGGGATTGCCGGATGATCTTCAGGGCCGTTGAGTCAAAGTATGACGATTGAGTGTATCAACCAAAGTTCATAAACAAAACACAATAGTATTTTTTTTTGGTGTAGTTTTTAATTACTAGAGAATATCAATCAAAGTTCATTGACAATACCATTTTTAGTTCCTAGTTGTATCAAAATCGATAAGGCTACAATCATTTTGTTAAAAAAAATAGACTAATTCTCGTCTCACTCAGCTTGCCAATTTTTTCTACTATGTCTACATTCGACACAAATCACGGCGTCACCGCTTTGCCGCGTCATTTAAATTCTTCCCCTCCAAGTTTCAGTTTCTTATATAAATCCTTCACGAATACATTTCTCGATTTTTCACAATTCAAATTTGCACTTGAGAGTTTTTCCATTATCTTTGCCATAGTGATGAGTTCTAATTCGGCTTCCAAATCGAAACGGAGTTTGAAATCGACGTCTGCAAACCCTTCTTCATCCGATGGCAAGAGGAAAAAAACCGCTCAGAAAACCCTCGGGATGGCTTGGGGAGCGAATTCTCGTTCCGGCTTCCGAAAGTCGCCATTCACCGACGTTGGCAGGTTTCTGATTTGTTTACGTGAATATAATATGTTAATTGTCTGTTTAATATCAGATTTCATTTTGTCTGTGTGCGTGGAATGCGTGATTCCTTGTAATTGGTATTGTGCAGTGCGTGTAACCTTTTTCGAGTAACCTTTCAGTTGAAATCAAGGATGTTTGGAGTGGTTTTTGTAATATATTGGTGAATTGAAGCACCCTTTTCAGTTTAATTTTGCAAATCATGATGTTAATTATTGCGAATTGTTTGAGGGGTGCAATTTTGTTAATAACAACCCTTTAGTGCTTCTGTTTTTTGATGGTTACTGCTTAACTGTCTAGTTACATGGCTGTGAAGAATCAGAAATTACACGAGCAGTTTGCTGCGGCTGCTTCAAGCTCTTCGTGCAGTGGGTCCAGTTCGGGGAATATATTTTCTGGGGTCTCAATTTTTGTTGATGGATATACTGTTCCCTCAAGTCAGGTTATTTTGAAGCCTGATGCTTTTGGCCATTGTTTTTTACTTCGAAGATGCATTATTTGTTATACGTATTCTTCGTCAGTGACTTCTCAGAATAGCATACACTGTTTCTAGTATTGTTTTTCATCATCAATAGGTTCTCTTTCTTCCTTTTATTCCTTTTGAATTGGAAGAAACAATTGTTTGTTACTGCGACACAGTGTTTCAAGTATTCTTAAGACGAATTTCATTTTCCAGGAGCTCCGAGGATATATGTTGAAGTATGGAGGTCGCTTTGAAAATTATTTTTCAAGGCATCGGGTCACACATATAATTTGCAGCAATCTCCCTGACAGTAAAATCAAGAATTTGAGGTTCAGTACCTCAGTCTGCACGGAGCATCAAGCCGACTAACGTACTGTTTTTCTTTTTGCTTGCTTAAAGATTGTTTTTCATTGATGTAGGGCTTTCAGCGGTGGGCTTCCAATTGTTAAACCTGCATGGCTGCTGGAATCTGTTGCTGCTAATAAACTTCTTAGTTGTAAGTGTCACTGGTATATGTCAGGTTCATACTTGTTATAACGCGGTATGAAAAGGAGGTTTTGGATCAATGCACTATTGCCCCCCCCCCCCACCCACTATCCCAGGACTACTTTTTGGTGATCTTAAAGATATAACATGGTACCTGTCGGCTGTCATGTCACTTGGATGTTTTGTTTTGCCAGGGACTCCTTATCAACTTGATCAACTTGCTGCTGAAAATTGTAACCAAGCAAAGTTGTCTGCCTTCTTCACTCTCCAATGCAACGAAACACCAAAGATTGCAAATATTTCTGTTGATGATTGTGACAATCAATTATTTATTAAGAAGGATGAAGGTTGTGCCTCTTTAGAACAAGCAGAAAGCTGCAATGAAGAAGAGATTGACCTTGTGCAACTTAAGACTGATAGGGTGATGTCTGAAGGGCCATCATGTAGTGTAGAAAGTTCATGTGAAGTAAAAGGTCTTGAACAGAGCGATTGTTCACCTTCAGATATGAAAATTTCTGATTTAGAGTACAAGTCTAGTCCATGCAAGGCTTCTGTTTCTCATTGCAGCAATAGCCTTGATAATTTTAACTCTTGTGAAGCTTCATGTTCAAGAAACTGTTTGCCCACTAATCAACTCCACTCAACACTCTCAGATCCCAATTTTGTGGAAAATTATTTTAAGGTGAAAATTATGCCATTTTTTGTTATAATTTCTTTGGCTGCTTGCTTTTTATATAAAGACCTTTAAATGAATTTGCAAAATTGACATATTGAAAAAATTGAGCTTTCATCTTTTGTAGTTTGAGGTTGTGAGCATAGTGCCCCAGAAATGATGTTATCCAATAACCAAATCTTTGCAGTTGCAATATGTAACATTCTCTGGAATTCACAATTTTGTATAAAGTGGAGATGCAAACGAAAGTAGTCATATTATGCTTTCGTTTCTCCTTTAATTTCAGTTTTAATCCAAAATCTCATTACGTATGTAAGTGTGTGCTTCAGGTTAATATGTTTAGATAGATTTTATATGAAATAGATTGTTTTGTTGAATGTGTGGGATTCGAGATGAAAGCACCCATTTGGATCAACCTAAACTATTGCACAGCATGTTCTTCCTTGTGAACATGGCTTCATGAGCAGTCCCCTGTGCAGCCTAACTATTTAATTGTTGGAATGCATAGGGGAACTCTGGTAGTACATATTATGTAGATCCTTTTTGTTCTTATCCAGTTAATGGTTAAGTTTGCTCATATTATTCTCTATTCTTTCTTTTCCAACTAACATCTACGTATCTTTTAGGAATATTGCATGTTAAATGTCCATCATAAATATACGAGCACTCCTCTTATTTGCTGATATTACTTCAGACTGAATGTATTTTCTTCTGGTTTATATGTATTATAATCCAGATAACCATTTTTTACTGCTTGCTGATGTTTAGAAAATTTTGATCTTTAAATATTCTGGCTTTCTGGTGCGCAATTCTAAGTTAAAACGACATGATCAGACATATATGGTATTCTAATAAATGTTACACCTTTCAGAGTTCCAGGCTGCATTTTATTGGTACTTGGAGACACCGATATCGTAAGAAATTTCCTAGCTTGTCTAATGGGATTACATTTGGAGTTTCTAATCTCTACAATGCGGGTTCCAGTCTGAAAACTGGTGTAGCGAATGAGCAGAAAGTTGTGATACACATCGACATGGTAAGCACATTAGCAGCTTCTAAGACTAAATTATGACGTCTTCTCCCTTTATGTCTTTCCAATCGATTTGGTTAATTCATGCCCTTTTGTTCAGCCAAATTTGTATCTTACTGTCTTATGTATTTAGTTGGGTATTACTTATTTATGTTTATCCTAATTTTACTTTCGGTTATTTGAATGGCCTGTTTTCAGGACTGCTTCTTTGTTTCAGTAGTCATCAGGAACCATCCTGAATTACAGGGGAAACCTGTTGCCGTCTGTCATTCAGATAATCCCCGTGGCACAGCTGAAATTTCATCAGCCAATTATCCCGCCCGAGAATATGGTAGGGCTGTCCTCTGTAAATCACACTTCTTCATTGTTTTCCATACGCACTCTTGCTAATTCCATGCATTCTTCCAGGAGTGAGGGCAGGAATGTTTGTCAAAGATGCTAAGATTAGGTGCCCTCAGCTTGCAATTGTTGCATATGACTTCAGAGCTTATGAGATGGTATCTACTCAAGCGTAGGCTCATAGCAGATATAATCATTTTCCTATATGTTGCATATGGTCACATGTCGCTTCAATACGATTCTTTCATTTTCAGGTTGCAGATCAGTTTTATGACATTCTTCACAATCACTGCAACAAAGTGCAGGTCTGCCCTCGTCAATGCAGTTGAAATGCTATTTCTATGGCCATGTTATTCTTTAAATGTTGTTTCTATGGCAGGCTGTGAGCTGTGACGAAGCATTCTTAGATGTATCTGACTCAAAAGTGGGGGACTATGAGATTTTAGCCTCGATAATCAGAAAGGAGATTCTTGACACCACAGGATGCACTGCTAGTGCAGGAATTGCAGAAAATATGCTTATGGCTCGCCTTGCCACAAGAACTGCAAAACCTGACGGGCAGTTCCATATTCCTCCTGGAAAGGTACAGGTCTATCATAGGTTGTTTCAGTATGTTCGGACCTTCTAGTTTTCGTTTCTTCACTAATTTGTTGTTTTCGTCTTATAAAGAGCATCTGCTCAAGAGCGTTCATAGTTTTTGGCATCAAATCGGGGAACTTCCAAGATTCGTACTCTTAGTATATCCTTATTACCTAACCATGTCTCAGTCCAGGTGGATGATTATTTATTCACACTTCCAGTTAAGGAACTTCCTGGTATTGGACATGTTTTGGAAGAAAAACTGAAGAAAAAACAAATTAGAACATGTGGCCAATTGCGTCCAATTGCCAAGGTTATCTTTACAGTAATTGGACCGAATTTTTTTCATTTGGCATTGTTTGTTATGAAACTTTCTTTTCGTACACATCCTTTTCAGACTGACCATAAGTTTTCCAAAAAATTCAGAGTGACTTTTCTTTGACTAATTCTGATGCACTTCGTACTACTCTGACCAACTCTGCCTTAAGTTTATCCAGATATTTCTCGTGGTCATTTCAGTCCTCTTGATTTTCCACTTTTTAACATGTCCAGGAGTCCCTTCAAAAGGATTTTGGAATGAAAACTGGAGAAATGCTGTGGAACTATAGTAGGGGAATAGACAGCCGACTGGTTGGATTGATTCAGGTGAGTTTCTCTTCGAGTCTGAAATACAAGGTGGTCTACGCTTTATATACTATGGATCTTTGTTTTTCAGCGGATTAATATTCATCCAACTCTTTATCATGTGTATGCTTGGTGTAGTTGATGATATCTACAGCCTTCACTGCTGGATAGACATGGTTCTGGAGCTCTCTATCACAAACATGTTCTATTGGACCCTGTAAAGTGTGTAACACAGTCTTAGTTAGGCTAATCTGCATGAGCGAACTTTCTACAGAACACATGCATTGTTAGCATTTACTTGCCTCTTGGCTACATGACAACTAGTTGAAGCAAGTTGCACTTGACTTCAAAGGCCTTTATTTTTTTATTACATTTTTTAGAATTGGCTATTGGCTTCATAACTGTTGCTTATACTGCATATAGGTAGGGTCCAACTGAAGTATAAAGTTTACATCCACGTAATTCCTGTGATCATGTGGGTGCCCATTAATAGTCTTCTTTTCTACACTGCCTGTAGG
This sequence comes from Salvia splendens, assembly GCF_004379255.2. Classification (NCBI taxonomy): domain Eukaryota; kingdom Viridiplantae; phylum Streptophyta; class Magnoliopsida; order Lamiales; family Lamiaceae; genus Salvia; species Salvia splendens. Next base: position 3,606,480 of record NC_056038.1, read on the forward strand.
TAGATATTGTCAATATCATATTTTAGTTTTATACTCCTACATATCCTGTTTTATGTTTTTTTTGGGCAGCAGGAAAGCAAGTCTGTTGGTGCAGACGTAAACTGGGGTGTCAGATTCAATAATGCAAACGATGTTAGTCATCCATCATATTACGATTCTTCTGTACTTGAAATAATTTTGTAACTGTTGTTTTCTGGATTCAGGTTCAGCATTTTCTTACAAGTCTATGCAAGGAGGTAGCACTTCGATTGCAGGGATGCGGAGTGCAAGGACGAACTTTTACACTCAAGGTTGTGTCTCATTTCCTCAAGTAAAACAGTATACTTATATTCTAATGCAACTGTTATAGAATGTGTCTCCCATTAGTTGATATCATAAATGCTTAAACAACTTTTCAACCTTTATTCTAGATAAAGAAGAAGAAAAGTGATGCAGGAGAGCCAGTAAAGTACATGGGCCATGGGGACTGCGAGAATCTGAGCCATGCGATAACGGTACCAACTTTGCTCATGTGATGTTCTTAAGGGAAATCAGCTCAATGTTTCTTATATATTTAAGGGTTCCTATGCAGATCCCAATGGCCACAGATGATGTCGGTGTCCTTCAGAGGTTGGCAACTCAGCTTTTTGGGCATTTCCACATAGGTAGTGTAGTCAAGCTTATTAATAATCTTGACTGGCCACAATTGTTTTTCATAGTGCTTGCTTACGTACAAACTATAATTTACCATGTAAAGAGTGGTGTTTTCAGTTGATTGGTTTGGATGGATCATTTTTGAGAGACTGGTTTTAATTATTGCTTTAATACTACTATTTACTTCTTTAACTTTTTTTATTTCTACTTGTGATGCCCTGCTATGATGTATATTAACACGTACACTTGATGTGTTCTTAACCCTAGACAAAATACTTGCTCTGACTATTTATCATTATGTACATTTCCCAAATAAGAGAATCAGTTTAAAAGTTTTCTGGTAATTTGCTGTTTCTTAATACTGTTATTGTTGTTATCATCATCCAGAATTGTGATGTGATTCTATGTTTTTCCCTTCAGTCTCCTTGGGATAGATAAGTAAGAATGCTTACAGAATTGTTATTAGAATTTATGCGTTAGAACATAGTAGAGTAAGTTGGTTTCCAAAGATTATGGGAACAAGGGCATCATTTCCCTGATAAGCTGTGTTTTGGAAGAGAAAAATTACATACAACTCGTATATATATGACTCTTAAGCAATATCAGTAATATTTTTGGACACCATGGCACAATATATAATATACTCCCTCCGTCCCAAAAGAATATGCACTTTGGGATCGGCACGGGTTTTAATACAAAATTGGTAAAGTAAGAGAGGTAGAGAGAAAAAGTAATTAAAGTATTGTTAGTGGAGAATGGGTCCCACCTCATTAGAGATAAAAGAGTTTCCGTAATTAGAAAGTGCGTATTCTTGTGGGACAGACTAAAAAGGAAAGAGTGCATATTCTTGTGGGATGGAGGAAGTAACAAGTATCTACTTGTCTATTTCAAATTCTAGTCTACTGAAAGTTATCTTTGTTCTTACAAATAACATGCCTATGTCAATGCCAGATGTTGGAGATATTCGAGGTGTGGGTTTACAGGTCTCAAAACTTGAAGGAGCCGGTGATAGCAAACGTGGTATGATGGAATCAATTTCTTTGGGGATTAATGATCATTTGGGAAGAAGGCCAAATTGTTTTCGCTAGACTGGATACTATTGCATTTGCATAAATAGATTTTTTCTTTCTTCTTTCCTTGAAGGTAACAAACGAAATTCCATTCTTTCCTGGGTTTCCTCTACATCAGCAAAGGAGCAGAACCAGAACCCAATAAGTGATCTTCCAAAATGTGGTGAGTCAGGTAGAATAAATACATTGTTTAAAGTTTCCCCAAAGTATATTTGTGTGTAAATTTAATCTGCTTGAACATTTGTTTTTCCTTTCTATTCTATGATCTTATGTGCTATAAAGTAGAAATATGTTGTGTTTAGAGTTTTTACACTCCAAATCGTTAAATTGTCATCTCCATCTAAAATTGAATTCCATCTGCTGTTCTAGCTTGGCAGTTTTGTTCACTTTCGCTTCAATCCTTATTGGTTTATTGGTTCAAAATTTGTACTCATTTGCAGCAATCGAACGAATGAAATTTCTAATCTGTAATACATTGCAGAGTGCCAGAGTTAGTAGTCCTTTGTACAGTTGTACTGCTGAGTTAGTATCAGTCATAAGTTGTTATAAATAACAGGGATGTTATCTTTCTCATTTGGGGTAGAAAAGCAATTCAAGTTTGGATATTCTCTCATGCATAATGAAATAGGTTTGCCATATATTCACACATTTGATGGATCTTTCTCTGATTTAGATGCTTGGAGGACAACCGATGGTGTGTTGCGTCAGCCAGGCTCCAGCATGAAAGGATCCTCTATTGAAATGCAAGCTGGCTTGTCCAGCTCTGAAACTGGCATTCACAATTCCACAGGCATTCCTCCTCTTCAAGATTTAGATGTGGCTGTTATAGAGTCTTTACCCCCTGAAGTGGTTTCGGAAATTAATGAAATGTATGGAGGAAAGTTATTAGGTTTCATTTCTGCAAGTAAAAACAAAATTATCGATACAAACATCAATGATGCCTCAACAAAAAGTTGCGAAGGTAACATGATGGTTTTAACTTGAATTTTAAACTGCTGGATGGATATATAGTCAAGTATGGTTGCGACAAAATTGCTTCTCTTATCATTTCCTTGTAAATGTTGCCTGTAATTCAGGTGTAGCAGTTGAGGATATGGGATCTGTCTCAGAGGCACATCTTTTGGAATCAAATATCGTTGCTACTGATAAGGTGCGAATAATGACAATTTTCATGCTTGGATGGATAATGACAATTCTTCTGGGGACTTTGCTTCCTGTTGCTACTTCTAAGAAAATTTCATTTTAGCTACAAAAACTCTTTCCCTATAATGTTTTGTTTTTACTTGATATATTTGTTTTCCTTTTTTGTTAAGATTTTAAGAGACATAGTAATGGGTGTTTCTAAGGTAATGGGATGTGACAAGGAAGAAGTTCCTGATTTTGCTGCACCTGCTACTTTCTCTCGGAAAGATATCATGCCCTCATCTCTAAGTCAAGTAGATTCCTCAGTGTTACAAGAATTGCCTGAGGAATTTAGAAAAGATATTATTGAGCATCTTGGCCATCACCAACGAGCAGAATTTGTCAAAGGAGCCATCAATGATGTGTCTGATAAACAGACTAAAGTTGAAGCCTCTGACTTAAGTGGCCTTTGGGTCGGAAATCCTCCGAAATGGGTTAAGAAGTTCCAAATAAGCAACTGTGGCTTGTTAACTATTTTTGCTGAAATTTATCTGTCTGGATCTGGTGGCTGTCTGTCTTCTCTACTGCAGTGTTTGATGTCTAGGATATTTGTACTTACTGGAGTCGGCACTGACGGATTTGGTAATGCCGTTGGTTGGCTGCATGAGCTTTTCAAGCAATATATAGATCTCAAAATTACAACAGATGTTGAGGAGATCTATGTATGTATATGCCTATTGAGAAGGTATGTTTATTTATCTAAATTCTCCTTGTTACTATGCTATCTATGATTATAAATATATCTTTTATTCATCTATTAATTTGTCAAGATTTTCTGCAATTAGTGCTGTTAATTCATCAAAATTGTTTTCTAGCTTTCTTTGTTAACTACAAGCATTATCCATCATTTTAAGCCATCTTATTATGAGTTCAAAGAGAATCTAATTGATCGCATTATCAGAAGGATTGAGTTGTTTCCTTGAATATGGTCCGAGGGCAGAGATAGAATTCTTTAATTTCCTATATATTATGATTCGGAGAAGCTGAAGAAGATTTTATTGTAGTACTATATGTTAAGGATGTTTTTGGAGGAATAACATTGAAAATATGTAGTACTATTATCTAGTTCTCCAAGAATTGTCATGTCAATGTCGCCATTTTGACATTGTGAGTTGCTTTGTTTGATTTGCAGTTATATGCATAGGATGTTGCATGTTGAAATTATGTGAAAGAATTATGAGGTTAATCAGATTAACAGTGGGATTCGAAATCACAGTCCACAATTTATGAAAATGATAATGCCTCTACCTGTCTTCACATCTGCACTTGTTTGGTTTTTCTCAGTTCCTGCATTGTTTATCATCAAAGATACATGGCTGAGACAGTTGCGATTTTTACTCACATTTTTTTTGTTCTGTTGGTGTTTGAAGCCCGTATTAGAATTCTATGTGATATAGACTGATATCTTGGCTTCTGTTCTTGCAATAATGAAAATGTGAAGTTACCTATTGCCCTCTAGTTTCTCCCTGATCTTTGAATTTATGTCTTGTAACATGTTGCTCTTTTCTAATCAATGGTGGTATCATTATATGTCCTTGTTTTAATTTGTTATTGAATTCATTTTTTCTTCTGTCAGGTTGACTGGGAGGTTTGAGTTTCTCTTACAAGTCTACAATTCTATAATACCTCACTTGCAGGTTCTTACTTTACCCTCCTTTATTATGTTTTCCCATCTCCGCACACACACATTTAGCGCCCTTTTCCTGGAAACAGAGTCGTCGTGGTTTATCTTTAAACTCTATTATAACCCTTTTTTCCTTCATTTTTTCTGGGAGGGGAATAATTGTTTCTGCTCCTTTTGAGTTTTGACTTTTTCTTTAGACTAAAGTCCCAAAATGGTCCTTAACATACTGCGTTTTTTTGATTTTGGTCCAAAACATTATCTTTTGAATTATTTGGTCCCTCACATTTGAAATCGGATCACATTTGGTCCATTTTGGACGGTTCCGTCAAATTTTTGACGGTTTTAATTAACGAGTCACAAATCTGTCACTAATCCGTCACTAACTGGGAGAAACTGATCCGTCACAAATCCGTCATCAAATAAGCTCTCGCTCAAAATTCCTCTCCTCATAAAATTCTTGATCTAAAAAAATGGGCGTGAACAGAGCATACGCCTACTCGAAGATGGAGAGCGAAGATGTGGAGGAAGTGAAGCATCGGCGTGCGCAGTTCTTGATCTACAAGTCCCTGCAGAAGGCGGAGGGGCGGAGGCAGCCGTCATGGTTGCGTGTGAAGATGTTCAAGTTGAAGATCAAGATTGGGAAGCGGTTGAAGAAGCACAAATCCCTACAAAAGTCACGCCTCTTTCCTCACACACACTCAAATCAATTGAGCGTAAACAACACCTTCAATCAGATCTCCACACACGCACACAAACAATCCGCCGCAGAAATGGTTGTGCCACTAGGTCCGGGGAAGTTCTACGGCAGCAGCCTGCCGCGCCCTCCTTCTACACCGACGTCAAGCTCAACTCCGAGAGGGTCGATCCACCGCCCCCCGTCACCGATCCGCTCATCCGCTCATGTCGTGGGCGCAAGAGGCCTACTGGTCCATGGGCGGCCTCAACGTCAAGCGCCATCCGGTGAGGAAATTGGGGGATGATTTCGAGAGAGTGACGAGGGAGAGTGGGATGGCGAGCAGCTCCGACGGGGAAATTGGGGGCGGCGCTGCGGCGAGGACGAGGAGTAAGGCGAATTTTAGTGGTGGTGGAGAGGGGAAAAGGGGGAGAAGAGGAAATTGGTTAAGGGAGTGAGGAAGATTGGGGGTGCTGTGGTGGCTGCCACCGCCGGAATCAGAAGCTCGCCGCGGTTGTCGAAGATGCGTTGATTGGGTTTGAAGCGAAGGTGTTTGATGATTTGTCTCGGTGGGATTAGGATTGCCTTTCTGCTCAAATCTTGCAAGCATTTGTTACATGCTAAACAAGATCCAGTCGCCGGGAATCTTCACCCAATTTTCTGAAACTTTTTTTTTTATAATTTACTTTTGTTTAATTTTTTCCATTTTTTATCGTATGAAAATTGAAATTTTTAAAATAATACTAATGTATAGAAATATGAAAATTGAAATTTGTGACAGATTAGTGACGGATTAGTGAAGGGTCAGTTTCTCCCAGTTAGTGACGGATTTGTGACCCGATAATTAAAACCGTCAAAAATTTGACGGAACCGTCCAAAATGGACCAAATGTGATCCGATTTCAAATGTGAGGGACCGAATAATTCAAAAGATAATGTTTTGGACCAAAATCAAAAAAATGCAATATGTTAAGGACCATTTTGGGACTTTAGTCTTTTCTTTATGATGACTTGTTGACTCATATCTTTCAGGCATCTATGGGTGAACACTATGGGGGCACCCTTTGCATTCCTTTGCTGTAGAAATTGTTTGTGCAGACCTCATTGTCATGACAGCTAATCTGTCCTTACACTTGAATCTGGCTATGATGGAAAATGCTATGGGTAAGCCATTAGTTCACTAGTTGTTATTTATTATTTGTATATATCCATTCAGATGTAAAGTATGACACTGGGGTGTTTGAATATTGTTTTGTTGAGTGCGTGGGATTTGAGGGGAAGAAACCCATCAGAATCAGAGATTGGCACTAGATATGTTTGCGACCCACATTATTATCAAGCATACTTGACTCGTATAGTTTCTCTAGTATGATTATCCTATCGACCCAAACGATTACACATCATGTTCTGCCTTCTGAACATGGCTTCGTGACCTGTCCCACCCAGGTCTAGCGTAACTATTTCATTGTTGAATGTATGAAGGGAACTACAGTAGTGCAGATTATGTAGATCCTTTCTGTTCTTATCCAGTAAATAGTTGAGTTTTCTCATGTTGTTCTATATTCTTTTCTAGCTAACACCTACTCCATGTTTTAGCCTCTTCGGTAATATTGCATGTTTAACCACCTAAATAAATATAAGAGTGATGCTCTTATTTGCTGATATTACTTCCATAATGTGAATGTTTTTCTTCTGGTTAATGTATAACCAGATAACCATTTTGTACCTGCTTGTTTCTGTTTATCGGTGTAATTGTTTTTTATATTTAGAAACCATGGCTCCTTCCTCAGGCTTGGTGATAAATTAAATATCAAATTCGTGCTTCGCCTTTTTGTTCTTTTATTTTGTCATTTAGCAAATGAGGAGGAAGAAGATTTTATGACTTGATCTTGCTGTTTTGTTTGATGAGTAGTATTAGATAGGATACTTAAGTCATTTGTTTTATGACTATGAATGGGAAAAGGTTTGTTGACTCTTTAACCAGAAAGGGCCTGTTCCTAATAGAAGAAAAAACCAAGTCAATTGAGAATTTGAGCTAAGGATATGTATAGTGGAAAGTGACAACACGGTAATGCCTTTCTATAGTCAATGAATATTATTAGTGTACCATCATCATTTATTTATAGTTGAAAAACCAAGATTTTGAGAATAGAGATCTACAAGTGGCGGAATTCTTATCTTTGTGGTGTTAGGCGGAAATAAATTACAGAAGACTTGGTCTCATCTTCTAGTTTTGAATCATTACTTTGAAGATAAGTATTTAAATAATGTAGACGTATTTGACTGTATATGTTTTGTGTCCACTATATATAACCTTAGTGTTTTGACACTCATACCACACCACAAAGAAGAATAACAGCAATGGCTAACTTTGTGTTGATATTGTCTTGCTTGGCATTCTTATCAGCAATGCATGGGAATGAGGCTGTCCAGTACACTGCCACGAACAACGCAGCAACAACGGCAGGTGGTGCTCGGTTTGTCAGGGATATCGGTACCCAGTATACTTTACAAGCCATGGATGCCTCTACAGCCTTCATCTGGAGGACCTTCCAGCAGAACTCTGCTGCTGATCGGAAAAATGTGCAGAAAGTGAGCTTATTCATCGATGACATGGGCGGGGTGGCGTATACCAGTAACGACCAGATTCATGTCAGCGCCAGGTATGTGTAGTTTCTTACGCATGGAAGGAAATTTGTGTCTTGTTTCTATTTGTCATGAGTTGGTGTTTGTACAGATACATTAATGGGTATGGGGGCAATGTGAAAAATGAGTTTACTGGCGTTCTGTACCATGAAATGACCCATGTGTGGCAGTGGAATGGCAACGGGCAGGCGCCGGGTGGTCTCATAGAAGGAATAGCCGATTTTGTGAGGCTGAAAGCTGGTTATGCCCCGAGCCACTGGGTGAAGGCTGGGCAAGGTGACCGGTGGGATCAAGGCTACGATGTGACTGCTAGGTTTCTCGACTACTGCAACGGACTCAAGAATGGGTTTGTGGCTCAACTCAACAAGAAGATGAGAGGTGGTTACAGCAACAATTACTTTGTGGACTTGCTGGGGAAGACAGTGGATCAGCTCTGGAAAGACTACAAAGCAAAGTATGCAACTTGAGTTTATGTAACTTTTTATGGCAGCAAATTATGGTTATGGCTTGAGTTTGTATTTCCTGTCTGAACAATAAAATGTATACATAAACATACAAAAAATGTGGACTTCGACATGATGTGATGTGTGTTGTGACCTGCTGTAATGGTCTATTTTAGAATAATAATGATAAATACGAATATGATATTCGAAACAAAATTTGTTTTCATATATTATGAAATACAAATCTTTCGTCTTCTAAATTACTCCCTCCGTCTGTTTCTTGGTGGCACGGGTTTTAATAAATGTTTTCTTGGTGGCACGGGTTTTAATAAATGTTAAGAAAAGTGAGTGAAAAAAATTTAGTAGAATATGAGTCTTACTTATATATATTAATTTTAAATAAAATGTGAATCGAATGAGTTAGTGGAATGTGAGACAATATTATCATTTATGGTAAAAGTGAATCGGGACTCCTATTCGTGGATAGACTAAAATGAAAAAACGGGACTCCTATTCGCGGACAAAGGGAGTATAGCTGAAATATACTTCCATTATTCCATATATTTCAATTTATTCATGAGGGTTCGAGTTTTCTGAATTAGTCGTGACCCACAAAAATAAGATTAACTATATGAATAATGGGCCTCTGATGGGCCGGCCCTGGGCTGGGCTTGGGCCTGGTAAAGGAATGATCATTTTCATAATTTGTGGACTGGGATTTCAAACTGTTAATCTGGTTAAGATGATAAATGAAAAGATTTATTAATACTAGCCAACAAGTATTTCAAAGAATGAAGAGTATAAACTTTTTGAAGGACACGTGTTACATATATGTAATGTATTTTTCAGTTAAACTTTTTGAAGGACATGTTTTATTATGTAATGTATTTTTTAGTTAAACTTTTTGAAGGACACATGTTACATATATGTAAAGACTTAATTAAAATTAGAAATAACCCACTGTTTATATTTTACATAGTACTACTAGTACTATAGATTGATTAAAAACCATGACTCCCTTCATCAGGTAAGGGATTGTTGGTCATATGGTGATAAATTGAATATCAAGTTCGGGCTTGACCTTTTCCTTTTATTTTTCATTTTGGTAAACAAGGAAGAAAAAGATTTCATGACCTGATCTTATTGTTGTTTTGTTTGATCGAGTATTAGATATGGTATTACTTATTTCATTTGTTTTATGAATATAAGGGAAAAAGGTTTGTTGACTCTTTTAACCTGATCAAGGGCCTTGTTCGAAAAAAGTTTATGCCTTTCTATTGTCAACGAGTATTATTTAGTAGTATTAATTATCGTACAATTATCATTATATAGTTGAAAAACTAAGATTTTTGTAGAGATTTACAAGTGGCGAAATTATCATATTTGTGTTAGTCCGAGTTACATTATACTAGAAGGCTTTATTGGTCTGGCCGCCCCCTCCTGAACGGCCGGAGGGCCTAAAAATCCCCTAGAGTCGAGATGAAAAAAGCATATCCATCCCATCCGTGTGTAGAAATATAGTACTACTACTTTGTTTTCGATACATATTAGTATATAAAATTTTGTAGTCCAATGGTTTGCCTTGCTTATGGTTTAACCCTCAATGAGAACATGTTTTTCCTTTTCTTTGTCCATTCTTTCTTTTATCAATTCATATTTCTTCTTATCATCAATATAAACCCAATATTTACTATTTTATCTATATTACTTTTTGTATTTTTAATTAAAATCAATTTTATTGATATTGTAATAGAAGTGATAATTGATGTGTACTTTATTATTTTTTTACTCAACGAATTATAACAAAAGAATCAAATAATTCATATATATAGTAAGTTTTAGATGAATAATACATATGTGCAAGCTAATGCATCTCATTAAAAAGTTAAGCATAATCTTATTCTGTTGGATATATTTTATTTTGAGATGAAATTAAAAATTGGAGTAAAATATTAAATTTTTCTACACGCAATTTTTAATACTCTTGTAAAACATGTTTATAAAACTGATTAAGTTAACTTTTAAGGAGGAAAAGGAAAGAATATATATTTTTTATTATTAATATTAAATTATGGAGTACTATTCGTCTATTCCTATTAAAACACACCCCCTCCATTTCCAGATTCTGGATCCGTGGTGATGCCATTACTAATTTGAGAGCCGCCCTTGAATTATTACTTTGGAGATATTTATTCAAATAATGTAAACATATTTGACTGTATATGTTTTGCATCCACTATATATAATTACCCTAGTGTTTCAACACTCATACCACACCACAAAGAAGAATAACATTAACAACAATGGCCAATAACTTTGTGTTGATATTGTGTTGCTTCGCATTACTGTTTGCAATCCGAGGGAATGAGGCTGTCCAGTACACTGTCACGAACTACGCAGCAACAACGCCAGGTGGTGCTCGGTTCGCTAGAGAGATCGGGGTTCAGTATACCTTACAAGCCATGAACACCTCCACAGCCTTCATCTGGATGACTTTCCAGCAGAACTCCGCTGCTGATCGGAAAAATCTTCCCAAAGTTAGCTTGTTCATCGATAACATGGACGGAGTGGCTTATGCCATTGGCAGTGAGATCCATGTCAGCGCCCGGTACGTCTAGTTTGTTTTACCATTTTTTGTAATGGACCTCACATTTTATTATAAAACTAATATATAAAAATAAGACTCATATTATTAATCCCCAATTAATTATACGTGCATATGATGTTTGTATTTGTGATGAATTGGTATTGGCGCAGATACATTAATGGGTATGGGGGCAACCTGAAAAATGAATTCACTGGAGTTTTATACCATGAAATGGCGCATATTTGGCAGTGGAATGGCAACGGGCAGGCGCCGGGTGGTCTGATAGAAGGGATAGCCGATTATGTGAGGCTGAAAGCTGGTTATGCCGCGAGCCACTGGGTGAGGCCCGGCCAAGGTGACCGGTGGGATCAAGGCTACGACGTGACTGCTAGGTTTCTCGACTACTGCAATGGACTCAGGAATGGATTTGTGGCTCAACTCAACAAGAAGATGAGAGGTGGTTACACCAGCAATTACTTTGTGGACTTGCTGGGGAAGACTGTGGATCAGCTCTGGAGAGACTACAAAGCCAAATATGCAACTTGACTTTTTATGCCACCAAATATCATGTGCTTTGTGATAATGCTCCATATTTCAGAATAATGATAAATACGAATAAAGTATCCAAAATAAAAAATATTTTCATATTTTACCCAATAGTACTCATCTTTCGTATTCTAAATTATAACTCAAAATATATTTCCATATATTTTAAATTACATAAAAAGACTTAATAGATTGGTTAAAAACCATGGCTCCCTTCATCCGGCAAGGGATTGTTGGTTACATGGTGATAAATTGAATATCAAGTTCGTGCTTGACCTTTTTCTTTTATTTTTCATTTTGGTAAACAAGGAAGAAGAAGATTTCATGGTTTGATCTTTTTGTTTTATTTGATCGAGTATTAGATATGATACTTATTTCATTTGTTTTATGAGTATAAGGGAAAAAGCTTTGTTGACTCTTTAACCGCCTTGTTCCTAAAAAGTTTATGCATTTCTATTGTCAACGTACATTATGTAGTAGTACTACTAGTATTATTGTACAATTATCATTCATGGTTGAAAAACTAAGATTTTTGTAGAGATTTACAAGTGGCGAATTTTCTCATATTTGTCTTAGTCCGATTACATTATACTATAAGACTTAAATTGGTCTCATCTTCTAGTATCTACCCCTCCTGGTCGTTTGGAGAGCTAAAAATCCCCTAGAGTCAGAGCCGGAAAAAGTATATCCACCCCCTCTGCTGATAGAAATATATTTGTTTTCAATACATACCACTTGTATAAAATTGTGTAGTCCAATGGTTTAACTTATCAACGGTACAACCCTCGGTAAGAACAAATTTTTCAGAGCCGGAAAAAGTATATCCACCCCCTCTGCTGATAGAAATATATTTGTTTTCAATACATACCACTTGTATAAAATTGTGTAGTCCAATGGTTTAACTTATCAACGGTACAACCCTCGGTAAGAACAAATTTTTCAGAGCCGGAAAAAGTATATCCACCCCCTCTGCTGATAGATATATATTTGTTTTCAATACATACCACTTGTATAAAATTGTGTAGTCCAATGGTTTAACTTATCAACGGTACAACCCTCGGTAAGAACAAATTTTTCTTTTCTTTGTCCTTCTTTATTTAATCAATTCATACTTTTTATTATCAATATAAACCCAAATATTTGCTACTTTACCTATATTACTTTTGTACTTTTAATTAAAATTAATTTTATTGATATTGTAATGAGAAGTGGTAATTGATACCCCTATTTAGACATCTCAACTAATTGTAATAAGAAAATCAATTCATTCATATATGATATATATAAGTTTTAGATGAATAATATATGTGCAAGGCAATGCATCTTATTAAAAAGGTCAAGCATAATCTTATTTAGTTGGGTATATTTTATTTTGAGATGAAATTAGAAAATGGAGTATAATATTATTTTTTTCTACAAGAAATTTTTAATATCTTGTAAAACATGTGTCAAGTGATTAATTCAACTTTTAAAGAGAAAAAGGAAAAAATATTTTTTTTATTTTATTAGTATTAAATACTATTAAATTATACGGAGTATTTTTTTTTTTTTTTTTTTTGAGTATTAAAGTATTAAAATTTCAATTCCTCCGTTTCCGGATTCTGGATCCGCCATTAGTCATGCCATTACTAATTTGGGAGCCGCCCTTGAATTATTACTTTGGAGATATTTATTCAAAATAATGTAGATATATTTGACTTTGTATATATGTTTGTGCATCCACCACACCACACCACACCACACCACACCACGCCACGCCAGAGAAGAATAACAGCAATGGCCAAATTTGTGGTGATATTGTCTTGCTTGGCATTACTACCTGCAATCCAAGGGAATGAGGCCGTCCAGTACACTGTCACGAACAAACCAGCGAAAACGATAGGTGGTGTTCGGTTTGCTAGAGACATCGGGGTCCAGTATACCTTACAAGCAGGGACGGAGCTAGCACAGGCCAAGCCGCCGCTCCAGCGGGGGCTTGGCCGGTGCTAAACCCAATATCTACCATGGTCGCCCCTTACCTGTGCTTGCGTGAAGAATTCCGAGATCGAAATATGTTTTCGTTTTTTTACAGAGCGTGTGAAAGAGGAGGGGGAGGGGAGAGGAGAGAGAGGGGAGTAAAAAGGTAGGATATAACTTTACAGTTGGCAATTGTGGGACCCCCTTAGTAATTTTTTTTCTCCGTTTTATGTTTAATTGGATTAGGAGAAATAATCATATTGTATCATAGATATTGGATTAGGAGTTGGATTAGGAGAAATAATCATTTAAATATTTTGTCAAGATCTTTTCATTTGTTTCGATATATTATGATCATTTATTTATGAAAGAATATTGTTTACTTTTAATTTGTATTTAAGGTTTATTGCTGAATTTATATTTAAAATAGTAGTAGTATTTTAATAACTTATTTTAAAATGATGTAGTATTTCTTTTTATTTCTTTTGAAAAGTGTTAATAGTTACTTAAATAATTGAATTTAATTTAATTGTAGTCAGTTTGGAAGTTTGAAATTAAAATATTACTAGTAAATTATAAATTACCAAATTTTTTATTTTTTAATTATTTCTTTCATACAAATACTTCAATTTTTTGTGATGTTCAAAATGATGCATTCCTTTTTTTTTTCTTTTTTTGTATTTTAATCAAACAACATTTTTATAAGACAATATTTATATATGAATAAGACAATTTAGAAACTTGAAATTTTATAGTATTTTGATTTAAATGTTATGAAACTATTTAACTAAACTTTATTACTCAAATGAGTATCATCCCAAATAAAAATAAACTACTAATATTTGATTAGAAGTTTATTACCATATTATGTGCTCCGTATTTACCATATTATTATATTTTTTGTAATATACTAGTATATATATATGGAGCATTACTTTTTAGAATTTTAGCACCGGCTTATATAGATTTCTAGTTCCGTCTTACAAGCCATGAATACCTCCACAACCTTCATCTGGAGGACTTTCCGGCAGAACTCCGCTGCTGATAGGAAAAATCTGCAGAAAGTTAGCTTGTTCATCGAATACATGGACGGAGTGGCGTATGCCACCGGCAACCAGATCCATGTCAGCGCCGGGTACGTGAAGTTTTTTACGCATGGAAGGAAATTTGTCTTGTTTTGATACGGATATCTTTTCCTTATCATCTTTGTTTAGTTGATTAGGAATATAAGTACATACTGTATTTTTATTATAAACCGATCTCTTCTCAAACTCTTTTCCATTAAATTCTCATTTGATGCAAAAATACGTATAAGAATGACTGAACTTGAACTAGGAGGTTATCAAATAAATCATAATTTCTTGAAATGAAATTAATATTATAAAATCAAAACTGCGTACAGAACAAAAACAAACTCAAAAGGAAATAAAACAAAAACTAGAAAATTAAAAATAAACTAAAAAAAAAGTTAATTGTTATTTTTCCCTCCTAAATAGTAATCAGCAAATGATTTTTAAACTCGATTCACAAGCAGCCCCGTGCGAATATCAAGCCATTCTAACATGGAATATTTTTCGCACGTTTTCAACATCGCTGACGTCCTGGAACCGCATTATCATTCATTGGTACGTATCATGTTTGTATTTGTGATGAATTGGTGTTGGTGCAGATATTCAGTTTTACGTGGCGAGTGTGAAAAATGAGTTCACTGGCGTTTTGTACTAAGGAATGGCTCGTGTGTGGCAGTGGAATGGCAATGGGCAGGCGCCGGCCGGTCTGACAGAAGGGATAGCCGATTATGTGAGGCTGAAAGCTGGTTATGCCCCGAGCCACTGGGTGAAGCCGGGGCAAGGTGACCGGTGGGATCAAGGGTACCAAATTATGAGACTTGACTTTTTATGGCACCAAATTAAGGCTTGAGTTTGTCGATCATTTCCTGTTTGAATAATAAGAACTGGTTGTATTGTAGAATATTAATGACATGGGCCACATGATGATTAATTGATGTGTATTGTAGAATAATGACGAATACAAATGAGAGATGGACAGAACTAATTCTTAATGCCATCGAACTAAAATATATAGTTCATAGACAACACATACTTCATTTTAAGAACAATTTAGTTCAGTGTTTCTGTAATAAAGTAAAACAATCAAATAATCAAGTTCATATAAAATGATCTAAAAATGAAGTATATCATTTGATTAATTTATTTTATCCACTAGATTAGAAAAATGGATGTCTGATCTAGTTCGGTTTTTAATATTAGTTCGACATTGAATACAATAACAGTTTTTTTACGATCTAGAAAATTTGAGCTATAGGATTTATGAGATAGATTAGTGAGATTGAGTACTACGTACTAATAACTGAAATTCAGGATTTATAAGATGGATGAATGAGATTCAGTACTACTTACTAATCTTAAGCTTGAATTTACAATTGTACATACTAGATCTTGAAACATGTCAATTGTAAATGGCAAAATTGTAAATAGCTTTAAAGTTTGGTCTATAGGATTAATAACATGTACTGATATTTTTTTTAAAATACAAAAACAAGCAAGGAAAGCGGATGAGAAAGTGAAATTGTATAACCAGGTCCAACCCCAGTTGAAAAAAATACGTGATAATGTAACTTTTTTTTCGTTTTTTAATTTAAAAATTTCATATATTGAATAAGAGTAGTACTATTGTTAATTTTGTGTAGATATTGAAATGAAAAAGTTCATAGAGTAAATGATGAAATAACCGAATGGGACCTTTAAGTGGCCTCAAGAACTTATGTTTTACAATGCTAATAACCAAAGATTATTATTATCATGTTTTTGTAATTGTTGACATTATAATACACTCTCACATTATTACAGGAATGGTATGGAAAAGAAATTTATCAAATATTTGGTATTTACATAAAATATTATCCCAGTCCAAATATTTCGGAAATCATTTTAACACAATTTATAAGACCACGTTTAACTGGCCTAATTTGCCTTGATAATCAATCATCAATCATCAATCATGAATAGAAGCCTCTGCATTTTCCTCATCCCTGTTTCTCTTCTTCTATCATGCCTAGTACAACACATTCATGCAACCCAATACGTCGTAACGAACACGGTCCCTAACACTCCGGGTGGCCAGTTGTTTGACACTGAAATCGGTGTTGATTTCACCTTATCAATCATGCCAGCCATCAACAATTTCATCTATCGAGTCTTTGAAGAAAGTTGCCCTGAAGATAGAAGGGACGTCCCTGTTTTGAATGTATACATCTCCGAATTCCCAGGTTACGCATACAAAACCGGTGACAACATAAACATAAGTGCCTCGGCAATGTACAACATGTACCAGCCTAGGTCGGTCTCAAAGTGGATGTTCATTTCTGTATTGATTCATGAGATGACTCATGTGTTCCAGTGGCATGGTAATTTTGGAGCTCCTGGTGGCCTCACGGAGGGGACAGCAGACTACGTGAAGGTCAAGTCGGGCTACTACAGGCAGGCTTATTATACTAAACCCGGTGCAGGTCAGAAGTGGGATGAAGGGTACGGTGTGACAGCGAGGTTTTTAGAGTACTGTGACAGTTTGCTTCCAGGTTTTACTGTAAAACTGAATAAGAAGATGAGGTACCAATACAACAATGCGTATCGGGTTGAGTTGCTCGGGAAACCCGTGGAAGAGCTCTGGGGAGAGTACAAAGCCAAGTATGGGAACCAACCTTGAGAGAACACTATTGATATGTTTCATGGTTTAAAGTACTGATGGCAATAAATAAATGAAATTAAACGTTTATATGAATGTTTTATCCATTTATGCATATGAATAGAATATGGGGTCAGGTATGCAGGTTTACATAGTTCATTCTCTAGCACAAACAAATATGGCAACCTACATGTGAAAAAAAACCCTACATGTGAAAAAATCATACTACTGTTTATTATAGTGTAACAATATAGACCAAAGTACAGGCACGAGCGAGGAAATAAACAACGAGCAATTTATAGAAAAATCATCCCAAATAGTAGAAGAAATAAGTATAAACTAGAAGTTGTTCATTTCACACCTTTCTTCGTACAGGTAGCTGTAAGCAATCCAAAACAATACGATATACACATTATAAACCATGCTGAATATTTGAGAACATGGCTAAGCATGATACATTAATTATCTAGGAAAATATTAAAAATTACTGGCCTGTTTAGTTTAGCTCTTGAACAGATATCTTATGTGTCAAGATCCTCAATTGCAGAAACGACTTCATTTATTTTGTGGAAGTCTCTCCTCTCCTTCAGAAGGGTCTTGGCAAAGTTGAGAGCTTTGCGCTCACATTCGGAACGTTTACCAGCCTCTTTAATTGATTCGAAATCTTCAACATGAGCCACACCAACAATTCTCCTACAAATTAACCAGAAAACCTGTCATTTAGACACAATATTCTTCTCTTTTTTTTGCATATAAATGTGACAATAATCATTAATGTAGTAAAACTAGATTTGAAGAACATCTGGTGGACTATCAAGGGAACCAGTATAAATAAATCAGATCATAAAATGCACAAGGCATCATCTAACCTTATCATTTTAGCAGCACCAAATCCGAGAGTGTCGTGGAAAAGATCGACCATATATCTTTGCTTTACCAGCAACTGGAGTTCTGGATTGTTATATATTGCTGGAAGATAAGCATCACCAGAACCATCCTTGTGTTTATCCCAAAGAGCAGTGAACTTTGTATGGAAGAGGTTCCAGGTATCCACTATTGTCTTCAGGATCCACTTCTTATATAACTAATATAAAATTAAAAAAATATTATGTCAACAAATCATATTACAAAACCAGTAAAGATAAACAAAGAGAGGGAAAGGTTTCCCAGCTACATCTAGACTTATAGTATGACTATTGACTAACTAAATAAGGTATGGTTAAGCTTAAGTAGTCACCCTAATAGATATACATAAGCTAAAAGTGCAAATATTTCAACAATTTCCCTCCCTCAATTAAATCAATTAACTGGTGGTTATTAGTTATGAAAAAACCACAATTTCGACTTATGAAACCATCACAACTGCAGCAACTAACAATAATGGATCGCAAAACCATTATTTAATGGACTAAAAGATCCTAAGGAACATGGAAAAAAATAAGATGATCTAGATTCGTGTAAGTAAATGTAGGGAGAGTATCTACTTTACGGTCTCCCTCCTTTTCTGCATGTCCATCTTGTGAAAAATAAGCTAAAATGAGGTTTCCAATAAAAGCTCCAATATCATATCCCATTGGCCCATAGAAACCAAATTCGGAATCTATCACTTGAGTTGAATCAGGAGCAACCATGAATGAACTAGTATGAAGATCACCATGTAAAAGAGCTTGGGCTCTCTCACAGAATCTGAGACAGAAGATAGAAAACAATTGTAAGAACATTATCACATGAAAATGTTAGAAACTAGTGGTTAGGAAAAATTACAAAAAAGGATCTGCACTGAATTTTACTTAGATTTCAGCCCAGCAACTTCGAGTTTCAACATGTTATCCTCCCGAAGCGCCTCAGCATCAGCATCAAGGTAAGGAGTTGTCCAATGGTTATACTCAGACACTTTGTATGGATCAGAAAACACAACTTGTTCAGTAAGTCTGCATAACTCCACATTTCCACAAAACTTAGCAACTGCAAAATAGCAAAATTCTATTAGTAATTAGTATATGTAGCAAGTCATTTCAACAGGATTAATTTATCACTAAGAGTTCAAAATAAAAAAACATAGGAGGCAAAAAATTCATTAATATTTGTATGCTTGCCTATTCTAACATTTAAGAGAAACATGTAGGAAACAATGGCAACTGGATGGAGTCAGAACTGCCAAAAGGATCAACAAAGCATTTTAACTAAAGGGTGCTAATACTCAAAACCAAATACCATGAATTATTGACTAAAGGCAAATGGTTCAGATTGACTCTGCAGCTGAAGTAACATTCACTATATGATATAAACTTCAAGTGTAAAAAGTATTACTACAACTCTTTATGTTTATAATATATCAATACTTCTAAAAGAAAAATGTGGTCAAAAGGACTTTTTAAAATTAAGATAACTGTAAAAACAATTTCTTACCACCACTTTTGTGATCGGTAGTGGTCTGATACAGCAGGGAGGTATAAAAAAGCGTCAATGCCATATATTCTGATACATGGTCAGCAAGTAACGGATACTCCATCCCAGCAATCAGCCCTTTTCTTAAGATAATATGAGGTGGCTCAATGTAACGCATGCCAATCAAACACATTTTCCTGTCAAAGTGGTAGACATCAGGGACATGATTTGGGCACAAGCGACCATGTTCTTGCAAAACTGTTGCTTCAAAATAGGCACGTTCTTTTGCCATTGGCCACGATTCCCCTATAGAGCGAACGTATGGAAGAGCCTGCGTGTTTTTACCATCAGTTAACAAATGGTATGATTTGGTGTCTATATCTAATAATCATTTTTCCTTAATAAGGAGCATGAGATCAACTTGGTATCAGCAAACTTCAGCCACAACATTTAAGGAAATTAAATACTAGCATTACTGAAATAAATTTAGTCTACAGTAATATTGTAGTTCTATTCTTATGAGAAGTGGCAAAGATCAAACCAGAAACCTATAAACTATCTTTACATCTGACTTCCAGCCTAAATCAATCTTATGAGCAGGTCATCCTTTCTCTTTTTAGCTACTATAGTACTATGTGATACGTTAATTGCTTGTACAAATTCCATAAAAAAACAACTAAAATTTTCGGATGTTAACCGTAATCCTACTTCCAACAACAAATTTAACTTCATTTGAATCCCTAGACAGGTGACGAACACTGCCATACTTAAATCGTAAAATTCATAATCGAAGCAAATTATACACTATATGTCTGCGATTAACAAAGAAAATCGGACTCATACGCACCTGCTTGACGACGATAGATCCAGACGGTGCAGTAACAATGTAGACGAAGTTGAGATTTCCGTCGCCGACTTCCTTGATTTCGAGCTTATCGAAGTGGCTTCCTAGCTTGGCGGCGAGAGATGGAGTCGCCTTCAAGTAGTCCACCAGTGACTTCTCGTCGAGCGCCTGAAATCCGTCGGAAGCCATGTTGATGGTGGCGTTGATCGTCGGTCTTTGCTTAGTCTGTCTATGGTCGGACTAGTAATAGTTACGTACTCATACTGGAAAGGGTATAATTGGAAGAATAATTTTCTATGGTTCTTTTGCGCTGACCAATTACATGATTTCTCGCATTTGGGATAGGGAAGTCCGATACATTGTATCTAGTCGGATTTTTAGTTTGGAAATGTTGCTACAATTTTGAGTAAAAATGTATACATTTTTCAATAAAAATTAAAACGACTTAAATTATGTTTACAAAAACAAGAATTTAAAATGACTTTATTTATGTGTATATTTTTCATTTAAATTATAGTAATGATGATCAAGTTTATTAAATTTATGCTTTTAGTGTAAGAATTTTGCTTGATCTTTATCATTTACTAGTGTCACACCCGTGCGATGCACAGATTTTTAATTTATTTTATATTCATTCAAAATTATAAAAATAGCAATAATTATATTAGACTTAACATCAATACATTGAGAACACAATGAACTATTAGACTTAACATCAATACATAAAAAAATACAATGATTAAATCAATACATTAATGGAGTATAGTACAATACAAATAAATCAAATAATCAACTATCCATTCGTGCCCCAAATAGAAGAATCTTGCGCCTCCATCAAAATTGCCAAAAAAATCAGCAACGACGAATGACAAACAAAACTTCGCACCACCAAACTCATCTTCCCTTCATCATTTTACATAATCAAATTCAACTAAAAACATCAAAATGATTCTCTACAACAATGATTCTCTACAACAGACTTACCCTACAGCCTCCAACATCATACATCATACATCATACATCATACTTAATCAAGATAGACGACATCTATCCTATAAAACCTACCTCTATGTATTCACAAAATTTACTCATTACATTTCTACGATATAGAGAAGTAAATCCTAATAAAATTGTCCACTAAAAGATAATTAAACATAGAAATAATAAGACCGATATACCATGGATGCTCATTGAAAAAATAATGTGATGGTTACATCATTTTTTGTATAGATAATGAAAGAAAAAGTCAAACATTTGACAACGAAAAAAAATTGTGTTGAAATATAGCATGGATACTTCCCCTTTTATAACCTTCCTCCACAAAGATGAACATTCAATTTATCATCATTTTAATGGATAAAAAAACTGTAAAGCATTTATTAGTATTTATTTAATTTATTACTAATAATATTGGACTCAAAGAGTCATGAGAAAAATGTTAAGCACTACCTATTCCATCAATATTTTCCTTGAAAACGGATCAAAAACTGTAAAGCATTTATTACTATTAATTTAATTCATAACCAATAATAAACGTCATGAGAAGAATGTTCTTTTACTAAAGGTGAGAATCCAAAGCTAAAATGTTCGTATATTTTTTTATCTCATGAATTTATCTCACATGCTAATGTTGGTCGATTTACCATTCATTTCTAATTTTACACAATACTGAACTCATTTAGATTAAACAATTGGAATGTTTACTATAACAAAACTACTCCTATAATGATTTTAATATAATATTTAAATAATTATAATGAGAATCATCATCTAGTGATACTTATTATTATATTATTAAATAAGATTCTTCACGTTAAATTAGCTGTGCCACCTGAATAGCTAAATCCTAAGCCCTCCTTTCTACCTCAAACAATAATAATTATTGTAGTAACGTATGAAGTAACGCATAATATGATAACTAATAAAGAATATCTAAAACGATTATATAAATTTAAATTAATTGTAATGGCATCCAAAACTTATACATATTTCAAATTATGCCCAAAACTTGCCTTTTGTATATGCATAGACTGTGTCACAATTTTGTTATTAATGTTATCAAGAGTATGAACTAAATCAATCCCATTTTGATTGATCGTAGTTTTCATTTTCCACGTTCAATTTTTGCATGAAATATATTGAATTAAAAATTTTATTACATTCTTTTAATATAAGATGCATATTCAAAATATCATTATGAATCCAGTACTCTAGGGAAAAATAAAAATAAAAAAGAGAATTGGATTTCTTCTCTCTTAGTCCTAGTTCTAGTCTTTTAGCTATATGACCTTTTTCATTTTTATCTTCTCTATTTTTCTTTGAGCTTAAAGCTCTCAACTTTGCTAAGACCCTTAAAGGAGATGAGAAACTTTATGACATTTTCACTTGTAGAGAATGAACTATATAAACCTTCATACCTTACCTAATGGGGAAAACATTCATATAAATATTCAATTGCAAACAAGGTATTGCTATTAGTACTTCAAACCATGATATATATCAATAGTGTTTTCCTGAGGCTGGTTCCCATACTTGGCTTTGTAATCTCTCCAGAGCTTCTCCACCGGTTTCCCGAGCAACTCAACCCAATAAACTTCGTCGTATTTGTACCTCATCTTCTTGTTCAGCTTCACGGTGAAACCTTCCAACAAACTATCACAATACTCCAAAAACCTCTCTGTCACACCGTACCCTTCATCCCATTTTTGCCCTGCACCGGGTTTCGTATAAGAAGCCTGGTTGTAGTAGCCCGACTTGACCTTCACGTAGTCTGCAGTCCCCTCCGTGAGGCCACCGGGGGCTCCAAAATTACCGTGCCACTGGAACACATGAGCCATCTCGTGAAACATCACGGAAGTGAACATCCACTTTGAGATCGACCTAGGCTGGTATATGTTGTACATTGCCGAGGCACTTATGTTTATGTTGTCACCGTTTTTGTATGCGTAACCGGGGAATTCGGAGATGTATACATTCAAGACAGGGACGTCCCTTCTGTCGTCAGGGCTACTTTCTTCAAAGACTTTGTAGATGAATTCGTTGATGGTTGGCATGATTGATAAGGTGAAATTAACGCCGATTTCTGTGTCGAACAACTGGCCTCCCGGGGTGTTGGGGACCGTGTTCGTCACGATGTATTGGGTTGCATGAATGTGTTGTGCTAGGCATGATAGAAGAAGAGAAACAGGGATGAGGAAAATGCAGAGGCTTCTGTTCATGATTGGTGATTTATTTATCAATGCAAATTATGTTTTAGTGTGTGTGTGTTCCTTG
Organism: Salvia splendens; assembly: GCF_004379255.2. Classification (NCBI taxonomy): domain Eukaryota; kingdom Viridiplantae; phylum Streptophyta; class Magnoliopsida; order Lamiales; family Lamiaceae; genus Salvia; species Salvia splendens. The sequence continues at coordinate 3,630,049 of NC_056038.1, forward strand.
CATGGTTTGGATATATATATACAGAAACTATTAAACTAATTAAATGTGGTCTCATAAATTGTGTTAATATGATTTTTGGAATGTTAGTACAAAAGGATATTTTCTATTATTACCCAATATTGATGAATTGAATACTCATATCATTCCTGTAATAATGAGAGATTGTATTATAAATTTGTATTGTTAAAAATTGTAACAAAAACATGGTAATATGAACTTTCGCGCAACTGCTATGTGTCACCCGACCGAGTTGAATATGGTGAAAAAATCACCCAGTCGGATAGAGGTCATTGGACATATCTGAATGGTTCACCCGGCACGTGGTGACACATTTCACCCGACTGCACTCACTGCACGTCAAAAACTCTTATTTCCTCCTCGATTTTCGATCTACGGAGGAAATTCAGACGAAATATATATAAGTAAAAAATCTGATGAAATGCATAAAACACGTTGAACCCACAGTCCCCCCCACACCACACACATCAAAACCAAACTAATTAAATGGATCGAAATAGTTTTAAATTAGTTTTAATACGTAATCTTGGAATTTTTTGATTAAATGTTCACCCGTATTTTGCTTCAAGCTTTACTTGCGTCCAGGAACAATTTTGAGCTTATGGCAGTCCTAATCCATACGACATTATTCATAGAACACGTTTTGTGAAATAATTTTATTTATAAAATCGAAAGACAATATACAATAAGGAATTAAGAGATATGTGTAGGCAAGTACTTTAAAGAAGTTTACCAACCAACAAAATATTAATTGAATTATAAGTCTTCTTATTTACTTTTGTGAATTTATGAGGGTGTATTATTAGTATAGAACTGATCTAAAAGTTTAAGTTGGCTGTTTTATTTATATACGACTATACGAGATTCAAGATTAATATGTAATGGCTTATATAAGAGATTTGTTATTTACTCTACAAAACTTTTATCATCCAATTAGAGAACAGAGAAATTTCAAATTAAAACTGATTTTGTGTTTCTGCTCGAGAAGATCAATATAAATTAAATTTTTTACATAACTTTTTGCAAACTATTCAAGAAAATAATTAATTTATTGTGTGTTTGGCGTATATAAACGTAATATTATCATTGTGGAATCGATTTGAGTAAATCAGTTAGACTTGAATATTCGTTAAAGTTAAAACCATGCATGTGCTAAAACTTGTAAATACCACTAATTAGTAGTAGTAATTACTCTCCATTTCTGGAAATATTAAAAATGAAGAATTTGTAAAAGCTCTTCGAAGACATTACGACCTTTAATTTCTATATATATATATATATATATAAATTCTTTTCAAGAAGGTGTATTGAAAAAATATCAATATGCATGGAAACATATAATTTCAGTAAACACAGCTTATTTAAGTAGTATTGTCATTATAATTAAGGATTAACTAAACATTTTGCTAGTGTAGGTAGAGTGCAAGGAACACATTTGATTTATATCCCATCAAAGTAAATATTTTAGGTGAAAAGGCACTTCCTTTTTCTGTTTCGATATTCTTTCCCACTGTGTTGTATTTCTTTCAAATGCTTTGAACTTTTCTCTAATTCCAAATGTGAGATTCATTAGCTTATATGGCATTCTTTCCTCTTACACCTACACTATTAATTTATAGTACTATAATTCATTCAAATTGTGTTTAATATTGATATTGTGCATTATTCAACATAATTCACACGCTCCTTGTGACAAAAAGAGTCCTAATTGTGATATTTTCGAATAAATTGTGGAGTAATAAAAACGTATTATTTTACGAATTTTGTATTTTTTTTATATATGCATGTCTCTTAGTAGTACTATATTTCAACATTGACATTTTAGGAATATGTGTGCTCACGAAATGAAAATGGAAATCATCATTACAAATAAAGACTTTCACTTTGTTATGGGTCCTAAATTAAACGTGTTGGGCTGCTGCATTGAAACTTCACCAAATCACCTACTAGTCATCCCATGCATGCATATTCATTCATCAATATATATAACATTATATTTATCTGAAAATGACATATATACCAATTATTTTGGCATCTTTTTTCCACATTTGATACAGTCATTTTCCAAATCCCAAATCTTTTCCTTAACCACCTGAAAATACTTTTTGGATTTCCCATTCTTGAATTTTTGCTGCTTCCTCAAGTAAAACCCTGTTTTGAGATATAGCTGCGTTTCCTCTTTCAATTGCCAAATGTCACGTTTGCTTCCTAATTACAACTTGTTATAATTTATTAGTGGTCTATATCTAACTTCATGCCACAAAAAAGTTTGTCAACTATGTCCGTGCACTAAGTCTTGTAGATCTCCCAACTCAAATCTCGATGATACTGACATACCTTGTGCTGCGAGATCGATACTTTTGATAAAAGAGATAGGTCTGTCTGATATCATATTGTTGTGTGTTTTTGTTGGTTGCTCGTTGGTTTTTGTCTTTGTCTAGCTTCTTTATTGTTCTTTTCAGTATACTGCATTTATTTTGTGATAACTAAATTTTCACTATTATTGGTGAACTTTGTTGGTCGGTTCAACTTTAAGCAAGAAAAAAATCATGATACTCGAGTGCAACACTCTATGCATGATATGTATATGTAGAAGATGCGAAATGCAAATGATTTAAATTTTGAAGATCTCAATATATTTATGTCATATGCATGTCATTTTCAGAGAGATTGGATATGAAAAAAGTTTATATGTATGTAACTAGGTATTGGTTAAGAAAAATTTACAATATTTAATTTTATCAAATGTGAAAGGTCTACTTTTGCTTGACTTGTTAGATAGCCATCAACAACACATATTGCACATAGTATTTAATAAGATAAGCAAAAAATTAAACTAGCGTAGTCAAAACCATCTCCATCATTAAGCCCAGTTTCTGAAATCTATAAATTCATGCACCAAATATCTTGGGATTCATATTCTTAAGGAAACCCCATTTTCAGCAGCTTGATACACAAAGCTAATGGCTAAACTATCTGCATATTTCGTAGTAATATTTTTTCTCTTCTCTGTAGTAATAAAGCCCGGGATTCAAGCCCGATTACTATCAAAGGAATCAGGATTGCAAGGGAACGAGTTAAGAAGGATAATATCATCCGAAGAGGGGGAGCAAGCAAAGCCCGGGCCAAGCCCGGGAGCTGGACATGAAATCGGTCAAAAGAAGAAAGTTGTCGTGGATGTGTACTCGGGCCCGAGCCCAGGAGTTGGACATGGGTTTGATCGGAAAGATTATGGTAAGCAAAATACTATCACGGGTATGAGATCGGGCCCACGTCCTGGAGATGGAAATGGAGTTCAAAATAGGGAGGGGAGTCTTGTCGCGGCTATTCATTCGGGCCCGAGCCCGGGAGAAGGTCACGATCATGTTCCGGCCAAGCCCGTGGATGAAAATAAGTCTTGAGATACGGATTAGCATTTCTATGTGCATAATTTACTATTGATAATTATCATCACTATACACATCTTATACACCGAAGTTAGGAGATGAATTTGTATCTTATATTAGCAACCAATAACTATATACTATCTAGTATTGAGTTGCATGGTTATTGTAGATCGGTTCAAGTTTATAATAATATTGTTATTACTTAATTCAACGGCCATTTTATTGGATTACGGTTCTCTACTTTGAAGAATATGTGAGCTCATATACATATATAAAAATTGTTAAATTGTAACTTATAGAGAGAGCACTTCATCCATACCATTATAATTAGTGGCTAATTTGATTGACTTGGGTACTAGATTAATAAATCTATGTGTTGAGTATGAAGTATATTGCATTCTATGAGGTGTTTTGTTGTATAAAGACGATCTATTCGATACCATTATAGAGAGTGAACGGTTTATTATATAACTAAAATAAATGGTTTATTATATAATTAAAATAAATGTTTGAAATGCTAGAAGGGATACACAAGTGACAAGACTAAGGCATATATCTGAACCGTTACTCTTAGAATCAAGTGCAGTAATCTCTCTATTATGAACATTCACTATTGAAGGCCATTGATAGTGAGCTCAGAATACGAGTCAATCAAGAAGCAAAAAATATTACAAAAATGCTACGCCTAACCCGCCATCCTAGTTAGGAAGAGACCACTTAAAGCGCTCCGATGCATTCTTACTTTACTCAGATGCGGAACGCCTAACATACTAGTTGAAGTGTGCAGAGACAATTCTCTCCACCGATCTATCCCATGTGAAAAAAACCAGTATCAAGCTACTGGGTTTACAGGATCGTCTCGGGTAGTGCCATGCTACGTGAGGAGTTGTTAGCTGATGTATTGCCTTTGACTAAAATACATGTTCATGAAATATCTCGATGGGTTGTAGCCACTTAGACATACTGCAACAAAGAGTGAGTTACTCAAAACTTAAGCAAACAAGGTAAAGGCAAGTTATTATTTATACCAAGATGCTTACATATGGGGGAAAGAACTAGAACAACACCAATTGGATACAGGAACACAGTGGTCCTCACCAGGAAGGGTAATACTGCACCAATGAAGCAAGATAAGAAAATGCTAAAATATGACTCATAAAAATATTTTCCAGTATGTAAATCCATTGCATTCTATTTTAATGGGACTTCAGATTATTGAGTGTTAAATGGACTTTTAAATAAATTGTCAAATTAGCCTCTTAACATTTCTTGACTTTACATGTAAATAGTTAACTGCAACTTTACAAATGAAGAGTGATAGTAAATGCTTTAGGTAAGACGACTCACCATCATAGCCCAAGTAATTTATGTAATGGTAGTAGGATACAGCTACCATGAAGAGCACATTTGATAGTAGTAAGGGAATAAAACCATGAGCCACTAGCAGAGGTGATAAGAAATAATGAAGAACTGCAACAGACATAAATGTCATAGCTATCTAGAATATTGTTTGAGAGGATTATTCACACATTTTCAATTTACACTTACCATAAAGCAGTACAAACATAGGGAAGAAAGAGTTGCAGTGTACATCAAAGGCGTACAACCTTCAGAAGGACAATGGAAAGTTAGACCTTAGCTCAAATAGACACACATAAATACATATAAAATCAACAGTACCTTAAATAATAGTAACAGAAACAAAAGTAATTGTAGTCACATAAGCAAATACAGTCGCCCTATAGAGAGGGATAAATATTACTTAGCAAACAAAACAGACTCTGATAGATAGCTCAAAATACTTGCCATTCCACCCGTTGCTCCACCACGTAACTGTGTGGAGCTTCTTCTCGGAGATAATTGTTAGTGAAAAACCTGGAGAAAATGGACAAACAATTGTCAGTTAGACTATCATGACATCCACAAATAGACATATATAATGCAGTTGTCTCAACAAACTTCCATGACGAAATAAAGCCAAAATTGCAACAATTCTAATGCATGTGTGTGGATGTCAATGTGAAAAGTTCTGAAGATGCTACTTCTTTTTCCTTACTTCCTGTTAAAATCTCTTAAATTCTGTCCAACATCAACTTGATGAAGATCCCATCTAATGTATATAAGTGTGGATAACCCTCCCCCTTATGAGGCCTTTTAAGGAGGTGAGTGGCCAATTAGCTGACCCAAGTCGATGATGGATCTATTTATTTCTTATCTACCTCATGAGATGTTCATTCCGGCCCACATCAATGATTGTTCTCTTTATCTCTTGTCTTGCCTACCCACATGATGGAAGCACGATGAGTCTTTCTTGGTGAAGATCTCATCTAATCTATATAAGTGTGGATAACCCTCCCCCTTATGAGGCCATTTAAGGGGGTGAGTGGCCCATTTCTAATACTTCCCTCATTGTTCATCATACAAAAAACTTTTGCAGTAATACAAGATGCTTCATGGAATATAAACCTAACTCTTCCCAACAGATTTAGTATGAGGGAGTATTTCTTCGTTAAACCTTAGAACTTAGCCTCAGCAGACTACTACAGATTCTACAACCAGGATGAGACCTTTCATGGTCATTGAATCTAAAATAACTTGGAACTGCTTGAATATACTAAAATCTTAGTCAGGGAAATGCAGTATCGCCATCTAGGATTCAGGGGATGAAAGATTTTAAAAAGTGACTGATTGAAATAAAAGAACAAAATTGAGGAAGCTATTCCCAAATGCATGTAATTAACAATTCATGTTCTTAAATTTCCTTACCAACAAAATGTTGCCAAAATTGCACCAATTAGAAAGAAATGGACGAACAAAGATGATATAACTACAAAAACAGCATGGCCTGCACTATGGTCGTACCTGGTCCACATGAAAAAACAACGTTAGTATAAGGGTGATCAGCAAATATGATACGGTGATTCACGTTAGTGTATTTTGAAAGAAGACAAACAAAGGAAAAACAACCCATCACTTAGAAGTTTGGTCTGAAAAAAGAGTTTGTTTGAATGAACTGACACAATGGCAATAGGATTGGTATTCAAACAACATATTATTAGTTACAAAATGCTAGGCAGGGATTGTTTACCACGCTGATTAATAATAATGATATCAGGCATGATAGACAAAGCATTAAAGATACTTACGCAGCACAATATGCAATAAGGGCAACTGAAAAAAGAAGACTGCATATGACAACAAATGCAGGATCATCACGAGCCCATTGGTTCTTTGTTTCTGCAAAAGAAAAGAATGTCTTATATATTATGGGGAGTCAGGGCATTAGTAATTAGCAACTAATTACTTCTTTAAAACCAGTAGGATTTAGAAATTTTAAATGTGCGGCATAAGACAAATTTAAATGGATTAAATTAACCAAGATATAAGTTAACCAGGTCTATATGGAACTATCAGTGTGAACATATAGATTTTCCAACTTATGTAAAAAATTGGTTTGTAGACCTTCAGAGAGATCAGAGAAAATACTATTAGTGACTTAGTGTTCCACAAAGCAAAACCATTAAGTAAATGAGATAGTATTATCTTCATGAAGATAGATTCTTAGAGTTTAGCTGGACAATGTTGAAGCTAAAGCTGCAAATATGTAAGAATGCCTAAAGAGTGAAGATATCTTATTATAGTAACTAAACTGAGCTGAACATACGGGGTGATTAATGTTTTGCAATAACATTAGCAGATATGGCTCCATTACAAATAAGACTTAGCTGAAAATAATTTTATTAGTTAAAAACATATGGGACGAGTAATGAAAGTATCACAGCATCATATAAGATGGTTGTCATTGGAAAAACAATCTTCAGCAAAACAAAAGTACGCAAGAGATCAAAGGGGAAACTCACGCTTGTGATACTTGGTGTGTTGATATCTGCACCCATCGTTCCACATGTAAAATACCAAAAAAATGTCATAAGATTAAAGTAAGTAAAAAAAATCATGAAGCCCTTGATTTTACATTACTATCTTTAAAAGTGATAGTGCAAGCACTATAACATGTTATCTAATTCACAAGAATTATTGATGCTTTTTTTTTTCCAACAAAGCAATATATATATCTTTCTCTCTACCTGATTAGGTTAATATGTATAATCCACATAAAAAAAGAATAACCTCATTTGGCTTATTTAACCCCTGTGAATCATAGTAGTTTACAGAATGACTAATTTTTAAAAACTCCGTATATCTTCCCAAATTATAATTGTAGAAACCCAAACCAAAACCAAATATACGATAGTAGTACAAGAACCCACAAATTAGCAGAACTGAAAATGTATCTATCTGTCTGAAAAACTTTTAACACAATGAAGGATATGATGAAAACATAAGATGGTTTAGACTTCAGATTTACAGAAAAACCAAGAATAATATGCAGAGGTTGGATACGCACACGACTTTCGGTGATGTGCATAGGTTAAGCATTTGCCAGAAAGTGTATTCAATATCCATCTGTTGCCACTGCAATTGACCACACAATAATTGGTGTTACTGAGAGAAAATGCTAAATCCAAAAACATGTCCATGCAGGAAACCCAATATTTATATCTCACTAGTCAAACATATGCTAATGATAATTGCAACAACTGAAAATTTCTATTAGTACATAGAAATCTTAATCTTAGAACTTCTATTTTCTGTTATGTTAGCAGTCGAATTCATTTAGAAAAAAATGCTCCATTAAAGCTATATTATAACCAATTATATCCTATCGTTCTCTACTAGAGAACATTCATTTGGTCGATGCACCAGCTACCACCAGATCTAATCCTGGAAATTCATACTCCTATTAAATATAACTCCCATCACCCTATCAACAACAGCAAACCAAATGAATAACGCCACGAACAACAATGAGAATTGCGTTCCTCTATTCCCTCGATTAATCAGCGTATTTCTCCACAGCCCAAAACAAAAGAATATCACCGACTAATCAAGCCACACACTCCGCATAAAATTGCAATGAGGCAACACTTAGGAAACCATTGGTCAAAATTGAGGAAGAAAAATCGTGATCAGATCTGAAATTTCCGCGACGATTTCGGAGAAAAACGCATATGCGTGAGAATTTTGGAGGAAGGACGCAAAACCTTGACTATTCTGCGGAGGTACGGGAAGAACAAATTCGGCCGGGGTTGCGGGCCCGATCGGCCCTTTGTTGAGGCGGTAGGCAACATCTTCTTCTTCGAATGATTGATAGGGAGTAGTATATTTTAATTTTACACCAGCTTGGTCTGTGATCGGTGGATTGGATTTGAAGATTTCAAGTACTACGAATTATGGTGTTCCCTCCTCTCCTCTCCTCTCCTCTCACCTGCCAGCTTTTCGCTCAACTGGGCTCCGATTTCGGTTGCGGGTCGAATCGTACGGCCCAATATATTAGTTAGATTTTGAGGCCTGGTCCATTGCCCATTTCTCTTCCACAATAGGAATAGCCCAGCAATAGTCCAGCCATAGCCTAGCCACTGCCACATCATCAGCACTAAAAATCCTCCTGTCGCATCATAAATAGCTCAGCCATAGCCTAGCCACATCATAAATAGCTCAGCCACATCAATAGCCACATCACTAATAACAATTATATAAAATGACATAATTAACAATCACACAATATACGGAATTTAATTTACGAGACATATACGGGAAACATTAATAATACTATCCACATCACTATTAACAAATATATACAAAATGAAATAATTAATAATCTCACAATATACGGAATTAAATTTACGCCACAAAAACGAGAAAATTCACTAATATTAATAAAATTTACAAAGTACATTAATTAAAAAAAATTACATAATTAAAAAAAAAAACTAACGTCGTGCAGCCCTCCGCGCTCATAACTCTTCAATTAAATCCTTTTGGAGTCGAATATGAGCCTCCGTTTGGCGCATGTCGGCATGTGTTCATCGTGGGGTACCCCACTCCGTACGTTAGGGGCGGCTACGCTGTGGCTTGGACCAGCTTCATTATCGTCGTTGGCCCAATCAGTCAGTTGTCCACCTTCATCTTCGACAATCATGTTGTGCATGATTATACAGGCGTACATTATATCAGCAATGCAGTCGACGTGCCACAAACGCGTTGGCCCCTTAACTGCCGCCCATCGAGCCTGGAGCACACCAAATGCGCGTTCCACGTCCTTGCACGCGCGACTCCTGCCGTGCCGCAAAGTAGGCCTTCTTCTCATCTCCTGGGCATCGGATCGTCTTCACAAAGACGGGCCACCTAGGGTATATCTCATCCGCCAAGTAGTAGCCCATATCATGTTGGTTGTCGTTGGCGACAAAATTGATGGCCGGACCGACACCCTGACACTGCTCGTTGAAAAGTGGCGACGAGTTGAGGACGTTGAGGTCGTTGTTCGAACAAGCTATCCCAAAATACGCATGCCAAATCCACAGCCGGTAATCAGCTACGGCCTCGAGGATCATCGTGGGATTCTTTCCCTTGTAGCCGGTAGTGTACATCCCCTTCCAGGCGGCGGGGCAGTTCTTCCACTCCCAATGCATACAATCTATGCTGCCTAACATCCCTGGGAACCCATGCTGTTCCCCGTGCATCCGCAGCAGATCCCGGCAGTCATCGGGGGTAGGGCTTCGAAGGTACTGATCACCGAATATTTCAATCACGCCCTGACAGAAATACTCCATACACTCCAGGGCAGTCGTCTCACCGATGTGGAGGTACTCGTCCCACATGTCTGCAGCGCCTCCGTAGGCCAACTGTCGGATTGCCGCAGTGCACTTTTGAATAGGAGTGTGGCCGGGTCTGCCAGCCGCATCGTGCCTAAAGCGGAAATACAGATATCGTTGCTCCAATCCGTTAACAATACGCATAAACAGGGACCTGCGCATCCTAAAACGGCGCCTGAAAAGGTTGGCGTTGAACCGCGGCTCCTGTGCGAAGTAGTCTTCGTATAGGCGCTGATGTGCAGCTACGTGATCACGATCAATCACCGCTCGGCGGTGTACCACTGGTCGAGGTCGAGGTACCGCCGGCTGCAAGGCCCTCTGCATCCATTGATCAATCTCACGGTTCGTATAGGCCTCTAGGGCTTCGTTCATTATACGCTCGTACTCCTCAGCATCCCCACCACTCCCACCACTACCACCGGCGTTACTCATTTCTAGGTGTTGATCTTGTACAGAAATTAAGATAGAGAAAGTACTCGTTAATACAAGTGGTGCGAATGAAAATGACGGGCAAGTCGCGTATATATAGTGTTTCGGAAACAAAAAAAAAAATTAAAAATTCGCGCTAGGCGGTGCGCTAGGCGATCCGGACGCTGCAATAGCGCCTAGCGGATCGCCTAGCGCACGGCCTAGCGCCGCAGAACCGCCGAGCGCTAGGCGGTTTTTTTCCGCGAAATCGGCTAGGCGGCTGCAATAGTTCGCCTAGCGCACCGCCTAGCGCCGGCGCTCGGCTAGGCGGTGCGCTAGGCGCTATTGTGGATGCTCTTATTGTATAGCTGTGGTAAAAAATAAAAGAAGTGAGGGTATCATTTCATGTCCATTATCTTTGAAAATATCTCCATCAACTATGAATTAATATCAATCAAAGTATTTTTTACTATTTTCAAGTTTTTTTAGACGAAAATACCTTTAATGCCTTGAATATTATATATTTTTATTAAATTTATCACATACTCATATTTTTTATAAATATTTTTATTATATATTTTTGACGAATTTTCTACATGCAAGAAAAAGTTCATTCTTAAACTTTTTATATTTAAATAATTTGAAAATATTTTTGAGGTATGGATACTCATAAAAATTAATGTTACAATCAATAGACAATACTTGAAGAATTATTTAATTATAAAAAGTTGAAGAATGAACTTTTCTTGCATGTCACAAAATTAAGTGATAATGTTGATAGTCAAATTATATTTAGAAAATTCATCAAAAATATATAGTAAAAATATTTATAAAAAATATGAGTATGTGATAAGTTTAGTAAAAATATACACCCTTCAAGGTATTGAGGGTATTTTCGTCCGAAAAACTTGAAAATAGTAAAAAAAGTAATTCGATTGATATTAACTCATAGTTAACGAACCTCAAATGATATTTTCAAAGTTCACGGACCTAAAATGATACTTTGACAAAGTTTATGGACCAAAAAGATATTCCCTCAAAATAAAATCCTCTTGTTTCTAAAAATATAATTGGATATAATAATACTCCTTCTATCCAACCTCTTGTCCCACTACAAATGATTAATTTCATTTTTTAGCAATTAAAACAAAACATTTTACATCTCTTACTTAATTAGTACATCTTTCTTACTTTATTTCATGTTTCTTACTTTATTATTTCTTTATCTTTCATACTTTTTAATTTCTACTTTATGTTTTTAACTCAATAAATAATTAAATATCAATTTCTTAAATACTATATCCAAAAGAAATCCATCACTTGTGGTTGGACGATGGTATCACACCCGTTCAATATATGGACTAAAATATTTAGAAAAATTGATTTGAGATTATTAAATTATTTAAATAAAATTAAAAACAATATCATTATATGAAAATTATAAATAAAAAATTAATTTAGATACATCAATATAATATGATAAATGTGAAAGAATTAATTACAAAATATAGTGTTTCAATATTATAATAACGAATTAAACAAAAGAGTATTTACTCATAAGTTTGATGCTTTATACTATGATTAAATTATTAACGTCATTTTTCTATAATCTCATGAATTTATGTACCAATGATACCTTAACATTGAGTGGCCTCTATTAGTATAATGATAATTTGACAAATTTATTTTTACAAAGTTCCTCAAATATACATATATATATATTGTTCAGATATTGTTTTTCTATTTATTCTAAATTAATTCAATAAATAAAATATCCCGAATAATTAGTAACTACTAATAAATTCATTTAAAATGCATAATAGTCGTGATTATTTATGACAGCTAATTGCAAATATGCAATTGAATGAAAAGGAAGTTGGAAAAAAACCGACTGCACAGTAAAATCTAGAAATCGGCAGTCACTACTCTTCAAATTCTCCCTCCCTCGATTTCCTGAATCTCTCAACTTCCTATTTCCATTTCGGATCCGGATCCATTCCAAAAATCCCATGGACAAATCTCATCGATCACCTGTTTATCGCGTGTTAGGCGGTGGTGCAGGTACTATCATACTCGCTTCTGTTTCCGATTGTAATCGATCATTCCAATGTTATGTGCACTGTTTTGGTTTCGCTGTGATTTAATCTACCTATCTCATGCAATTGATTTTCATAATTTTTTGATGCAGTTGCTGATGTGATACTGTGGAGAAAATGGACTCGCAGCACCGCTTTTCTCGTGGTTTCAACTGCGCTTTGGTTCCTTTTCGAGAGGGCTGGATACAATTTACTGTCATTTATGTCGAATGTTTTATTGTTGCTCGTCGTGATACTATTCTGCTGGGCTAAATCTGCGTCGATTCTCAATAGGTAGATGAGTGGATGCATCAGTATTTATGTGCTTAATTAGAATGTTTTATTTTATTTTGTTTTGTTTTGTTTGACATTGGGGTAGACGAAGAGTGCTCTCTTAGCTGCTAGTCGAGTGAACTAGACGAATAATTTCATCCGCTATAGGTAAGCTTGGTCATGCCTTTTTCGATAGTGAAAACAATACCAAGTGCATTAATGGTAGAGCATTAGGCTCTTTGCAATGATATTTTGTCGGTTGATCTGGAAATTGGTGTATGGTTCGGGATGGATCTATGTGACGAGTGTTTCCGGTTTGGTGTTCCTCAATTTTGTTAAGGGATTTGATGGGGTTTCTTTTAATGAATATAGTTTAATTCATTGTAAAATTCTAGAAATTGAATAGAGAATTCTGTCTGTGACTTTAGACCACTGCCTCCACTCCCAAGTCTTGAAATTTCGGAAGAGACTACTGTCAGGGCTGCTGATGAGATGCGAGTCTGGGTAAATTACGTGTTGTCAATTGCACATGACATTGCGATTGGTGGAAATCGGAGAGTTTTTTTGAAGGTGTTTACTTAGTTATGCTCCTGATCGATGCTTTCTTTGTCCATTCTCATTGTGAAAATCACTAACTGTGGAGACTGTGGTCTTATTTGCCATGCTTATTAGGTTGCTACACTATTGTGGGTGATTTCCTACATTGGTAGTTTCTTCAACTTCCTGACACTGATATACATTTGTAAGTGTGAAGTGTGCTGTATGTAGTATTTGCAAGTTTTTGTTCTGCCAATTTCAATTGTTTACTTGTTGGAACTATATTTCAACAGGCGTTCTTCTTAGTTTAACACTTCCGGTGCTGTATGACAAGTACCAAAATCCAATTGATGATAAGTTGAGTGTTGCCTATGATATTGCTCGGGTACAGTATGAGAAGATTGGTAGTCTGATACTTCAAAAGATCCCTTTTCATTCGAAGAAGGAGAAGAAGACAGAGTAAACTCATTGTAATTTCTCATCTCCCTATGTATAAATGCACACCTGTCTCCTCATACATGTATTGTTATGAGTGTACTATGGCTAGCTGCACATTCCACTTACCTCAAAGTACTTCGCAAATTCATATTGTTGTCACTTTTTCCCTTTAATTTCTGATAAAAGTGATTGCCATCTGCTGTCTGGAAATATGTCTAAAAATTAAGTAAATACATGCCACATTAAAACTATTTGAAAGTTTGAAAATATGCTTAATTAACTTTGCAAAACAACTGCTGGAGTAAACTAGTAAAACCGCTTGTTGCTCAATACATATGCTGAGGGAACATTATGATGTTGGAGTACTATGTTTTGGCCAAAACATGACACATGAAATAAGTATCCTATCTTGTTAATCTGCTGACATAACTTAAAGGTCTGTTGGATACATTTAAAAGATATCTATTGGTTGGATATATGCTTCGGTGCCTTCGTATAAGTTCACAGTTTTTCTCTTGCACATGTTTGTAAATAGTTCACAGTGAATGTCCAATGAGGTGACATGAATATCATTTGCATGGATGAGATGAATATGATTGTTACTACCTAACTTATGGCATTTACTTAATTTTTATAATCATCGAAATAAGTGGCTTGTCATTTATCGACAATGTGGAGAACATTCAGACATAGTAGTTCTTCTTCAGGAGGGATTTATCATGTTAAATCTGGAAGGTCATGGCTTGTTGTGCTTTAGTCATGGAGTAGTTAATTTGTTAAAAGTGTCAATGCTACTTGCAGGTGCCTTCTACTTGGTTGCGTAATGCTTAGCATTCTAACTGTGATGGTTGAATCAAGTTTTGAGAACATCAGTGGATGAAGGGTGTCAGCCAGTATAGTAAGTAGCTCATGGAAGTCTTTAACCGCGTGCTCTTTTATTTCTTGTTTTCGTTTCAGTTATTCGTTTCATGGTGATGTCAGCCGTTAATGCAGACTCCATAGTTCTCTCCTCACTTGTCTATAGCTGAAGTTTTGAACAAGTTATCATTAGTAGAATGTTGATGTGGTTGTGAAGCATTCGTTTGTAACTAACATTACAATATGCCATTTATGCAACTCTTGTGTATACTATTTCCGTTGGTGCTAATTCGAATTCTATGGATCTTGTAATGATCAGTTCCCGCCCTGTGTACATCTATATTGTATTGCTTGCATTAGAATAAACCAGTATCGTCAGGACGCGGGGTGCACTGAGACGATTAGGTACCTAAAACATCTGGCTGACAGGGACAGGGTGCATGCTTACAAATTGGAGCACATTTCAAAATTTAGTCAATTATGGATATATTAATTCAGGATACATTACTAAAGCAAATTTTGATTTGTCTCGCAACTTTTTGGAAAGATCCTAAATTTCGGATTGTTCGCAATTGTCAAGAGAAGAAAAAATTGGATAGCTACCATTTAATACTCCATATTGAAAGTATTTTTCAACCAAGCAATGTTGTCTTCTATGCATAGACAACATAATTTAAAGTACAAATAGTAACATCATGTATAAAATGATTTTTTTCAATGTCAATTAAAAAAATTATTAGTGATAGGAGAACGGTATTCTAATGGAGTAAGTTGACTTAATTTTAGGATGAATAAATTGAGTAGTATTCCCTCTTTCCATCATTATTAGGATTCTCATTTTCTTGTGGCATAAGTTCTAAAAAGTAGTAGAATAAAGTTAGTGAAATATAAATGTTATATGTATATATTAGTTTTAAATTAAATGTAAGTAGAATTAGTTGGTGGAATATGAGATGGGTGAAAGGATTAAAATGGAAAAATGAGATAATAAGTTTTGGCACTATTACTCATATATTTGCAAAGCTGAAGGGACGAGTGTCGGATTCCCCACTGATTTCCAACCTCTCAAATTTCCCGAATTTCTCCAGGCCATCATTGGCTCTGTACACTGAAGGATCCAATGGCGGGCGCCGTGCTATCTTCTTCCTCCTCTTCTTCTCTCTGTTGCTACGCCTCCGTTCGCGGTAGTACAATTTTGCTTTTTCTCATGTACAATTTGTGAAGCGTCAAGTACCACAATTCTAACTCCTACTCTGAACGATTACGGTCCAGATATTCGCATACCTCATCCAACTAAATTAGCTTCTTCTTCTCGTCAATTCAGCACCGCGTTCGCCACCGGTTCCCCTCTCTGTGAGAAATCTCGATGCTCAATCTCTCTCTGCGCTTCTAATTTGAAGATAACTTGCTTGATTTTGATTATGAATAGTCTAAATTGGCATTGGTTATAGCTAAGATTCGTGGTTTTGAAAGTCAGAATGTGACAATTTGTGCTGCTTCTCCTTGTTCTTCAGTGATTCGAACACCAATCTACCGGAGAAAGGCTGCTGGTCTGAATTCTGTAAGATGTGAGCAGAGTACAAAGGAAGAAGGCAGTGGTTTAGATGTATGGCTGGGACGGCTCGCTATGGTTGGCTTTGCCGCCGCTATTAGTGTTGAGGTTGCTACCGGCAAAGGGCTCCTTGAGGTACGCCATCTCGGATTTAGCATGCTGCTTCAACTGTAATGATATGCTAGCTTATGTGAAATTAAGATGTTCCAACTGTATACACCTTTAGCTTTAGGCTTTGGATTTGATTGATTAGATTTACTGTGTGAGCAATAGAAAATGGGGTGGCTCTTTGTAATTGGTGTAAAACAATGAAACTGAGCTAAAAGTAAAGATTAGCCTGTTTAGATGGTAATTTCAAGCTATGTGTAGTATCTTTTGTTATTTCAGGAATTCTTATAATCCAAGATTTCTATAGTCTATGATAATTTAAAGCAAGTGATTTGGTAGGCGCTTCCTTGTAAGATGGCTGGGGATTATTCAAGTTTTTTCTATAGGTTTAAAATGGGAGTAGCATCTTTTCCTTTTAGATGATTCTTTTCCTTTCGTTTCCTTTCTTTTCCTTTTAGATGATTCTTGTAGTATTATGTATTTCTTCTTCTTTGGCAGAATTTTGGCCTCACAGATCCTCTGCCAACAGTGGCGTTAGCAGTGACAGCATTGGTCGGAGTTCTTACTGCAGTCTTCATCTTCCAGTCTGCATCCAAGAACTGACCATTTTTTTCTTTCTACATGGTGTTTCTACAATACAGCTCATATAAACGCAACTCTACTATGTATGTACTTTTGAAGAATGTATGATTGTATCTACTTTCAACATAGAAATCATATTTGTTCCAAAGTGTAAAGATATTGATGCCCTTCTTTACCACTTTTCTTCATGATTTTGTATCGATACATCATGGTAATGGTTATTTGTTAACGATTAATGCCTACAAATGCAGCTCAAAAATCTGTTTCACATTTCACTTGCTTACCAATTCAAATGTCATGGCAAGTGATGAAAGCTTTTTGATCAAATGATACATTCAGCTTTTTCTCAAGATTTTACCAATTCAGATTTCATGGCAATTGTTCCACAGTTTTCTAAATTACTCTAGTTTGAATTATAAGTAGATCACTGGCCGAGTTTGAAAAAACTAAGCCAGCAGGATAATCTCTAGCTCCAAGAGCAGATCGTAGTTACATTTCATGCATATACAGATACACAACTAGTTGATGCTGATTTACATTTTTCAAACAAAAGTTCAAGATTGAACAAAGAATTTGAGGTACCATGATGAAATCAAAAGAAATCACGAATCCCAATACATTTCTTATATTCAGGCACAAAAAAAAACTCCTTTCACTCTTTTTAGTTATACTGCAGTAAAGTCCTAACAAAAATAGGCTGCCTTAACTATGCACATACCATGAAATCTAAACCAATAGTTCATGCCCACCATTTACTGATTGATTCAGTGTTACACCTTCACATCTCCAAGTTCTACAGCAGAAGGAATGACTTGCATGCCATGAAACTACACGCACAACTGTTTGCAAAACTGGTGCCAGAAGGCACCCGTAGCAGAAAATGAAGAAATCCAAATCCTTGCATTTATATATCCATCGACTCTGTGTCTTTAGACTTCTTCTTTTTCGTCTTACTTTTTCTAGCTTTACCATCCTTTTTCTTAGGCTTCTTATCAGGGGCAGGCTGTGTCGTCTGCAAATGTTGATAAATGGCAGCCAAAGGATCCGACTGATAAACTGGATGGTTGATAACCATCTTCAACTTATTACTCTCTTTAACCCTGAGAAACAATGGCATACAAACAAGTGAACAGTTAGTATGACAAAAGAAAATAACGTCAATAGTTACACATATTTTTCTATACTCACACTAGGTCATTTCTCCTTTTGCAATTAAGTTTCAATTCGACTGGTGCTGATGCTGATGGAGCTTTCAACTCAGGGAGGCACTCTGTGAGGGAGGTCAGATCATATGCTTTTAGTTTCTTTTGCCTGCTTCGTTTCTTTTGCTTTTGCTCCTTTTGCAAAACAACATTTAATCAGAACCTAGCAGATTAATTGAATAGAGACAGCCTTAGAGCCACTACGAGAAGCCAATAGATGCACAGCAATAGGTACATTATATACGATTGTGTTCATATTCAAAGTTTAAATTACTATAGCCAATACACTAACATTTAGCAAGCTGATTATAGGACATACATTACATACATTCACCAATCTAGTTTATGAGCCAGAAACCATACCTTGCTGATAGCTTTGCTGGTAACTGCTGCTCTGACCTCTACAAAGCCAAAATTGCAGAGATGATCGTATTTGTTAGTTTAGCACTACAAATTAATTTCTAATACATGAATGCTGCGAAATTAACAAAAAAATTGACATAAAATGTAGATAAACTACGAATATTAAGCAATATTTCTAATGCCTTCACCAACAGCAGACCCCACAGTGATGAACTCATTAACATTCAATTGCA
Source organism: Salvia splendens (assembly GCF_004379255.2). Classification (NCBI taxonomy): domain Eukaryota; kingdom Viridiplantae; phylum Streptophyta; class Magnoliopsida; order Lamiales; family Lamiaceae; genus Salvia; species Salvia splendens. The sequence continues at coordinate 3,648,795 of NC_056038.1, forward strand.
ATGCTCAGGAACGTATCTAAATAAATTACCTAAGGAATTGAAAACCACAGACAACAGCAAAAACTGTAAATGTAAATACAAAGTTCAGATCCTTACTCTCGTAAAACTCCAATTTCTTATCGAACTTGCGATCTGCACTCGACTTCCCCTCACCACTGAAATTCGTGTAAAAGAATTACAATCATACAAATTTTAGGAAACAATTCAGGAAACTTTAGATAAATTTTACCGTGCGCTGGTTTTTCCCATCGGTAGAATGCAGTTGGTGCAGACTAGGGCGGCTGGGGTCTGAACAGCCACCGAGGAAGGCACCGGAACTTGACCGGAGAATTCACCGGAAGTTGCAGAGTATTGAGAGAGGAAGATAAGAGAGAAAACGATATTCCATTTCATTAATTGATTATTAATTGAAGAAGAGTACAATGCTATTTATAGAAGATTAGCTATTTTACCTAATAACCACCTAATTAACTAGCTAATTCTGCTGCTAACTAATTCCTTTAACTGCACTTAACCAAATCTAACTGCCTCAACAACTATACTCCTTTTCATGCACCAGCAGTTTCAGTCCTCGCGAGATGATGATTATGACGATTCCGAAATTTATCAAGTCGAATTTGAGCTAGAAATCCAATGGTGAATGATTAGGGTTCAGAGAAAAATTTTGGGTTAATGAAATTGGTTGAGATGAATCGCCTACTGTTATATTCAAGCCCACTAAAACGGCCTTTTATAAGGAAGCCCAGTTGTATTTTCAGTAGAAAAAACGAATAGAATAATGCAGAGTACAAATACTACAGAGCAACGTACTACTCTTTTTTGTCTAGAAACGATTTTACCCCCAATTTCAGTTCCAAGGCCAAAAAATAGGGTTTAAATCCAAAACCCTTCAAAGAGAGAGGTAGTGAGTGAGAGTGAGGAGAAATCGAAATGGAGGGCGTTTCGTACCAGAGATTTCCCAAAATCAAAATTCGGGAGGTGAAGGACGACTACATGAAGTTCGAGCTGCGAGAGACCGATGCCAGCATCGCCAACGCCCTCCGCCGCGTGATGATCTCCGAGGTCCCAACCATCGCTATCGATTTGGTGGAAATCGAGGTCAACTCTTCCGTCTTGAACGACGAATTCATCGCCCACCGCCTAGGTCTGATCCCTCTAATCAGCGAGCGCGCCATGGCCATGCGCTTCTCCCGCGACTGCGACGCCTGCGACGGCGATGGCCAGTGTGAGTACTGTTCCGTCGAGTTTCATCTTCGCGCGAAGTGCATTAACGACACTACGCTCGATGTCACCTCGAAGGACCTCTACAGCTCGGACCACACAGTTGTTCCCGTCGATTTCTCCGATGCTTCGTCCACAATCGATAACACGGAGTCTAGGTTGTTATGCTATTCTCGACACGATGTTTTTATGTGCTAGACTGCTAGTTTACATTTTGTGTGCATGATTTTGTTCGTTTATTTATTTATATTTTTTGGGTTGTGTGGACTGATTAGCTGAGTGAATGGCTAAATAACAATTGAGCTACAGTATTTGGGCGAAAATTGTATCTGTTTGATCGAGTATTTCTGTTTGGAAATTGTGAAGCTTTATTTAGTTTGTTAGTGAGAGTATTTTCTGTTCATGAACTCAAAATATTATTGATGTTCGTTCAGCTGGGAAGCGAGTTATGTTTAGTGGGGAACATAATAATCTGAGCAGAGATATTGGGGAGAAAGGGTTCTAGGGGAAAAAGGCACAATGTAGTTGAATTAAAGGGAAAACTGATAATTGTATGGCCTACAGTCTGATTCAAGATCCATGATATGTGGAAATCAAGGAAGTATCATTAAGTCCTTGTAAAAATTTTAGTAAATAGAGATTCTTCTAATTTTCTGCACAGTTGGTATTGTTTGTTGAAGGAATTTGGAAGGTGTACTAAGTTAGAAAAACCCTGGCAAGTTACTAAGAAAACATAACATGTGTAATCCACTAAGGTGCGAGCATTTTGACTACGTAAGTTTTTCTTATCTCTCTATCTTTCCTCCCTCCCTATGTGGGTGGTGGGAGGTCAGTGATGGGGCTGAAGGGAGTGTTGGCTGACCCTGTCACCCTGGTACAAAATACAAGCTCTGACATTTTTGTCATTTTCACTACTCAGATGACTAAATTGACAGAATACTTGTCAATGTAAGGGGCATGGATTGGTTATAGGTCTTTTGGGGGGTTGTTGTGTTCTATTCCCACTATTTCTAGTATAAATGGGTGATACTCTATTTCTAGTGTTGTTTTCAACTTTTCCCGATCTACATTTGCTGGTATGATCCACAATCATTTGTACTACTACATAAATGACCTGACCAGTTCAAGTTATTCATGATGTAGGGGAATCATAATTGTGAAGCTTCGCCGAGGTCAAGAGTTGATTTTGAGAGCCATAGCACGGAAAGGAATTGGGAAAGATCATGCCAAATGGTCACCTGCGGCAACTGTCACTTTCATGTATGAACCTGAGATCTATATCAATGAAGAGTTAATGGAAACCTTGAGCATGGCGGAGAAACAAGAGTTTGTTGACAGCAGTCCCACAAAAGTGTTTGACATTAACCCCCGCAATGGGCAGGTAAATCATTCGTCTTGGTAGGCTTCTTATGGCATGGAATTATTTCATCTTTGAATATGTATGTTTCTTATGCTGGTTCTTCCCTGATTTCATTTCTTGATAATTGCTTGATTATATTGAATTTTTGTGCTTATGACAACTTTAAAGACTGTACATGTTTTCCTGTCTAAATGTTTATTTTGATAATTAGTTGCTGCTTAATGTTGGTTTCAAATGCAAACAAGGAAAACTAAATTATTGAGATTAATGGGCATTCATGTATTTGATTGTCTTCGCATTACAACATAACCTCCTTTATATGAATGTATATGAATCCATGCCTTGAAGAGAAAGAATAACTTTCGTAGAATTCTTTTTTGATTAACTGTTGAACTTCTTGTTCGTGGTGGCTCGATATCCTGAGCCCAGGCTGGTGCTGACTTCTTCAATTTTTTCCTATAAAAGTTAGATTTCACAGGATCATTATCCTCTGGAAATAGTTTTATTCAGACTGAGGGAATGTTAGCCTTGAAGTTTTACATAACTATCATTTCTAATTCGGCCCCTTTTCGTAGGTCTATGTTCACAATGCTGAGAATTATACCTATGACGATGAAGTTCTCAAGAAAGCAGAAGCAATGGGGAAGCCTGGCCTTGTTGAGATCCATGCCAAAGAGGACAGTTTCATATTCACGGTAGAGACAACTGGAGGCATAAAGGCATCCCAATTGTTAATCAATGCCATCGAGATCCTGAAGCAGAAGCTAGATGCTGTTCGCTTGTCAGCAGACACCGTGGAAGCTGACGAGCAGTTTGGCGAGCTGGGAGCACATATGCGTGGGGGCTGATTCCATGTACGGGACTGTTATAACTCCATCTTTCTTATCAAGGTATGGTATGCATTTTGCTTCAATTAACTCTCAAGTGTATGAAATATGCTACTAAGTGCCGTAGTTACTTCAAATTTCACTAGACTTTGCACATGGAGGATTCTCATGTAGTGATGTGTTATGTTGCTAAAAAACTTATCCAATCTTTTCTGAAACTGTCGATGGATAAGCAGTTTCGTATTTATGAGAAACCCTGTCCGCCGTCTGTTAGTTCCGTTTTACATGGTGAACCTATCTATGTTGATGCATCCAAATCTAAATCCAAGATGCATCCAATGGTTGTGGGGTATTTCTTTTATCTATTTGGTTATAATTTGAAAGAGGCTATTTAGTGATCGAACCTCAATATATATACTGTAGGCTGTGAAAGTGGTGCGAAAATCTATCTGAATTTTTTAACCACCAAATTTCACAGATCCCCCTCCTGACAAGTGTTCTGTGGTAGATAACTATATTTAATGAAACAGTTAACTTGTAATTTAATGTTTTCCTGTGTGTATAGTTATCATCAATGCATACTATGAAGTCTTATCGGATATAGTAGTATCAATATTTTGCAAATAACCGAAATTCATTTGTCCCTTTTGATAAATTTATCGAATGTGTTATTGAGTATGTCAAGTCTATCTAATTTCAGTATGTATTTAAAACAATAAATCAATGGAATACATATCGATTATTATAATGTTACAGTATAAAATTTGGAAATTGAAAATAAACCAATCAAACTCACAGCAGAAACAGATTGGACCACCTGAATCAGAAGGTGGATGACAATGGACTGGCCTTCATCACTTCGCATTCAATGCTATCAGTATATCTGTTCGATAATAAGTTGCAATTCCCTCGCAAGTCTCGACTTGGCCTTGAATAAATGAATTGGTCAATAAATTTTAGAGTTGTCTGTCCTTTGCCTTTCATAATATATTGAAAATCAAGATAGCATGCCCATCCCGTACCTCGAATGGGACCAGACCGCAAAAATGGTAGTCCGGTCTGGTCTTATGCATGGCAGAGTGACCGGGCATTGGAGGTGGTCTGGTGCGACCACCGGTTAGTTGCAGGCAGGCTACTAGAGCGCACTGCAACTAAAGTGGGGGTGGGATAATATACTCGTTGTAAGTAGTTGTGTATATGAGATGGATAAAAACATATTTTTATGTTATAAGTTAATTCATATATACACAAAATAGTTGTGATTGGTCAAAAGTTTCAAATAGTCTATTGAAGTAATAGTGGGTGGAAAATCTAATGTTTTGTCTCTGGGTCTATTAAATGTAATATCTACCCTTAATCTATACTTCTCATGCCGATGGCTGACTTTTCAATCAACATACTAATACAAGATTGAGTTTCTTGTCGTGGAATAATCTTCATATTATATTGCTTGATTTATTCATTCATTTTTTCTCGAGTAATTCATTGTTTCAAGTCATTCTAAACTTTCTATACACCTATTGATTTACTCGAACATCTCACGTTGGGTCAAAAGTCAAAACTATAAAATTTTAAAAAAAATCTACCACTTCCTAGGATGCTTGGGGATAACAATAAATGTGAGGGATTTGTATCGGTAGTATATATACATGGCTATCCCTCGCATTACATTGTCTTGTGAATATAAATAATGTCCTAAATCAAAATTTTAAATATTACTTATGAACAAAAATTAAAACTACCCTCTGCACACTTACATTTAAATCCCTCAAGTTCCAAAAGCACTAAAAGTGTCGTTGTCTCGTTGACATATTAAAGTACCACAATCCACTTAGAAATGAGCTAGAGCACTTATATAAAAAAATAAGGAAGTTAGGGCTAATACACCTAGAAAACACATACATTAATTAAGCACAAATTTGAAAACAAAATTGAGAAGCCAATGCTCCATCTAGAAATCAAATATACATTATCTGTACAACTCATTGAAGAACCAGCGAACAAGATTCATAATAAAGCACAAATTCGGAACGATTCAAGAGTTGATGTACTTACCTCATAAATGAAATTAGGTCAATAGTTGACTTTCCTCTCTATTATTTGTTCATATTTGTTCTCTGTAGTCTGATCAGTGTTTGTTTTCGTTTAAAAATGCAAATAGGTGAAAACATATAAGCCAAATTGGAAATCAAAATAAATTTTAACCATCTTTGAAATTAAATTTAATTTAGTGTCCTTATTTTAACTTGATACACCTAAAAAGAATCAGGACTGTTCAATCTAATTAGAGTATACAACATGCTAGCACACCTTGTATGAATTAGGACAATATGTATAATGTGTCAATAGTAATTTGATGTTGCATATTACGATGTACTCCTGTATTCATGTGTATCATGTAAATTTTGACCAATGTGGTGATAAGGCCAAATTGACACAATATTTGCTTCAAGGGCAATAATTTTGTCCAAACTTCTGAAAATCAAGAAAAATTGTAGTACTTCAAATTAACTTTGTGATCATCTTTTAGTTGTCATTATCTATAAAGGATTATCTTAAATGTTGCCTCCAACAGTTAAACGAATTTGTATGCGTTCAAGGAAAAAAAAGAAAAATTAAATGCAATAATTGATTGACTTACCAGTAAATGTGCAACACAAATAGACAAATGGATGGATTAAAATTAAAACCATCCAATTTTAGGAGAAAATCACAATTTATATCCATGCAGCTTAACCAAATACACACATTGGAATGCAAATAGCAAAGACAAAGTAATGTAGTACTATGTATAATACAAATTGACTTAGGAAAAAGTGACAAAATTTGAGGGATTGTGAAATCGAAAAGAGGGGCCAAAGTTTGATAATTTTGGGAGCATCTCATTCTGTCCTTCACAGCTTTACAGCTGTGACCACAAAATAATCCAAAAGAATGTCAAACAAAACCAAAAATGTCACCTAAGTCCTTTTTTTACACTTCACCATATTTCACAATTTACATCAAGAGTATGGAGGGAAGGTATTTTATTCAATATATGTAAATCATTATGTGATAATTCAATATATGAATGTGCAATGTTACTTTCTTACTCACTATTTATCTCACCAATCTAATTACTTATAAAAGCAAATATGGCATCAAGTTTTGATCAGCAAGTAGTTTTTAGGGCCCACCATAAAATTTGAAGTCAAACTTATAAAATAGGAGTAGCTATCTAATAAGTTAAGTGAAAAAATAAAACAAGCATTAAAAATGTTGATTTATGTTCAATGTTAATAATACAATAGTAACATTTTAACAAACTATACTTGAATAGAAATGGAGTAGTTTTCTATAGTTTTATTTAAGTTTAATATATTACTCCATAAATTAGATAAATTGACCGGCATAGAATAAATAAACCAAAAGAGATTAAAATAATTTATTTTAGAACATCCTAAATGCTGTAGCTTTTTTTCTTTTCCTGGTTGATTATTCAAATTCTTAATTATTTTTAGGTTTTGATAAATGGTACTCCAAATTGATTTACGGCATAATTAACAAATTTAATTTCCAACCTAGATTATAAATTGTTGCAAATACTAGTATATGATGACATTTCCTAGATCAAAAAACATAGGCAATGGCAAGAAAAGGGTAGTAGTATTAAAAACTAATAGGGTGGTAAAGTTAAATTGTGTGAAGAGTTCCAATTAAACATAAATTTGGCAGTATATAGGTTACTATTAAAAGCATTGTAAAAGTATTGTCAATGCCAAAGGTTATTTACCAGAATTCCACAAAATGAATCTGTTTTATTCCAATGTTAGGATGCAAACAAAGTTGCAAAGTAAGAAACTTATTACAAATGGAAACACACAGTTATGCTTCCTCCATTCATTAAATTAGGCATGTCCACAATTGGAATCCAGGGGCAGTCCTGGTATTTACCCATAAATAGAATCAGTGAATTCTCAGTTATCCCTCTCTCTCTCTCTTCTCTTCTCTTCTCTGTTTGTGCACAGATTTGCAAGTGTTGGTTTTAACTTTTCTTTGCTTCCAGCAAGCATACATACTGTATTATATTAGTGTAGAGGGAGAGATGATTTTGAATATTGAGGAAGGTGGCTTAAATGCCTCAATGCTGCTTGTGTTTCTTTAAAATAGGGTTATGATCATTTGCAACTTCACCATCAATTATTGTTGCTGTTGCATCATTCCAACTGCAGCAGCTTCCACTCAATTCGCAGTTTCTGCGTTTTGAGATCTTCTTCTTGTCGTTTGAATGTATGTCTGAGATAAGCATGCAACACTTTTCCACTTCCATCTGTTCAAAATCAGCACCCTTCCATTCAGTTAATGTAATAATGCTCTTAATTTGGAGGGAGTACTACATTAGTAGTATTTAAAAAGTCATAATTATTGCATAGGCTGACACATAAACGCAGCCACGTGCATGACGAAAAGTCAAATTCCAAAATCACTATTCCAAAATGTTGTAATTTTCATAATCATCTAAGCTGTTTCTTATTCAGTAAAATTAGCCATGATATGGAACTATTATGGCTATATTATATACTCCATCTTAACTCTCTTTCTTATGATGGGTGGTATGTTTAGAATCGATTATAGTTTAGTGGAGTATAACATATTTTGCTAAAAATGTGACTAGATGACATAACTGAGAAAGTTGCTAACTTTATTAATTAGACATAAAAATCTACAACTATTGATTATAAAAAAAATGAGGTCGTACTCGTACCCAACAAAAAGTGAGATTAATAATAAATAAAATCACCAACCTTACTGATATGAAGGAGCTCAAACATCATCGTCTCACACTCAACCGCATAGCCGCAGTATTCCTCCTGATTTACAACGTGAAGCATCGCCGCACTCGCCACAACACCTGCCGAATATTCCACACACCTCCAATCTACACTCAAAATTTTAACCAATCAGGTGAAAAATCACACACACACACACACATTACAGAGAAACACATAGTCTAGTCACCGGAAACGAAGGAAATCACAGTATCTTCACAGCTCGCGAGAAACTCCAAATGAATCGCAAACCCCTTCTCCACTCTAAGCCTCCTCACAAAATGATCAATGAACGAAAGAGGAGTCACCGGATTCATCCTCCAATCCAGCGCAGAAAGAATCAAAAGCTCCATTCTCTTAATCGTCTTCGCCTCAAACAAATACTTCCCATCCTCCACCTTCAACAATCAACCCATAAATCAATCAAAAACTAAATTCCTAATTGCTATCATACAACAACAACAACAACAAAACACATACTTGAAGGTCTACGAGAAGTGGAACGTGAGTTTCTTCAACTTTGGCAGCAATAGATAGGCAAGCAACGGCAACAAGCTGCGTCAGCCACGGCCTCTTCTCATCTACCTCCAAACTCAGCAAGAATCTGTCGACGAAATTGACGGCGAGGACGGCGGCGGAGGCTGAGAATTTATGATGCGAAGCGATTTTGAGAACGAATTCGACGGCTTGATTTCTAGCTGATGAAGAGAGGCGACTGGATTTGGGAGGTGTAATTTGTTCTGTGTCTTTACGGAGGAGGAATTGGAGCTCCTCGTCGTCCCATTTCGAGTCGTATTGGAATGGGAAAAGGGGCCGATTGTTGTTGTGGTTTGAGGTAATTTCGCTTTTAGGAATAGTTTCTTCTTCTTCTTCTTCTTCGCAGTAAAGGGTGTGGTCCACGGCCATTGTTGGTTGAGGAGAAGGGGTGTTGTTTTTCATCTATACTACAGTGGGAGAAGAAGAGAGTAAAGCAATCTCCATTTCGTCGATGGATATGAATGGACGCTGCACTTTCTTGAGAAGAGAGATAAAAGGTGGAGTTTTTTTTATCATAGGGTATCACGCTTTGTTTAAGTAGTTGGATGTGTTATGCAGTGTTTCGATTACTAATAAATGCACAAATATTAGTATTAATAGATTAATACTCCACTCGTCCACAATTAATCGTCATGAGTCGACTCGGCTCCAATTTTAAAAGATGTAATGTAATGAAAAGTAGTTGAAAAAAATTGTAAAATATGAGTACTATTTTTATACTATTACTAATAAAATGTGATTGAAATAAGCTAATGTAATGTGAATTCTATCACTCAAAGATTCAAAATAGTGGAGTAATAGTGACAGGTAAAAGTGTTAATTAATTATGAACGGATGAAAAAGCAAAATTAAGTAAATTAATTGTGGATAAAGAAATTCTAATAAACTGGAGACACCATATAAATTCTAATGTATTTTATCTTATTAAATCTATAGTTAGCCTTAAAAGCTTATCTTACCCGAAAAGTGATGAATTCATAGAGTTGATTGAATCAGTGTATCTAGAAGATGAGTGGCGCAAAAGAATGTCGTACACTAACACAATAAAAATCGTCAACTCTTTGTCGATATATTTTGTTATTTTTTTGTAAGTTTATATGTGATGATGATTTGGTTCAAGAGTGTGCGCGTGCCTTAAAAAATGTGGAAACTTACAAAATTAGAGCAATATTTGTTTTGGGTGATTTATCGTGGTACATGAAGAGAATGAAACTCTTAGGTTTAGACAAAGTGAAGAAGATCATCCGCAAAAGCAAAAGCGATACAACGGATGAAGAACAAAATTGAACCCCGATCTTGGACAATTGAGCCAAAGTTGTTGCTCCGTGGAATCGACGGCAAATCCAAATGGCAAAGTTAATCATTTTGGTATGCGTATCGTGTGGAAACCGCATAAACTAATGTAATCATTGATGATGGGAAATGAAATTAGTAGCACATGAAAAGGTTAGTATCGGTATCAAAAGCTGAAACGAACAAAGAACACAAGTGAATCCCACCATCCAAAGGTAGGGAGAGAGGTATAATCTAAGGGTGATAGATCGTGCATGGTGGATGATTATCAAGTCGATATGATAGCAGCCCAACTCAATATGGCATAATCTGAACCCGACTTGTGAATGAAACTCTTAACCCAAACATGACTCCAAAAAATGAAATTATGAAATCAATATGTATTTTTAGGTGATTTCTTGTATTCCTTAGTGGCGGGAAAATGGGGAGGCACACACTACATACAGGGAGGTCCCGTGAAAACAACCACCCATGGAATGCAAACAAACATTAACACCATCTTCATATATATATAAATGGTGGGTATAGTTTTTCACCCCAAATTCAAACCGTGTGACACCATAATTCATATCCACCACATCACACATTTGCCTTTTTGGTTTTATTCGGTTTCGTGAAAGGTCGTTTCGCATAAATTTTTGAAATTTGACATACTTATAATGTAAAATAAATTGACCGGCAAAGTAAAACTTTAATAAGAATTAATAACCCAATGGCAATGAGGGAAAAGCACAAATTTCAATTTATGAGTACACTACTACTATGATGGTCCACACCTCTGCATCAATGTTTAACCATTTCTCTTGTTTTTTTTACCTTTTAACCAAACCTATACACCCACTAGCTTACCTTAATAATTTAATTTTCAGTGTCGAATTGGTATTTGTTTTAATTTTGAAAGAAGACCTATACATAGTCACTGTGGAATAGTAGTAACTATAAAGTCTTCAATGGGGCTAATAATCAATGCCAGCTTAACCATGGCAGCTTATTCCATCTACATTCGAGGAACCAATTGTTTAATGACTTTAATTAGTGGAGTTGTCATCCAGTTTAATCATTAATTAACGAATAGCTCCAACATCAAACTCAATTGATGCTTGGTGAAACCATCAATTGGTCTTTGGAATTCTCCTCCAAAGTCAAAATGGCCCCACTACTATTGTCAACTTGATATAATTAGGTAGTGTAATGCAACTTCAAATTTTGTTTATACTAGTTAGCTGCCGATTTATATACTCGTCGACTACTACATTACCAAATTTTATTTTAAAAAAATTATATTTGTTGACTCCATAAAAGATATCTTTATCAACGATGATAGATGTCTATTGTCTTGCCTCATATGAACATTAATCTGTCCTCAATTTATAACATAAATTGTGTATAAAGAAAATAGAGAAAGTGGCATAGAATTCGTTAGGCCCACTGCTCACTTCACGCTGAAACTGTATAGTGGGCCTCAAAATGGGCTTCTACATGCGCATTGTCCATATTATTACTACTATTATTCAAATCAATCTTTAAAAAATGATTTTGGTCTCTAAGACTAAAACCATTAATTTTCTCAAAAACCGGCTATTTTCCAATATCCTAGCGTTATACTGGGATGGAACACAATAATTGAACGTTTATGCCCTCGGCACGTACTTGTGATATTATTGCTTCCGAATAAATATAATACTATATTACTCGCTAATTATTTATTCTATATGGAGTACTATTACATATGCGTTTGTTACATGTATTTGGTACTATAAAAAAATAACGCATATATATATATAAATTTAGATCAAATAAACTGAGACGAAGAAGAAGGAGTTGTGTAACAAAATCCATAAGTATGTTTCCGGCCGCCTCCGCTGCCCATTTTCCGGACCACAAAGTGTCCCAACATATCCACCGTCTCCACCAAATTCTCGCGGCAAAGGAACAACTCCGTGCAGACGCTCTCCACCTCTCTCGTCATCTCATGCACGAACACATGCGTCCCTCCTCCTCCTCCTTCGCCGCCTCTAGTCCTCGCCATAACCCCGGCGGAGAATATCGAGGCCATCCTCCCCGGCGTATCCGGCGAGTACCCCGACGGCCCGTCGATCACGATGACGTCCCACCCGACGTCGTACATGTAGTTGGGGAGGTCGTTCACCGCCAGCTGGCAGTCGGAGTAGAGCAGGTTCTGCAGCGGTCGGCACTCTCCGTCTACCTCTCTCTTGAAGTCCTCGATCAGACTGCGAAGGTCCCGTACTTTGGTGCTGAACCGGACGTCGTATGCCTCCACCCACGGGTGCCGCTTCTCGAACCTTAATTATTCACAAATTAAATCGCAACTAACTACTAAAACCACTCTATCAATCCTAAGATTGAACTGAGATCCAATTGGCACCTCTTTCAGAATATCAATTTTGGGATGGAATTGTATGATACCTGGTGACACCGAAGGCGTACTCGTCGACGAAGACGGTGCGGCCGCGGTGGTTGAGGGAGTTCCAAAGGAGGGACTCTTGGGTGAGGCCGAAGACGAGGAGGTTGCACGGCGCCGAGCAGCGACGGAGGACGGAGTAAACAGAGTGTATTTCGGCGGGGGACATGGTAGGGGTGGCGTTGGCGGAGGCGTAGTAGAGGAGGGCGTCGGAGATAGGGTCAGGCAGCGGCGATGGGGCGGCGGCGGTGGTGTCTCTTGTGGCGATGAAGCTGAAGAGGAAGGTGAATGTGAAGAGGAGGAAGAGGGCGACCACGGTGACGCGAATGCGGCTGCCGCTTTTGTAGGGGTGGAGGAGTGGGAATTTTCCGGCGGTCTTCATCGGAAGCACATAAGTCTTTTTTATTTCAATTGTGACATATATATTTGATGTGCATGATATTTAAAAATTGCAAACTTATAGTTCTTCATTTGATTAGATACGAGAATTTAATTTTTGGTATGGCATTAATTAAGTAATAAGACGTGCGGAGGACTTACTAGGGATTGTGTCTCCCAATTTTGGTGGCACATCCCTTGTCTCATTATTTATTTTAGTTGGAGTATGTTTTATTGAATTTCAGTAGTTAGGATTTATGATTTTAATTTATTATATTCAGTTCCCATTTCTAATTAAAAATATTTATTTTGGTTGTAATAGGAAATTTACATTTTAGAATTCTTAGCTACGAAAAAATGTAACTACATCAAATCAAGCTTGAAACTCATAAAGTATTCATATTATTTCCTCTTTATTGTTATATAATAACATAACTAATAACAAAATTGATTTATAATTTAATTCAATTGAATTTAAAATTTAAGGATATTATGTATATGTTCGATTTATTTACATTTATCATTATTCATAATTTTAAACTCTAATTACATTTATAATAGAATTAAAGTTCAATGCGACTTTGTGAGTCAATCTTACACACTTAATAACTATATTCCTTTTTTTACGATGTTGATCTTGATTGGATTTAATTTTGTATTCCTAACATAATATGGAGGTTTAGTGGTCATATAATTGATGCCTGATGGAGTAATTAACTGACCGTTATATATAGATTGAATACCTCTTTTATTTATTATTTTCATGCTTTAGGGGAACAAATGTCTTCAACGAAATTAATACTACATTCGATATTTAAAGCAGATAGTAGACTATCAAAATCTCATTGTGGTATTATAAAGATTGCCACCTAAAGCCATCGTAATCACAATCACATTATCTGAATATTACAATACTAATTCTGATTAGCAATAATATGGAAATTCATAACAAAGTGCATATTCAACCTCAACATTCAATAAGTTGCGACTGAGTGTAGGATCTCATGATGCTAAAGAAACTCGCAAATGCGTAAGAATGAGCCATTTGATGTTTTAGTGTCGTTCGGCTAAACATCAAAATGAAACACTACTTTATTGGTAAGACACTTCTCTTTCAACTAAGTTCGAGAGTTTGAGTCACTATAATCACAATGATTAATAAGGAATCATTAATAATCATCTTTACGACTCTGACTTAATGTGAATAGTGGTAAGTAGTATGTCATGTTGCAATTGTAACTTGACCAAGTGATTTAATAATTCGGATCCATATATGGAAGTATTCCTGAAATTGGGAGTAGAAGACATGCATGTATTCATAGAAAACAATAATATCGATGTTTAAATATGAAAGCAGAGAAGTCACAATCTCATTGATATCATAATAAAGTGAGCCAATGCTTCATACGCCACCGCCACTCGTTAACATTAATTTTTAATAAAATCATAGATAGTATACATCAAACCCTTAATTTTACGAGTTATGTGATTAATTGTCATTACATAATCCATCAATTGTATTTTTTTTATCATATATCGCCATTGTCAATCAAGCATAATTAGAAATATGATTTCTTGTAGAAACATTTTGTTCAAAAATTCAGAACAAAATTCAGGGCAATCTTATCTTACATTCTAACAGAATACAAACTTATAATACATAGTACTACCTCTAAGATTAACATAATTGAATCGTGAAACTAATTGAATATCACATCTACACTACCACAGGTGAAATGTCAGATTAAATTAACCGATTAAGAAATACTTTAATAATGGTAATATCATCCTTATTTTAACCTAATTTAGCATTAAAATGATTGAATATAAAAATATTTATACAGCATACATTTAGGACCACCATAACAATGTACTAACATTATACAGTAAAAAATTGGGATACAGAAAGTCAACCTATTGATCTCAATCTCACTACAATTCTGAATATTATGAAATTAGGGAAACAGTGATTGTTGTATGCTAATAATTTTTCCCCCAAAAAATTAGCCTAATAAATGTCTATTAGAACAGCATAAGGGCAGCAGAAAGCCCATGAGGACACAGAAAGTCTACCTATTGATCTCAATCTCACTACAATTCTGGATTCTCAACACCACCACATGCAAACAAGAATACGAAATCTAAATATACAAGCTGGGTAAGAATGAAGTACTCGGTTTTGGGGCGTGACCGATACATATACATTATACATATTACCTCATTGTGCCATATTCACTGCAGCTGTCCTTTTATGGAGTAATCAGCCACTACATCACAGAGAGTACCACTTCAGTTCAACCAGTAATATGGCTAGAGAATCAAGGACGTGTACGTGTTAATTTCACTCATGCTTAGAGCAACCAGCGGTGAAGAGTGATCACATTTCCTCGGCAGCCTGCTTTATCTGAAGAGCCGCCCTGACAACATCTCCCCTGGTAATAATACCAATCTATCACATGGCAAAATTCAAATTGTAAGAATTGCATTCAGCTGATTTTAGTATATTGTGCCAATGCTGTAAGTTGAGTAGAATCACATTACCAGCTTTCCTTCAATGTCTACTACAGGTAACCGGCGATACTTTGTTTTAAGCAACAACCTGCATCATATCAGCATCACATTATTCCTTTGAATGATTGAATCTGAGCTTGTAGATTGATTCACACAAACTGACCAGTTCTGTAGTTAGTGTTGGCTATAGAAAAACTAACATTTTGAGGTAATTTTTAGATCAACAGATTTACAATTGTTGTATATTTAAGAAAATGATCAAAATACCTCGCTGCATCCTCAAGATTGGTGTTTTCACGCACAACTAGGGGGGAAGGAGTCATTACGTCACCAACAACCTTCCCATTAGTTTTACTGAGTAACTTCTGAACTTCATTAAATGTCTGCATAAATAGAATATTAGAAACTCACAGACAGGCCAAGTAAAATAGTGAGGATGCTTTACATTGATCAAGGAAATTAATAGATTCAAGTGCTATCGACAACTGGAAACAAATTTGATCGAGGAGACTAATAGATTCATGAAAGAAAAGTTTATACATACTTTCCAAGTGCTACCGACAACTGGAAACAAATTTGTAGTATCTTGTTCACCACCACCTAATTTTGATCAATGAGAAACAGAACAAAAATTATAAGCAATGAGTAATAAGGAACTTTACTTGATAATAGCTATGTTGATTTAGCCCCTGGAAATAGAAGGAAAGTACAAAAATATGTTAAACTTAATAAATAATATACCGAAAGGAAAAAACAATCTAGTTTACATATCTTATAGTCCCTCAGCACCTAGGCATATAAACAATGCACAGTGCTGATAATTGCTGCTATAAATGTGTCCTTTTTCTTACATAATCTTAGGTTTGGTGACTAATAAACAGATCTTCCAATTCTAATGGAGTTGTCAGTATGTTCTAGTTTCTGTGTGATTCACTCTTTTCAGTGTGATTCATTCTTCTTGATGACTTTTATGTTTTTTGTTATATAATATGTTAGATAATAAGTATCTCACATCGGTTATGTGACCACTTAGTCTCTTGTACTATATATATGTGCTTTTATGAAGTAATGAAATATACCTACTTCTTTTCTCTACTATGTCTACTTCTTTACATATCTCTATGTTTTATTGTTCTACATTTTTCATTTTCTTCCTTTTCAAACTCATGAATGGAGGGAAAACAAGTCAATATCTGCGATGACTACCTAATAAACTGAGTAACCAGCTTTAACAGGTAGATGTTGTACACTCGTACTATAAACTGAGTTTCTATCCTTAGAGGTGCAACTTAGCAAAAATACAAGAATATTAAATTGGTTTCACAAATCCAATGGTACCTGAGATGGAGTCAAGTGCCAACAAATCATAGTCGGAAACCACACCGACCTGTAACACCATCACACAGTTGGTCAAGATTTATGATGAACGGCCCCAAAGTCATTACTACTAGAAGGTAGGAAAAGTGAGATTTATGTTGCTCTCTAGAATGCAAAAACACAATCATACAAGATACGTAGCATTACCAACTTCCAATCATCATCAACCACAGGAAATCCAGTAACTCTTTTCTCCACAAGGGTGTCCAAAGCTGGGAAATGATTAAGAGAGTGGCAAAAAAAATGAGCTAATTGAGAAATTCTCAAACCCAAAAGTGTATAAATAAAGAAAAAAAAGTAAGATGAAACGATAAGAAATACCTTCATCGACAGTATTTGTTGGCCTTACAACATGCAATTGCTCTTTTCTTGTCATAAACTCACCTACATTGTAGGTTCTCTCTCTTGCCTGAAAGATTTAAATGCATGTTTAGGAAAGGTGAAGTTTGGTTATACTTGTGCTTGGGTGGTGGGGTACTCCATAAGATAATCCACCAGACCACCACATACTTAGATGGATCTAATAATTTTGAGTTCGTTTGATCATCTAATCCTACAAATATTCAATCACAAGCATTGTCAATGTAATATGGAGTATCGCCCAAAGTAGACGCCCCCTCAGTATATCCATACAGTTGCGGTGTCCCCGGATTGCTCCAAAAAAATGGGTTGAGAACTACAACATGGTTATAATGGCCACATGGATAAACTAAGGATGACAAAGCAGTTAATATTATGAAAATTCATGGGTATTGGAGGTTTATAGATGGCAAAAACTCCTAATAATTAAAGCATTTCATGTTTTTGTTAACTCTACTAGATGCGAACAAATTTTAAGCATAACCATACTCCTATTTTGCAGAGTTCAGGCACGTCATAGATACAGTCCAGATACAAAACCTCATAGGTATTTAATTAAATTCTGTGTGTAACGATCTTCATCACTAGCTCTAATACACCTAATATAGTAGTACTACATCATTAGAGCTTTGATTACTTAAAAACCCTCGTATTTTTACTTTCAATTACGAAAATATAGGCAATAAGTAGCCAAATTCCAAGACAGAAGCGCGGCGATTACTTACGGGAGCCGAATTGGTGGCGCCGGCGGTGGCGAGAAGCAGGCGTCGTGATTCATGCCGCCTCCGTTTGCTGGTGGAAATAGTAACCGACGGATTGGGGAGGGGAGAGCGAGTGTAGCAGGTAAGGACGCAGGGTAATCTGTGGCCGTGAACGAGTGGATCTGCTGCTGAAAGTGAAAAAACAGAAGGAAATTGTGCGAAAATAATGGAATCCATGGATGTGGAGAGGTGATGGAAAAAAGCAACAGAGAGATGTAGAAAGAAATCAGATATTTTCCAGATCTTGCCTGTATCTTTATATGGAGTACTTACAATACTCAAGCAAGTTGGGTGCGCAATTAAGGACTTGTTTGGCAGAAATCAACGGGTAATGATGTTTCCCGGCAAAATTTGTCTAGTTTCATAAATTAAATACTTTGAAAATATAATTAACAATAATAAAATAGGGAAAAAAATCATTAAAGAATGACGCCATCAACCTTTTCTCAATAATTCTTAAGAGCACTACATAGTGTAAAATGTAAATAGTGTAATGCGCAAAGTTTTTTTTATTAGTACTATTAATTTCTGTTATCCCTTTGAGCCTATCGCCAAACAAGCCCCGAATATGCTAGCAATTTAGGCGGTACTGTACAACTGTTTAAACGAGTGGTTCTAGTTCATTTCATTTACAAATTGATGCAAACTACCAAAATCAAATGAAGCAAGTAGATTGGATTTGTTGGTTGCGATAAAGGATGTGTATTTAGTGAATTTATAGTACTATGTATTGTCTTATATTGTAAAACTCCAGTTTAATTGAGATAGATAAATAAACAATACTAAATTGCTTAGATGTTCACTAGTAGTATATGATTACGAAGTATGTGTTGCTAAGCTTCTATGCCTAGTTTTTTAAATTGAGTTTGGGACTTCTACGAATAAATTATACTATTAGGATCATAATCGACATGTCTACACACGAATTCTTCTTTATTATGTACTATCTCCGCCACACATTAAGTGTTATATTTCACTTTTATCATAAATGGTAAGTAAACCCCACATTCCACCAACCAATTCTACTCATATTTTATTATAAAACTAATATATATAAGTGAGACTCATAATCCACTAACTTATTCAATCCACTTTTCTTTACATTTCTTAAAATCCGTATCCACATTAAATGTGGCGCTTAATGTGGAACGAATGTAGTAATATTTTATTACTCATTCCATCTCACTTAAAATGTTCACATTTCTTTTTTAGTTTGTCTCATTCAAAATACTCATTTTCTATATTTAAAAATAAACATTTCTATCCTTCCTTCCCATTAAAATATTCAATTAACTTTTCCTTATAGTTACTCCACATTGGGATCTACTCACAAAATATATAGTAGTAAGTGCTCTTCCATATTTTACGAGTTTACAATAACAACGTTTTTTTTGTTCTTCTTACATGAGTGATATTTAACTACTATAAAAAATATACTCCTCCACAAGGGAGTTTGTACGACTACGAACAATTTATTCTGCTTTCGTATGCTTGTGCTTATAAATTATGGAGTGATATTGCACTCCAACATATTTCATTTAATTTTTAGTACTACCATATTTAGTAAGCATATCTCAAACTTTACTAAAATTCATATTTTTCATTATATTTTTCATGTAAATTTTTATATTTTTTAAAATGCATACCAATCTCATTGAGGCCATCCGCAATGGCGCCTAGCGCACCGCCTAGCCGAGCGTCGGCGCTAGGCAGTCCATTGCAACCGCCCAGCGGATTTCGGAATTAAAAACCGCCGAGCGCTCGGCGGTTTCGCGGCGCTAGGCGGTGCGCTGGGCGATCCGCTCGGCGCTATTGCAGCGCCCGGATCGCCTAGCGCACCTTCGAGCGGATTTTTTTATTTTCGAAACACTATATCTACGCGGTTTGCACGTCATTTTCATTCGCACCACTTGTTTTAACGAGTATTCTCTCTATCTTAATTCCTGTACAAGATTAACACCGAGAAATGGAGAACACCAACGAAGGTACTCCAGTGACGAGCGGGTCTCAAACTCCCCCGGTACCCGTGGGAGGTGGATGGGGTCCGATGCCAGGGTACAACAACATGTACCCGTGGCAGGGGATGATGCCCGGGATGGCAGTCGGGGGAAATATTTCCGGGATGGCAGCTGGGGGGGTATGCCGGCGTGGTAGAGGGTACCGGGGATGCAACCCGGTATGCAGATGATGCCGGGGTGGGCGCCCGGGATGCAGATGATGCCGCGGGGGGGGGGGGAGGGGACGACGATGCAGCCCCCGACAGGGGGGTACCGGCGACGCAGGGGACGCCAGGGGAGGGGGACGTCTATCGCCCCAGTTTTGATTTTTCGACTGCTTCTTCGCACACATCGACCCCAACGGATGCGCAGTTCATGCATTTTGATGCTTTTTCCTTAGAGGAGTTGGGGTTTGATATCCTCGAAGTTCCGGATACTCCCGTTCAAACGGGGGGAGCAGTGCAGGGTCGTCGCGCACCAAAGAAAAAGGGCAAGGGGAAGAAGGTCGGGGAGTCGTCGCAGCCGGGTGAGGACGACGGCTCGGTACGAAGAAGGTGGACGGATGCGGAGAACGTCGCGCTGTCCAAGGCGTGGGTGAGTGTTTGCGACGATCCTCTCGTTTCTAACAACCAGAGGATCATCAACTTGTGGGACAAGACAGCAGCAGCCGATTTTGCCCGGAGGGGAGGCGACGCAACGGGGAGGATTGCCGGAAGGGGTGGGATCGAATCAGGGCTGTCGTCTCCCGATTTTTTGGTTTGTACGCCAACGACCTCCGCATGCAGAGCAGTGGCCAAACGGAGGAAGACTGCAGGAGGATAGCGGAGAAAGCCTTCCCCCAGCCCGGGTTGTATAAGGACTTCACCTACTGGAACTGCTATCTTGTGCTGAACGACTCCGAGAAGTTCCGAGTAGGTGTCTACGCTGGCTGGCTGAAGAAGCAACGACTGAACTATACCGGTGATTTCAGCGGCAGCAGCGGTGGTTCCCACGACCTCCCCGAGACTGCCCAGGAGGTCCCGACCCCTCGTTCGTTTGCTCGCCGAACTCGCCCGGTTGGACACAAGCGGGCTCAACTGGAGGCGAGGGGGGCAACCGGGGGTTCACAGGAGGTCCAGTCGGCATCCTCCCTTGGCCAATCCACAGCGGATCTCAAATTCTTCGCTCATCAACAAACGCGCAATCAGATGGTCAAGACGATGGCCAAATGACGGGTGGCGGTGGACCCCGTGGAGAAGAGTTTGCTTCAAACATTGCTCGTGAGCATGCATGAGGATTTGGAGGCGGCACGGAGGGAGACCGGCGGGAGTAGAGGTGGTGACGGAGGCGATGGCGGCGACAGCGATGGAGGAGTGAATTATTGTACTTTTTTTAATTATTGTACTTTTTAAAAATTATTGTACTTTTTAAAATTTTAATTGTATTATTAATGTTTCTCGTATATATCTTGTAAATTAAATTTCGTATATTGTGTGATTGTTAATTATTTCATTTTTATATAATTGTTATTAGTGATGTGGCTAGTGATGTGGCTAGGCTATGACTGAGCTATTTGCTTGTTTTGATGATGTGATAGGAGGATTTTTAGTGTTGATGATGTGACCGGAGGAGTTTGTGGCTAGGCTATGACTGGGCTATTCCTGTTGTGGATGGCCTGATAATGAGATTAGAGGGAATATTATTTTGTTGACTAAATTCGTCCTACTAACGATTTAATCAGACAATTAATAGTCGTAAAGTTGACTATAGCACAATTCAACTTTCCAGCTAATTAAGAAAAAGAAAGAATCCTTTTCCTAAAAAAAAAATAAAAAATCCTTTTCCTGCTGTCGACGTAATCTCGGACAACCAACATTGGCCCCACACACCTCATCGACGGCTGAGATTTAGGGTTTTTGAGTGCACGCAGCGCATCCCTCACCCCTCACACAATATAAGTACCGCCGCCCAAACTTGGCGCATTTTGCCCTCCACATTTATCCCCATTTTTACCCATCTTATCGGCGTCGGCGCCGCCCGCGTTGCTGGCGGTGATCGTGTCTCTCCGTCGGATCTCCGACCTATGAACCCTTCCCTCTCCTCTCTCTATTGAAAACACCCAAAAAAAACAAAAAAAATAGAGAAAATCAAATCCAGTGAAAAAAACCCTAAATTCTTAGTTCTATTTTCTTCTCGCTTTCGGTCTACTTGTTGAAGAATTTTTCTGATTTACATTCCAGTGAATTTGATAATAAGAAGAGGAGAGGGAAGTTACAGAGAAAATCCAAAAAAATCTGAAAAATTAAAAAGGAAAAAAAACTGCTCGTTTCCTTTTCTCCCGATTTCGTTTCGTTTTTTTGTGAATTGAGATGGCCGCCCAGGTTCAGATGCAGTCTCAGGTTCCGGTGGTGAATGCGGCGGCGGCTTCTGGTGGCGCGCCGTTCGTGACCTCGCTGTACGTTGGCGATCTCGAAGTCAACGTGACTGATTCTCAGCTCTACAATCTGTTCAGCAATATGGGAGATGTGGTATCGGTTAGGGTCTGTAGGGATTTAACCAGCCGGCGCTCGCTAGGATACGGATACGTCAACTTTGGCAACTCTCAGGATAGTATGTATAAACTCTGCTTTTCTACAATTTAATGATGAATTTTTTATGATTAATTTTCCACTGATAAAATTTTGAAATGAAAATTGTAAATTACTGAAAGGTTTTCCTTTTTCTGAAGATAAGCCTCTCTAAGTATGCTGTTTTATGCCGTATATTGTAAGCTTAATCGTTTGATTTTTATGTTTTCATGTTGATTGTATTGGATAATTTGATTGTATTGGATAATTTGATTGTTGACCTGAAGGAATAAGTCTGATGAAGGTGGGACTGTACTTTCCATTAGAGTCTAATTTTAGATTTTTGATGAGCATGACATCTATATCCATATTTAGGAATGTGTAATATAGTTGGGACATACATAATTTGGATGTCTGTTTGTTTCACGGCCAAAACCTAAATAGCCCTAATTTACTTTTTGTCTTGCTTAAGGCTGGACAAAAAAGATCTAAAGTTTCAAGCCTAACTGTGTTATTTCTTTCCATTTATTTTCCTCTCTTTTGTGGTGTAGCCGAAAGGGCACTGATGGAGCTGAACTTCACTCCTCTCAATGGCAAACCCATTAGGGTTATGTATTCTCATCGAGACCCTAGTGTGCGCCGTAGTGGCAACGGAAATATATTTATCAAGGTATTGTTTTCTGTCTCTTTCAAAAGTTAAGTTGGATGTATGATGTGCATGTGTCATGGTCTTGCAGTTTAAAATAGAAACTTCCTTGGAGCCTTCTCTTTATTTTGATATATATTTTTCTGAGCAGAATTTGGACAAGGATATTGACCACAAAGCTCTGCACGAGACATTTTCTTCTTTTGGTTCCATCCTCTCATGCAAAGTAGCAACTAATTCTTCTGGCCAGTCATTAGGCTATGGCTTTGTGCAATATGCCACTGAAGAATCCGCTCAGAAAGCTATTGAGAAGCTTAATGGAATGTTATTGAATGGAAAACAAGTTTATGTCGGACCTTTTGTCCGCAAGCAAGAAAGAGAGATGGAAGTAGACAAGACGAAATTCACTAATGTGTTTGTCAAAAATATATCTGAAACAACAACTGAAGAAGATCTTCAGAAGATGTTTGGTGAATTTGGGCAAATTACCAGTGTAGTTGTGATGAGAAATGATGATGGAACTTCCAAATGTTTTGGATTTGTCAACTTTGAAGATGCAGATGATGCTGGCAGAGCTGTTGACACTTTAAATGGTATAAAAATTGATAACAAGGAACTGTATGTTGGTAGAGCCCAGAAAAAATCTGAGAGGGAGGTACAACTTAAGAACCAATTTGAGCAGAGTTTGAAGGAAGCTGTTGACAAATCACAGGGTTCCAACCTGTATGTTAAGAATCTGGATGATAGCATCAATGATGATCAGCTTAAGGAGTTATTCGCTTCATATGGTTCAATAACATCTTGCAAGGTTCGTTGATCCTGCATGTCATGATTTTCAGCCCTCATCATAGTCAACATCTTATGGGCCTATAACTTACCAGACCTGCTCTGATATTTTCAGGTTATGCGGGACCCAAAGGGAATTAGCAGAGGTTCTGGGTTTGTTGCATTTTCATCACCTGAAGAGGCTGCCAGAGCTGTGAGCCCATCTCCATTCATTCTACCAGCTTCGCCTTCTAAACTGTTTATCTCTTAATGGAGGAAGCTTTTGTTATTATTAATGTTGTTACTATTTTTTGTATTTCAGCTCTCTGAAATGAATGGCAAGATGATTGCTAGCAAACCTCTTTATGTTGCACTTGCTCAGAGGAAAGAAGATAGAAGAGCACAACTACAGGTCTGTTATTTACTTCAATAGTTCAATATATGGAAAAACCTGTTGATGTGAAATCAAAGCATATGGCTGAAGAGTGACATGGTCTGGGTGTTCTGACAACAGTTGCAACCACTTGTTTTCTCCACATTTCTCTTACTCTTCCTTAATTTTCTTTTCTCCAAGCGCCATTGGTTTGGTTTATTGAGCATAAATGATTTTCAAGTTGTATCATCGTACAGTATGTAATATATATGCTGATCTCCATCATGACTTCATCCAGGCTCAATTTTCTCAAATGAGGCCAATTACAATGGCACCTACTGTGGCTCCTCGTATGCCAATGTATACGCCTGGTGGTCTTGGTCTAGGGCAACAGATATTCTATGGTCAAGCTCCACCTGCAATGATTCCTCCTCAGGTAATAGTTTTCTTGACCTGCTATTTTGTGTCTATTGTGGAATCAGATTCCAAATGTTGAGATAATTTCTTGTAAACAGGTCTTTTGTACAGAGTACTTTTGAAACGGAACAGTTTTCTTGCTTGTATCAATTTATTCCAACCAATGTGTCTTGTCTTTTTGTAATGACACAGTTTTATCATAGATTATGAATGATCAGTGTTAACTCATTACTGTAAGTACTCCTAATGTGTTCTAATACTTGTTTTTTTTTTATTTCAGCCTGGATTTGGATATCAACAGCAGCTTGTACCTGGTATGAGGCCTGGTGGGCCTCTCATGCCAAATATGTTTGTCCCTATGGTTCAACCGGGTCAGCAAGGTCCACATCCTGGTGGAAGGAGAGGTAATGCTGGGCCAATGCAACAGGGCCCTCAGCCTGTTCCCGTAATGCAACAGCAGGTCTGTGGGTGGCATTTCGACTCTTGTCCTCTTCCATTTTTCATTTTCAAACGTATTTGTGTGCTAAAGTATTCCTTGCACGCAGATGGTTCCTAGAGGACGTGGTTCCCGCTTCCCTCCTGGACGTGGCATGCCTGATCCTATGCAAGGTATGGCAGGAGGCATGCTTCCTGTCCCATATGAAATGGGTGGCTTGCCATTGCGTGATGCAGGAATCTCTCGGCCAGTTCCTATCGGGGCTCTGGCATCTGCACTTGCAAATGCTTCTCCCAGTGAACAAAGGACGGTAAGCATTTACTTATGCACGAACTACAAGCTGTCTTTAACCTAGAGGTCTCCTTAGTACTTATTCTGCCATTCATTCTTTTATACCTGCTGTGATCATCTTATGTTCCTAAAAATTCAATTTGAGGATGTAATAGAGAATTAATACATTAATGTTGTAAACACCAGATGTTGGGAGAGAATCTGTACCCACTTGTTGAACAACTGAAGCCAGAGACGGCAGCCAAGGTTACTGGAATGCTACTGGAAATGGACCAGACAGAGGTTCTGCACTTGTTGGAGTCACCAGAAGCTCTTAAAGCGAAGGTTGCAGAGGCAATGGAGGTGCTGAGGAGTGTGTCCCAGCAGCAGAGCGGCTCTCCAGCTGAGCAGCTGGCTACATTGTCATTGAATGAGTGATCTCATGTTGGAATCGTGTCCTACTAAATTGTTGAACGGCACACAGTTGATGTTTTCATTTCTGAGGATTTTCAAACTTGCTGGCATGATGCATTTGGCTTTGGAGATATTGTTTGTTCTGGTATTCTGTGAAACCTAATTTAAACCTTGTGCTTTGGATATTGATCGTTTTTCTTTGATTCGATTTATTGTTCCATTCTCCGCCCCCCCAAAAATAGGTCTAATTTGTGGTAGTGTCTATGAACATAAATTATAGTCGTAGGTCTGATGAATTTGAACAACTAATTAGTATCGTTATATTTTAGGTATGCCTACGGAAACGACATTTTATCAAGATTTTTCTTAAATTAATTTACAGACTATTTGCTTTGGTTAGGCGCTGGTAAAATTCGCTTGCTAAATTAGAATAATATTCTCTATCCATTCCAAACATGATTTTATTCATGCAAAAACTAGAAAATTGTTGAATGCTTTTGAATTGTTTCACTCATGCGCTATTATGTTTCTAATCGCCAGAAATTTGAAGTTATGGGACAATTATGAAAGTATGTTAAGTTATGATTTAATTATCTAATTTTGTAAGTTGTGGGATTGACAACCAGAAGTCAACAAAAAGTTATGATTTGATTGATAATTTTCCCTTTTAAAATGCTTAATTTTGCTTTCCGACATTTCCACCTTCCTCATTCTCTCGTCATATTTCTTTCTCTCAATCAATTAGATGTCATCTTTTGTCTTCCTAGATTCAGAAACAGAAACTTCTCATCTCCTGCTTCTTTCTCTCTGGCATCACTCTTGTTATCTAGTAGTACAGGGTGAGTGTTACGGGCTCAATTCCCACATCGGTTGTGAGAACAACTGATGTGGGGTATATAGACAAAATGGACTCTCTCTCCTAACAGACTAATTTTTTGGGATGAGTTCTCTTGTTTGGTCTGAATCAGTGAGGCTTTCCGAAATTGCAAGTTCAAGAGATGTATGAACCTAATTTATGATATGGGATTTGATTACATACATTAAACACTAGTTGTTTGTAGCCTCAACAGAAACACTTTGCTAGAGTTTTGGGGTCTGGGATAATATCTTTGGCAACCAGGATTTGCAGGTCCACCATTCCTGCATAACTCACCATATGCATTGTGATTGCCTACACCACACAATCAAAAGATCTTGTGTTATGTTTATGCAAGTCATACATCTATGTTGAATTGAGAATGTTTACATGTGGTAGGCTGCTTGAAGTAACCCTTATGCGCTTCACAGGGTTGCTCGCGATCAGGATTCGTTCAGTAGGGCCGACGACATTTGATATAGTGAAAGTTGTATTGCAAAAGGATCCTGTAGTTGAGAAGGCAAGCAACCTACCATCCAAGCAAGAGAAAACATGAAATGATTAATCCTCATCTTTTTAAGTTTATGTTCCTTTTTCAACAAGTAAACTGAACTCACTTTTGGCCCAAAAAGAGACATGAGTAAGTTGCCAATGCTGTAGGAGAAGGGGCCTTCCAATGAAAGCTTTTTCGAGTCGATCATAGCTTCGGATCTCTTGACAAACTGGATTGGATCCGAACCTCCTCTGTGGTAATAAACAGGTAGCAGAAGCATCCCGAATTTGTTGCCCCAGCGCGTTCCAGAATCGCCATCCATCAGCTTCGATATGTCCTGCAATCCTGACCGTGGCCTCAAATTCACCATTGCAAGACCAGTGAGCCGAAGCCCCTCGGGCAGAGCTACACAACACCAATATTTAGTTTTTTGTAACACATGTTGGGAAAGGTGTTAGAAGTGAAACATGATTGATCATGTTTTACCTTTGGATGATCTCATGTCCAAGTAGCGTGACATGCCGCATGTTAGTACCCCGAAAAGAACATCGTTAATGGTCTGCACCAAACATACATAGCTATCTCATTATTAAACAAGATTTGAGTTATCAAATTTAATCAAATTCCTACTTTCAGATGTAAATACCATACCATTATTTTGGATCAATTCCCAGGAGTCAAAACTCAAGAAATGTGCACAAATTCAATGGAATTTCAGTTCGAGAGATGCCTAGATGGCTAGATCCTTAAATCATGCTATATCATCCCCTTTATATCAATGTCATGTATATGTGTGTACAAAATGATACTGTATAATTTTAATTTTACACATAACAAGAAAGTCTTTGGGTCAAAAGCCATCTTTAAATGAAGCAATATTCCCTTTATATCAATGTCAATTGTCATGTATATGTGTAAAAATTATAACATGACAAGAAAGTCTTGAGTCAACTATTTTCAGCCATCAATTACCACGTCCATCTTTTTCACTTTGAAAAAGGCTATATGCGTTGGACTTTGGTGTTTATTTTATGGTAAAAGCATATGGTTATGTAGTATTAAAACCACAACACAATGTAGAGTAGTCTAAAACTCAATCCATACTTAGCACACAACAATCATCTCAAAATAAGAAAGTGAGTACCCCAAATTAGACACAGTTTTTGTATATAGACTATGTAAAAGAAAAAAAGATTGTATAAATTTTTCGGCTATATATCAAATCCAGTTTCACCAAAAACTTTCACCATTGAGAACGAATAAAAAATTTATAATATTTTCATGCTGATTTTCAAAAAAGTTGCAAAACTTTATGATTTTTCCTGCCATTAGGCCCTAAATTAAACGACCATCAAGTGGCTTTTCATTTTGAAGATGGACACTCATGGTGGTTTGCATATTTATTATTGTTCGTGAAAATTGGCCCCCGTGTTAATAATTTAAATCGTGGATGTTTTTCTAAATCAAGTAGTAATAAATTAATTCCATTGATTTTTTCTACACTAACATGACATGACATGACTGTGACACATTCCATCGAGTGGTTTATTAGAATGATACAATTACTAGAATTAAGAAAAATACGAGAAAATTGGTTAGCTGGTTGGTTCCTATATATTTCCTTTTATATTTTTGGATATAGTTACAAAAAACAATGCTCTTATTTGTAATCAGACAATAGTCCTCATCAAGTCCTTCAATACTACCCAATCCATTCTAATAAAACATGCTCAAAATCACACTTATAGCACTAATCAGCCAAAATATATGTCCTCATATATATGATCAATTCATGGGATCATTCTTTATCCTAAAATAATCATATTGTGCCAAGTTTAGAAATTTTTAGCAATATAAATGAAATTTTATTTGCATACTCTACTATTTAGAATGGATATCATCAAATTTTGTTCCTTCCATTTAAGGAAGGCAGTTTTACCTATGCGTTTTTGTGAAGAAAACATAAGGCCACGTGGCGAACACCACATCACTGATTGGCCATTCAAAAATAAAAACATTCCATTTCTCAATTTTTGAGAAATCAGTTAATTCGTTAACACCACAAAAAATGCTGCAAATCAATCCAACGATGATAAATTCAAACACGAAAAAATCCAAGGGTTTAGAGAAACTCACCGCGTTAGCCACCGCTCCCTTGACTACCTTCATATCATCGAGGCGGAACCTCGCCGTCGTCAGCTTCCGCGGCCAGAGCTCCACCCCAGCGCCGCCGCTCACCGCGGTGGTCCTATCTCTCCGCCACGCCGATCTCAGGATGAATTCAACGACATAGAGCAAGGTATACCAAACAGCCAACACAATCGTCCACAAATTCATCCGCCTCCTCCCCTGCCCCGTCGCCGCCGCGCCGACGCCGCCGATCGACGGCAGCCGCGCCGGATCGTCGGATCTCCTGCAGCACGACAGCAGCAGCGACATCAATGAGATCCCGTCGCCGAGGGCGTGGTGCACGCGGAAAATTAAAGTTTTATTCTCCATTAGCAGATGGATTTCCCAAAGCGGTTTATCGGCGGAGAGAGGCGAGGAGACGGATAGATCGGAGATGAAGGATCGTCGGCGAGAGGATGGCGGTGGACGATTAGGTCCCGATCAATGTCGACGGCGGTGCGGCGCCAGTGTTCGCGGCCGGCGGAATCGTGCACCATGAGGCTGCAAAACCTAGGGTGTTTGAACATAATTGAGCTCTGGACTTGGGCTCGGAAGCTGTCGATGTCGATTGGGAACTCGACGGTGATGGCGGCGCTGATGATCTGGTTCATCTGCGGCTGCAGAAAGAGGCGGCCCGCCGGGGTCAGCGGCTGGTCTCTGTCAACACTCTCCGCCATGAGAGAGAGAGGTGATAAATTCGCCGCGCTAATTTAGAATAAGGATGTAGTTAAATAAATATGAAATAATTGTATATTTATTTCGTTTTTGTTCAGTTTTAGCAACAAATATCACAAACTGAGATATCAATATAGAGATACAACCAATTGTATACTACTGTATATTGTATGTGTCAGAAAATTTCTAGATCATAATCAATGAATTGAACCCACAGCCATCGGTCATATTTATTAGTCATACAACATTTTCAGCATTCGGCAGCGCCGTGCTCAATTGTATACTACTCTCGTGCTCACATGTCGTTGCAATGTCTTGACCACGAGCCAAATCATCTCACTCTATTCAGGGGCGGACGCAGAAATATCAATTAGTAGAGGCTCTTTACTAGTAATATTTATTCGAAAATATATTTTTAGATGATAACGGTCGCTGGTATGGGCTTTTACATTACAATTTACATAAAATTGACTACGAGAATAATGTAAAAAAATTAAATTTGTTAGGAGCTTAAGCCCCTCGGTACATACATGCAGGTCCGCCATTGATTGTGTGGAATGCAATTTCTCGGCTGACATAGATACGAACTGCAAAAACCAAAGCACAATCAATGTCATAAGTTCCAGTGGCTTCATATATAGGTGGTCAAATAATATTTATTAGTAAATAAATTTAATTAGAGTTTATGAATAATAAATAATTAAAAAATACTAGTTTATGAAATAAGATGGTATCTATGGACTATGATTGTGATTAATGTGATTAATGTAGAGCTAAAGTCTGACAGCTAATGGTCAATCTTTATCTGCAATTTAATTTTGTATAAGCCGCTTTAAATCTGACTTCATCTGCAATTTAATTTTGTATAAGCAGCTTTAAATCTGACTTCATCTGCACTCCCCATTCTGATATGGTGTGAAAATATTTTTATTAAGCACAAACTATTTAAAGTTAGGTGAGATGAAGAACAGAGATAACTGGAATAAGGAAAAAGAACATATTACAATGAATACTTACTGAATTAAAAGCAATAAAAACTCTATACGGATTCTAACTAAAGGAATCAATGCATCTGTACGATAAATTAATTAAATTGATGTGAGAATTGTTGAGGTATTAATTTGTAGTAGTACCTAAACAAGGCCGATTTGAAGGCTTATATAAGTAGGTAAGTTATGATATGCATATATGCGAAACAGGGTGTGGGCTTGAGGCCCACTCCTTTATATTGCAATAGATTTGTCTATGAAGAACGCAGTGTTTTGCAAGGTTGTTTATTCCTATTACTCTCTTAGCTGCCCACAAAAACTATACATAATTCTTAACAAACAAACACCTTCGGAAAATCACATTACCAGCACAAAAAGAAATTGGAAAAATGTCTTAGCAATAAGACATTTTTCCACAAGACAAACACTACTGCCAATCTAGGAGTCATTATAAAAGATCAGAAATAATTTTCACTCGCCACGTATTGTAGCAACCAAATTCATTACATAAACAAGAAAAGCACCCACCAATGAAACATTTCTCTCAGCCCATAAATACAGCAAATTTCTTCTTCTAATGAAAAGATGCAAGTCTCAAACACAAAAATCAGTATTAGGGGCAACCAAATGCAAAGGTAACAACAACATTGGTAGTCATTGCAGACTTATTGTTATACTACTATGATTTTAAAAAAGATGAACAAAATCAAGTTCAGTTCAACATAAGGATGACTAGAAAGTATATCAAGTTCAATTTTTTTAAGAATGAACACAAAATCATGTTTAAAAGGAAACCAATGCAACATGGTAGAATCATGTTTAAAAGGAAAACAAATAGGACTTAATACTCCCATGTCAAAAACTATTAATAGATGAATTGAAGGCGTTTCTCACAAAAAAGCTTCAGGTGGAAGCAGGAACAAAATTCCAAACATTCAAAACATAATAACAAGGTATCTTAATTCAATTCAACCAAAATTCGATTATAACAATAAAAAAACGCAAACACTACCAACATTTTAACGGTAGGATTTCTGGAACCTCGCACGAGCACCGCGACCTCCAAACTTCTTCGGCTCGCAGCGACGGGGATCAGCCACCAGCAAGGTACGATCGTACCTGCCGAGAATGTCCTTGATCTCCTTCTTAGACTGCTCATCGACGTACTTCTGGTAGTAGGCAACGAGTGCCTTGGCAATAGACTGGCGGATAGCGTAGATCCGGGAGGTGTGACCGCCTCCTTTCACGCGGATGCGCATATCGACGCCGGCGAAGCGGTGGCGGCCGAGGAGGAGGATGGGCTCAAACGCCTTGTAGCGGAGGATTTCCGGCTGGATGAGCTCGATCGGAACTCCGTTGATTTTAATCAGGCCGCGGCCGCGCTTGCAGTGAGTGACGGCAACGGCTGTCTTCTTGCGCCCGAAGCATTGGACGGATTCGGTCGGGGTCGGGGCCGCCATGGTTGGGGAGGATTGGGGGAGCGGAGGTACACACTGTGATGGAATTGGGAATTAGGGTTTTGATGAATTGATTAGGTTAAATACCATCACTTTTGCTTATTTACCCTTTTGTTGTGATTTGGGCCTATCTTGATATATTGGGCTAACTAGTTAAATTAATTGGGTTATTAACAATGAAAGATCTTGGGCTCTTTAAACTTCAAAGCATATTGCTCTCTAAATGCTATGCATAAATATAGAGTAGCCTTTGTTTATAAAGGAGTAGTAATGGTTATTTAAATAGTGAATTTTGATCAAATTTTGATGTCATTATAACCTTTGAATTATTAATATTAAATTATAAAATTTTAATTTTTTTAATTATTTCATTTATATATAAAATGTCATTTTGTAATGATGCTCAAAGCAATGTATTTCATTAAAAATAGTAATTTTGTTTGTTTATATTTCTTTATTTTCTTATTTCTCTCATCATTTTGTTGAAATATTGTCGTTTTTACATCTCCAAAAGATGTAGATTTGTACTTGAATAAAACAATTGAGAAAAATTAAAATTTTAAATTTAGTATCCTAGTTTTAAAAGAAATGGGATAAACAAGAATTTGACTATACTTCATAGCTCAAATAACTATTATCCTGTGTATAAAAGTTAAAATATATGAATTTTATATATTTCTTTTTGAATGTTATATGAAAGATAGTAAGCTAATATTATTAGTGAAAATGAAACTAGTTAGAGTATTAATAATGGAAGACGTTTAATTTTATGGACCACTTAAAATAGAAAAATATAACTATCGCTAAGAGATGAAATAACCATATATTTTTTTTATCTTGATTTTAATAAACGGAGTATTAGATAAATGTGGAACTGACTTGAAAAAGGGATAATATTATTGTAAATGTTAGGTTAGTGTCTGAGTCATGTTTTATATAAATAAATTAATATAATGACGAGAAAATCGAGTATAAAATAGTAATGGGATAATTTACGGAAATAGAAAATGCAAATTTACAAGAACATACAAAATTAACAAAATAGAAAAATGTATACATAGAACTATAGAAGGAAATGTTTTAATTTAAATGTGATAATATTCGTGACCCATGGATCATACTGAAAAATAAAAAAGAGCTATTAAACTGAAAATAACTTTTTTATATATAATTAATCCACGTAACAATAACCGGTTTTATTAAATTAGAAAGAAGCCACAAGTCACATAACTTGAAAATGTACTCCAACAGTTTCATAATATGAGGCGGTATCAGCTGATACGGCGGCACAGTGTAATCCCGTCAGCTATGGCGAGCTGGCAAATCTCAAACCTCTGATCAGCAGAGATAGCTTTGTTGAACTCCAACACAGAATCTCTATTGTCTCTAATGTATTTCAGCATTGGAGCGTCTGGTGGGGCCACCACAGACCCGTTCCATAGGGTATTGTCGTACCCGATCAACCCCCCTACCTTGACCAATTCTATCAGCCTATTGTGGTAGTTCCAGTAGTTGACCTTGTCGGCATCCACAAATACGAAATCAAACGTCCCATGATTCTTGCTCTGCAAAAAGAAGAAATCAAGAAAATACACCACTAACACTCATGTTAATACGATAAAATTGAATGATGAAATATAATGTGATTCACATTCATTGGTACAATGGAATGAAGGAGGGAATAAAATAAGAATGCAAATAGATTGTGATTTAATTCCTATCTTCATTCTATTAGCAACGATTTTCATTTTGTTAATATGTAGACTTACATCTTTAATCATTTCATCAAGAACCGGTAAAGCAGGGCCTTCTCTGAAATCAATTTTGTGTGTGACGCCAGCCTTTTCAATGACCGGCAAACCCAAATCGTAGTTCTCTCTATCAACGTCCATAGCCAATATCTGCTAATTAATTATAATTTATTACGAAGATACAAAATGAGATCTCACATTGTAATTATTGACATCAAATCTAATGGTAAAGATTTTAGTTTGTAGTATAGAAGGATCCAACCTTTCCATCTTGGGGAAGGGCGAGGGCTGTGGCCAAGAGAGAGTAGCCAGTGAAGACCCCAATTTCCATGGTGTTCTTCGCATTCATAAGCTTCAACAACATGCCCAGAAACTGCCCTTGATCCGGAGATGTAGCCATCCTATTCCTATTTAGTTCACTCACAATTTTGAATTTACAATAACAACAACAACAATAACGAAAAATGTTAAATTAATCCGTATCAACAAACATTGGGTGCTTTGCAGTAATTTCTCTAAGCTCTTTCATCGCCTTGTGCTCTCTCGGATACACACTTGTCTCCAGAATGTACTGTGTTTTTTCGATAAATTAAACAAATACTATATGAAATTCACCTCAATTAGTAAAAATAATGAACATTTTTCTTTAGAATTTACTTGGTAGAGAGCATCACTGTTCAGAAGACTCTTGTGCATAAGACTCTTGTGCCCACTCTCAGATTCTGCCATTTCCCAAATCAATTTTTTCTTTTTTCACGTTTGAGTTATGGATTTTCCTTATTTCTGCGATGAAAAAAGGTAATTATATAGAAGTTTGATGAGTTAATGGTTAGCTTGTTTATAACGCAAGTTGTGATGCCTGCCACCTTGTATTTTAATCAACGTTGTTTTTGTGAAGTATAACTAACAAATTTGTTATCACCCTAATAAAGAAAAAAATCACATCAATATTTATTATTAGTATTGTCATAGCTTTAAAATAGTCGTTAGCAAGGCGTGCAAGCATTTAGTGAAAAGAAAATGGATTCATTCAATAAGGTTAATTCATAACAAATTTTCATTAATTAACGAATGGAAATTATTCCTAATTTTTTTAAAAGCGTGTGTTTTTGTGGCAAGAGTTTTCTAAAAACACATGAAATCCGTGTATCTTAAATTCTTAAGCAGGTAGTGATAATGCCTTGTTTAGGGATTCATTAAACTGCAGCCTAAGAGCATTAGCAATGGGGCGCCCTAAGGCGCGCCACGTCAGCAGTTTTATCCTCCTACCTCCCAACCTGCAATGGGACGTCCTAAGGCGCGCCCTACGGCGCCACATCATCATTTTATTATTTTGTTTAATTAATTTAACTATTTTCAAATAACAAGTAACGAGTAAATAAAAAACGGTCTAAATAACAAACGCCGAAGTTTTAATAAAAAAAGTTACATCATTGAACTAATAATAAAAAAAACTAAGTCGGACCAATTCCTAACTTCCGACTCAGCTCATCGAGTAACGCCCGGAGATATTCGGCTTCGTCGGGGTCGGTACACTTCTTGAGGGCCATGTGCGTCTGCAACATCGTCCTTGCCATCGACGCTGTTGCTAACGACTCAAATGCGGTGGCCGTCTGGGTCGGGAGCTCTACCGGGACCGGAGCTTGGGCTGCAGCGGTCGACGATGAGATCGCGGTCGCCATCGGGCGTGCCATCGTCCGCCCATTTCGGATGCTCTAAACCTATATTATGAATCTATGATGTTGGGCTTGTTTATACGCATTGGTTAGTTCACATTCAGACAAAAATACACATGAAAGTCTTGCATGTTACTAATATACCCTTTACAGATAGGATTG
This sequence comes from Salvia splendens, assembly GCF_004379255.2. Taxonomy (NCBI): domain Eukaryota; kingdom Viridiplantae; phylum Streptophyta; class Magnoliopsida; order Lamiales; family Lamiaceae; genus Salvia; species Salvia splendens. The sequence continues at coordinate 3,684,742 of NC_056038.1, forward strand.
TTTTAAGAAAACCAATGAAATTGGAAGAATCTGTAGATATAGTTTTATGACTCATCCTATCAATGCAACTGTGGAAAAAATAATTCATTACAAACTAACTTCAATGTAATTGTGGAAAAAATAATTTATTACTACAAACTAGCTTCAATACAATAGGGGAAAAAGATAATTTATTAAAAAATAATTTATTACTACAAACTAGCTTCAATACAATAGTGGAAAATGATAATTTATTACAAATACACTCCGTAGTAATTAATATAATCATAGACTCATTCAAAAAATAAGAATAAAGTTGAATAATAAGGCCTGGTTTGGTTTTCCAAATAGCTTATAGGAATATGATTAACTCGAGATAGAAATACGATCCAGAGTTAATATATGATCAAGACAAACTTTTTACGTTATTATGTGATGAATAAGATAGTCACCCAAATTTTTATAGAAATGGATGAAAGTTACGAATTTTGGTTAAATTCTATTCAATTCTGTACCCAAATTTTTATAGAAAGGGATGAAAGTTACGAATTTTGGTTAAATTCTATTCAATTCTGTAACTTTAAAAACAGTCAATTGTTCAATTAATTTAAATTTAGGAGGGAGTTATATATGAGTTAGAAATAGAAATTCATGATTTTTTTACAAATTTATATATCACTCGCAAAAACATAAACTTTAATATGAAAATTAGAATGACATCAAATCTGAAAATCTGAAAATCTGAAAATTACAATGTAGGACCGCACATTGTGATTATTGACATCAAATCTGAAAATCTAATGGTCCATATTTTAGTATGCAGTATAGTAGGACCCAACCTTTCCATCTTGGGGAAAGGCGAGGGCTATGGCCAAGAGAGAGTAGCCAGTGAACACACCAATTTCCATGGTGTTCTTCGCATTCATAAGCTTCAACAACATGCTCAAAAACTGCCCTTGATCCGCAGATGTAGCCTTCCTATTCCTATTTAATTCACTCACAATTTAGAAAATCACACATATAACAACAACAAAAGAGGAAAAAAAATCAGTCGAAATCAACTAACATTGGATGCTTTGCAGTAATTTCTCTGAGCTCCTTCGTCGCCTCCTGCTCTCTCGAATACACACTTGTCTCCAGAATATACTGTATTTTTTATACATTAAATAAATATATCAAATTCACCTCAATTCATAAAATAATGAACATTTGGCTTTAGAATTTACTCCCTCCGGCCGCGAATAGGATCCCGTTTTTTCATTTTAGTCCATCCGCGAATAGGAGTCCCGGTTCACTTTAACCATAAATGGTAATAGGATCTTACCTTCCACTAACTCATTCCACTCACATTTCATTTAAAACTAATATATACAAGTGGAGCCCCTATTCCACTAACTTTTTTCCACTAATTTTTCTTAACATTTCTTAAAACCCGTGTCGCCCATAAATGAGACTCCTAATTGCGGATTGAGGGAGTACTTGGTAGAGAGCATCACTCTGTTGTGCCTACTCTCACCTTCTGTCATTTCCCAAATCAAGTTTTTTTTCTCACTTTTTAAAGGCTTGCATGTTGTAATAGGATTGTTTTAAGTATAGTTTCATGACTCATCCTATCAATGCAATTGTGGAAAAAATAACTTATAGTACAAACTAACTTCAATGTAATTGTGGAAAATATCATTTATTACAAACTAACTTAAATGTAATTGTGGAAAATATCATTTATTACAAACTAACTTCAATGTAATAGTTGAAAAAAATAATTTATTACAAACTAGTCAATGTAACTGTGGAAAAAATTATTTATTACAAACTTTAATAGAGTAGTGGAAAAAGAATAAAGTTGAATAATAGGGCCGGGTTTGGTTTTCCAAATAGAATATAGCAAAATGATTAACCGGAGATAGAAAATTACGATCCAAAGTTAAGAAAGTGATCAAGATAAAAGTTTTTACATTGTTATTTGATGACTAAGATATTTAATGAAATTGTTTATAGTAAGGGATGGAAGGCAACAAATGAAGTTTTGTCAAATTCTAGTCAATTTTCCAACTTGAAAAGTAGATAATTTTATCATAACTTTAACATTTTCTTAATTGTGCCATTAATTTAAATTTAGGAGGAAATTATGTAGTATGATCTAGAAATCAAAAGTCATAATTTTTTTTACAAATTTAAATACCACAAACAAAAACATTGACTTTAGTATGAAAATTAGAATATGAAAGCTGGCTTCCAAATTAATCTAAATTAATGGAATAACTGAAAAAATGTTAAAATGATGGATCCATTAAATTATATCCAAGTTGAATGGAGTTGCACTAATCCCACAAATGATTCTGCTCCTTGGATTCCTTTCCCTCACATCACATCCGCCCTTTTCATCCACCTGAACTGGTAAGCAGCCTTTGATCCTGGATTTGCTGTTGCATGCTTTGTAAATTTAGCCTTCGATCAACTTCACATAATTTAGTCCATCAAATCCGTGTTGTGCAGCATGAGAAACTTGTTCGATGCATTCACAGGAACGATGCAGCATCTGTCTGGTTAGAGTCATTGTCTTTGAAGGAGTATATATTATTTACTAATCACAAGTCAAAATCATGAGATTTTCAAACATGCTACTAAAATTATCATCTTCTTGTGTTTGGCAGGCTTTAAAGTATAAGGGATCGAATATTATTGGAATGCAGGCACTAGATGGATTCTAAACAAGAACATATGCCCAATTTGCAATAGAAAACTCTAGTGATGGTGATTAGCAGCAGCTAGAATAATCAAGAAAATGTAAACAAAAAAACTATCAATATTAATCAAATTCTTAATTATAGTATTTCATAGTAGCTTTTGTAAAGAGCTGATTGAGTTGTAATAAAATAATCCAGAACATGGAGCAGTTTTTTTCCTCTCTCTTCTACATTTTGCCATGTTAGCTTATGGAGTAGCAGAGAGAGGAAATGTATGTGCAGTTTTCCCTCATCTCTCTCTCTCCTCTCTCTTCCATATTTTTTTTAAGTTTGAATTATTAATAAACTTCTTTCTCCTCAAGACCTCAACCACTACTTTCAATGGATTAAAACGTATGGTGAATTATAATCAATGGGTTAAAATACATTATAAAATTAAAATGAATATAGTCAAGGGCGGAAACAGCAGAGAGTGGGGAGGGGTACTTTCTTTCTTTTTTTCTTGTTTCGAAATTTTCAAAAAAATTACATTTAGCTCTTACCAAGCTACTGCAATTGAAGAGTAAATTACAGAATTTGAGTTTATGTGAACTGCAATGCATACGAACAAGATGTGTTGTGTTATGATGTTTGACACACGTTTCTTGTTTTCCCTAAGGGTTTAATAAGCTTAGGGGCTAGGGTATAGTACGTAGACATTACTAACAAATTGTTGTTATTGGAATATACGTATGTGCATTATTTGGTTTAGGTAGTGCATTATGTAGCTGTTAATTGTCATTATCTCAGTATATTATGCATTATTAGAGGTACTGTGTATATGGGTTAATCAATGGATTGTAGATTACATACGTGCATTTAGTAATGTCTACGTACTATACCCTAGCCCCTAAGCTTATTAAACCCTTAGGGGAAATAAGAAACGTGTGTCAAACATCATAACATGGTACATCTTATTCGTATGCATTGCAGTTCACATATTCTGCATTATATAGTTAATAACATCCATTACTCGTGACAATTTGGTGAATTATTCGTATCGTTTTATAATTTGTTATTAATGCGTACGTACTATACCCTAGCCCCTAAGCTTATTAAACCCTTAGGGGAAACAAGAAACGTGTGTCAAACATCATAACACAACACATCTTGTTCGTATGCATTGCAGTTCACAAATTGTGCATTATATAGTCAATTATATCCATTACTCGTTACCATGTGAAGATTACATACGTGTCTACGTACTATACCCTAGCCCCTAAGCTTATTAAACCCTTAGGGGAAACAAGAAACGTGTGTCCAAACATCATAACATGGTACATCTTATTCGTATGCATTGCAGTTAACATATTGTGCATTATATAGTCAATTATATGCATTACTCGTGACCATGTGGTGCATTATTCGTAGCGGTTTTCAGCCATTATTAGATTACTATTGTACCCTCATAATGCACAAAATAAGACAAATAATGCAACACGGGATTAATTACCCAATGTTGATCTTGACCGTCCATTTCTCTAATCTAATGGCTGATATTAAGAAGGAAAAAGGAGGAAATATAGGAAAAGGAAATGAATACATCCCTCTATATATATATATAATAGACATGGAGATTCAATAAGATTTGATAAATATCATGTTTAAATTTTCTTTTAAGATTAAAATATAATAAAGGATATTTTAGTAATAAATAATATTATTAATAATAAAACCGGTTCGGTTTAACTAAAAAAATGAAGGACAGTATATATGTAGAGTTTATATACGTTTATCTTTTCCCTATTTTTAATGGAAAATATAATGCAATCACAACAATATGTACTAATTTAAAAATTACACGATAATGATATTATACGTAAATTAACTTCCTTTTTTCAATCCTCCACTTATTCTATTTAAAAATTAATTTGTTTAAAACTTACAAATAAAAGAAAAACAAATGGAGATGATCTTTTTTTGAGCTGCATATTTAAATTCAAATCTAGTCATCTCTTTTTCTTTCCCCTACCGTCGTTTGGCGCCAAATCAAAATTTCTGGGTAAAAGGGATCACTGAAAAAGAAGAAACGCAATTGCGGGGATTTCTTGGAAAGGAAAAGGAAGCCTTGGATCGCTGTGTTTACTCGTGAGTGCATCGGCATCCCCTGCTAATATATTTCTCCCAATTTCTTGGTATTAGTGTTTGGTTTATTCTTCATTTTATCTTTTTTGTTTGGGAAATCATATGAGATTGACATTTTATACATGGAAAGAGGGATATTCGTTTTTGTAGTTAGTTGCAAATGTATAGTATTGAGTTTTAGTAATGCTCCTCAAATGCTTTAATTTTATCTGGATTCTGCAATGGTGGAGTATTGTTGGCTGCATTGTACGTTTCTTGATTTGTTCGTGCTTTCTTGTGTAGCTATTGCCCGATGGCGTAGTAGTTAAACATGTACTATACTATAGATTTAGACTAAAAAAGGAGTATAACATGTGAAGCAAATCATAATAAAATCATTTGTAAGGATTTGTTTGATAGGAGTATGTTCTGTTGATGAAAGTATACATTGATATCATGTTGTTAAAGAAATGATGGTGTGATTAAATTTGTCGAGTAGGCAGGTTTGATCATTCTTTTTATCTTGGGGTCGAGGAGAAATGCTGTGCCTCCTCAACCTTGTACTGCTACAAGTCCTGTACCAGTTCACTGTACAAAGTCATCTGGGGGTTCATCTCGAGAGTCGAATGCTCTTCAAGGTAGTTCACAACACTTTTAGGGTCAGAAACATCAAGTCCTAAGCAATATTGAATTATGTTCCAGCATCTTCCAGACATGATCATGTTCCTTGGATTCCTTTCCCTCGTATCAGGCCTTAGAAGAATCATCTGGTCAGGACAGACTGGTAAGCAGCCTACTTTTAATTAGTACTCCATATTTTGGGGGAATGGTGATGAAATGTACTCCATGTCAACCTGTCTAAGTACAACATTTCTTATTTTTTCAACAGATTCATGAGGTTTGATCTAAATTCTTTTTACGAGTGAGAACCATCTCTTTCTCAGCAGTGTCTTGCAACCAGTTTTTGTATACTATTTTACTATGATATGATTATGTTCCTCATAATTGGCACATTACAGAATCAGCTCCCCTTTTCATTTCAGGAGATACGAGGCTTGATCTTAGCGAGCCTGCGGTAAATCCTTTAATTAGTCTTCAATCAACATGATAAAATTCAGTTCATCAAATCCATGTTGTGCAACAGTTGCCATGGGAGTACTGGACTGAGTGAGGAAATGATTCGAGCCTCTATGAAAGAGCGGAAGCACGGAGCCTTGGAGTCAGTGGAACAATGCTGCATCTGTCAGGTTAGAACTACTCTTTATTTATGCAAATCTGGTGGCACTGATTCAGGAGGATTATGTTGATGGAGATGATCTCGGGATATTGGATTGTAAGCACGAGTTCCACATCGAGAAATGGTTGCTACTGAAGAACAGATGCCCAATTTGCAATAGAAAAGCCATGGAAAATGTAAATTAATCAAACGATGGGAATGAAAGATTACATTTCAATTTTCATAGCTAAGATAATACTGCAAACACCGGTTTAGTAATAACCGCTTTCACGCGCTTCTTTGATTATTTATTCCGCTTTTTAGCACCTTTTATTGCATGTGAAAAAAAATTGTAAGTATTTCCAATAAATATTGATAATGAACACATTTTTGCATATCGTCTCATTTTCATCAAATTCCGCTACTATATTTACAAGTGGTAACGCATAATGTTTTCTCCTAAAATTCCCATAAAAAATACTCTGTTTTCTCCTAAAATTACCATAGCTATATCTAATAAGAAAATTCCATGTTAGTAATTTCTAACGATGCACATTTCTCTATTTCACACTAAATGATTTATTGTTAACTTTTTTTATTTATTCTACTAAATTTAAAAATAGTAATTTCAACAAGTCCCGTTATAATCTCAAGAATCAGGAGTGAAAACAAATTTTACTAAATATAATTGGGAGCTTCAGTTTGGCCGAATAATTTAAGTTTATAAAATGAATACTGAACATATTATATTGTGTTTTTAACTGCAATCTATCTCATAATGAATACTGAAAATATTGTAGCACTACTAGTACTAATTAGTAACTAACTATGCTTTCCCTCTTCTACTAATTAAACTCACATTGTTTACAAGTTTTAAAAAAAAGAACTCCAAATAGAGACGCTCTTCTTCACTCATTTCTTTGATAACCGTCGTTTGGCGCCAAATATGAATATACTTTCTATTTAAAGGGGAAAAGGGAGTCTCTGTAAAGCGGAAACACAATTTCGGAGAGATCAACTCTACGCCATATAATCTTATGCTGCAATATTCAAGAAAATTGATAGCACTCAAATTTATCCACGATTGGAAAAGGAAGCCGTCGATCACTGTCTTTACTCTGTGAGGTTTAAGCGCTGGCCCATCTTTCAATGTTATTATCTTGTTTTCCGACTTAGTGTTTGGTTGATTTTGCGTGGGAAATCGTATGAGATTGAGATTTTATATGTGGAGCTAGAGAGTGATCTTCGTTTTTGCTTTAATTGGTGTAAAAATGCTTGCAAATGAGTTTCAGTAATGTTCCAATGTTGTACTCCCAATTTCCTCTAAATTTATTGGCATTAGTAGTTTGTCGTTGCCTTAACTTATCTGTTTCTATTTTCAAGTTCTTAACGCACACCCCTTCGTTTCTGCATTATATGTTTCTTGAATATTCGTGCTTTCTTGAGTGGTTACATGTGTATTAATAGATTTCGTACATCGATGGGAAGTTAGGATGGTGAAGCAAATCGTTTGTAAGGATGTTTGACAGGAGTATGTTCTGTTGATGAAAGTATACATTAATATCATGTTGTTTCCGTTGCTATAAAGAAACGATGGTGTGATTAAATTTCTAGAGTAGTTACTACTTTGCAGCTCTTCTAACTTTTCTGCAGTGTTTTGGTCTAAAAAGTCCCGAGATTCCTGCAATGGAAGGGGAAACAAATCAGGATCATTCCTTTCTCGGAGCATTGGACTCACCGGAAGGCTCTCCTAGCAGTAATGCTGTGGATGGCTTGGCTTCTGATGGTAACAGGCATGACGGAAGTAACGTTGGCACAAGTAACCTGCAAGAACAAACCTTCGATGATGATGCTGTGCCACAAAAGGAGATTCTGGTCCGTGGCACTGCCTCGGGAAGTTTAACTACATCATCAAGTGCGTCTTCTTCTGATCAACCGAGTTCAAGTAGTGGAATTGGTAGACTACTCTCTGGACGCTTCACATTTAAGTCCAACCAGCTGGTAAAGAAGTTATTGCAGAATAGTGTTCATTTACGTGTCGGTGGCATTGACTCAAGAAGTTTATCTATATCATTACATGTGCCTTCTTCTAATCAACAATGGTATACAAGTATTGGAGTTAGTACTCGTGGACTACGCCTCACTCCTCTCAGAAACTTAGCTCCAAGGCTAGTTGGAAATGTTGCTCAGGTGTCCGGAAATCAGGAGTGGATAAGTGACTATCCGTGGAGTACTGGACTGAGTGAGGAACAGATTCGCGGCCGTTTGAAAGAGCGGAAGCATACAAAGGAAAGATGCAGCATCTGTCTGGTTAGAGCCATGCCTTTTTTTTATTATTTGAGAGATTATAATTACACAAGTGTTGTTGTTATTTATGTGAATGTTATTGATTCAGGAGGATTATGATGAAGGAGATGATCTTGGGATATTGGATTGTAAGCATGAGTTCCACAAGAGTTGCATCGAGAAATGGTTGCTACTGAAGAACACATGTCCAATTTGCATAAGAAAAGCCTTGGAAATTGAATGATGGAAATAGCAGCAATCAAGAAAATGTAAATTAAATGTTAAAATCAATACAATACATTTCATTGCTAAGGTCATTATGCAAGAGCTGTGATAACCGTTTTAACTGATTCCCGCTGACGTGGTGTTGCTAAGTGTAAACGCGTTTAAAACTAACGCTTCTTCTTTTGTTTTTTTTATCCGCTTCTTCGCACCTTCGTCCTTTGCCATTTTTTGGGCCTATTAATTTAAGCCCAACGACACTTTAATTGCATGCAAAAAATTTATAATTCGAATAACTATTTCTAATAGGAAAAATTCTTCATGTTAATTTTAGTAGTTGCTAACACAGATGCTCCTCTTGCAACGGACTATATATCTGGATTAGTGATGGATTGATTCAAAAGGATTGTATATTAATTAACAGAAATTATGGAGTACTTACATTTTACACCCAAATTTGTACACAACTCTTGAGGAGAATAGAGTGTATAAGAGTATCCACAAGAGGGAGCCGCGGCTCTCGGGCATGGGACTTGGCCGGGCCGCGGCTCCTATAGTGGAGGACAAGCAGATGAGCAGACGGCCTGGCCGAGGCTCATGGGTGTGAGCCGCGGCTCAGGCCAAGTTTCATTTTTTTCTTATTTATTTCTTATAAATATACACATTCTTCTCAATTTTTTTACCCCATTCTAATCTCCGCTCTTTTCAATCTATCTCAATTCTACTTTCAAAAAATGAATACCAATGATGAGTATCAACAAATGATCTATTGGGCGTTCGATGAACTAGTTGAAGAGGTGCAACGTGAAGCTGACGAGGAAGCGGCGGCGGCGGTCCCTCGGCAGATCCATCATCGGCGGATAATCAGCCATGACCATGCCGGGGCTGACCGGTGGCTGATGGAAGACTACTTTGGCGATAACCCCCGTTATCCGCCAGAGATTTTCCGTCGGCGATTCAGAATGTCGCAGCGGCTCTTCATCATCCATATAGCGACGTCATTGGCCCAGCGGTACAGGTGCTTCACCCTTCGACGTGATGCCAGGGGCCGGCTCGGATTGTCGACGTATTAGAAGTGTACCGCTGAAATTAGGCAGCTTGCCTATGCCAGACCCGCTGACATGTTCGACGAATACCTACAGATGGGTGAAACGACTTCCCTACAGGTGCTGAGACAGTTTTGTACGGGCATCGAGGCTATCTTCGGTTCGGAGTATCTACGGAAGCCAAATGCTGATGAATGCCAGAGATTGATAGATATGCATGGGAGGGTGCACAATTTTCCATGGATGTTGAGCAGCATCGATTGCATGCACTGGGAGTGGAGGAACTGCTTGGTGTCTTGGAAGGGGCAGTCACTTCTGGATTTAAAGGGAAACACCCCACGATGATCCTGGAAGTCGTTGTTGACTACTGTTTGCGGATCTGGCATGCGTACTTTGGTATCGCAGGGTCGAACAACGACATCAACGTTCTACAGTCGTCTCATATCTTCAATGACGAGTGCCGGGGTGAGGGTCCGGAGGTCAGATTCGTGGCCAACGGCACACAGTACAACATGGCATACTATTTGGCCAATGAGATATACCCTCGTTGGCCCGTGTTTGTCAAGACGATCCGAGGTGAGGGTATGAGTTTGGCACGAAAATGATGTCGCTGACATCATGTATGCATGTATCATATTGCACAATATGATAATAGATGATTAAGGATTTGATGCAGAGCGCTGGGCGCCGGAAGAGGGTGCTAGTACAAGTCACGGTATTGCCACCACCCCCTGCAGATGGGTGTACCACGTACTAATGAATACTTGATCCAACGGTCCACCGATATGCGGAGGGAAACATCACATACGACACTGCAGGCTGATTTGGTTGAAGAGCTCTGGGCACGTAGGGGAGGGGGCAGAGCGTGATATTCGATAATTTTCGTTGTATAATTTTCCCCTTTCTATAATACAACAAAGATTTGGTTTTAAGTTTTTTTATGAAGTTATGCATTTTTTTAAAATTATTATAGTCCGATAATTTTTATTCTGGTTAAATTAAAATATACTAAGAATGAAAAAAATAATTAATTCGTGGCTTGAGCTTGTCCACTGTTAGGGTGGATAAGTTTTTTTTTTAACCCTGGACAATTTTTCTTGACCCTGGATAAGTTTTTGTGGCTTGGATATGGGCATGGACTAACTATTGTAGACAACCTGAGAATCTTCTAAAAACCATTAATTGAAGTGAATGAAAAAGATAAAAGTTCAAATTAAAGCCGGATTAAGGGATAAAGAGATGAAAATGACTTTTCTTGTTCCACGCATAATTTTTAAATCCGCAGACGTAATAATAGGAAATTAAGGAAGTTTGTGAAAAACTGATATTCTTCCACAGTTGAGTCATATACATTTTCGAGCGATAATCGAATCATTTCATTAAAAAAAACTTTTAAGTTTTTTCAATTTTCTTTGTATTTTAGAAAGGAAAATTCCTTTCTGGTTGGAATGTTATGACAGTGGAATGTTATATTATTATATCTAATAAAATAAAATTATGTGTATAATCAGTTATCAAATAATTTACAAGTTTACTCGCCAAGTGACAAATTGAAAATGATAAAATTTGTGACTTGTTTATATATATATATATGCCTGCATGCTTAGTTAAATCAATTAGTTCGACTATTCTTTTAAATTCTTGATTTTGAAATGACAATTCTCATATTCTAATCTGTCAAAGTATATTTTCATAAAGACCTGTTAGATAATGCGACATAATACTTTTAAAAATAATGTAATTCAGTTACAACTCTGTATCGTGTCATATATGTAAATATATCAATAAGATTATTCACATATTTGAATTCATAAAATTATACTTTAATAGAGATGTATCATCTAATGGGTGCTGACCTGGTAGCCAGCGCATCATAATGCTTTTATGAACACAATATAATTCAGTTACAACTATGTATCGCATTATATTTTATGTCTACATATATGTGTTATGTATCAACAATCCTATTCTATATTTGAATCCTCAATATTATACTTTAATAAAATTGCATCGTTTCTTGCAGGTGATGACCTGTTATACAGCGCAACAAAATACTTCATGAATAATGTACAGGTTAATTAAAGTTCATATCCCAATCTTTTACAATAATTTTTAATATATCTCAATTACTTGAGTAAAATATCAATTTTATAACTAATTTTTCAAACTTATATCAAAACTATCACAAAATTTAATTTACTACATCACATCAAGGACATGACATGTTAAATTATTTTTTCCTTGAAAAAATGACACATGGTAGAATAAACGCATGCCTTCAAACTGTTATACTATATGATAGAATTGTTAAATTCTCTAAATTCTGTCTCATATCGACTTGGTGAAGATCACATCTAATTTATATAAGTGTGGATAACCCTTCCCCTTATGAGACATTTTAAGGGGTGAGTGACTCATTTCTAATATGGTATCAGAGTGGGCCCAAGTCGATGATGGTTTTCTCTTTATCTCTTATCTACCTCACGAGTGGAAGACCGATGTCCTTCCCGGCACGTGAGGGGGCGTGTTAAATTCTCTAAATTCTGTCCCACATCGACTTGGTGAAGATCTCATCTAATCTATATAAGTGTGGATAACCCTACCCTTATGAGGCCTTTTAAGGGGTGAGTGACCCATTTCTAATAAGGGGTTTTGATCTATGCAAAATTAGATTTAAATACAGAAACGCAGAATAATATCTTAGCATGACATTAAACCCAAATATTATAATATGACCTAAAATTGCTTAATTATAATCTTCCGTGTTTTTGATTAATTATTAACCATTAGATCATCTAATCCTAGGGCCAAGATTTGGGCTGCATTTCTGGATTTAAATGCATTTTTATTTTGATCATCTCCATATATATATATATATATATATATATATATATATATATATTATGTATCAAATAAAGTTTTGAAACGTGTAATATCAATAGAAGTTGTATTTGGCAAGTGATGTGATGAGGTTACTAGAGTGTCAAAAAGGGCATGAAAATGTACAAAATTTGATGATTGTAGAAACGCAAGCATTAGCCGTAAAACACTCAAAATCAACAACCACCCAAAACGCTTTGCAGATTCTTCCAACCATCCTTCTCTCTACACAAAAATCCAAATAATAGTAACAACAATAAAAAAATAAGCTTTATTTTAAAAAATATAGACGAAAAATAAATCAGTCAGTGGGGGTTATTTTTAAATAAATAAAAAAAAAGATAAGTTTCGTTATAAAATGGTAGTTTTAGGTATAAAGTGATACTTTTAAATACTTTTAGTTGTTTATTACTATTTGATTTCTTCTTCTTTTAAAGGTAGGTTAAAGTTCCTTTTTTTAATCTACGTTAGTACACTTTTGAAAAATAAGAAAACTAAAATATACTTTTGCAGAGAAATATTTAGCCCCAGTCCCAGCTATAAAAAAATTTGAGAAAATGTTTAAGCTTCTCTTTCCATTATATGGTATTACAAAAGAGTCAACATATTTATAGAGAAAGTAATCATTGCATGTTAGTAATTAGAATGTACATAAATGAAATCCTCGGATTCTTAATTAATCAATCATTTGACAATTAATACTTTTGTTCATTCAATTACAGGATACTATAAATTTTCGATATAAACTATGTTTGACGAATTGGTAAGAATGAACTACGAATTCAGCTCCCCAAATTGATTTAATTAAACTCAAAACCAAGGGTTTATATTGTTATTTTTAATTTATGAGATTGCTTATACTTCTTTAAGATTTAATATCATTTTTCCGATTCCTCTGGCTATAATTAATAGTGAAAATAATATTTCAAAAATTGGTTTGAAAAACTATATGAATTTCCACCGTTGGATAATATTGTTTAAAATGGACGACGACAAATCATTACATGCAGATATAAAACAACTAAAAGTAACACATTTTCTATAATAATACAACATTTGCACGACACCTTATTTTTAGATAATTGTAAATTTGTATAGACTTAGTTTCGATTTCTTGAAATATCAAATAAAATGACATGAAAAAAAAACTGACTATTTGCTTCAACAACCAAACGTTTTTTCATTAATACCTGAGTGCATGTAAGTTTAGAATTGGCATTACGATTTGTCTGAAATTAAATGAAAATTTCGAGGTCGCATATACACCTCAGCAATTGTCAGTTAGAGCTTAAGTACAAAATTAACATATGGTAAGTAGTATCATTATATAGTAACCTAAACAAATCTAAAAATAGCACTCCTAACTTTTATTCTTGAAAAGATTTAGTAGCCATTTTTGAAACATCAAGCAATAGATTTAGGGTTTGAGGCCAAATCTACATCAATATTGAACGTATAATATAATTGTATTTGTAGTAAAAATTAATTGTACTGAATTTTTTTTCCCTCCTCCCAATTTCAAACTCAAATCTAAATTTTATTATCCATCAAAATAGTTCATAATTTTTAAATTGAGTGCTAAATTTATGTTGGATAAAGTTTATATTCAATATAGTCTCTCTTGAACTATGAACTTAGAATCATTTCCAAAGATAAAAAAAATATTTTTAAATTCATTAATACCCAATAAATTCACGATTCGTAGTTTAGATTTACAAAAGTGATTTATATTTTATCCACCTCCTAAATTTAATTATTTGGGAAAAAGGGAGTAACGAATTTGAATTCTAGATTTGTTTGTTTATACAAAAGTTTTTTATAGATGTAACCAAAGAGACTCCATTACAAAATACATATACCAATGTATAACTAAATATTTGGGAGACTTGTTAATTAAGGTATAGGAATCCAAATATGCTCATAGATTTTACTCAATCAATGTGCTAGAGAGACACAACTCGACCAATTCATCAAAATCAAATTTTTGACATAGTAGGATCCTTAATAACAACATTTATAGACTAAAAACACATACACCAATATTCACAAATTATTTTCTTAAAACGTATTGAATACTCTTATTAGCGGACAGAGAGAGTATTATTGAGTGAGGCGGGACCACTAACGTCGTTTAATTTAGGCATATGATTTGTGTTTTGGTTGATTCTAACTGAGTCTTCCATCAAATAATGCTTTTCTATCTCTAACCCTTTTCTTTATCTAAAAATATCCTACCCAAACCCTCCATTCTTCATCCTTCCTTCTCTCATCACTACACACACCTCTCTCTAGCTAGGCACCATGGTCGGAGAAGTCGAGCACGACATGTGGAACGATGACCAGTCGTGGGCGTTTCCAGTTCTCCCAGTCGAAGACAATGGCGGGAAGACACTGATCGAGAGTGGCAAGGTCTTGACGGGCGCAGAGCAGCTGATGAATGACAGGGGGAAGAAGAGGGCCGGGAATGAGATCGATGAACACGAGCTACATATATGGACCGAGAGAGAGAGGAGGAGGAAGATGAGGGATATGTTTGCTAGCCTCCATGCTTTGATCCCTAAACTCCACCCCAGGGTAACCCTCTCTCTCTCTCCCTCCAATTTACTATTCTCTCTCCAAATTCTCTCTAATTCAGTTACACACTCAATGTTATGTCACCATCAATTTCTTTCCATACTAATTCTCATATGATTTGTGTTTGAGGCAATCTTCACTCAATTTCTCAGAACCCTCAAGCATCAATTTTATACAAACTAGTTTTCCTACAACTTAATTCATCCCAGTTTTTATATAGTAGGAATTGAATGGATGTACAATTTACATACTTTTCATGTATACTAAACAATAAATAAAATATTTTTAATTTTTTACAAAATTATCTAGTGAATTTCTTTTTGCAGATGGGATTAGTATTTTTCTGTCCCTCCTCATTAATGAATATTATGTGCATATATAGAAATAACATTAATTAAAAGCACAGAATCCATTTTCTTGACTAATTAAATAAAGATGGTGGTGGATAAATTACACACACACAAAAAATTTAAAATCAAGTCAATAATTTGAAAATTGGATGAATGCAGGTAGACAAAACCACCCTAGTTGATGAAGCAGTGGAACACATCAAGAAGATGCAGAAAACCCTCGAAAAACTCGAAAAGCAGAAGGAGAAGAAGCTTAAAGGAGGAAACATCAATCTCGCCAGCTGTGATATTCCCGGCATCACCAGCCAATCACGGGAGGCGTTCATGGCGGATCAAGCATCGACAAGCCAGCAGCCTCAGCCTCCGGTCACTCATTCGGGCCGGGCCAGTTTCACTTCATGGGCTTCTACAAATGTAGTGCTAAATGTGTGTGGGATTGATGCCCATCTCAGCATTGTTTGCAGCCCTACAAAGACCGGGATGATGGCCTATCTCGGGCTTGTGATGGACAACTACAACCTCGACCTCGTCTCTGCCCACATCTCGTCTGATTCCATCTTGCGAAACTACATGGTTCATATCAGGGTAAGTAAGACATTATAAGCTATTCTAACCAATTAGTTAAAAATTTTTTATTTGTGAATTAGGGTTTTTTGCAATTGATTTGACGAAAGTGGTTTTTGCAATTCAATTTTGTTTATTTGGTTAAATTGTTAAGCAGGCAAATGGAGCTGTGCAGCAGCAGTTGGCTGAGGGGGCATCATTTCATGTGGAAGAAACGTACAAGAAAGTTGCAGCTGAGCTCATGCTTTGGATTAATTCCTAAATTTCTTTTTGCGGTATTTCAGGGAAGGAATTTTGATACCGTCCCGGGCCCACACTCGCCTCGCCCCCGACTCTCCGCCGCGATAGGACAATGAGCCCGATCCACCCCATCAGCAGCAGCAAGCGCGCCTGCGAGGCAATGTCGTGCGGTCCGGTTTTCAGTAGTTTTTTTATTATTCGGTTTTTATTTTTATGTAATTGAGTAGAGCGTAATAATAAGTTCCAATTCAGCTTTTCTTTGTCGGTTCTTTCCTGAATTGCAAAAGACAGTTGAACCGATATCTGTAAATATAATTCTCTCTCAATATATATATATATCAAAGTGCAGCAAGACACTATATTTCACTTCCCATGCCCAACATATTTTGGTATCAAAATCTGTAATTCACCATGGCATCAAAATCCATGTTTCCTTATGCTCAAAATAAAGCTCCAGTGCTTAGCAACCAAATGGAGACTATATTTTTGTCTTTAGATCTATATATGGTTTCCACAACAACAAACTACTGATATGATGAAGCCAGATAAGAAACTGATAGGTCTTCAAATCAGCCTTTAGAGCATGCATTTGGGTCGATGGATTTTTCAAACTCAAAACCACAACAAAGCAAAGGGAATTCATATAATTCGATTAAACTAAACCTTGTGAAACAGTTTTAACAAGCAATTTTTGTACTAGCATTTATGAATTCGGTAGACAAAATACATGCAAAATAAAAAATGGCCCAGTGGAATTTCAAGATAAAACCTTTCGAATTAGCATTTCAATTTGTACTTTGTAGTAAGCGTACGGCCCAAAAGAGAGGTTAGAAGGGTGGGAGATACATAGAGATTCAACTTAAGAAATTATACTACTTTTCAGGACTAATCTTTTTCTCAAGAAATCAATAGTAGCATCTATAAACCTCTGTTCTCTAAAACTATGTTATTACAAATAATCTTTTGATGGCATACCTTAACTAGTTAACTCAATGTTTTTAAGGCTTGGGCATTCGAAAATATATAAGAATTGGGTGGCATTGATTTTGTTTAATTCAAAATCCATACTGGGCCGCTGCAATAGAGCCCAACAGAAAAATAGCTGTTATATTTATGGAATGTCTAATTTTATTTGCTTTAATTGGTACATGGATTTTTATTTGTATAATTTTTAAAATCTAGATAAGAAGATAATGTATGAATATAATATAAATATTTGATTTTTTTAATTAGTAAGCTCAATTGGAAGCAATAAAGATAGATCAAATGAAACTTACCTTTAAAATATTTAGATAAATAGAAAAAAGAAAAAAATTAGGATGATGAAGATGAATAGGAATAAAGGGAAAATTTATATTGCTCCACTGATGGTTCTAGTAAAGAATGTATCACTGTCTTAAGGTATAGGATTTTTTTCTTTTTCATTTTGTGGGTGGCCTTGATACGAACCTAGATTATAAATAGATGTATGTCTTTGTATATGACCACAACTTGGCATCCACAAATCCAAAAAGATCCACAGCCCATGTGAGATTCCATTTGTGTGGTCTAATTCACCAAACATGATACCCTACCACATTCATATATATCTACCTCTCACTAATATATTCATTTCCAAAAAGTTCACTTTCTACATAGTATTTCTTGCCTAAGCCCACCTATCAAATTCATACATAATTCGGCATTTCAATCAAATATATAAAGTGAACTACTTCTTTCATAGATTATGAGGAAGGCTTTACAAGCTTTTTTTTCAATCAACTTTTCCAATACATTTTCTACAAGATATGTGAATTAGTATAATGATGTTACTAATGGGTTCAAAATATAGTACACTACATGTATCATAAAAAAATAAACAGAATAATTATACTCTATTTATTATTCAATAAAAGGGTTTCAAAATTTTCAATATTGGAGGGGCCCCACCTATTGTGTTTGTTTGCTGACATGTCATTGTTGGTAATAGACAGCTGTGGCAGTCTTTGGTCAAAGGATGTTGAACCATCAGTTTTATTGCCTCTCACATTAATATATGTGATGTCTCATGTCTCATTTAGCTTACCTCAAATCATTGTCTTGTTCTAATAGGCCCACCATTCAAATTCATTCAACCAAGTATCAATTCAAGTTTCAACTTACCTTAATTTTAACAAACAAGCCACGTGGCGCGAATACCCACCTGTACAATTCATGGCCTAGTTTTGGAAATTTCGGAAAGAGACCAAATTCACTTCTATTACAAAAAATTATTATGTTCCTTATTGGTTAGATTTGTCCTACTTTTAGGTTATAAATATGCGTGCCAGCGCCATATTGCATTACGCTGACGTCATGTGTCAAAGTTGTGAATTTTAAGGTGCCATCAGGACAAGATTCTCACTGTTCAATTCCACTTCAATAGTTTTGCCAAATTAAAGAAATTACTAATGTTAACGATGTTTCGAAATTAATTTGATTTATTCCTCATGACAACAATAGTACTCCCTCCATCCCACTTAAAATGAAACATTTGTAAATCGACACGAGATTTTATATAGTGTTGTTTTGTGAGTTAATGAAGAGAGAGTAACGTAAGAGAGATGAAAAAGTATAGATAGAGTTGTTTCCATTTTAAGAAGCGTTTCATTTTTAATGAGAAAATCAAAAAAAGAAAACGTTTCATTTTTAATGGGACAGAGGGAGTATATGTCAAAGTTCAAAATTCTCTTCACTATATATAGTCTTCATTCTAATTATACTATAGTACTCCCTCTATTATTTATAGTCTCAATTTGATTTGCACAAATTTTAAGAAATATAACAAAAAGTAGGTAGAAAAATTTAGTGAAACGTAAATTGTGTATAATGATTTAGTAGATGGTGCCTAAATTGAAAAAAAAGTAAACGAGATTTTAAATTGTGGGCATTCTAAAATGATAATTGAAACATTACGTGGCAGACGAAGAGAGTGATAGCATGGTTTATTATTTAATTAATATAAATTTCAATCAAATTCATTAATGCTCCATAAGTAATTAATTCATGTTTCCAGTTGGAAAATGGACATAGAAAAGTTGAAGGTTTGCTCTGTAGATAAGAGTAACATGCATGAGTAAACCAATCTTAATTACAAAATCAACACTTCCTTCATCTAATTAATATGATCTACTTCACTTTTTATCACTAGTATTAAAACGTTGCAATTTACCTCTCCGATTACAAAAAATTAAGAGGATTGTTTAATCCTCTAATGTCAGAAAAAAAAATGTCAAAATAGAACGACGTCGCTTCCGGCGAAATCTTCCGTTTTGACGACGTACGCATCGGGCCATGAGTTCCGCAGCAACTTAAGCAGCATCTGCGCCTTCCGCTTCGCCCTCTCCGTGCAATCGCTCTGCACCAGCAGCAGCAGCTGCGTCACCACACCTGCCGCCACCGCATCCCGCTGCGCCCTCTCCGACGCCGAGCACAGCGCCAGCAGCGCCCCCGCCGCGTACTCTGTCGCTCGCCCCGATACCTTCAGCGTCACCTTCACCAGCAGCGGCACCGTCAGCGCGTGCGCCTCGAACGCCTCGCACCCCGCCGGAATCCGGCACAGCAGCTCCACCGTCGCCAGCGCCCTCTCCGCGTCGCCGCAATTCTCCACCTCCGCCAGCCTCTCCACCAGCGCCTCCACCGCTCCCGCCGCCACCGCCCTCCCCCGGTGCTGCTTCGCCAAACACAGAGCGAACAGCGCCTTGATCCCGACCTTCACCCCTCGCGGATGGATGAAAGGATAATTCAAAATCCCTACGATTCCGTCGAAAATCCCCTCCGCGCCGCTGATCTCCGTCCTCAGCTCCGGCGATCGGATCCCCGCCACCACGCTCTCAATCACCGCCGCGGAATTAACCCTAACATCAATCAACGAATGGAACAGTAAATTCACCAGAAATCCAATCCGATCCGGATCCGATCCAACGCTCACGCACTCCTCCTCCGTCAAAGCCAACACCGAGAGCACCGCGAGCGAATCATGCCGCAGATCCGATCCTACATCAGCAAACGCAATCGACATCATTACCTCACGAGCATTATTCGCCGCGATCACAATCCTGTTCTTATCGGATTCACGCGCCAGCGATCTCAACTTCCTCAGCGACGAAACTCTAAGGCCGTACGGACCCGAAGCAGCCTGCCGAAGCAAACTACGAACCAAAACCGGCTCGGCAGGCTGCTTCGGAGTGGGGATCCGCTCGACTCCGAAGGAGCGGTTAGCGACGCACCAATCCTGGATCAGACGGCGGAGCGTGTGGTTGGGGATGAGATTGAAATCCGTGAGGGGCTGCCTTGTGACGGGGCAGGTGGTGTTGCCGGTGGCCAGCCAGGCCTCTATGCTTAAGCGGTCGTAGGTCTGACCGGTGGAGACGGTGACCGGGTCGCGCATGAGCTCGAGCGAGATCGGGCAGCGGAAATGGTGAGGGATATGCAGTGAGATATCCAACGGCTCTAAATTGAAGGTAGCAGGCATGTTGATGAAGATGAAAAATGGATGAAAGAGAGGAGTGCAAAATTGGTGGGTATATATAGAGGAATTGGGAAGAGAGGAGGGGAGAACAGAGGGGCATATTTATATTCTGACGGATTTGTAATTTGTTGCATCCTCATCCACCACACGTGTGGTTGAAGGGTTAGGTTTGGTTAACCATGGTTGGGTTAGTGGTCAAAGGGAATGTGATGTGAGTGAGTGTGGACAGGACAACCAAAGCCCACCTCTACTGTCAATTAATCAAGGCTTTGAAATTGTGATCGGAGGAGGAGGAGGAGGAGGAGCTGGAACCAGCACCAACACACGCGCATGCACACGTACATTAATTCTTTTACATTATATTTTTCTACTTTACACATAATTTTGGACATGTCTGTCTTTTTATTTGGTCTTCAAATCACTTACTTTCTTTTCATTTTACAACATTGCCATTTAGTGATTTATAAATCCAACTTGTGGATGGATGAGCATTCAAATTTCATATCAGATTTTATCAAAAATCCAAATTTCTAAAATTTGAATTATGAAATATTGATATTATTATATTTAAGATATTTCGACATCTAATATTATTATATCTTTTCTTTAATAGTAAATGAATCCGATTTTTTTAATTATTTATTATGATACCATATATCGATAATTTTCTCTGCGTTCAAGTAAAAATATTGTTGAGCTGTTACTACACCATTCTTGATTTCTTATTGTTAGTTGTTATAAGAGGTATCGTGGCATTGCTTTCTTTTCACTTGTGTGTCGACATCGTAGTTTGGATAGAGCAATTAGTTAGTACTAATTAATAATAATTACGCTTCTTGATTATGTAGTTTTATGGAGTAACATATATGTGGTCTCAGTGCTGGTACTACTTTGTAATAACTATTTAATACAATCCTCCCCCCCCCCCCCCCCCCCTATTTTACATAAATTCTTCATTTGTGCATTAATATTGATTAAGCATATAAATTTAGTGGCGATGACGATGCCTTGTGGTGGACAAGTCAGGCGCTCAATTTATTTATAAGTTACTTATTTCAGTCTCCTACTTCTTCTTAAATATAAATTCCTTAGTTAGTTTGTTAGTAATAATCTTTAATATTCAAGACAATTGTCTCTTATAAAGAGTTGTTTTTCCATATTCTCTAGAGTTGTTGAACTTTTGTGATTAAGCAAGGATGTCTCTTTGTCGTTCAATTATACACTCCATCCGTCCCTCTGTAGTAGAGACGTTTCATTTTGAGCACTCGTTTTGAAAAGATTATAATAAATAGCTAAAGTGTAAAAAAAGTAAAGTAAAAAGAGAATAATATAGTTAAGAGTCTTCTCTATATTACTTTTTCTCTTATTTTACATTTTTTCTATTTTAATTATTTATTATCATTTTTTTCAAAACGAGTGCTCAAAATGAAACGCCTCTACTACAGAGGGACGGAGGGAGTATAATTTGGATTTTGTTTGGATTTTACCTGCTACATGCAAGCATCAAAGTCATTACTGAGGAAAATAATTCAATTATAAGGCCATTCACATCGGCGTGTAAATTCAATTCTCGAGTATGTACCGATGTTTTGGCCCGGTGAGCACGCCAGGATCGCACGCTGCATCGCGCGTGTCAAAGCACGCCATCCGTTACCCAATCAAAGACTGTCACGCAGTATTATTTAAATTTATTTCATGATTAAAAACATACTACTCCTATTTGATTTTATATTGATTTTTATTGTTATTTTTAGTCTAAAAATCCACTCATTCCCACTTTTTATGCTATGGTTTGATTATGTATTTTCTTCGTTTATTTCCATTATGTAATCTCATTGTTTTATTGAAATTTTAAATTTATTTATAATTAACTTAATTAAAAATTATAAATAATAAAGAATTGAAATATATGAAATGAAAATGTAGGTGAATAATGTAAATACTCAATTTACTATGGATGGATAATACTCAAAATCACGTGAAAAAATTGTAGGATTACCTGTTGATTTGAATAGCAAACTTAAATGTTTCTCAAGTAAACTGCCTCAACATTTTTTTTTCTCTAAGTACAATACAAACTAGAACAAATAATTTTAATTTGGATTATGTTAGTAATATTTATCAAACAGAATTAGTAATAATTTAATTTGTTTTACAGCAATAAATCAAGGAGAAAAATTAGTTTAATTTTTTATCAACAGTAGGCCGAAAGTTTTTGATTCTGTGCACTGTTTTGGGTCTGCTGTTGACTGCTGTTGATGGAAGTGACAAACGGTCAACAGTCAAATATGAATAGAGGAATGTGCAGCCGACAGCTTGTCATACTTTCTCTATCATCACTCTTTTTTTATATTTTCACTTCACAATATTTAAATATATCTAATGGATAATCATCAGCCAAATTCCCAATAATCGATTTCAATAGCTAAAGTTAAAATCCCATGTTATTAGTTGAGTCGTAACTTTTTCATAACCTTATAGTAATACTCCCTCCGTCCTACCTTAGGAGTCCCGATTTACCATTTTTTAGTGTCCCACTTTAAGAGTCCCAGTTGGAATGTTCCATAATTGGTAATAGGCCTCACATTCCACTCACCTTTTTCCATTCACGTTTTATTATTAAACTAAAATATAAAAATAAGACTCACATTTCACTATCTTGTTTCACCAACTTTCCTTTATATTTATTAAAACCCGTGCCGAACTCAATCGGGACTCCTAAAGTAGGACGGAGGGAGTACTTACCTGAGTTATTTCATTTTATGTCGAAACTGAGACTCGTTGTATTCCTTTTTTTAAGTCGTCTTACTATATTTGGTTTGTAAGATATCAATTCATCTCATGCCTATTAAATATATTTTGGATTCATAAAATTGTGTCAAAAGAATATAGATGTACGAGAAATGGAGTACTACATTTATGTCTTTACTTTTCTCAAATTTAAATATGTATTGTGGAAGTGAAGTTGGTGACCGACTATCATTTTTTAACTATCCAAAAGTAGTAGTACTCCATTTCTCATTATTACCAAACATAAGTCTAGAAAATAATAATTACATTTATATATAGCTAGGGCTTATCTCAATTAACTTTTAATTGTAAGTAATTAAACTCTAATTAATGAGTAATATAGGAGTACTTAGTACTTAATATTAGTTGATCACGTTGTTTGATATAATTGACCAAATATGAGAATCGAAGACATACATGTGCACCCAGCTAAAGTCCAGCAACACACATTGCCGACTTGTCATTCAACCTTTTCCGATAGTAATTTCTTATCAAAGATGGATTTATTGAGAAATTAAATTAATAAATACAGTATGTCACATCGTTGTAAAAACTAAAGTAAAAGAGAATTTTAACTACTACTCCCTATAGAAGGCTTATGTATGGTTTAATCTCGAAATTAAATCACCCACTTAAGGGTACGAAATTTGAGAAAAGAAAAGGGGGAAATAAAATTGTGGAGATGTTTAACTAACTTTTAGGACAATTTTCCAACCTAAAATGAGGTGGCTACAATGATGTAACAAGAGTGGGTTGTTCTAACATTACATCAACTTATTAATCACATTCTAATCTTATTATTGTCTTCACCCTTTTGCCATATATCCGATGCGTGTTGTGTGATATTTTTATTTTTTATTTATTTATTTTTCCATCGTATTTGTATGTGGATTTCTAATTTTTGCCAAATTTTGGGTGTGAACACTAGCTTTAAAAATTAAACACTAGCTAATTATTGAACTATTGATTTTGTTCTAATTAGCAAACAACTGAGACAGTGAGATCACAGGCATGACTTGATAATTTATTGAACGTCAGCCAAAACGATGTCATGCACGTAGTAAACATCAAAACAATGTAATATTATTATATTAATTATAATTGAAATAATTCTAGTTGTTGTACTTCTCATTTCAAAAAAAATTCCCATCTCATTCTTTTTAAATATAATACTACCTCGTTTCATATTTAATGGCTTTTCGAACATATTCACAAATTGCATACTAGTATCTGTTTTGTTTTAGAATCGAAGACATGCGATCTTTGATTAAATGTCACACCACCTTCGGTGATTTTACTTTCTATAGTCTAAGAATCAAGATATTTGATTGTGTTCCAAATTCTTTGATATTTTTGTCTTTTATTATATCTTGTACTATAAAATATAAATTTAAAAAACATAACAGAATCAAAGAGACGACCTATACCAAAAATTAAAGTCTAGTCGGCTTGCGAATATGCCTAATTTTTAATGTTCTTTCCTATTTTGTGACAATAATTTCAGATTTTAATTAATATTAGGTTCTCACTTTATCATGTGATTGATATCTTACTTTTACATTCATTTAGGGTAGAATAGATTTGCAATTATTAATTGGTCAAAAATTCATGGACCTAAACTGACCTCAGCATTAGAGAATTTCTACCTAATTGACCCAAAAATCTGATCATATTATCTGTCAGAACTTAAGTATAAACTAATTGCATAGAATTATAATATATTCTTGATTGCAATTGCAGCAATCATATTTCGAATAACGAATTTATCTCTCTTTTAAGTAAAGAATATTCTACACAAGTTAGAGATGACAAACTATCTGAATTTTGAGTGAGTTCAACTAATGGCTGTGGCACAAAATAATTTTAAATTGAAAATGATGAATTCTATGTTGGGAAATAATTTTGTAAAAAATGTGACGTACTAAAAAGTGTGGATTGTTGGTTCATGTCACAGTCCAGTTGATTGGTATTTGTATAAATGCTGATGCTTTATTTCTTTTATAACCATAAAAAACACAAACAAAAAAAAACATGTAGTATATTATTGATGATATTGAATTATGCCAAAGTGGAGACAGCATCCACCTAAGTCTTCATATGTCTTAATTTTACATCATTATTGAAGAATATATAGACAATGGAAACCTTAGCCACAAGCAACTATCATTTCTTTAATCCCTCAAAAATCATTTAAAATATTCAGTATTCACCACTACTCTCGTCATCCACGAAATTTAGAATACTAACCCTTCCCCACTCTCACTACTAATCATTTTTTTTATTAAAATTCACGTCATTCACAGTGTGTTGCAAACTTTTTTCAAAAGAAGGGAGTATTATTTTTTTTATTTTTACGTGTATACGATACTTTAAAATAAAAAAATACACACGTTCCACCTAAACTACCCCTATTGTAGTAATGTGATTGAACATTTCTCCTCTAATGCTTTGCTTTAAGTTAGTGGTGGTAATTATTTAACATAAATTATGTATACTTTTCCACTAGTAATTCGATAGGAATCTAATTCCAAAATACTCTATAGCTTCATAGTGCATTTTGCAAAATATGGTAGAGTCTGACACAAAAAAAACTTAATATCAATTAGATATGTTTGTGGTTATATAGATTGAAAACATATTCCATGCTCATGCTCTTTGCCTCTACTAATTTATTTGGGTCAAATTATACAAAATCTAACATTATTGCAATATTTTTCATGGACCCTATTTTCCCTTCTTTGTTGTTTTTTAGCAATATATTCCAATAATGACCCACCAGCAATGAAGAGCATTAGACTTCTGTGTCAAGAAAAATGATTCCATATAATAATTTTAATGATTCTGTTTAGTTACATTAGTTAATTCAATTTCTGATGATCATTTCTTGGAGTAAAAACTCAGTGGTCCTGACATGATTCCACGTTGTGTGTTCTGCCAATCACAATTACAAAAAAAAAGAGAGAAAAATAACAAGAGAGAAAATATTGACATAGAGAGTAGCAAAAAGGTCTTCACCACTAAATTTTTGTTCCATTTCGTTGGCAAAGTTGAGATTTGCTGCAACGTAAAGCCTAACGCGAATTGTCGAAAATAGTTGGTAGGAATAATTTATTATAGTGAAGACTTCAGAACATGAGAAACACAGCAATAAATCAAACCACAGTTGCCTTACAAGCAAAAGCTGAGTTAATACCTGATTCATTGGCTCCTCAACAGGAGGCAAAACAGCTGTAAGGACTCCAAACGAGACAAACAGCATTCGTAGCATGCTAATGTATAAATGAACCCTAGTGTCGAGAAGCAGCAGTCCTACTGATATGAAAGGATCTGTAACATCCAATGCTTCCCATAGAACAGAATGCAGAATTTACTTCATCTGCATAATCTAAAAATATCCATCTTTAAAATTCTCATTACAGAGCACAATGTGCAGTTAGCAACTTACCCATTTATCCCGTCCATTGACATTCTTGAGCAGCACTTTCCTAGGCATGCGATTCCCACTTGGTAGCCTGGGAAACAATACGCTTTGGAGGTGTGAGAGAAAAGAGTAACCAAAATGAGAAGTTTTGGCATTCATAATGCCAAACACCATAGATTTGATTTCATTTCATTTCATATCGTACTGCATGGATCCCGTATAATTGAGTTTGTTCATCACCTTGCTCAGAGGCTCCTACCCTCCTTATAGTTAACCAAGAAACTAGAACGACGAGTGTAAATCTACATGCCCTGTATTGGCTGGCTGCTATGTACTTTGACAGGATGTTTAGCTCATACTGAAATAGAAATATTCTAATACTATGACTAAGCTGCTGTTACTAATGGGACAGCTTTGATGCATTTGAAAACCAAGTAAAGTCATCAGTATAGTTAATGATAAAAAAAATGAAACTGTGTGCATAAAAATGGAGTCTTCAGAAGTAGGATCAATTATTTATGGGGAACTTCTTTTGATATGAAGCCATAAATTCCTATGATTATAAAGGAAAAATGCTACAATGGACAAGGAATAACTGTGAACAAAAACTGAACTTCACCGTAACATTAACCCAAATCAAATAAAGGCTGCAAATTATTATTATTATTATTATTATTATTATTAATAATTAACTTTTTATGAACTCTTGGAGGGATTCTTCCCCTTAGCACTATATGAATTCTTGCTAGCTTGAGCCCCTCCTCGAATCTGCTAGTGGATGAAGCTTAATTTACTAAATTAGGTCTTTCTTTCAACGGCATTGAACCTAACCAGAGGTTTTATTTGACTTCCAGAATTCTAACATAAAAAAAAGCACAATCACGAAGCAAATATCTCCTTAATTAAATGGCAATTCAGTATAGTAGTAACTTTTAGCATCATGAATTCATGAGTCAACATATAAGATTAGTAAACAAACAGAAGAACCCCCATTTGTGTTTGATCGGACTCAGATCCCTAGATGAGGGTCCCAATGATCATTTCATAAGCACCTAATTAGAATAAAACAAACGTAGGCACAGTACAAATAGTTATGACGTATGTTGCCTAATTTCTAGTTGAAAATTAAAAGACGACGGTAAAAGACTGAGGACTAGGATTGAGGAAGCAGTGACTCTACCTCATGTGACGCAGATGTTCCTGCAATGAACGAAGCAGGAGCAAGATTTTCTTTTAGCCACAAACAGCAAACATATACTTTCTTTTACTTATGGGTTCCTCTTGCAACAGAACCACATCCCGCGCCTTTCCCAAGAGCTCCTCCAGATTATTCACACCAAAGCTTATATAATCCAGTTGTTTTTTGTATCTTTGTTGGTATACGGACTCAAAAGAACCAAGAAATATCCGGCAAGAGTAGCTCACCAAGATCTCTTGAAGCTCATACTTAAATTTGTTCAGGCTTTTGTCAACAATTAGAGATTGACCAACAACCTCAAGATAAGAACTTTCTCCTTCTTGCCTACCATCATTTCCTCCTCCTACAGCTGTTTCGTCACCTGAGAACTCATCTGAGGAGCCACTTCCAGCCGTTGCATCAACGTTGTCTTCCCGAGATTCTTTTTCTTTTTTCTCCCTCCTAGACAATATTACAGGATTACTAGCTGCTCCGGATTTAGAGCTATGGAGGCAGACGAACTTTTTTTGGCTTTTTCCCTGGATAGCAATCATATCACCCATCTTCTTAAGAAGGTTTGCAAGCTTAACTGCCCCATCTTCAGAAACAAACAGAGGCTTCCCATAATATTTTTGGTATTCAGCCGGAAGTCGGGTAAGAGGTAAATTTCCATCTGCCAATTCAAGCAACCTTACCAGTTGGCCCTTTAAATCGTTTAGATCTCTGGGCTGCACCCAAGTCGTGTCGTTTTGTTTGCATGAGACACGGTTTCCTGATGAAACTTCATACAGAATAGATGGAAGGCTAAGAGATTGGGAAATCATAGGATCCGAGGGCATTGCAATTGGATTACTTTTATGCTCGGATGCAGACTGTGATACAGAAGATAAATCTCTTGTGCTGCAATAGCCTCTTGAGACCCCCCTATACACTATCGACTCCTCTTCATTCTCAACATCCATATTACTGTTAATATGAGATCCCACCAAGAACCCTGCAATATCCCCTGCACCTCCACGAGATGGAATCATTGCTTTAGCCGAGGGCATAAAACCTTCCCCACGAGCAATACTAGGCCAGTCCCATACAAACCTACCTGCATTGCAAAGGGCAGATGACACCCCCACTCGAGAAGGAATAGCAAGAATTATGGTATATCCTCGCTGACCAAGAATATGGAGAGCAGGAGCAAAATCAACATCTCCTGAGATCAGCATGATGGATGAAGGTGGGGGATTATCAAGAGCAAAAAGGAACATGTCGATCAATATTGCCTTGTCGGCTGCATCCTTACGTCCATTGGGGACATCTATGAGCTTCACACCAGTTCTCTGGCATCCTTCTCTTAATCGTCTGGGGAAAGCATTAAAATCCCCGTATGCAGAAAGCATTGTTACAGCTCCATCGATTACAGGATGAAACCGCAGAGCCATCCTAATGTTACCAGCCACATCTTCAGATCGCACATCACTTGGCACGGGGCAGTTCTCCATGTCCCAAAGAATAGCAACAGGACCCTGGGAGGAGCTCCAACTTTGATGCAACAAAGGTTGATAACGGTTTCCATTTGAGCTTTCCAATTGCCTTGCATGTCCTGAGCATTCCGATGGCAACAGCAATGTAGATGCATTTGAGCTCGACATCACGGACTTAAATGGATAAACTACTTCTACCTTCCTGGTGACAAAGATAGACCATGAATCTCCATCGGTTTATTAAGTGGAATAATTTGCAGAATTGAGTATAACAACACAAAAAAGGTACTTAGACTTAACATATACCCGACATTGATTCACCACAAGCACTCACTCCACGCACTAGCCCTTTATTAACTTTCAGAGCCTACCATCAAATCTTGATTCACATTGGCAGAAAATGAAGTGTCAAATCCATTCTATCCCAAATATTTTTCTTGATCAGAAGAATTCAAATTGCATAACTTTGCATAGAAAATAATGATAGAATATAACTGAAGAGAAACCCTTATTATTATTCGATGATACACAATTAAAAACTACACCCTGTAAAAGTCTAGTACAAGCCAGAAAACAATTACTACTACTATAAACAAGACGGATTAAGATTGGCTACACATTACTATAAACAAGATAAATTCAGATTAGCAAGATCCCTTTAAGTACTGCATCAGAGGATACTATAAAATTGGCTCCAATAAATACTGCATCAAAGGATACAATGGAAAACGAACATTGAATGGATGCACAAAACAGATTGCATAAAATTAGCATAAGAGCTTCAGCTCCAGAAGATAAATCAGTATTAGAATAAAATTTCGGACAAGTGCATGATAAAGATGCAGATAGATGTACACCTAATTAAATAGCCACCAATTATCGAATCTACATGAAGAAATATCATCATATTCTTGCCTAACGAATAAAAACCAATTCAAGATCCAATTTTTTTCCCTAAACCCATCCAAACTGGGTTATACGAACAATAAATTACTCGCCTGAAGAGGAGAAGAACGTGGGTGAGGCCTGAAATATTGTTATACCAAAATAATTCAGAAAAGAAAAGCGAGGATGTAAGAGTAGGAGGAGTTGGATTATATCGCAGTTTATAGCGAGATCAATTTGGATGCAAACATAGATGTCTATTGTATTTCCCCCGGAGGAGGAGGCTGACCTCAACTTTCTAGGCTCTCGAATTTCGCCTAATTTGCAACTTAAGAAATTGGCTTTCTTTTTTAAAATGATTACTAATTCAGCTATTTAAATGCGTATAAATATCATCGGCCGCCGACATATGATATATACCTAATCCCTGTGTATTCAAGAATCTAAATTTAGGTAATAATGCAAATTAAAAATCATTGCCGGCAGTAAAAGTGTGAAACTGATCCGCCAAATGAAAACGCGAGCAAGAAATAGATCTAAGAACAAAATGACAACGGATATACGTGGTTCGGCCAAAATCAGTCTACGTCCACGGAAGAACTCGAGTGACTTGTATTAATATGGAAACAAGAATTACAAGCTATCATTCAACTAGAATCTACAACTAGAACAAGCTCTTCTCACATAGATCTCTCAAGAAACTCGACTTTAAGATCTACTCACCCAGAAAACAACTAACACCACGATAAAAGCTGAGACTACTCCTTTGATTCACAAAGAAACCTGATCAATCTCTGATATAGATTGAAACCACCGCTCGAACCCTTACTCAGTGTTTACTCTCTGTTTTTCTCTTGTATCAAGATGATTCTGTTATATCTCGCAGCATGCATGAAGTGATCAGCTTATATACCCAACTTCTAACCGAATCCTAGGGTAGGATCCCATGCATGCGAGCCCTCACGTACACCCTCACCCCTAACTGCTTCATACGCGCTCAGTTGGTGATATTTGATGTTGCGAGACGCATGCAGCTAACAAATCTCCACCTCGTTTCCAACAGTAATAGCACATTGTCCTCATTCTCCAAACTCTCTGACTTTCATCTTCTAAAAACGCTCACCAACTCCAAGCAAAACACAAACTTGGACGCTAGTACTACCTTAGCCAAGGCATCAGCTGGGTTGTGTTCAGTAGCAATCTTCTTGACCTCTATCATCCCCATTCCCACCTCATCTCGGATGAAATGCAGCCGCACATCGATGTGCTTGCTCCTATCATGAAAAGTCTGGTGTTTAGACAAACATATTGCGCTGCTACTATCACAATTCACCACTACCTTCCTCTTTTTCAATCCCAAGTCATCTAGGATTCCCTTGAGCCAAAAGCTCTCATTCATTGCATCTGTCAAGGAAATATATCCAGCTTCAGTTGTGGACAATGCCACTACTGATTGCAAGTTAGATTTCCAAGTTACAGTTGCCCCAAACAATGTAAATACATATCCAGTCTGTGACTTTCTGTTATCACGATTTGAAGCGAAATCTGAATCACAAAATCCTTCCAAATTATCCTTGATGCAGTCAGCATTTCCCTTATACATGATTCCATAATCTGCAGTTCCTCCAAGATACCTCAACATCCACTTTAGTGCTTGCCAATGCATCTTTCCTGGATTGCTCATGTATCTACTAGTAACACTTACTCCATGAGCTAGGTCAGGTCTTGTGCAGATCATGAGATACATAACACTCCCAATGATATTAGCATAAGGGATTTTATTCATCTGCTCTTCTTCTTCCTTGCTTTTAGGGCATTGAGCAGCTGACAGCAGAAACTGTTGTCTAATTGGTGTAGAGACAACTCTGGACTCATTCATTTGAAATTTCTTGAGTAGCTTATCAATGTAATGTTGCTGACTCAACCATAACATCCTTCTCTTTCGGTCTCTGATGATGTCAATGCCCAGAATTATTTTAGCTTCTTCCAAATCCTCCATCTCAAACCTACACTTGAGGTCATGTTTCACTTTCAAGATTTCATTGATGTCTGATCCTGTCACTAGCATATCATCAACATATAAGAGTAGGAATGCTACTGCCTTTCCATCATTCTTCTTCTTCATGTATACACAGCTGTCATATTATGAGCTCTCAAAACCAATTTTCTTCATATGCTCATCAAACTGTATATTCCATTGCCTACTGGATTGTTTCAGTCCATAGATGTTTCTCTTCAGCAAGCACATCTTTCCTTCATCTCTAGGCTTTATAAAACCCTCAGGCTGCTCCATGTAAATGTTCTCTTCCAACTCTCCATGCAGAAAGGCTGTTTGACATCCATCTGATGTAATTCCCAATCATTTTGAGCAACTAATGCCATGAGGATTCTGATGGAAACTATGTTTCACTATTGGGGAAAATATTTCATTGAAATCAATTCCCTCTCTATGATTGTATCCCTTTGCCACTAGCCTTGCTTTATATCTGATTCTATTCCCCCCTGATGCTTCAATCTTCTTCTTAAAGATCCACTTGCAACCACTCAATTTCTGCATCATCTTTCTTGTAACCAGAATACATGTTTTATTCTTCAACAGGGATCAATCTCATCTTGCATAGCCTTAATCCACCTGTCATTTTCTTTACTCTTGATTGCTTCCTTATAATTGCTAGGCTCTACTGCCTCCACCTCTTCTGCTACACAGAAAGCATAGTACACCAAACTTGAGTTGCTATATCTGGCAGGTTTTCTGATTACTTCTCTTCTCTTTCTATTCCTTGCCAGTTGATAATCATTCAGATCTTCTTCAGTCTGATCACCTTGATCAGCATTGTCAAGGTCTTCATTGGATTCAGGGACTGTCTGCTCAGAATCTGAGGAACTCTCTTCTTCTATAATCTAATTTTGGTCAGGTTGTTGCTGCAGCTTCACCTCCACTGGTACAGTGATTTTATCTGATATTTCTGCCTTCTCTAGATCCTTATATGGCATCTCTTGTTCCCTGAATACCACATCTCTGCTAATCACAATCTTTTGATTACCATGATCCATAGACCAGAGCCTATATCCCTTGACACCCCTCTGATAGCCAAGCATGACACACTTCAATGCCCTTGGTTGTAGCTTGCCTTGTTTGATGTGTGAATATGGTCTACAGCCAAAAGGTCTTAGCATATTGTAATCTCCATGCTTGCCATACCATCTGAAATCTGGTGTTTGATGGTTGATTGAAGCTGTAGGACACTTATTCATTAAAACCACAGTTGTAGCAGCTGCTTCCCCCCAGAACCTTGATGGCATTGCAGATGAAATAAGCATGCATCTCACCCTCTCTAGAATGGTTCTATTGGCTCTTTCAGCAACTCCATTTTGTCGGGGGTTGTTAGGAACCTTCCTGTGCCTTTTGATCCCTTTAAGTTTGCAAAAATCATCAAACTCATGAGAAAGGAATTCCAATCCATTATCTGTTCTGAGGCATTTGAGTGTCAGCCCTTTCTCCACCTCAACTTCTTTACACCAATCTTTAAATCTGTTGAAGGCATCTGACTTCTCTTTCATAACATACAACCATATCTTCGTGGAATAATCATCAATGATCGACAAGAAGTACATGCATACTCCCATAGATGCAACTTGTGAAGGCCCCCATATGTCACTGTGAGCATAATCCAAAAATGATGAGGATGAATGCTTTCCAGTAGGATATACCAGCTTCTTGCTCTTGCCAAGTATGCAGACTTCACAATCTCTAGAATTTATCATGGAGTCTGCTTTGATGACCCCATCCTTTATCAGTCGATTCACTCCATCTTTTGACACATGACCCAGCCTTAGGTGCCAAGAATCTGGACTTTGATGCTCAGTAACATTCGCTTCATTTGTAATCACATCTGCTTCCAAGTAGTATAGGCTGTGTATTCGTTTTGCTTCCATAACCACTTGTGAACCCTACATCACTTTCATGATTCCATCAGCAGAAAGGAAAGAACAACCCCTTCTTTCCAGAGCTCCCAAAGAGATCAAGTTGCATTTGATTTCTGGTATGAATCTGACTTCAGAGAGGATCTTAAGTGATCCATCTTTCATTCTGAGTCTGATATCTCCTACTCCTTTGATTGTGTCACGCCCGCCCATACTAGGGGTGTTACAAACGAGGCGATCGTGACCAAGGGACAAACATTAACAGTAGCATTTAAGGATAACAGTTCATAAGAAAGGCTCAATTAGCTTAAAAGAATAATATATATAAGAGTGTATGATACACATAGTGCAAACTCGACTTTAGCTCCAAACAAATGGGAAAAGCTCGAATAAAATCAGAGTGTCTTTTCAACAATCAGCAACTCGAGATAAAATTATCTCAACAACACTTGGCGGAAGCATTCGAGAGTAGAATACTATTATGTATGAAGACATAATATATTCAGAAAGTTTTATTTACAATCTTCTTCACTTTCATGCTCAACACCCACCGCGCTCGTCACCGCTCAACCTGCACATAGAGAAAACATATGCAGGGCTGAGTACTTAGTGTACTCAGTGGACACGTGCCGAAAATATATTTATAAAAACAGATTTTGTCAAGCCACTCTTTGAGTGAACTCGGGATTTTAGGAAAAGTCCGAGAACACTAAACATTTTTCTTTTCCTCGATCTATTTTCTTAGAACATATGCCGTATCTGACAAACCCGATTTCACTATCTCTTGTTCATTCATCAGTCCATTCATCATTCATCATTCCTTTCATCATTCATCATATCTTAACATTCAAGTGCCGGGGAAGTGGTTACCTCCCACGGTCTCCCATCAATCCATTCCATTCATCGTTGCAGTCAGATAGGCATAGTTCCAAAACAAAATATGGCTTGACATAATCTTTTCAACTTTATTTTCCTCAAAACGTTTTTGAAACATAAATCATTTTTTCTCCGTCAAGATCGAGCATCATCTCATATCACATCAACAAGTCGAGCAAATCACAAATCACTCGATAAATCAACACATATATCACAACATAACATGCGCAACAACACTTTCACTTTGATCACATATAACATGATGCTCAAACCGATATATGAAAGTTCTTGGAAACACTTTAGTTCGAAAGCCCACGTAAAAACTTCTCGTAAAAACTGTACGGTAACTAGAAAGCCCACCTCGTTCGTTTAAAGCCTTCACGCCGTGCTCCTCTCTTTCTCTCGGCTACGCTCACGCCGCCACCACGCTACCGCCACCGCTGCTGTATGCGCGGCGGCTCGCCGTCGCGGTCCGCCCCAGCCACCGTCGCCGAGGATCTCCCCCAGCCGCCGACGCCGTTCCCGACAGGTAGGTGGTCGGAAATTCGTTCTTCCATCCCCTCTCTTCTCTCTCTCGGATTTCTCTCGATTTCGAAATCAAAGAAATGAAATGAAGGGAGGTTGTATATATAGAAAATTTTTTCATAAAAGACAAAATTTCACGTCTTTTCATTTTGATGCGACGAGTAATTAATGCAGCGTTGAAAAACGTGCCTGATGTGACGAAATTCTTATCCAATTGGAAAACGTGCCTGATGTGACGCGATTCTTATCCAATTGGAAAACGTGCCTGATGTGACGCGATTCTTATCCAACTTTTCGTCTCGATTTGTTGTCGAAAGTGTATTTGATACGTGGTTTATTCTTTCATGTAGGTAACGATTTAACGGGTCGTTACAGATTGTGCATTTATGATCATTCCCCAGAAATACAGAACCAGAGGCCTTCTTGAGATTATCAAACCACTCAAGCTTTGGACACATGTGGAAGCTGCATCCACTGTCCATTATCCAGGACTCAGAGATTTCCAACTCAGCTGCATTCAGAACTTGTGCATTCTCAATATCTTGAGCTATATCAGCATTGCCAGTGCCTGCAGCTTCTCCCTCCTTCTTTCTCTTGAATACATAGCAATTCTTCTTTATGTGGCCTGGCTTCTTGCAATAGTGGCATGACCTAGTTTCTTTGTCCTCCTTTTTTTTTATTATCAAATTTGCCTTTTCTTCTGCCACTTTTTCTTGCTTGCCTTCTTGTCTGCAGATTTCACATTGAGAACTTCCCCAGCCTGATCCAGAGGCTTGTTGACAGAGACTATTTGAAACTCTTTGGCCTTCAAGGCTGTCAGCACCTCTTCATATGTGAGTGAGGTGTTTCTTCCATATCAGAGGGCATCTTTGAGTTGATCAAAGCTTTTTGGCAGAGCATTCAAGAGCATTATAGCCTTGTCTTCATCCTTTATTTCTCCATCCACACACTCAAGATCAACCTTTATTAATATGGGAACAAGGATTACAAGCTATCATTCAACTAGAATCTACAACTAGAACAAGCTCTTCTCACATAGATCTCTCAAGAAACTCAACTTTAAGATCTACTCACCGAGAAAATAACTAGCACTACGATGAAAGAGTTGAGACTACTCCTTTGATTCACAAAGAAACCTGATCAATCTCTGATACAGATTGAAACCACCGCTCGAACCCTTACTCAGTGTTTACTCTCTGCTTTTCTCTTGTATCAAGATGATTCTGTTATATCTCGCAGCATGCGTGAAGTGATCAGCTTATATACCCAACTTCTAACTGAATCCCAGGGTAGGATCCCATGCATGCGAGCCTTCACGTACACCCTCATCCCTAACTGCTTCATACGCGCTCAGTTGATGATATTTGATGTTGCGAGACGCATGCAGCTAACAACAAGAATTTCGTTTTAAGCAAAAACCCATGGGAATTTTCTCACCAATACTTCCGCTCCACTTGAAAAGGTCCCTTTTTCTCAGTTGGCATTAGATTTCAAGTAATTTTGCCGTGGTTTCCCTAGTTTTGCAATCTTGTCTTTGAGTTTCTAGGGTTTTCTATTAAATAATTGCTGATTGTGTATGTAATTAGATATAAGTAATAAAATATATGCTACTAAACTTTTATTTATCAATTTTAGATTTTTTATATCAATATGAAATAAAAAAATAAAAAAAGGCGTTGTGGGCCCAGAATCCGCACAACTCAACATACGAATAAACCCCCAAAACCCATGTCCTCTTCCAACTCGCCCATATTAGCATTTATAACCGAACTTAGAATATTCAAGGGAACAAATGAAGAAGAGTTCATGTAACTTATAACCCATACCTACGACGAAATTGGAACTTAGAATAATCTAACAATCCTAGTGTAATAAATTAATCGCGAAAATTTTTAAGTAAATTCAGTCTTGACCAAATTTGATCCTCTCACCTCAACAGTTTAATACATTATTCAACAAAATATTTCATGAAATTTGCATAAATAAGTACAAAACGTTTCATTCACGACTCATTTTAATGCTACTCCCATTGTTCATAATTTAAAGTCCCACTTATACGAATTTTAAGAAATGTGAAAAGAAGTGATTGAAAAAGTTAGTGTAATGGGAGTCGGACTTTTATATACTATTAATTTATAATAGAACGTGAGTGTAACCAGTTAATGAAAAATGGAGTCCATTTACCAAAAATAAAATTAGTAAATATGATCATTATTTTGTGGACGGAACAAAATGACAAATGTTATTATTATTTCGTGGGCCAATGGCGCACATTATTTCAATTGTATTTAGACTATGTCAACATTTTGTGTACACACGGTATAAAATGTTTTAACATTATTGGTACAAAAATTTTATTAACATTCTAAATTCATAGTATAAAAAATTCATCATTATTTTATATACACATTTTATACATCAAAGATTGACATTGTCTAAATAAAATTAATACAATCTATGCAAATAAGATATTTTTATATCAATATGAAATAGAGCGAACTACAAAAATGATCCCTGGACTGTGGGATTATCTTGCCCATAGTCCACGGACTTTAAAAATATCGTCAGTAGTCCTTACACTAAGGGTTTGTTTTGAAATTGGTCATTTTGGCTATTTTTTATCCGAAAATGCCATTTTGAGCATTGTGCAATTTCGTCTTTTTATATTTTAGCTGTTTCAATATGATATTATTTCAATGATGTACTAAATCTGATATTATTTCAAAATTATCTTCTTCTTCCCTTTGTCATCCTTCACTTTGATTTTTTTATTTCAATATTAGATTTAATTTTATAAAATTAAATTTAAAATTTAAAATTTTAAATATCAATAAATTATTTTTAATGAAATTTATTAATTTATGTATTTATTATTTTAAATTTTTTTAATTTATGTATTCTTTCTCATCTCATAGCTATATATATAGAAATAAAACTATGCAGCTAACTCACACAAAATTCTTTTATAATAAATACATAAACTAATAATTTTAATTAAAAATAATTTATTGATATTTAAAAATTCAAATTTTAAATTGAATTTTATAAAATTAAATTTAATATTGAAATAAAAAACAAAGTGAAGGGTGATAAAGGGAAGAAGAAGATAATTTTAAAATAATACTATCAGATTTAGTACATCATTGAAATAATATCATATTGAAACAGTTAAAATGTGAAAAGACGAAATCATCAAATGCTCAAAAGAGCATTTTCATATCAAAAATAGCTAAAAGGACCAATTTTGAAATAAACCCTTAGTCCATGAACTATTGTCGATATTTTTAAAGTCCAGAGACTATGGGCGAGATAAACACATACTCCAAGGACCATTTTTGTATAAGAAAGCCACGTGGGCCCAAAATCCTCGCAACTCAACCTACCGAATAAAACCCCCAAAACCCGTGTCCTCTTCCAACTCGCTCAATTCAATTTAACGAACCCAGGCAATTATTGCTCCACGGCGGCGCAATCTCCATGTCGCAACCACAGCAACCGCACCTCCGCCGCGGAGCCCCCTCCCGCCTCTACAAGCAGAACTCGTGGTCGCCGGACATCATCCGCGACGAGGCCTGGACCAGCCGCCGGAAGAATCACAGGCTCCACCGTGGCCGCAGCTGCACCGAAGACGACCTCGAGGAGCTCCGCGCCTGCTTCGAATTAGGTTTCGGCTTCGATTCAACCGATTTGGATCCCAAGCTTTCGTCTACTTTTCCTGCGCTCGAGCTGTACCGCGCTGTGAACCGGAACTACTCCAACAGCTTGTCGCGAACTTCTTCGGCGACGTTTTCCGATTCCGATTCGGCCGCCGATTTCATTGTTGGTCCAGGTATGGTTCAATTAATTACCTGCTTTTGCAATTTGCGAGTTACGGAATTGGGTATAAGGTTTAGGGATGCAATTGAACTGAAGTTGTGTTGTTTTTTATTGAAAAAACAGGTGATGAACCGGAGACTGTGAAGGCAAGGTTGCGGCAATGGGCGCAGGTGGTGGCGTGTTCGTTGCGCCAATCTTCACCAATTCGTTGCGATTCAGATTGCTGTTTAGGGAAGAAGGAGAGTTTGTGAAGAAATAAATTAATCAATTTTTTTTATTTTTAGACTTTAGGAATACATGTTTTTGAACAAAAGAATTTTGACCTTTTAACTCTGGGCAATATAAAAGGTTTTAATATGAGTATTTAAATTGGTATAAAAAATTTTATCATTATTTTGTGATTTGTATGTGTTGGAAAGAAATCAATGTGAGAAGCTTCTAAGAATCAAATCAAGTGCATATAATTGTGGAGGTATGGGATTGATTGTAAATTACCAAGAATAAGGTAATTAGAATTAGGGTAGATCTTACCTTATTTTGTATAGCCTCACTCCTATATAGTTTGAAGTAATACACGGCTAATGATAAGTTGAATGAAACAAATAAACCTTTTTGCAACAAATAAGATCCCTGAACCGCTCACTCTTCCGCTAAAAATTTTTGGATGCTCTGTCTATGTACACATTCCGAAACACGAAAGGATGAAATTTTCTGCGTGCGCTATGAAATGTGTCTTTCTTGGGTATGGGATTAATCAAAAGGGATATAGGTGCTATGAT
The DNA here is from genome assembly GCF_004379255.2 of Salvia splendens. Taxonomy (NCBI): domain Eukaryota; kingdom Viridiplantae; phylum Streptophyta; class Magnoliopsida; order Lamiales; family Lamiaceae; genus Salvia; species Salvia splendens. The sequence continues at coordinate 3,725,046 of NC_056038.1, forward strand.
CCGTCATCTAGGAAAATAATCACTACTATGCATTGTAATTTCCTTGAGTGCGAATACTTTTACCAAACCCAACTTAGAGGTCAGGGGGAGAGTAGTGGAAATAACCTAGGAGAGATAAGCGGACCCCCAAGTTGGTTGGTGCCTCAATCAAGCAACTCCGAAGCGGAGCCAACAGAACAAGCTAGTGCCACCGCCGAGCAAGTCACGTCTACTGTAGACCCTCCTCAGCCAACCACGCCACAGTCCAATCCTCCTCCAGTGATATCTGAGGTAACTTCCGATCCTGAACCCGAAAGTACTTCTATTCCTATTAACAGTCCTGACGCAGATGAAGTCACTGCCATTGATGGAGATACTGGTCGGTACATTCTTCCCCAGCGGAGCACTCGAGGGATTCCACCTAAAAGATACAGTCCGGAGAAAATCGGGGCTAAGAGCAGGTATTCAATAGCAAACCTTGCTAAAGCCAACCTCACAGAAATGGCTAAGGCATTCACAACCGCTCTGTATGAAGAAGAAGAGGTGCCTCAAACAGCAGAGGAGGCGATGAAAATGCCTCATTGGAGGAAAGCGATGATGATAGAAATGAATGCACTAATGAAGAGCAAGACGTGGGATGTATGTGCCAAACCAGAAGGTGTGCGAGCTGTAGGATGTAGGTGGGTCTTCACCATCAAAAGGAGACCAGATGGATCAATTGAGAGATACAAAGCGAGATTGGTGGCCAAAGGGTACACTCAAACATATGAAGTCGATTATGCCGAGACATTCTCCCCAGTTGCCAAAATGAACACTATCCGAGTTCTATTCTCTATTGCAGCCAATATGGAGTGGCCCCTACACCAGTTTGACGTTACTAATGCCTTCCTGCATGGTGAACTCTCAAAACCAATATACATGGAAGCCCCACCAGGCTTCTCTGAAGACTTCAAAGGTGGACAAGTATGCAAACTCAAGAAAACGTTGTATGGATTAAAGCAGTCACCTCGAGCATGGTTTGGGAGATTCACCGAAGTAATGAAGAAGTACGGGTACAAACAGAGCAACTCTGATCATACTTTGTTTCTGAAAAAGAAGGAAGGAAAGATTACCTGCCTGATCATCTATGTAGATGACATGATCCTCACCGGCGACGATGAGGAAGAAATCGAACTGTTGAGACAGAATTTGTTTTCAGAATTTCAGATGAAGGACCTTGGACTGCTGAAATACTTTCTGGGAATAGAAGTATTGAGATCAAAGAAGGGAATCTTCATTAATCAGAGAAAGTATGTCCTCGACCTACTGGCGGAAACTGGAATGTTGGATTGCAAGCCAGCAGATACTCCTATGGTGCAGAATCATGGGCTACAGATAGTAGAGGGAGCAGAACCTACTAATCGCACGAGGTATCAACGCTTGGTTGGAAAGCTAATTTACTTGTCCCATACGAGACCAGATATCGCATACGCAGTTGGGGTGGTGAGTCAGTTTATGCACAAACCCCAAGAAGCTCATTGGGAAGCAGCACTGAGGATTGTTAGATACCTGAAAGGAACTCCGGGTCATGGAGTGATGTTTAAGAAGCATTGTCATATGGACATATACGGGTTCACAGATGCTGATTGGGCCGGAAATCCAAATGATCGAAAGTCAACCGCAGGATATTTCACATTTGTTGGTGGCAATTTGGTCACCTGGCGAAGTAAGAAACAAAAGGTGGTAGCTTTGTCAAGTGCTGAAGCAGAATTTCGTGGAATTAAGAGTGGATTGACTGAGATCCTGTGGCTAAGAAGACTAGTGACCGAGTTGGGAGTGATGCCTCCCGGACCCTGTAAACTATTCTGTGATAATAAGGCAGCTATCAGCATATCCGAGAACCCAGTACAACATGATCGGACAAAACATGTTGAAGTTGATAGACACTTCATTAAAGACAACATTGACGCTAAAATTGTGGAACTACCGTTTGTCCGATCAGAAGACCAGCTGGCTGATATTCTTACCAAAGCTGTGGACTCCAGAAGCTTCCGTGAAGTATTGGGCAAGTTAAGTATGGATGATCCCCTGACTTAACTTGAGGGGGAGTGTTGGAAAGAAATCAATGTGAGAAGCTTCTAAGAATCAAATCAAGTGCATATAATTATGGAGATATGGGATTGATTGTAAATTACCAAGAATAAGGTAATTAGAATTAGGGTAGATCTTACCTTATTTTGTATAGCCTCACTCCTATATAGTTTGAAGTAATACACGGCTAATGATAAGTTGAATGAAACAAATAAACCTTTTTGCAACAGTATGCTATATAGATAAATGGTTAACAATGTCCAAACAACTATGATAGAATTGAAATACGAAACTGCCTGTATAATCTATGCAAATATTAAATGATTATATAAAATTAAATTTTTTGTACGAATATGAAACAACATTGAAGCTTTATGTATTAATCATGTAATTATCTCGAATTTTGTTCTACTATACTTATTGAGAGAAATTACATTCCAATTCATTATTTTAGGAGCATTTGTTTCGTATTGATATAAAATACTTGCAATTTGTATAGATAAGTATCCATCTTGTTTATGATTCATAAATAAGTTAGGGAGTTTCCACGGCGTTTAAAAATTACTCCTACTTAACGGAGAAACATTGGGAAAGTTGTAACTCATGAAATTTTACAAATTAAATAGAGTCTTCTAGTTGACGTAATACCACTTCATTTAAACGATGGCGTCGTTTTATTTATGTATTATTTCTTCTATTCCAAGCTTATTTTAGTCAATGTTTTAGTTACAGATTTAAAAAATTGTATCCGTAACTATATAGTAAAATAAGAGGAAAGAACTTAAAGAACAAATAAAGTAAGTGTAGAAAGAGATTTATGTTTAATTTTTATGCCATAAAGATAAATAATTTAAATACTATGGGACATCTAAAATGAAACTCAACAAGCAAGGGAGATACCGCGAGACTGCACATGACAATCAACAGGAATCTTCTGAAGGAGAAGGCGCCAGATGAACACGGAGGTAGTCGGGGTCAGCCCAGTATTCCACACCATGCGAAGGCCGAAGTGTCTTGGGGACCGAGTCCGGATGAGTTCCCAAGCTGAGGCCGTCGAGAACTCGCCATCACCGGTCAGACTCCATCGCATCATATCCCTACCGCCCACCTCAATCGGTACAACCCTGATAACATCCAAAACATGCGCATGCAAAGCATACCGAACAAGCAAATCATACAGTTTATCATTATGCCAAGAGGGTTTAGGGTTTAGGGGTACTATACAAAAGTGTTGTTTTGCGCTTAAATAACTCAGTCATAATTTTGCAAGAATTGAATTTTGATCTCTATTATATTTGCACTTCTATGATTCTTTTTCGTCCAATAAGCAATTAATATAGGTGCAGTTCTCCCTAAACAAATCACAAATTTCCTTATGGTACATTTATTGCCATTATTAGTTAATATGTAGTACATATTTTAATCCAAATATATCATTATTAGAAAGTGTAATGGTGTGTTCTCTGATATGAAAATTTCCACAATAAAAATACAACCAAATAGAACGCATCCTAATTGGATTATCTATCGAAGACAGACGTGCACATTTAATTCACATTCAATTGTGATTTTCCAACACCCTCTCATAAACAAAACAATTATTTTTGAAAATTCAAACTGACCATTTTCTAAACATAAAAAAAAAAGTAATCTAATTTTGCCAACCGTTTAGCAACATTGAATTCAAATTATTAACCTGGCCGCCGTGACAACATTATAAATTACTCCTTATTAATTATTTTGGTGTTAGGTTCGTTCAAACTTTCAAAGTCTCAAATGGTCAATAAATTCTTGACCTCTTGTGTTAGTCGATCCAATTGACCTACTTTTTAATTTTATTTGTTTGTTTTACATTATATTATGGAGTATGAAATAAAATAAGCTTATTTAATGTTATCTTGATCTGGTTATTCACGGTTGGTTTTTAATAAATAAATTGAACGTTGATCATTATAATCGAGTTATGAATGGTGGCCACTTGCCGTGTGAGGCAGAAAATTGGATGTTGTTTATTTATGGTGGTTTATATTTTATTTACTCAACGTATTTACGAATTGAATATGAGAAGTTTATTGATTGCATATGAGATAAGACCATGATTCGAGAAAATTAATGTAGGGTCGTTGGCTTGTTTGATTGAGAAATAGGGAACTATTGAACACATAAAATATAATTAAGGAATAAATAGGGAATTGATTTTTCTTTTGTTGCATCGCATGTGTTGTGTTTCTCTGCCAAATTATACATGTTCGTTGTCGTGGAAGTATATATTAAGAAGTCTAATTCAATACTACTATTTCTTAATAATTTTATCGAATGAAATTTAAGTTTTCAAATTCATCTATTCAATCAAAACCTTTGAAATTAGTACTCCCTATACTATTATCAAATGACTTTTTATCGATTCGTTTCTTAAAATTTAAAGATAAATTCTGAAAGATTAGTACATAATTGATACGTTCTAAAAATTAAGATAAGCTTCAAATCTTGAGAGATAATTAATGAAATTATATACAGCCTTAATGTATTAAATTTTTTTTATTAATGATTGAATTCATGACAAATTTTCAAAATTTATCAATTAGATCACAGCTTTTAGTAATTTTATTCACTATATCTTAATATTTTTAATTAATAATTTATATATTTGCTACCTTAAAATAAAATATTAAGTATAATATTATGGTATACACACAAAATAATAATAGGTCATACACGATCATGTCATGATTGAACGAACCCTTGAAATGAAATTATGAGGGTAAAAAGTATTGATATGAAATTGACAAATACAATTTTGGGTTGTCCTATTAAAGCCGAATTTTTTTTATTGTCTCATTAAAAATGAAACTTTAAAAAAAAATAGCATCTCTACTTTTTCATCTCTTTTACTTGTTAACTCACACAATAATACTACATAAAATTCCGTGTCGAAAGATAAATGTTTCATTTTTAATGGACTGAAGTGATTATAATATAACGTTCCTAAATCCAAACAAAATGTGACGCTTGTTGTGAATAATCCGACCAGCCTGGTTTCGTTTGACCACGTATGCGAGGCGGCGCATGAATGCGGTTCAAATTGACGAAGTTAAAAATATATAATTTTAATTACTATGCATATTAAGATATTATTTCATTTATACTCTCGGCTGAATAGGGGCTTTAATTAATTCGTTTTTTCAAAACAATGTTAATATAGTAGTAGTAGTCTTTTAATTCATTACAAATCCAAAACATTTGAAAACGAATCCAAACTCCATTCATATATAACTAACTACTAAGAATTATAAGGCTACACTGTTTGGATAAGCCTAACCGTGATTGCGTATTGGAAAACTTTGCTCACAATTTGGTGAAGGATTTGATGTCCTAACAAACACGTCTTATTATCTTAAATCATATGAATCGATACTGATATTAAATCCAAGTCTCAAATATATTGACCGTATAAGGTTCAAAAATATCAACACCTTTTTCAAAATATAGATATTTTATTTTGTGTATAAGTATAATATAACGTCATAACATTACACATTTTCCCAATGTAACTTTTTTTGATTGCACAATTCAAATTCCATACTTTTTGGTAAAATAAAAATCCATGCAATATATGATGTACGGATAATAAATTTGACTATAAAATTTTTAATTCATTAAATGCTGGTTATATTTAAAATTGACTAAAACTAAATACAGCTAAATTACTTGAACAAAAATAAAATAAAATAAAATAAAATACGGATGGATTATTTTGATGGAAGAAAATACATCAAATGAATTAAAAAAGGAAGTAGGGCCCACATAGCCTTATCATATCACCACACGCCTCCAAACGGGCGTGTGTTCCACGCACCGTAAATAAATATCTGGCTGACAACTGCTGAAGATCTTTTAAATCTGACGTGGCACAATTCCTCCTTTTAAGCACAGGTGTCACCATGTTAACTGCACTTTCTCGCTCACCGCTTCTTTCTCTTCTCTCTTCACTTATTGTTGGCGTCACGATTACAAATACTATTGCCATTTTCGTTTTATGCAACGGAAACTGAGTCTAGGGCTGTATCCGCCGCCATCGCTGGATATTTGTTGTGCTATGACTTGAACTCGTCGTCTTTGACTACTCAGATCTACGAAGATATTTTGTAGCATCAATTGCTGGTAATTGCGTATATTCCTTCTCGATTTTCGTCCCAACCTTTTCCCTCTCCAGATTTGTCTTTCTTCTTCCGCAATTTTTTTTCGTTATTGTGATTTTCTATGAAGTACTTGTGAGAAAATGTATACGATTATGCTACGGTGAAGTTTATGTTGAATTGTTAAGTATGTGTAGTTCCATTTTGAAGTAGGTTTAGATTTTCATGTGAATATGTGATTGTGGACTCTGATGTGTGTTATAGAAGGATACGGATGTGACAAACAACTCTATCTCTGCAATTCTGCTAACGTAAATTTTCTCCTTTTTTGGGACATGGACTATATATTGATGATGAACAATTGACAGACGCATTAAGCAGGGTGCTGATGGAATTTTGGGGTTACATATCATGTAATCAAGTGCTCTTTATATAGAGAAGACATAATCCTAATCTTATTAGATATCTGTACAAAATATGATATGGCTAGCTATAAGATATCCTATATATTTCTGTGTTCTTGTGATTTGAGTATATCTTCCAACGATGTATGGCTTCATAGTCACAGCTGGTTTGAAATGCTCCTTGTTCCTGCAGCGCAATGTGGACTGATGAGAAGCACAGCATATATCTTGAACATTTGGAAGTCTCATTTGTTAAACAGCTGCACCAGTCAATCAGTTTGCTTGAGAAGTGTTCAGATCAGGACAAGGGAGAAAGAAGCGTTTCACGAATAGATCAAATTAACGACGCTTATACTTCTAAGCAGGTTGAGACTCGAGTCATCATTTAACCCCAATATTTCATTTGTCAAACTCTCTTGATGGAACATATATGCAATTCTTCAGCCTGACTAACTGTTGATGATACTTGTGTGTTGTGCAGCCGCATGGTTGTTGCAAAAAGATCAAGTGCAATAGGGGTTGTCTTCTTTCCAATGTTTCAGTTGATTCTGTTGGTCATATTGAGAGCCAGCGGTTATATCGTAATAAGCGCATCGGGATGAAGCGTCCTGCTGCATCAGCTCGTACACCAGGGCCTCATGGATCGGATACTTGTTCTTCACATCAAAATTCTGCCAGTACCAAATACTGTGACTCCGAGAGAGGTGATTTAAACACATTCTTGAGAATGAGATTGGCCAGTTCTATTGTGATATGGTTTGTTGTTTGGTATCTAATGCATACATGCTTTAATTTCCTTCAGAAAGCGATCCTAGTTTATCTGTTGCTGACTTCATTGCAAATCATGCTCTAAAATGTATCACTTTCTATTGTGCTGACTAATGAGTTATTGGATTCTTGCAGAGGGTACAGGTCAGAATTTCGTTGATGAACAACATGAATCAAACTCAGATACCGCGAAAAGAACGAAGACTTTCTCACCACCGGATTAGTCAAGATTGAGTGACAGGGCGCGCACTTGTATTCCCAGTTTCATGTACAGAAGTAATTCTTCTATATCTTCTTGATCCAGGCAGCAAGCATCAACTATAGAGAAATGTCTCAAACAGATGACAGCTCTAGTCTTGTAGGTTAATTATATCGCGTCGTGAAGTGAGGAACCCTTTGAGATCTTCATCAACTCTAGAGAAATGTCTCAAACAGATGGCAGCTCCAGGTTTGTTTAAAAGTTCTCCGTGATAATATATCATGTACTATTTGTTTATTCGATTAGTGGATGAGTTTGGATGTAAAAGTAAGACTATATTCTGATTCTAGCTACTATGTTCTGATTCTAGCTAGTTGTGAATTGGAGTACTAGTTCAAGAATATGTATAATATGGAGTATATGTGAAGGCAAGAAACCATCTTATTTTTTTGTATTCTTCATAAATATATTAAATATATTCCGCCCCCACATATCACAAATTACACTACTAAAATAGTATTATCCTTTTTTATTCTTCCAAAAAATCTATCCTAAGATATCTTTTTGGATGATTGAGAGTTGATGACTTGATACATCAAGCATCAAGGGTTCACTATTTCAAGTCTGATAAATATGGAGCCTACAAATACAATATCTGGATATTTGTACTTCTTTTACAATTAAATACTCTATAATTTTACTTTTTACATAGCATTTAGAGAACTTTGTATGCTACTCCATCTGATCACAAAAAAATAGTCATATTTGTGGATTGCATGACTTTTAAATATGGTAACATGAATCAAATGAAAAAGGGGGTTATTCGTTGACGGAGTATAAGCTAATACTATCGATTACACATTCAAACTAGCATTTGATATTATAATTATACAGTCAATTACACTTTCAATTTGAATTTAGATTCCTAAAGAATTTTTGTAAGCATGATAGATTTCATGAACCCCTAATACAAACTTGGCCAATATGATTTTAGATTTTTAGAGAATTTTGTAATCATGATAGATTCCATGAACCCCTAATACAAACGATGGAGTACAAATATAGTAAATTTTATGAACTCTTAATACAAACTTAGAAAAATTTGACTTTTTAAAGAATTTTTGTAACCATGATAAGTTTCATGATTCCATAATAGTACTACTACAAACTATTGATATTACTCCCTATTAAAGAACAAAAATGATAATGAAGCGGCTTCTATTGTTCATCTTTACAGCTGCCATTTGTTTTCTACATTTAATTAACTACTACTAGTATTATGTAATCATTGAATAATTATACCAAATAATATCTATCATAAACTAAACATAGAGCATCCGCAGCGGCGGACATCTCGACGGACATCGGATCGGCGTGCTAGACATCTGCGCGGGACGTCTGCCATTAGGCGTAAACCCGACGGACGTCGCTTGCGGACACCGGAGTTCCGCGGCTTTCCGACGATGTCCGTCGTGATGTCCGCCATTGCGGTGCCACGACTGACGTCCCGATTTTTATTTTATTTTATTAAAAAAAAAACTCTATATATACGGCTAGTTGAACTTCATTTCATTCACACCACTTGATTTAACGAGTTTCTCTCTCTCTCTACGTATATCCAAAATGGCTAGTGGTAGTGGTAGTGGTGGGGTGTTGATGACTTACGCAGGCGAATTAAAGAAGAGGTGCGGGCCGTTACGTCCAGGGAGATAAATCGCTTGATACAAGCGGCCTTGCAGCAGAAGCAGCAGCCGGCGGTACCTCGACCCTTCCATCGTCGAGCTATAGTACCCCGGGACCACATCGCTGCACACCGTCGGTTACATGAGGACTACTTCGCTCCGGAGCCGCGGTTTGGGGAGAACATGTTCCGGCGACGTTTTAGGATGCGTCGTCCGCTATTTCTGCGTATCGTGAGCGCTTTAGAGCGTCGATACGAGTATTTCAGGATGAGGGAGGATGCGGTTGGTAAACCCGGCCACACGCCCGTACAGAAGTGCACTGTCGCAATCAGGTAGTTGGCATACGGAGGTGTTGCCGATATGTTCGATGAGTACCTCCACATCGGCAAGACGACTGCTCGCAAATGTCTGCTGTATTTTTGTGAGGGCGTTAGGGAGATATTCGGGGATAGGTATCTTCGGAAGTCTACCCACGAAGATTGCTAGGCTCTGATGGATATGCACGGGAGTCAGGACGGGTTTTCAAGGGTAAGAACTGCCCCGCAAATGCCCCGCAAATGTTGGGCAGCATAGATTGTATGCATTGCGAGCGGAAGAACTGCCCCGCCGCCTAGAAAGGGCTGTACACTACCGGTTTCAAGGGTAAAAATCCCACGATGATCCTTGAAGCGGTAGTTGACTACCAGCTGTGGATTTGGCATGCGTATTTTAGAGTAGCCGGGTCGAACAACGACATCAATGTCCTCCAGTCGTTGCCCATTTTCAACGAGCTGTGCATGGGATTTGGTCCGACCGTCAGTTTCGTCGCCAACGGCAACCAGTACAATATGAGCTATTATTTAGCGGATGAGATATACCCTATGTGGCCCGTCTTTGTGAAGACGATCAGATGCGCAACAGAAGAAAATAAGATCTATTTTGCGGGTCGTCAGGAGGCAGAGCGCAAGGATGTGGAGCGGACATTTGGTGTGCTCTAGGCTCGATGGGCGGCAGTGAAGGGTCCATCACGGATGTGGTATATTGACAGCATCGCTAGTATATTATCATGCACAATATGATTGTCGAAGATGATTGTCGAAGATTAAGGTCCAACACTGACTGATTGAGTCAATGATGATGTTGATGTTGCCGGTCCAAGCCACGACGTGGCCACCGCCAATGTACGTATGTGGATACCCTATGAAGAGACCGATCGGGTCCGTGCATTTGCTGACACGCGACAACGACAAGCCCATATTCGAGTCCAGAACGATATAATTGAAGAGCTATGGACGCGAATGGGTCGTCGTTGATATTTATAATGTAATTTGTTTAGTATTTTTTTTGTTGAAATGTACTTTTTTTATTTTTATTTTTCATGTCGAAATTTTAATTCAGTAAATTGTTTAATTTGGTGAATTTGTGAATTTTTATTATTGTGGATGTCCGTCGGGATGTCTTTGGGGATGTCCACCATTGTGCAGTGGATGTCCTTATGACGTAACAGTGCAGTGAGAGATCCTTATAACGTGGGCGAAAGTGTTTTTGGGAAGTCCATCAAGATGTCGGCCGACAGAAAAATGTAAATCAAATTAGTATTTAATTAGAAATTTAGATCCGAAGCAGATCGTGTTTTGGAAGCAGCAGAATCAAAAAGAGTGAAATAATTGAAGGAAGCGCCCAAGAAATTCCTCAGCCTTCCCTTTTTACTGCTGCATCCCTTAATCCTCTCTTCTCCCTATATTTTCTCTCTTCTTCCTTATACCTCGCGTTTCAATTGGGCCAGATTTCCCACCGCCTTTCAATACTGCCAAATTGCATTCGCCTTTTCTTGAGCTACCGCTTCAATTGATCGTCTACATTGAACATTTCAATCTCGCGTTTCTCCATCGGTTGATGCCTCATTGCTTCGCAATTCTCTAATGGAATCGTTCTGGACGGCCAATGGCGTCCCCGACGTTTCTCATTTTGCCGTCGCTTTCTGCTTCGTGTTCTTCTTCTTCGCCGCAAGGGCTTTCCTCGACAGATTCATTTTTCGCGTAAGTTAATTTTTCAATTTTTGGCTGGGAACAAATAAGTGAATTGATTTGGAGAATGTGTAGTTAATTTTGGATGTGTGCTGAGAATGTATAATTGTGGTTTTACTTGCTTGATCGATAAATCTTACGATTCACTGCATAATTCCTCTTCTTTCATTTTCTTTTTCCTGCACACCGATATAATATTATTAGACATACTTTGCTATATTCACTACGATTTGAACAATTTTGATGTAAATTAAGTTTTGAATCTCTTGATTCCAAGTTTTTGGCCATGAAATGGCTGAAACTAGTAGACTATTGTGCAATTCCTAGATTAGGTTTCTTGACCGTAGAGGCTTAGAGAATTAAAATATTCCAGAAATTTATTTGAAGTTATTTTTTATACTATGTGAATATGATAGGACTGAATGTGGAATGAGTCAATCTTCACAAATTTGGTATCTATTTTTTCCGCTCTATTAACATTTTTGTGACTTAGAAATAAACTCTGGTTAATCTTATAGAAAATAGGTATATTTGTAGAAAGAGAAGACACAAGATCATGGTTCAACATTAGCCTTATTTATGTCAAGATTTTCCTTTCTCACTAAGTGATCCATATATTTCAGAGACTGGCAGTGAGGTTGGTGACCAGAGGTACTGGTCAGTCGAAATGGAGTAAGGAGACGAGCACAAAGATCGCCAAATGTGCGGAGTCCATGTGGAAGTTTGCGTACTATGGTACTGTTGAGTTTTGTGTTTTGGCAGCTAATTACCAGGAACCATGGTTTACAGATGTGAAAGAATACTTTACAGGCTGGCCTGATCAAGAACTTAAGTAAGTCCGATCTTCACAATTATTCTCTTTAACTACTGTGATTGAATTTTCATGCTAAATCCATAAAATATTGCTGGAGTCCAGGTATAGAGCGCCTTAACAATTGATTTGATGTTAAAGGGGCAAATATGGGTTCAGGGTATCCAAAATATGTGTACACCTCCGATGAAGTGTAGTCTGTTGCAATTTTTATGCTGCACCTTCTCATATGAAGAGTTCTGAAAACTGGTCCCTGTACTAATCAAGCAACTTGAAATGCTTCAGTTTTCTTGTTACTGCTTGGCAAGCTTGCCTGCCTTTCTGATGAAACAGTTATTCCCCTGTAACACCACATCTCAAATTGTTAAAGATGCTGCCAAGGCAGTATCCTATTTGATTTTTCATGAAGCTCTTTCACGTATTGTTTGCATTATGTTTTGCTTCTATATTCTCTCGATGTGGAACATGGCTGTTTGAAACCCCACGATATTGCATGTCTTGAAATGACTTATGATGTACATAAAGTAGCCTTTGTTAATGTTTCAGGCTTTCTGTGAAACTTATCTACATGTGCCAGTGTGGATTCTACCTCTATAGCATTGCTGCCCTCCTTACCTGGGAAACTCGAAGGAAGGATTTCTCTGTCATGATGTCACATCATATCGTGACCGTCATCCTAATTTCTTATTCATACATGACAAGGTACTTTTTTCACTTTGTTTATGAAATTTTTGGTCAATTACATTGCACAGAGAACAATTTTATAAAGTACGTAGAGGAAGTTCATGAACTACTGCTATCCTTAGTAGGCCAAAGAAAATTTTGAACTCTTATCTGATTTTGGATTGTCTGAATGCTGATCTGTAATTTTTTATAAAGATCAGCAAGTGCTACACTTAGCTAGTCAATTTACAAATTAGCTAGAAAAATTGCCAAGATGGTTTGTGATCCTTTCTGCTCTTACTATGTATGGCTTTTCTTATGTATTGTCTTGTTAATCCTAATATGCATGTATAGTTGAGATGTTTGGTAAACTTCTTGCATGAACAGTCTTGAGTTTTCTTAAGCTTGTCCTGAAGTTCAATTTGTACACATTTGAGTACTTAACGTCATAAAAGGTGTGACATATAGTCAAAGGTTTATGATAACTTTAATTCTAAACTCTACTATTCTCTGTGGTAAATTAGTGGCTATATGATTCATTTGTTTGAATGAACGTGCTTAATTGCCATATATACTAGTTTCCATCTAAATCCTAAACGCCTGGAAAATTTTGTTGCCAAATTGAGGTGAGCAATTTACACCCATGTTTCCTTGTTAACAATGAAAGATGGAATTCTCTTACAAACTCTAATAAAAGCCTATCCATGCCATCTCAATGATGAGTTAATTATAAATGCATGCATGAGAAAACACTCGCACACACACGCACAGTTGATAAAGAGTAACTTATTAATGGACTGTTTCTATTTACTATGTGTAGGTTCTTCCAGATAGGAATTGTAATTCTTGCATTGCATGATGCAAGCGATGTATTCCTTGAAGGTGCTAAAATTTTTAAATACTCAGGAAAAGAGCTAGGAGCTAGTGCATTTTTTGGTTTGTTTGCCATATCATGGCTTGCGCTAAGGCTTATATACTTCCCATTTTGGGTCATCAGGTCATCAAGGTGGGTTTTAAAATGATTTTAGCTCGACTTATCTTAATGTTGGATTGTTATATTCCAACTAATCCTTTTCTGGTTACTGTTCCCATAGCTACTATTTGTGTCGAGTCCTGAACCTGTCACAGACGTCCCATGCAATAATGTACTATATCTTCAACACAATGTTAATCACTCTGCTGGTTTTCCACATTTACTGGTGGTTCCTCATATGTTCAATGATAAAAAAACAACTAAACAATAGAGGAAAGGTTGGGGAAGACATACGATCAGGTGAGTCTTTTGATTCTAGAGATATGCATAACCATTTATTCCTATGGAGTGTTTAAATGCACGTTTAATCCTACATGCTAGTATTTGATATGCTTCGACAACTGTGCTTAAATTATGGCAAGAAATTCGATTTTGAAATTCTGCCTTCAGTTTGGATTAGTAATAGGTGCTCATTCATCAACTACGCCTTTCTCCATAAAAACCCAAATAATATTTCAGCGAGTGTTGTGTTGCTAATACTTGCATATGTATGTATCTACAGACAGCGAAGATGATGATTGATGAGTAGGTTAGGTTGGAGATGACCCCGCTTCAAGACCTTGTGAAAATATGGATTGTTCGATGAAGGTTTGTTCAGCAGAACTTTCGTGACTCGTATTCTCCATTGTTGTAGTAGACTAGTAGGGTTAGATAGGGGATTCTTGCATTTAAAGAGAAGAAAAAAAACTTGGTAGAATTTTCTTGTGTGGCATTGTGAATTTAATTCCAGGCAAGTGAATGTATTGTTTTGGGACTATGGTTACAAAAGTAGTTGTAAATACTTCCTATGCTATTACTCCATTAGACATGTAACTAACACTATATCGAGAGAATAATAAACTACCATATCATTAGGAATTTGTTTTTCACACCAAAATATAAACTACATTTCTTGTGATCTTGTTACATTATTATATCATCAATAAGTATGTATAAATGTTGATACAAAAACTGTAGAATAAAAAAATTTCATTAAATAAGTATAAATGTTGATATATTCGCTTCGCGCCAGGTAGGGGTCGAACCTACGACTTTCTGCTTAGGAAACAGACGCTCTATCCACTGAGCTACGGGCGCTTCTTGTAAGCTATTCAATACCTTATTTCCATATTCGTTGATAAACCAATATCAAGATCATTCCTAAATTAAATGGTTTGTTCTCTGCTCTTTTAGAGATTAATTGATCAAGTATGGATTATTATAATTATGAAATTAAAAATCTTGAATTACATTCAAGAAGGGTCTGTAGCTCAGTGGATAGAGCGTCTGTTTCCTAAGCAGAATGTCGTCCACTATCTGGCGCGATCAATATCTTTTAATTTTAATTTTAATTTTAATTTTAATTTTGTTGCCTTACAATATTTACAAGTTGTATATCAATGCCAATTTTATCAATTTTTTGTTGCCTTACAATTCCTATGTTTCTATATGGTAAAATCATTTTTCTCATGTTTTTATTTCTTGTATCACAACTCAATTAAGTTGCAATATTCATTCTAAAATTTTACACATTCTTAAATATTTTAAAACAGAATATTAGTATGGCTGTGCGGTGTTCTTGTTTCCCTTTGCATGAATTTAATATTTTTAGTAATGTCATCTTACATTACCAAATTTTAATTGAATCAAAACTAGTACTATTAAATACCATGAATCTTAATAAAGTACCCAATTTTAAGAATACAAAATTCTCACCTTTCAAGCAATAATTGGACAAAGTCCGTGATATGATTTATCGGCAATGAAGGTATAAAATACAAAAGGAACTAGTATTAAAAAAAATTACACTGTGTCCAAAAAGATCACTAGAATAAAAGAAGACAACATACAAATAGGAGTTTAAAAACAATGCTGGTTACTTGATGGGAAACCAAAATAGACACAAAACCTAAGTTCACTCCACTTTTTATTCACGAATTCTTGTCCATTTCTTGCAACGTAATTTCGCTAGAGATAATATATTGCACACTCTACAATTACAATGTGACTCTAATTCTAGTCTTTATCAGAATCCTTTTCACTTATTTATCTACAGAACAAGACAAAGGAAAAAACAAGATTTTATTTCATTGTTAGTCAAGATTCAATACTAAAGTTAAATCAACTTCACATGTGAAAATCTCTTGCACACATGATTTAAGGTGAAGTCTAATGTGCCATAAAGTGGTTGTTTGAGTCATAAAGTATAATAATTTTGTCTAGAGAACTTTAGTTGAGTATGAGAATTATCATAGATAAATATTTGTTGATTATACAATCAAAATTTTGTTAACAGAGAAAAAAATGCCTAGGTTTATAATGTGCAATATTTTCAGTTGAAGCAAGACCAAAGATGAACTCAATTTAAATAACCCCATGTTGATAAAATTGCCTTTGTGCTAAATTGTTACATAGGACCTCTGCAGATGTCCAAGGGTTGCACTAACTGATGTAGTTTATATAAAAAAAACTACTACTATGGTTATTATGTAATATAACCAATCTTTAAATTTCACATGGGGAAGGGAATGTCCTTATTGCTCTCAGCATTGAAAAAAAAAGGTAATATGTCTGATTTACCATGTACACTTAATTTAAGAATAAGACAAAATATGAATGAATTATTGTGATTCATTGGACATATATAATCAGGTTTAGATTCCTCCATTCAAAACAAAAATTTTACCATAGTATTTTGCATATAAATAGATCTGAATTTAGTTTCTTGACAAAAAAGAATATACAGCTGTTGAAATGAGCAAATTAAAATATGACACAAGCTGGATTTTAACAGAATCATTTGACTAAACTGACTGGTAATTAATGATATTTGATACTTGGTTTTAAGAAATTTCCTAGAAGTAGCTCATGGCTTTTGGATCTTACTCTTTAATGAAGACAGCTTAAGTCCAGTTCAACAACCACAAAAAAATCTAGGTGAGATACACATAAAATTATTTTAAGCATGAGAGATGAATCAAGACTTATTTGATTGTTTATTTAGTTTATCTTTAGCTTAATCCAACTGTTTCCTCCAAGATTAAGATGCTCTTATAACCCTTTCACCACAATATTATGCCAGCTTTTACTAGTGAGAAAGCACACAAAAATACTTAAAATTTGTCATCCTACATGATTTAATATTTGATATACATAGATCTATGAAAACATTATTATATGCTCATCACATTTCTTCATCAGCATAAAGGGTCACATCCACATTTTTCAACTGCTCAAAAATTTGAAATAGTCCTATATAAAGAGGGCTCTAACACATTGCATGGCAACTCCAACAATAAAGCAAACAAGATTTGAGTTTTGATCTTGCTTCTATTCTACAATGGCATGCTTGAACATGTCGAGCAACGATCAAGCCTTGTACAGCGCGAACGCAGGGCCAAGAATCTCGTTTTCAAGTGATTTTCTTGAGCCAGTCAAGCTGGAGAAGAGCTACAGAGAGGCCCCGGTGTCCTCGGATTTTGAGTTCTCTGTCCGGAACTACTCTATGATCTCTGCAGATGAAGTTTTCTTCGATGGCAAAATGCTGCCATCGAGGGAGAGCTTCACAAAGGCAAAAACCCTCAGAGACGAGCTCCTTTCTAGTGACGATGGTTGTGAGGATGTCTCGTCGCGGAGGGCGAAGGGCACGAACCGATGGAGGGAGAGGTTTGGACTGAAGAGAACACCCAAGAGTTTGGGAAGTATAGATGAGATGAAGGCCTTAGAGATGGGTGTTTTTGGCAGTAAGAAATGATCATGTATTTTGTAAAATTAGTCTGATTTTTGTTGTAAATTGTGCTGATTTGTTAGTTATTGATGTTGCTGATTGATGACATTAGAAATTTGATGTAGATTTTGTTCTCTTTTTCTGTAATCTAACATATTTAGTCTTCTATTTCTTACTGTTTCCAGTTTGTGTTTCATATTTCAAGATTCACTGTAAACTCAATAAGAAGAATAAAATACGAGACTGAAACACGAGACAAGAGCCTAAATATTCTCGTAACAGTATAAGCAAAACGTACGTACCATAGGCTAAAGCAGAATACAAACCAACTAACGAATATAAGATATACGTAATCGATCTAGATCAACCAACTTTGATTACAAAGAGGAGTTTCTCAAGAGGCGAAATGATGTGCATTGTATAATTAAGTGTTTGATGTATTATAGTAATATGATTAAATAAACTTAAAATTAGTAAATTTATTAAAATAAAGAGACTGAAAACTTTTTATAATACATGGTCAATATTATTTCTCCCTTCACAACTAGAGGTTGAAGATTATTACAAGTTACAATAGTGAATGAAATAATTTACAAAATGTTAGCACAGACAAAAATCACTGCAGGAACTACAGTGACATCTATTTACAGTAGCCTGAGTTGTTCTTCTTCATAATCTTGATCTCTGTTTCATTGCACAAAAGGGGGAGCGTCTCCGTACGGAAGCAAACGGTTCTCCATTCAAACTCCCCGAGAACTTAATATCCCAACCTTCGACATTTTTTGGAACACAAGCATCGAACAGCACTTGGCCAAGAACAGTATTTGTGCACATACGAGGGCTTGACAGATGACTATAAGATGACCTCTCGTTTAGCTGTCTGCTCTTTTCATATTCTGATGAGCATGGCAGGAGGAAGTGGTCATTTGTATTTGAGAGAACTGCTGAATTCTGGAGATTATATCTTATGGGGGAGATAACATCATGCATATCTTCCATGTTCGATTTTTCTCCAAGTTTCTGAATTTTTTCTGAGAAAATTGAAACAGCCTGCTCAAGCAACTTGGTTATAGCTATGCACTGCGTTGATTGGTGCTGATGATGGCCTGTGAAAGGCAAATGACAAATCAATCGGGATAGCAGAAAGAGAACGACATGATGGGGAGTGGAGTGGAGGGGGACAGATAGAGAACGACATGAAAATAGCGCTTGAAAAATTATGTGAAATAAACCAAATATGGGCATATCAGTAAAGGGCAGTGATAAAATGCAAACTCATATATTGTACAAACTCCAAATTTTTCAACACAGTGTCACCACAACGTCAACACAATGTCAATACAGTGTAAAATTTCAAGATTTTGATGTCAATAGATGATAGAGATCAACCTAATGATCTTCATTATCTCTTGAGATTATTTTCATTATTATGGAGATTGTTGAAGGATTACTTTAAATGTTGAGGATTTGTTTCCTTGTTTATTTATAGGTTGATTCACTTTCCTAGATTAGAGTTCGGAGGATCCCTATAAATAGCTCATCTTTAGAAGAGCTAGATATCCCGGAAAATAAAGTGTATTAGGACGGTATCAACCGTAGGCCTCTTCGGAGGATGATCTTGGCCTCTTCGGAGGATTGTTCTTCTTTTATATTGAATTCCAGTTCTTGTTTTACTTATGCCTTTCACTCCATATCAATAGAAGTCAACACAATATCAACATAATGTCAACACCGTGTTTTTGTTGCTGTTATTTTGTAATTTGTTGACATTTTTAAACGGTCCAGATCATATTTTGGAGTTTGTACAATATTTAGAGTTTGCATTTGATTACATTTCTATCAGTAAAAGTGCTAAATATAGAATTAAGCATATCCGAGGACCATTAATTATGATAAGGCACTAACAAACAAGACAGACAAAGAGGACCGAGAGGTGTATATAAGATACTAAAGTTAAAAGAAATTTTCAATTGTTTCACTTCTAACTAATAAGTGTCACAAAAACTGTAGTGTATGGTTCGATTCACTTCGAACTAATGTTCTTTTTCTAAAAAATGGAAGGCAGACCACATAAGAGAAATTGCCAATTGTATCATGCTAGTTGCCAAACGCAAACAGGGGATAAATCATTGTCATATGAGAACTAAAGCAGCTGCATGCTAAAATGTCTTCATTTTATAAACCATGCAACAGAAGTAAGTTGCACAGTGGAGTTTGAGAAATGTCCATACACTTATCTACCTTCTGGATCATTATTCCTGTTGGATCTTGAACTAACATCAGGATATTCAAGGAGGCACTCTAATGAAAATTACTAACTTGTTTGTTCAGTTGAGCCTCAAATTTCGTGAAGAATCTCGCGAGAATGCAATAATTGATTCAGCGTAATGTTTTGCCCTACCTCGAACTATAAAATCTAATTGAGAATTATTGATATTAATGAAGCAGAAAGAATAACATGAAGCTGCAGGAACTAGTGAGATTGTAGAAATTACAACAGAGGATTATTTCATCTTAAAAAAAAAAGAAATTTGGCATAAGCTGCAAAATAGAGAAAAAGTCAAGCTATTAGAAACTAACCTAGATGAGAAGAGGTAGATCTCTTTATAATTTTGACAGTACCGCCCACATCCAGTAAATGCTTTGCAAAGGTACATAGGGTTGAAAAGGGAATGTCTTCATTTTCTGGGCATAGAATGAGAAAGGGGGCCCCCAAACGCTACCAGCAAAAACACAGAAGGGGAAGAAGGATGAAAACAATATAAAAGGAAGGATATTATTGGAAAGCCAGAATACAGTCGGTGACTCACCACAGAAGAATAAAGAGTTTGCAAGTATTCAGCCTGTTGGGAACCGAATCTCGTGAGAAATAAAGCATCCAAGCTCAAAGTAACACCTTTTGCTAAAAATGATGCTAGCTTAGCTGCACCAGGAACTTTGAGGACGGAGCGATGCAGCGCAAATCGAGCACCCAAGTCGGTTGTAAAATCGATGGGGTCAGAATCGTAGATCTGTCCAGAGATGCAGCTTGCAACCAACCTACGGTCCTCCTTCACGTAACAACAAATTGATAACTAAAAGAAGGTTTACGGTTTACAAATCCACCCCCGACAATCACTGTCTAAACTTACCATATTGAGTTCAACTTCAGAACAGCCTTCAATAATCTGCATCAATCGGGAAATGAATTACTAGCATGCTACAGCCAGAATAAGCAAGGAGCAAGTTTCGCAAACACACTGCTCTAAGCTGATCTGTGTGTATGTTGATGTTATGCAGTTAATTATTTTGAATTTGTTTCTTTTACTGACTAAGAAATATAACTTACTCAGAATCAGTTTAAGGCTTAATTGATGCGAATGCATGACAAAGTTCTGAACCAAAGAGCCTAATAACATAACATGTGAACAGGTCAACAATCACAAAGACTCATTACGACAATTCTAATGCATTCACATTACCTGTAAAACCTTATACATGCATGCTTTAGAACCACCAGCAAAAGCTGCAAGTACTACAGGACATATTCCACCTTTGAGCTCCTACACATACAAGAAGATCAGCTTGTTATTTTCACCAAACCATATCTGGAAAGCAAACAATTCACTCTAGGTTAACTGGGGAAAGACTACTTTGCTGGATAACTCAAATGATTTTCAAGCAACCCAATAAACAAATCATGAATGCATGATTTAAGGGAAAACCTTTAAGAAGTATAATCTTCAATATATACTAACATTCCGAGAGTACAAAAAAAACGATGCAATACTGACCTTGACAAGATCATCTAGGACAGCAAAAGCAAGTGATGTAGCTCTCTCCGGAAAGAAACTACAGGAAAAACAGAATGTCAAAACCTGTTCTGAATTGAGTCCTAATTCATCAATTAGCTCACAAAACATCTACTCCATAAGAAAGTGCAGTAATTATACTTGATATTGCTAATTTGGTATGACCATTTACCACATAAAGGTACGGGCTAAGTTAAAAGGCTGATTTCATATACTCCATAACGATATCTGCAATTCATATTAGGACCTAAAATTGCAAACAAGGTCATCCTCTTTTCTTTAAGAGACGAAATTAGCTAAATATTTCTTCCACTATAAAGAGACATATCTCCAAAACAACCTCAGTCCCCCAACGCAATCACCAAATTGTAACTCACGCCGCTTTCAATTCAACCACACAGGGAGTATAACCTAAAATTGATTTCAAGAAGCTACAATACTGAATCACAAAAAATAGTTCGGAAATGGTAAAAGTGAGAGAGAAAGCTTATAAATAGAGGAAATAGAGCGTACGGGTTGAGATAGTTGGAGAGGCAAACCAGAGAGTTCCATCCGAGAGAAGAGTAGAAGGCGATGCAATCATTCAACAGAGGTTCGCTGAACGGCACCCAGGCGAAAACCACGACAATTCCCTTGGCTTGAAAGTGGTTGCCGCAATTCTGCGCCCAGTAGTAGCTCCCGCTGCTGCTCATCT
This sequence comes from Salvia splendens, assembly GCF_004379255.2. Lineage (NCBI taxonomy): Eukaryota > Viridiplantae > Streptophyta > Magnoliopsida > Lamiales > Lamiaceae > Salvia > Salvia splendens. Next base: position 3,746,988 of record NC_056038.1, read on the forward strand.
TCAGGAGAATACAAGCTCGAAAATCAGAATAATTGAGTTGGTATGAAGATTATTTGATGGACTGTGATGAGAGAGAGAGAGAGAGAGAGAGAGAGAGAGAGAGATTCATATTTGCTCTCGTGGTGGGGATTCATATTTGCCAATGCACCTTTAGATGGTTTAGGGCTACTTTCGTCATTTCCTTGACTGATAGAGTTCAATGCTTGCGTCGATACAGAGGAATGGACTACATGATTCAATAATATCCGAACAAGAAAACTTAGGTATGAAATAATTGAATACTCCATTTTATAGTCATTTTTTTCTACTACTACTACTCAGAAGTATTGAAGTTCCATTCCAATAAAAATGTCTTACTTTCCATTTTAATTTATCCCACTAATAATTTTTTGCCTTCATTATTGTTTACATTGTACATTTGAGAGCAATAAATTATTTTTGGTGTGAAGGATCAATCAGTAGCATTTGAGTTGATAAACCTTATTAGGCCCCCTTACCTATCGAGTACATTGGGACCTTTATGATTTTTTTCATAATTTCATTTTGTCCCTATGTTTATACTTTGGTTTATTTCATTTTTTCATAGTTTTACATTCTGATTTATGAGTTTACTATGAGAGTGTGAGAGCACTATTGTGGCCGTGTGATGTAGCGGTGACCGTCATGTGATAGTCGGTTCGACCTAAAGTTTTTGTAACAAGTAGGGATGTTAGTGTAGCCCGCAACCTGTGGGCTGGCCCGAATAGCCCGCCAAATTTATAGGGTAAGGGCCGGAAATTTCTAGCCCGAAAAAATTAAAACCCGATTAGCCCGCAACCGATTAACCCCCAACCAGTAAGGGCCAGACCCGAAAACCCTATAAAATTTCTATTATTCAATATTTTTACTCCTAATTCGACACTTCATTGATTAATTTTATAATATAGATATCTAAAAAAAAATTTCAGTTTTATATTAAATATACAAATTATATATTGAATTTTTATTAATATAAAATTGATAAATAAATTAAAAACTTCAAAGTCACTAAAAAAAATATTTCAATTTCTAAAGCATGCATTAAATTTTCAAAAAATATCTGATATTAGTATTTGATCATGTTTATGATTGTGTGTAAGCATATATATCAAATTTATCATAATTAGATATTTTACATTTTATAAATATAACTATTTTTCATCATTATTTAGTGAATTGATCGCATGTTAATATTTATCGGTAGCAACTCGACTAACTCATTGGGCTAGCCCAAAACCCGAGCTTTTAGGGTCAAGGTTGAACTTTTATAGCCCGAAAGAAATCACAACCCGATTAGCCCGCACCCGATTGACCCGCAACCCAAGCGGGTTGGCCCGAAACCCGATGGGCCGGCCCGATTGACATCCCTAGTAAGAAGTGCTTCGGGTATTTTTCAGTAGCTTCCCTTGCGATCTTCGGTGAAATGGGAGGTTTGTGAGTGACATGTGTAAGTACGAACTGAGCCATCGATATCTTCTACGTTTTCACTTGTTTTACATGTTTGATTCACTGTTATGTTTAGATCTGTAGCTTTGTTACATAATCCAACCGTACCATAGTAGTGGGGGTATTTTTTTTGGCACGTGATTTAAGAAAAATTGTGTTAAGTGAGTTAGATAAAGGAAGAATAAAGTAGGAAATGAAAAAGATAGAAAAATGAAGAGAGAATAAAGTAAAAGAAAGTAAAGTGAGTGAGATGAAATGTGTTGACATTTACTAAAAAAGGAAATGACTTCACTACTATGCAACTTACAAAAATGACAAAATAACTCTACTACAATGGGACAGTGGGAGTACTAACTTGTGTATTATTGAGTGCGCCGATGATACTTGTGAACGGTTTGGGGTTAGATCAGGTCGAGATCTAAGTGTAACTTAAGTTCTTGTTGTATCTTGCACTTGTTTGCTCTTGTAATTATTAGTTTAGTCTGTTAATTGAGAAATTGACAATATTCAATATTCGAGGTTTTGATAATTAGCAAAATTGGTGATATACTCCCTGTATGTATTTAATTGAAATGAGACTTACATACACGCACAGTTAAGACTTAAAAAGCAATAATTTGTTTTTGGTGGGAAGGCTCAATCGGTACCATTTAAATTAATCTATAGATCAACTTATCTACTACTATCATGTAATCATTTGCTCATTTATTTATCGAGTAATTGGGACCATTAGGAGTAGAATTTAAAGTAATCCTGATCATTTTACATAGTTTTACATTCTTATTGTCTGTCTATATGTGTGCGCTATGTCACAGCAAAACCAATACAAACTGAAATCAGTTACTAACATAAATTCAGAAATTATGTTTCCCTAGCTTCTCCTAAGAAAAAATTATTATATAATGTATTTCATTAAATATAACAGAATGACCATAAATTATGAAGCAAAGGAGTATTAAACATAGCAATTGGTTGACATGCAATTTACTATAGAGTGTACAGCGTACACCGACAAGCTGGCGCCAACTGATTAGTTTAGATCCAGGGTACAGACAATGAGGATAACACGGTTTTAATATTTCCTCATAATAATAATAAAACTAAAAACAAAAAGATAATACTAAAATCACGACTGGTTGAGAAACGAAGCCAACACTCGAACCATGGCGGCAGCCTTGGCCGTATTCGGGTTGATCAAATTGAACACGTGGCTCTCCCCTTCCACCTCCACCACCTTCACCTCCCCCTTCCACCCGCTCCGCCTCAGCGCCGCCGCGTAGTACCTCCCCCTAAACCTCAACACATCCTTCCCCGCCACGTACACAAGTACCCTCCCGCACCCCAACCTTCCCAGCCCCGGATCCATACCCGGGTTCACCAGCGGGTTGTCCAGACCCGCCTCCGAACCCGGGTAAGCATACACCCACAGCTTCCGCATCTGCTCCTCCGCATATGCATCTCCCGACTCATTCCCGATCTCCTTCTTCCCCAGAAAAAACGGGCAGTTGAGGAACATCCCTCGCAGATTAATTCCCGGGCCTAAATTATCCGACCCGACCCGGATGGACATGCGGTGGGCTATATTCGCCCCGGCGCTGTCTCCGCCTAGGTAAATTTTCCCCAAATCGGCGTGATTTTTTATCCACGGATCGGAGCGGGAGAATGTCCATTGGAGGGCGAGCCAAGCGTCGTTGTAGGCGGCGGGGAGGGGGTGCTCCGGGGCTAATCGGTAATTGACGGAGACGGCGGCGATTTTGGCGGCGGCGACGAGGGAGGTGAGGTGGTGGTGGTAGGTCGGAGAGAAGGCGGACTCGGTGAAGAAGCCGCCGCCGTGGAAGTAGATGAGGAGGGGGAGTTTGCCGGCGGGGTTTTTGGGGAGGTAGAGGCGGGCGGAGAGGTGGGAGAAGTGGATGTCTTTGGATTGGACGCCGGTGGCGGGATCGGTGGAAGGAGGGGAGAAGTCTTGTCCAATGAATCGCTGGATTGTGCCGTTTTTGTAGACTCGGATGAATGGGTAGATGTCGTAGAGGATGGGGTCGGACTGTGATTGGGAGAGGGAGTGGAGAGTGGAGAATGCTAGGAAGAAGATGAGGGAGAGATTCCGGCGAGCTGCCATGTTTTGATGGAGAGAGAGAGTGAGCGACAGAGAGAGATGTGAACGAGGATAATGAAGTTGAAGTGGACTAGTCTTCCACATTTGACAAACCGTGCGTATTGTGTCGTTATCGTGTCGACACGATAAGGGCATTAGCAATGGGGCGCCCTAAGGCGCGCCCTAAGGCGCGCCCTATGGCGCGCCACGTCAGCAGTTTTATCCTCCTACCTCCCCACCTGCAGTGGGGCGCCCTAAGGCGCGCCCTAAGGCGCGCCCTATGGCGCGCCACATCATCATTTTATTTATTTGTTTAATTGATTTAAATGTTTTCAACTAACAATTAATAACGAGTAAATAAAAAGGTCGAAATAACAAACGGGGACACATTAATAAAAAAAGAAGTTACACCGTTCAACTTACAAAAAAAAAAACTAAGTCGGTGCAATTCCCAACTTCCGACGCAGTTCATCTATCAATGCCCGGAGGTATTCGGCTTCGTCGGGGTCGGTACACTTCTTGAGGGCCTTGTGCGTCTCCAACAACGTCCTCGCCATCGACGCTGTCGCCAACGACGAATACACTTCGGCTGCCTGGGGCGGGAGCATTTCCGGGAGCGGAGGTGGGGTTGCAGCGGTCGAGGATGAGGTCGCGGCCGCCTTCCCTTTGGCCTTCGCAGCCTTGACGCCGGGAGGACGTCGGGAGGACATCGGTGTGCCGGAACCGCTGTCGTCCACGTACAACCGGTTGAGGTCAACCGGTTGATTGCCGCTGCCGCTGCTCGTGTAACCACCAACTTCGGTGGTCTTCATCCTCTTTGGCGCACTAGTGTGCAGAATTCCACCTTGGAACTTCTGCTTGTCCCTCAAAAGCGCCCAGATGGCCTCGTGCTTGAAGTCGCCGTACATCGACTGGTACGACAACAGCGCTTTAGCAGGCACGTCTTCCCAGCTCTCGCCGCTCCCCTGTGCCCGCGCGCACTTCTCGAACTCCGCCGCGTACAAGTTCACTTGCTTCTTCACTTGATCCCAGTGCTTGCGGAGTTGCTCACGCTTGCGCTTGTACGCGTTCGGCGGCTTGGCCGCATTGTAGAGGTCGGCGATGCGCTCCCAGTACGCGAACTGCCTCTGGTTGTTCGCGAATATCGGATCTTCCGATATATCTACCCAACACCGGGCCAAAATGAGAGTTTCCTCGTCGGTGTAGTTTGTACGACCGGGGGCGTACTCATCGCAATCACCGGGAGGCGGCAACTTCTGCGCCCGCTGCCGGTTCCGCTTCTTTTTGGCTGGGGCGGAAGCGGTCGCGGCGGGGTCGGGATCGGCCGCTGCGGCGTCACGTCGGGAGGGGGCGACTGGTCGGGTTGGAGACGGCTCCATGTCCGACAACCCATACGAGTCCGTACTGAAATCGGGATCGTATTGGGCGTTGGTGTCGAACGAACGATATTGGCCGGGTTCTGTACCCGGCCAACGCGCATCTCCACTAAACATAGGACTATTTGGACTTGAAGCCATTTCGTAGTAATTATGTAAATGTAAGTTTCGAAAGTGAAATTGTGAAATGAAATGTAAAACGAATGAACTCTATTTATAAAACAACCAAACCGCGTGCCATCGTCCGCGACCTATCGTCCGTGTACGCCACAATGGGGAGGACGATGGCGCGCCCGATGCCTATCGTCCGCAGCCATCGTCCGTGTACGCCACAATGGGGCGGACGATGGCGCGGACGATAGGCATCGGGCGCGCCATCCTCCGCGCCCTTAGTATCGGCCGCGACGATCGTCCGCGACCTATCGTCCGTATCCGCAATGGGCGCGGACGATCGATGGCGCGGACGATGCGCGCCATCGGGCGTGCCATCGTCCGCCCATTGCGGATGGCCTAACAACAAACACGATCCGATAAAAAAACTCCAAACATGAACACGAACACGAACACGATCCGATAAAAAAACTCCAAACATGAACACGAACACGACCTGCTACCCTCAGACACGAACACAAACCCGTTAATGACACGAACCACTTCGGGTCAACATGAGACGATAACAACACATATATGACACGGCACAATAACGACACAATAATAATAATATTATAATATATTAATATTATTTCTAATATTAAATATGAAATATTAAATTTTAATTTTAAAATTTTAAAATAAATAAAAAAATAATAATATTATAATATATTTATATTATTTCTTAACGTGTAACACGAACACGACACGGAGTTTTCGTGTCGACGTGATAAGGACACGAACCCAATAAGCTTTGACACATGCCCATTAATTTCGTGCAGGTTCGTGTCGTGCCAAAAATTCCCACTTCCACTACACTTGACGTTTTTCTGATTTTTGGCGGTTATGCTTGAAAGCGCTGTTTGGTTACGTTCTTTGAAAAACTCGCTTTTTCATCTTGTTTTTAATTGTTTTCTCATTTGAAAAGGAAAATAGTTGTAGCAATTATTATGCGTGGGCTTCGAGTCCTTTTCTCATTAACTATTCACTTCACTTACTTTTTTAAGTCGTTAATATGGGAATGATTTGTAGGAAAACGTGAGAAATATGGGGAAAGATAGAGGCTTTTGGCCTTTCAACTTAAGTAACCTCCATTTTTTTTATGTCATGTCTTGATTGTCAAGCCTTTCAAGTACCTTCCTTTGGCCTATAAATAGGCTTGATCTTGGAAGGAAGAGGACACCACAACATACAATTTCTCTTCTCTCTAGCTCAAGCATTCTAGTTCGCATCTTAGAAGCATTGCATTGCTAGGTTCTCGCCTCCAATTCAAGCTCGCCGGAGCCTACGAGTTTGAGGTGCTTCAACTCGATAGGAGGAAAGTCGTTTCATCTTTGGGGACATTACGCCAATCCGTGAGCACTAGCTAGGACGTATTTCGTCTTGCGGAGAGAGGGTCACCTCGACTCGGCTTAAAGAAGAATATAGTTTGCATCTTGTTCCGTTTATTGTATTTACTTTGTTTTACTTACCTTCCAGTTTTTGGTTCTTTTGTAATAGTAAGAGTTTGTCCGTCTAAAAAGCTTCAATATTTCCAACATGATTTTGGTCTTTCTTATTCACTATGATGCAAATATACATGCCCTCTTATAGGCTCTCAAGAGTACAACACATAAGGTAAGTCCTCTTACCCTAAACCTAATTCATATACATGGAAAATATAAAAACATAATCTTCCTATTAATTGTGATTGTAGGAAAATCAGCCTCTCGATCCTCCAAGATCTTCTCCGTCCAACATCTTGATTCTCCAAGATCTTCTCCTTCCAACACTCCCCCTCAAGTTAAGTGATGGGATCCCCAATGCTTAACTTGTTCAATACACCTCGAAAAGAATTCGAGTTTACTGCCTTCGTTAGAATGTCCGCCAGTTGATCGTCATACTTGACATAGGGTAATTTCACTATCTTTGCATCAATTGTATCTTTTATGAAGTGTCGGCCTACTTCCACATGCTTAGTCCGATCATGTTGGACTGGATTTTCTAAAATACTAATGGCAGCCTTGTTATCGCACAACAATCGGCATGGTTGTGTAGACTTGAGTTCGAGTTCGGTCATCAATTTCCCGAGCCATAGTACTTCTGTCAATCCACTCTTAATCCCTCAGAATTCTGCCTCTGCACTCGACAATGCTACTACCTTTTGTTTCTTGCTTCTCCACGTCACCAAGTTTCCCCCTACAAAGGTGAAGTATCCCGCCGTTGACTTCCTGTCATTCGGATTTCCTGCCCAATCTGCATCAGTATAGCCGTGTATTTCCAAATGCCCATGGTTTTTGAACAATACTCCATGACCCGGGGTACCCTTCAAGTATCGTACTATTCTTATTACTGCCTCCCAATGTTATTCTTGTGGAGCATGCATAAACTGACTTACTACTTCAATAGCATACGCAAGATCTGGCCTGGTGTGGGATAAATAGATGAGTTTCACAACCAACCATTGATACGTCCCTCGGTCAGCGAGTTTAGCTCCTTCTCGAATCTGCAGTCCATGATTCTGGACCATTGGAGTGTCCACTGGTTTGCAATCCATCATTTCAGTCTCTGCCAAGATATCGAGTACATATTTCCTCTGGTTGATGAAGATCCCTTGCTTTGATCTCAGCACCTCTATCCCCAGAAAATACTTCAAGTGGCCAAGGTCTTTCATCTCAAACTCCTTGGACAAGTTCTTTCTAAGTTGCCTTATTTCCTACTCATCATCACCAGTAATAATCATATCATCAACGTAAATAATAAGACATGTAATCTTACCGTTTTTCTTCTTGATGAACAAGGTGTGATCCGAATTGCTTTGGCAATATTCATACTTCTTCATTACTTCAGTGAATCTCCCAAACCATGACCTAGGAGATTGCTTGAGGCCATATAATGTCTTCTTAAGCTTGCACACGTCCCCATCTTTGAAGTCTCCCGTGAATCCGGTGGGGGAATCATATAGACAGGTTTGGTCAATTCTCTATGTAGAAAGGCATTTGTCACATCAAACTGGTGTAGGGGCCAGTCCCGGTTAGCGGCTATCGAAAATAATACTCTTATTGTATTGATCTTGGCAACTGGCGAGAAGGTTTCTGCATAATCGACTCCATAAGTCTGTGTGTACCCCTTTGCTACTAGTCTCGCCTTATATCGGTCGATGGATCCGTCAGGCCTTCTTTTTATCGTAAATACCCATCTACATCCCACTGTAGTAGCCCCTTCGGGCAGTGGACTGACTTCCCAAGTCTTGTTCTTCAGCAATGCATCCATCTCTACAAACATAGCATCCCTCCAATGTTTGATTTTCCATGCTTCTTCGGCTGTATAGAGGATTTCTTCTTCCTTGTACAGTGCAGCCTCAAATGCCCTAGCCATTTTGGCCAAGTTTCCTTTCACAAAGTTAGCCACAACATACTGGCTTTTCCTGCCGTTTTTTTCTGGGGAGAACCTCTTTGGTGGGATTCCGCGAGTACTTCTCGGTGGGAGGATGTATCGACCTGTACTCTCATCAAGGGTTGTGCTTTCATCAACAGTTTCTGTATAATATGATCAGCAGTAGTACTATCTTCTTGAGGTGGATCAGGAATTACCTCAGGTATTTCGGATATCGGTTGAGGCGAGATCTTGGGTCATGGTTGAGAGTACCCTGGAATGTTCGAGATTCGCTCGGCGATAGTGCTAATTGGTTCAGTTGAGTCGTTGTTGGAGTGATTTGACTCGGGCACAAACCAACTTAGGTAGTCTACTGTGTTATATGACTCACTCACCCCCTGACTACTAAGGTGGGTGTGGTAATAGAACTCTGTTTCAAGGAAATTGCAATTCATGGTGGTTACTACCCGTTTTGTGGTGGGGTCATAGCATCGATACCCATTTTGGTTAATCCCGTAGCCTACAAAAACACATTTGGTAGCACAAGGTGATAATTTTGTTTTCTCATGTTTCGGAATATGGACATAAACAGTGCATCCAAAGACTCTTGGTTGAAGGTTAAGGTGTTGGGAATTTTGTTCATTTTGGAGAGGGTGTCAAGGGGTGTCTTTTTGTTTAAGATTTTAGTGGGAAGTCGGTTTATGAGGTAGATGGAAGTGGCAACAGCCTCGGGCCAGAAGTGGGTAGGAACTTTGGACTCAAACATCAAGGCTCGGGTTATTTTGAGGATGGTTCTATTTTTTCGTTCGGCTACCCCATTTTGTTCTGGTGTGTAAGGACAAGAGGTTTGGGGGATCAGGCCTTTTTCGGTAAAGAAATCTGTCATTTTTTGGTTCACAAATTCTCCCCCATTGTCAGATCGAAGGGTTTTTATTGTGGTTTGGAACTGGGTTTGGACAAGATTGAAGAAAAGGATAAATTTATCAATCACCTCATATTTGTGTTTCAAAAAATATATTCATGTCATCCTAGTGCAATCATCTACGAAAATCACAAAATATCTCAAATTATTACCCCCAACAACAGGTGCAGGTCCCCACACATCATCATGAACAAGGGAAAAAATAGAATTCATACGAGTATTTGTAGGTTTAAAAGATTGTCTATGGCTCTTGGCCAAAACACAAGTCTCACAAGCAAAATCTTTCGGAATAGAGAGTTTAGGAAAAAGCAAACTAAAGTAACCAGGGGAAGGGTGTCCTAGTCGTTGGTGCCAAAGCCAAATCTCCCTTTTCGTGGACCCGTGAGCCAGCATCGCACCACCGTGTTGAGCTATCTCATCCACGTAGTAGAGTCCTTGGCTCTCAGTGCCACGCCCAAGTATCTTCCTCGTCCGAATATCCTGCAGAATACAGAAATCGGGGTGCATCAGTAATGTACATTTCAATTCCTTTGTTACGTGGCTTATGGACATCAATCTCTGGGATAAAGTAAGAACATAGAGACAGTTTGATAATCTCAAAGTTGGAGATATTTCAATGGTACCCACCCCAGCCACAGTAATCAATTCCCCACTGGCCGTCTGGATGTAAGTTTTAGTAATACTACTAAAATTAATGAAATCATTTTTATTGGGAGTCATGGTGTCGGTTGCCCCATAATAAAATATTCACCTTTTTTTTCATCCAAACTATCACGTTTTACCGTAAATGCAGCGGAAATATGGTCCAAGGACTCAAATCGGTTTTTAAGTGGGATGGGGTTAAATTGTATATTTCTCAAACAATCTGGGGGTTTCACAATAATCAATAGTCTGGGGTTCATGGTGTAACATATCATGAATTCGGGGACTTGTATGCAAAACACGGGGTATATTCTATAATTTCGAGAAATTTAGGGGGGCCTTCTGTGATTTAACAAATAATGAGGGTATATGGCGAAAATTAGGGTTAGGGTTCACTCCCCCTAACCCGTTGCCTCCTATGATGGCGCTGTTTTCTCCTTGTCTGTTCCTCGTCTTCCCGGTGAAATTACCGGCGCCAATCACTCCATCGCCGTTCCCGCCTCCGTCGGAAGCTTCTGGTTCCTCCCTTTGTTTTCCCCGTCCGATTATAGTATCTCGATTCCCAGCCGTCATTTTAAATGCTTCATCTACGGCGGTCACTCCAACCGCCATCTTGGCCTTCGCCGTCTGCCTCTCTTCCCAGCATTCGGGATAGCCGTGCAGTTGAAAGCACGTCTCGCGGGTGTGTTTTTGCATCCGGCAGTGGGAACACCACAATCTCGACTTGTCCACCGGTTTGCTCTCCGGGCGGTGCGCGGCGGTGGATTGACCCGGGGCTCCGCTTCGGTGACCCTGTCGTTGTCCTTGTGCCGCCAGACCATGCCCAATTCCATGTCCGTCCCCTCCTCCATGGTCGTGGGTGACAGAGTTTGGGGGATCCGGTGGCCCTAGTCGACGTCGGGCCGCCTCCTTTTTAACCCACTCGTAGGCGGTCTCCAGCGGGGGGGGGGGGGCGATACTTCTTTGAGGATGTCTCGCCGGACTCCCTCGTGTTCGTCGTTTAGCCCCGCCAGAAATCGGAGTAATCTCTTGGTGTTGGTGTAGACCCTGAACTGATTCACTCATTTCTCACAGCAATCGACCGGTTGCTTTTGGCACTGATCAATATTGATCCACATTCCGTGGACTTTGCGGTAATATGTCTCCAGATCCATATTCCCCTGTTTGATTGTATTCGCCTTGTCTTCCAGGTCGTATACGAGGTAGAGATCGGCCTCACTCTCGTATGTGGTGGCTAGGCTATCCCAAATTGCCTTGGCCGATTGATGATGCCCGAAGTCGGCAATAATATCGTTTTCGACGATCCAGGAGAAAATGATTAAATCGGTTTCCTCCCAATCGTCATATTCCTTGCTCCCTGGTAACGGCGGAGCTGGTTTTCCGTTTATATGGGAGTAGCCTCCTCTGCTCCCAATTGCGACTTTCATTAGCCGCGACCATAGTGGGTAATTTCCCCGTTGAGTTTGAACGCTATGTTACGTTCTTACTCGCTCGTATCTTGTTGCTTGATGATTCTGACTCTGTTGCTGGTTTGTTGTCGTCGTCTGACATGTTTTTGGTATGATTTGAATTGTTTGCTCACTGGTTTTTCTTGATTGGCCGGGATTGGTATGGGCGGTGATGATATCACAATCTGTGCCCTAGTTCTAACACTGCTCTGAAGCCATGTTAAAATAGGATTAAAGCTATGTTTCGGGGAATGATTTTGGTCTTTCTTATTCACTATGATGCAAATATACATGCCCTCTTATAGGCTCTCAGAGTACAACACATAAGGTAAGTCCTCTTGCCCTAAACCTAATTCATATACATGAAAAATATAAAAACATAATCTTCCTATTAATTGTGATTGTAGGAAAATCAGCCTCTCGATCCTCCAAGATCTTCTCCGTCCAACAGCTATTACAACTTGAGATTTAAATAAATTTAGAAATTGAAAACACGTAAACACAATCATTTATAATACAAACTTTGAAACATATACAATGACCCTTATAAAAAAAGGAAATAAATATGTGTGGTGTGTGCATACTGCATACATTGACATATTGTGCATTTTACTTACAAATTACTCATAAAAAATTACTCTTGAAATTTCGCCATATCATGTTTACTCAATACAATCAACACTTGTATTCCACCAAAGTTGGCATCCCGAAAATAAACCGTACTCATCACCGGAAACCAGCCCAGGCCGACCCAAACCCGAAATCCACCTCATGAAAGGGAAACCCAACCAAGCTCGTGAAACCCAAACAAACCACCCCCTCATTACAAACCAGACCGGCATTCTCTTCCATAAAATTATCACCACCCTTCAACCCAGCCGCATACCCTCCGTTCACCGTCGTCCCCGGCCCCCGGGTTCGCCCTTGATTGCCATATCACGTTCCCAAAGTTATGTTTCGACATCGGCGGGTCCACCTGCGCCCGCAGGTTCACTAAATGCAACAACGCACATTTTTTACCCGGTTCGGATCTCACGCCCATTAACCGGGTCCATATAAAAGCCGTCAAGGCCTCCACCCGGCTCGGCCTCCGCTCGCCCCCCACGGAGGAGCATCTTTCCCGGAGACCCGCGATCTCTGACTCCGGGAAAGAAAATATTCCCGCCACGAGATCTTCTCTCATCGACGGTTCCGGGACGGCGTGGATATTATCCCGTGGCGGAAAATAGGCGGCCGCGTTAAACTTCGGCTGTGAGTCACCAGCGGTAGTGGACCAGGTCTTGGCGACCATGAAGGCGCATAAAGCGTCGCCCAGTTTGTGCGAGAATGAGATGCCAACGGCGACGCCGCCGCAGCGGAAGTAGGTGACTTGAACCGCCATGCATAGGCCTAGGGTTTTAGGGGAGATTGCAAATTTGTAGGTGTTTTTGGGGTCTGGATTGGTGACGGCTCGAGAGATAGTACAGTTTGCTTCGGCTTCAGCGAATGGGACGCCGGCGTCGTTGCAGTCGACGTGGAGGTTGCCGACAAGGCGGCCGGCGAGGGGGTAGTAAATGGAGAGGGTTATCGATAGGGATTTTTTGAGGTGGTTTGAGATTTGGAATCTGGGGAATTTGGAGTTTGATGAGTAGAAGTAGAGAAGGGGCATCAAGACAGGTGCAAATATTTGATCAATGAATGAGAGTTGGTGTTTTTGCATGGATTTTGGGGTTGGAGAAGATGGTTTGATGGTTTCAATTGAGATTACCTTTGTTTCAATCTCCATTCTAGCTATTGCTTTTCTTCTAGTACATCACTACTAAAAGTCTAGTAGTACTATATATTGACACGGTCAACGTGGTTGGAATATGTTTTGGATGTAAAAATTTTCGGTTGTGAGTAACTTTCAAAGCACACGAGTACTCGATTGCAATGTTTTATCTGAGCACGGGTCATGTGCTCGGAAATTACCAAGCACATATATTTAGTGTGCATGACCAAGGAGGATGTCAGGTGTGGGTCGAGGAGAAGATGCATTGCTCATCGTGAAGGCCGAGAAGAAGGCCGGAGATGGAGAAGGTGGTGTGACGGCTATGAGTATTGAGTGGCCGGCTAAGAGCTGTGGGATGTATAACAACACGATTGTTTTGCCTGAGAATAATGTTGAGTTTCAGAAAATTAAGGCTGAAGTTAAGGATGGAGTTTCAGAAGATTAAGGCTGAAGTTGAATTAAGTGCCAAGGTTTTTGACATTAGTGTTAATTGAAGAGTTGGTTGGTCTACAAATTGTTAATGGAATTTGGGATAGTTTAATTTATGTGAGATCAGTTATCGTAAATAAGTTAGGGCGTAAACCAATAGGAGGGTTACTTAGTAAAAATATGCGATTTCAAGTATTATTAGATCTAAAAGATTGGGCAGTCCATCAATTCAAAACGGGTTGATAGTCATTTAGAAGTTTGGTCAAATTTCGGTTCATCCTATGAACTTTGAATTGAAATATTAAACTATGAAGTTTTAGTTTTTATTAACTGTCTCATATATGTACAAATCGACATTTTTTCATAATATTAAAAACGATAATATTTCCATAAAATAAATATATAAATAAGAAAAATAAGGATATAATACTCCCTCCGTTACACAGTAGTAGAGTCATTTAATTTTCTGCACGTATTTTGAAAAAAATAATTTAAATAGTTAATGTGGAGAAATAGTAAAGTAAAAGAGAGAATACTGTAGTTTTTTATTTATAGTATTATCTCAAAATCACTAGTAAAAGGTATAGAATAGTTTTATTTATAGTATTCTCTCAAAATCACTAGTAAAAGATTCAAACGAATTGGTCTAAAATAAATGTGTACTTTCAGAAAATGTTACTCCCTCCGTCCCGCACTACTAGCACGTATTTCCTTTTTGGGCGTCCCAAGTTACTTGCACTCTTTCCATTTTTAGTAAAAAATTTCACCTACAGCCGTCATTTTTTACTTTCCTATACACTCATTCCTTAATCTCCGTGCCGAAAAGGAAATGAGCGAGTAGCTCGGGACGGAGGGAGTACTTAGTAGTAACAATCAAAATAGAATCGTAGACACCCCTAAAATTGCCTCGTGTGAGACGAAAGTCGATTGAAGGTTGGTTTAGAGCATCTCCAATGGTGGCGTCGGCACCGGCACGCTGATTTTTCACGGACGCCGAACCATTGCAGCCGGCGTCGGCGAAATCGGCGTCAAAATCGGCGTGCCCACGCCGATTCTTGGGCTGACGCCGATTCTCACGCCGATCCTCACGGCGCCATTGTAGGCCTCGGATCAGCGTCAGACCGACGTCAGATTTTTAATTTTTTTTAAAAATTTTCGAAACACTATATATACGCGCTTTGGACATCATTTTCATTCGCGCCATTGTAGCCCCGGAGGCGAGGACGGCGACGATGAGTGATTTTTTATGTAAATTTTGTTATTGTACTTTTTAATTTTTGTACTTTTTTTTAAAATTAATGTACTTTTTTTAAAATTATTGTACTTTTTAAAATTTTAATAGTATTATTCAATTTTCCCGTATTTGTCTCGTAAATTAAATTCAGTATGTTGCTACGATTGTATATTTAATTATATAATTGTTATTAGTGACGTGGATAGGTTATGGGAGAGCTATTGCATGTCCAGATGATGTGGCATGAGGATTTTAGTGCTGATGATATGGCAGTGGCAAGGCTATGGGATGACTATTGCATGTCCAGAACCACTGGAGATGCTCTTACTCGATACGCATTCAAAGTAACAACTAACATGTTCACATCAGTTAAAAAACAAAAGTTCAGTTCATAGATTTTGAGCTGGTCAAAATAAGTGGAATTTACTATTTAAAATAATAAAATACTAGTATTAATTTTGTTAGTTAACCTCACCAAACCTCACATAATTAAGGACAGATAGATGATAGATCTAATAGAAACTAATGCAAATAAATGATACTCCCTCAGTCTTAAAATAAACTATTCGTATTCTTTTTTAGGATATTCTCTATTAGTGAGTCATTTCTCTTTTTAGTAAAAAAATCTCTTTCTTATTTTGTTCTCCACCTATTTTATTCTCTCTTTACTTCTCTATTTTTTCCTCTCACATATTTTACTCTCTCTATTTTAACTTTTTAAATATTGATTTCTTAAATTCCGTGTCCAGAAGAAATGTTTTGCTTATCTTGGAACGGAAGGAGTAATATGCAACCACAATAGATCTCTGTGGTTAGTTTTTACCCTTTCCAATTACAGAGCAATCAACATTCACCAACGGTCTAGATTCCGCGGTGCCGAAATCAATGCAAGATTATTCTCCTCCACTGAAAATTAATTTATTTTATTTTTCCAATTTTTTATTTTGCATTTAAATATCAATTAGGAATAAGATGAGGATGGTGTGGGTGAAAGGATAACTAAGTAACTTAAGAGACCAAAAGTGATAAGCTTAAATTTTCATCAATATCTGTCAATGTTACTTTGCACTACCAAATTAATAAATCGATTTTCTACTTATTTTGGCATTTTTCATGACTATTAACATTCATATATATTCCAAAATATGAGATCCCATTTTGTAAAAAACTATACAAAAACACTTCCAATGAATTGAAAATGAAACAATTATTGTTGCTTCCAAAACAATACAAACTATATATTCTACAGTATATTATGGAGTACTAGTAAAAAATTCGTTATTTTTCTAAATGCGTCGCGAAACTGAGAATTCTTTATCTCCGCCCAAATTTGTCACTTAATCACTATGATCCAACGTGACAAGGAAAAACAATCAAATAAATCAAATTACTTAATGTACAACTAGATTGGGCTAAGTTAGTATTCATGTTGGATTAATACGAATGTCGTATGATATGCTCCATATAATCTAGCTTGGCCATTTGACAATTTAGCGTGTGAGACCAGACTAAAAAATCGATCCTTCTATTTTTGGGGTTATACCATGAGTTTGGATTATTAGATGTATACAATATAGAGTTTGTTACTGTATATTCTTGCCACAAAAATAACGGTACATTGAATTCAACCTCAACAAATATAGGCCGCCCATTCTTTTCTTTTTAGTAATAAAAGATGAAAAAAATAAGAAACTAACGAATATAAGAAATACTAATGCATAATCTAAGTATGAAAGATATCCATGATGTCATCTCTAATGCGTGGAAATCTTTAGCAGCAAACCTAGGCAAAGTGCGCAAATTATCGGTAGCAAGATTTCCTTCGGTATGTACTTGAACTTGATGGATAACCACTAAATCAAGGGGCATGGAAGAAGCACAAGAGGGGATTCATGGCATTGCCCTAAATCAAGATCTTGAATTAAAAAACATACTCCTACCTTTTGCACAATATCCGGACTACTAATAAAGGCATCCCAAAATCCAACTTTTCTAATTTCCTAAAACCCAAGTCATGTTCAGCACAGAGAATGAAGCATATCCCAACGTTAGCGACAAATTCATAGTCCAAACTCCCAAATCATCACGTAATATTACCATAAATCCGTACCGACCTTCCTTCTAGAAAAGCATTCGTGTTGAGCTTTAATAGTATTAAAGTACCTCTTGAAAGTGATATAGGCAATCGACAAAACCAACAACTCTTCCATCCAATACAAGTTTCCCCTACCGATTAGGTCATATTAATGATCTGCATCACAATATTTTATAATATGTATTAATGATTTTTAATACTCCTTCCGTCCCATAAGAATATGCACCATTTCCTTTTCAGTTTGTCCCACAAGAATATGCACTTTCCAATTTTTGAAACTCTTTCTACCTCTATCTTACTTTACCAATTTTGCATTAAAACACATACCGAACCCAAGTGCATGTTCTTTGGGATGAATGGAGTATATTAGAATTATAGTACTGAATGTATACAACAAAATAATAACGATAAACATGTAGTATTAAACGAACATGATATTTACAAATAATACATCCGATTATTAGATTGTTTTATAGTAAGTAGTTATTTTAGGAACTCTCTTCCTATTAGAAAGGTTGTTTGTATGGCAATACTTTAAATTCAATTTAAATCGATATGACTCTAAGAGTGTCCACTATAAGGCGGGCGTCCCCAATAGCCCCGCCCCCTTTTTTGTCCACAGCTCTAGTTTTTTTGTCCGCGCCCAAAAAAGGTTTCCGCCACTATAGGCGGACACTTCCAATAGCCTCAATTTTTTTTCATTTATTTTAATTCAATTATAATTAAAATTATCGGACTATACGTAATTAGAAAAAAAAACGACTATAAGTGATGAAATTAAAATTTAACACTACATTTTCGTCGTATTAAAGTACTGGAAAAATTATACAATGAAATATTAATCTATTGAACATCACAATGGTGTTCACACTGCGCCGCCACCTCCCCTACGTGCCCAAACTTCTTCAATCAAATCGGTTTGTAGTGCGGTATGTATGAGTGAGAGAAAGTATGAGTGCTGAAGAGTTGGAATGGTGTGAAAAAATGAATGGAATGAGGTATATTTATAGGTAAATTTAAATTGAATTTTTTTTAAAAATATATATATATATATATATATATATATATATACAGGGTCATGATCTATGGAAAACACTCCTTAACCAAATAACTAGAGAACAAATCATAGCCACAAGATCAAGAAAATCAAGGGCTAGTATTAAAACACGTAATTTTCTAATTTAAGGAGAAATTAGTTCCCTCAATCACAAATTTACTCCATAATAACAAGGCGGGGGTATTATGGTAATTTTGTAAAAGCTTATCTTTTTGCTGACTTCCTTCGGCTTCAAAACCTTGTCTTCTCTCTGGTTTCCAAGGTCATTGATGCGAAATTGAAGCGAAAATCAAATGGAAAGCATGCCTCTGTATTGGAGGAGGCGAAATTGCGATTCAGAGGTGTCGGCATTAAGGAAATTGGTGAAGATGGAGCGGCGGAAAGCGGATGTGGCTCTCGCGGAGATGGAGCGAGAGAGAGGGCAGCCTCTGCCACGGCGGCGGAGAAGCGATGGCGATGATTCAGCGGCTGCAGCGCGAGAAGAACTCGATCGAGACAGCAACCAATCAGCAGTGAAAAAGTTAACAACACTGAAGAGCGATGCGTAGCTTTCTTTAGAAGATCAATGTTATTGTGAATCTTATCGTATTGTGATAGTTGTTTAAATCATGTTTTGAATATTTGTGTATGCTCACATCATATATTTGTATGTCATTTTTCAGGAAAATAAGAGAGCAGAAGGGGTCAGAATGTTGATTTGTTGTTAGATTTTGTTGAGGATTATGAAACCATAATATTGAATTAAGGTTGTAACAAAAAACCGTTGTCACCATTCAAAATTGAAGCAAGAGTGATGTGTTTTGTAAACAAGAGTGAAGTAAAATCATGCTAAGAGTGATGTGTTTTGTAAACAAGAGTGAAGTAAAATCACAATAAGAGTGATGTGTTTTGTAAACAAGAGTGAAGTAAAGTCATGCTACGAGTGATGTGTTTTGTGAATAAGAGTGAAGTAAAATCTGAGTAAGAGTGATGTGTTTTGTAAACAAGAGTGAAGTAAAATCTGAGTAAGAGTGATGTGTTTTGTGAATAAGAGTGAAGTAAAATCTGAGTAAGAGTGATGTGTTTTGTAAACAAGAGTGAAGTAAAATCTGAGTAAGAGTGATGTGTTTTGTGAATAAGAGTGAAGTAAAATCTGAGTAAGAGTGATGTGTTTTGTAAACAAGAGTGAAGTGAAATCTGAGTAAGAGTGATGTGTTTTGTGAACAAGAGTGAAGTAAAATCTGAGTAAGAGTGATGTGTTTTGTGAACAAGAGTGAAGTAAAACCTGAGTAAGAGTGATGTGTTTTATGAACAAGAGTGAAGTAAAACCTGAGTAGGAGTGATGTGTTTTGTGAACAAGAGTGAAGTAAAATCTGAGTAAGAGTGATGTGTTTCGTGAACAAGAGTGAAGTAAAATCTGAGTAAGAGTGATGTGTTTTGTGAACAAGAGTGAAGTAAAATCTGAGTAAGAGTGATGTGTTTTGTGAACAAGAGTGAAGTAAAATCTGAGTAAGAGTGATGTGTTTTGTGAACAAGAGTGAAGTAAAATCTGAGTAGATTTCTCTTCAACAGGTCCGAAAAGAAAAACTTGGGGACAGAATCACCGCCCTACAGCAGTTGGTTTCACCTTCGGAAAGGTCAATTTTTAAATAAATTTGATTCTTTTATACAAAAAAAATCAGTTCATGAATACTAAATAAGCTTTGTGATAAATTGCATTTTCAGACTGACACTGCATCCGTGCTCCACGAAGCTATCGAGTACATCAAGTTTCTCCATAATCAAGTCAATGTATGTTTCACTAGTGATTCAATTTTAAGTTCATAAGAAAATTATCAGAATTAATTATGAATCCGTGATTTAATTTCAGTCATTAAGCACGCCATACTTGAAATATGGATCTCCATCGATGCAGGTACGACTAATTAATTCGATTATGTTGTGTAAAATAATTAGTTAGTGCCAAACTTTTTTGTCATATCATGGTTTGGTGTTATTGAACAATGTAGTCCATATTTGAACGCAGGCAGGAGAGAAAGCCAAGGATGAAGAAGGGGTAACAAAGGTCCTCAAAACTCAAGGGCTGTGCCTCGTCATAATATCAATGAATGAGTGCGGCGTTGATATGGTGGAGGCGGATGATGAGCTCGGCGGCGGAGCCTACATCGTCGCCGCCTTCATCGGTGAAGAACAGCGAGTCGCCGGAGGAGAAGGCCGAGAAAGGTGGCGCTGTGGTTTCGAGCTATTGGGGAATTTCGAGACCTAAGATTACGAGGGAGATTTGGAAGGAGATTTGAAAATCTGGAAGGAAATCTGGAAGGAAATGAAACGTGATTTTGAATTTCATAATGTATTTTCCAAAAATACCCTTGGCCTATTTTGTATTATTAAAATAAATAATATTTGTTCCATTAAGATGTGTGGCTGAGATTTGTTCTCTAGTTATACACTTAAGATTAGTTATATCTTGATCACTCCCCTATATATACATATACAAATTTCGTCCGCCCCAGACCGCCGCGCCGCGCACCGCCCCCACTATAGACCGGCGCGCCTATCACCCCGTGGGCACGGCACCGGCGCATCCTGGCACATTTCTCGCCGGATGACCGTCCGCTCCGGAAATTTTGTCCGCCTCAGGGCAGAAGTTTTTTTTTTTAAATTAACGCCTATATAAGGAAAGAAATTATAAATAAACTCATATACTATAAATAGAAGGAAATTACAACGGATGTCAAGAGGGCTCGAACTCGCCACCTCATTCAATAATATCTAAGCTTCTTGTCTCTAGGACAAAGGCTCTGGACCCGCCTCGGAGCGAAAGTTCTCCCCACTATGGTTAGGCGGGGCGGCGCCGCGCACCCTTCCAATTTAAAATAAAATTTTCCAATTTCATTTTTTTGTGAATAAAATAGCGGCATACCAAATCCTATCTCATTTAGAGAAAAATACTTATATTTGGGAAAAGAAGAAACGGAAGAAGAGAATCCATTCAACCCTAAAATAAATCCCCAAATATTTTTCTCCACACCCAAACTCGAGTACTCTCGCTCTCAAGATTCAAGGAGTCCATACCGAAACTCGAGGATGAGCGGCGGAGATTCAAATCAGCAACAGCAACAACAACAGCAGATGCTGCTTCAGCAGCAGCAGCAGCAGCAATTGGCGGCGATGCAGCACTACCATCAATGGTGGATGGCGGTGCAGTACCCGGCCATGGCTATGCAGCAGCAGCAGCAGCAGATGATGTATAACCATCCTTACTTGCCCTACTACCCCCAACAGCAACAACCCAAGCAGTACCCGCCCAAGCAACGCAATCAGATTCAGGCTTCTGCCGAGGACAACAAGACAATCTGGATTGGAGATCTCCAGCCGTGGATGGATGAGGATTATCTCCAATCCTGCTTTTCTCCAACCGGAGAGGTGAGAATTGTCTCGCATCTGAAACCGTAAATTCTATTGCTCTTCTCTACATGTTTTTCCTGCTCGAGATTATTCGTTGGTTGAATATTTTTTTAGCTGTAGGGATTCGAAATTTTAACTTCGTTGATGTGTTGTAATCTCGAATTCTTTGATTTGATGAATTAGGTTTTAGATCATGCGTTCATAGACACACGCCGCCGCTCTTATAATTTACTTGAATATATAACTAAGGAGAATTCATGTAAAGTTCGGGAACTTATTATTGGAAAAGATTCAATTGATATTAATCACTAGGTTATTATATCATCCTAACTAAATGATGTATATGAAAAATTCATTGGTTGGAGAGAGAGTGCTGAATATTGATAGATATATTAGTTAAAGGAATATGCAGATAAGAATTGATTTGTGAAGCAAACCACATACCGTTAGATTGTCAATGTAAAGTCTTTTCCTTTTACATCACGATGAAAGGGGATGGAGATAGCATAGAAAGGTGTTCTATCAGTTCAGTACCCAAAAATAGGGTATCTACAATTCGCAACCTAAAAGATGAAAACTACTCCGTATCAATCTATTAGTCTGTGACTAGAAAAGCATGTATTGCAAGAACATATTTTTATGCTGTCGGTCATTGTCACTTCTTTATGTTTGTTATTGGTATATATTTGATATGATTTATTAAATCGAAACATGCAGGTTATTTCTGTAAAGATGATTCGCAATAGACAGACTGGTCTATCAGATAGATATGGATTTATTGAGTTCAGTTCTCATGATGCAGCAGACAATGTTCTGCAGAGCTACAATGGTGCCAAGATGCCTAAGGCTGATCAACCTTTTCGCTTAAACTGGGCTGCCTTTAGCACTAGTGATAGGCGCCCTGAAGCTGGTTCTGAGTTGTCCATATTTGTTGGAGATTTAGCACCTGAAGTTAATGATGAACTGTTGCACGAAACCTTTGCTAGTAGGTATCCATCCGTCAAAGATGCGAAAGTGGTGGTTGATTTAAATACTGGACGTTCGAGAGGTTATGGATTCGTCAGGTTTAATGATGAAAATGAAAAGTCTAAAGCAGTGGACGAAATGAATGGTGTTGAATGCTCTAATAGGCCTATGCGAGTTGGTGTTGCAACCCCCAAGAAGTATTCATCTCAGCAACAACATTATTCTCAAGGTGCAATGTCTCTCCTACTAGCATTATATTGCTCTGAATTTTGGGCCAAGAAAACTTCCCCACATTTTAGTTCTTAGGTGTTTTTTTAACATAAATATTAGTAGTATTATGTTTTCACAAGTCTCTTTCCCCCAAATATGTCTTGTTTCAACAAATGACTTGCTGCTAGTTTCTTAATTTTATTTTATTACAGGTCTCTTGTGCCTCCATTTATGTTATAAAGTTCATGAATCTGTTTCTATTTTAAATTACACTCCACTTCCCATATCATGTACTCCGTGACAAAGTTAAGTTTGAAAACTTGTCAATTTGCATCTTTTAATTCTAATATTTCGTATGGCATAAAAACTTTCTCCCAAAATTTAGTCTTTCCTTTTTTTTTATTCTTTGTTTTGTTTTGTTTGGAAAGTTGCTTCTTTCTATATATATTTTCCATATGAGCTATATCTATTCTTATTAGTTAACATTTATTCAAGAATCCTGACTTATTTTGTCTCTACTGGTTGATGTGCTGATCCTGTACCTGTAGGTCAATCTGAATATGAGTCATCCAGCACAACTGTAAGTACAGTTCTGATATTGCTAGTTATTGGCAAAATTTTCATGATTAAGCTGATATACCTATGTCTGTTGTAGATTTTTGTTGGAGGACTTGACTCTGAAGTCACTGATGATATGCTCAGAGAGTCTTTTTCTGCATTTGGTGAGCTTGTCTCTGTGAAAATACCAGCTAGAAAGGGATGTGGTTTTGTACAATATGCAATAAGGTAACTTTTTTTGTGTGGTTTCTTTGTGCTAGTGACTGCAACTTCTGAAATCATTCTTATTTACGTTAAGAATTTCTTGAATATGGAGAAGGCGCCGAGCGATATAAATGAAATACTATATGAATATGTATATATGTTGTCTCTTCCAGCAGTTCGATACTGTTTTATGGAGATACTTTTTGTCTTATACTACAATTTTTATTTTATGGGTGGGAAACATGGATTTTCAATCACTAAGCAATAAAATGACCTATATAATTTTGCATTTTAACAGAAGCAATGCTGAGGATGCAATTCACAGATTAAATGGGACAGTTATTGGTAAGCAGAAGGTTCGCCTTTCTTGGGGCCGGAGTTTAAACAACAAGCAGGTAAATTCAATGTCCTGGATAGCAATTGTTTAATATGTTGAGTGAAATATATAGGGCTTGAAATTTATGTAGAGGGTTCCCATGGTATGTTTTATCGGTTAATTTGTGTTTGGCAGCCGAGAGGGGATTATAATCAGTGGAACGCAAGACAAGGTTACAACGGATCTGGCTATGGTGGTCCAGGCTATTGGGTGGCTTCTTCAAATGGTAGCAGGAGCCGCGAGCAATCAGTCAGCTAGTCCTAATACAACCACCACGGTCAATGTTGTAGAACCAGTTATCCAGTCAGAGAGTTTTCTTCCTTTTTTTAAATTTAAATTGGGATTAAAAATTTTGGTGTGGAAGTTTGCTAGAATTGGTTAATTTACTCATTCTTTGTAGGTCTGACGGTCTTAAATTTATTTCACTATGGATTATAAATGGCTTGTTATATTGTGATTTATGAGTTGATATTTTGCTTATGTGCTTTCCACACCTTTTAATAGTGAAATAATAATTAGGCCAAATGTGTTTTGTGAATTTCTTAAAATCTTTTCTTATTGGTTATTTGAATGTAATCAATCCTCTTTTGTTCAAGATTGTCTTTGACTTTGTGTTTGTGTTGGTTAAAAAGGTTGAAGGTAGTAATGATCACTTGATTTGTGATTCGGCCGTATAATAAAATGTTTGTTTTTGTGCCTTCTATATATGTATCACTCACTAAATTATGAAAAAATTATTGTATGATTAATAGTAATTAATGGCTTGTTTCTTCAAGAACAACTACAACTTTGCCTGAGAACTTAGAATCAATTTAGTTTTTTACCCTTGGATTAAAAGTTTTTCGAACCAAACCTTGACAATTAGATTTAGGCAATGTTTTGAAAACCGACGGATAAGCAAATCAACGAAACTTTATTCGTTTATGGTTCAACTGATCCGACCAATTTCAATTATCACTCGGTCACGGTGAACTCCATCAGTATTAAATCCACATTCAGATAAATAAACCTTAATTGTAGATTAATAATAGAAAAAACTTTAATCGGATAATGAGTGAAACTTAATTGGGATAAATGAGCACAGCTCTTGCCAACTAAGAATTACACACTTTTCATTTTCTTCTTTTTTCCCCCTCTAATAGTATTCAGTGTGTTAATTCTGTGTTCTGGCTTTTAAATCTTTTTGACATGTGATCTTGGCTTTAGCTCATTTATAAGTGTTCTTTTTTCGGTTACTTGTGTATTTCAATTATAACTTATCTTAACAAAGAAATTATTCTTATAATGCATTACTATTTTCTGCTGGTGAGAGAGCAGAAATATCGTGTCATTAATATCATTGGATCAAATAAAACTGGCAACTGAACTAGTGGCAAAATTAGTTACTACATCTCCAATGAATAAAGTATGAGCAAAAATAAAAGAGATTAGGGGATCTTTCAAAATCTCATCTCAACAACTTGTTTCCTATAAACAGAGGAATTCTGGTGCTGTAATAAGCAGAGGACAACTGCAATAATTTAGACTAATTTAGCTTGTAAACAAAAGCAAGCCAGCTGCATTGCTATGAGTTCTTGGGAATTCACTCTTTATAAGGAGGCCATCTTCATTTCCTCTTTACACCATTCAAGCACAAAAGAAAAACAAAATGAAGAGTGTAAGTGTAAGTGCAAGTGAAAGCATTTTGCTGCTCTCTCTTGCCTGTGTTGCGCTTTGCGTGCAATGCTATGGCGGTACTAAAGGGTTCGATCCTCTTACCAAGTTCATCAAAGGTCGAACCGCAAGAGGATGGGAGAATTATGGCACCACCAAGGTTGTGTCAGGTGAATATAAGCCTGTTTATGTTGGACCTCAAGAGGGGCTCAAGGAGGCTGACATGGTTTCGAGTTTGCCGGGGCAACCGCAGGTCAACTTCTCTCAGTACTCGGGGTATGTGACCGTGGACCCTGATGCCAGTAGAGCTCTCTTCTACTACTTTGCTGAATCCCAAGACCCCTCGACCACGCCTCTCGTGTTATGGCTCAATGGAGGTTAGTACTTAGTATATATGCCACCATTTTTGAGATATGTTGTTTTTGCCAATGGTTAAGTGAATGAATGGTGTTGGTGTAGGGCCTGGTTGCTCATCTTTAGGGGCTGGTGCAATGACAGAATTGGGACCTTTTAGAGTGAATCCAGATGGGGAAACTCTTTGGTACAACCAATATAGTTGGAACACTGGTTTGTTATTTAATCACTTTGAATCCAACTTGTTTGTGTCTGAGAATTGATTCATGTTTGTGGTCTCTGACTCTCTATATGGTGCAGTTGCAAATGTGATCTTCCTCGAATCCCCGGCTGGTGTGGGATTTTCTTACTCGAATAGGACATCGAATCACACCACTGGGGACGAGCAAACAGCGCAAGATTCCTACACCTTCCTAGTGAACTGGCTGGAGAGGTTCCCTGAGTACAAAGCCCGGGAGATGTACATAACCGGAGAGAGCTATGCCGGCCACTACGTGCCTCAGATGGCCTCACTCATCATCCAGAACAACAAAATCACCAACCAAACTGTCATCAACTTGAAAGGAATTGCTGTGAGTGAAAATTCACTTAGTTTGATTTTGAACTAAAAATATTCACCAAGTATGACAAAAATGTGAGTGTTGGTTTGCAGATTGGCAATGCACTGATTGATTTGGAGGATTACCAGAAAGGTTATTATGATTTTCTAGGGAGACATGCTCTCATATCCAATGAAACTCAACAACAAATCTTGAAAATTTGTGATTTTAGTTTAAATGGGACTAAATCAGATGAGTGCTATGATTACTTATCTGAGGCTGTAGAATCAGAAGGCCGTATCTTCCCTTATAACATCTATGCTTCCTGGTGTTCATCCTCCTCCTCTTCCTCGGTAAAAACCTCGGCCGTCTCTTGAATATAGTGATTCTTGTGTTGACAAGCATGTTTTTTCATGTGTAGATATCATCAGGATTTGATCAGTGCTCTGATGAATATGTCTTGTCATACCTAAACACCCCTCAAGTTCAGACAGCCCTTCATGTGACAGCGATCCCCGTGTATTGGACCGAATGCAGGTACTAAAACCTATTCACTCACCACAACATCTTGCAACATAATTTCAATAATGTTGCATTTGTGCAGTGGGGATGATTGGAATGACTCACCATTCACAGTGTTATCTACCATCAAGGAGTTGATGGCCGAGGGGCTTAGAGTGTGGATATTTAGGTATGTATTCATGAAAAAAAGTGTGTAGTGAAAGAAATGGATGATGAACTTGGTGTGTGTGTGTGTGTGTGTGTGCAGTGGAGACACGGACAGCGTGGTGCCAGTGACAGCTACGATGTATTCAATGGCGAAGATGGAGGTACCGGTGAAGACTCCATGGTACCCTTGGTACATCCAAGAAGAGGTGGGAGGATACGTTGTGGAGTACGAGAATGTAACGTTTGTGACCGTGAGAGGAGCCGGACACATGGTGCCTAGTTACCAGCCGGAGCGTGCTCTAACGGTCTTCACTTCGTTCTTGGAGGGGAAGCTTCCTCCAACTCTGTCTTAGTCTAAGACATGATCAAATGTATTAGTACTACCATAGTAAGAAGTGTTGCACATCTTGTCCTTGATTCAATATGCATGCAATCTGTGATGAATAACAGTGCTCAATAATTTATAAACGCTACTCTTGGTTGAAATCATACAAGAAAAGTACTAGTACTATAAGTCTGTCCAAATATCAAATATGGCAACAAATAATTGGTTTCATATACTACTATTTGAATATAGTACCAAAACTATCAGCCATATATATACAGATAGGATTGTGATCCGTTGCTAACTTTTCTTAAATTGCTAACTTGCTAACTCATCAACGTAGTGTATTAAAAATGTCAACACGATGATATTGAAATGTCAACATAAACTTACGTTGATATTTTAATACATTGAGTTGACATTAATATTTAAATGTCAACACAAATATGTGTTGACATTTTTAATACACTACGTTGATGAGTTAACAAGTTAGCAATTTAAGAAAAGTTAGCATTATAACGCACTCCCAGATACAAATAACTTTTTGTATTCTTGTTCATTTGTTCATGTGTAAGGTTAACTTTATTCCGCCAACTACAAATTGTTTTGCAACAACGATTTGAGGGTACTTTGGTAAATTTAATGAATCGTAGAGCGAATAAAAATTGAACAAGAATGTTGAGCTACAAAATGAAAATGGAGGGAAAGAAACAAAAGCAAAAGACAATGAATGATATATGATTATTCTTTGTTACAAAATTAGTGTGTTGGATCAATAGAAGGAGCGGATCAAGGGCCATAAGCCCAACTTTGCAGTGGATGCCGTCGTGCTGCCCGCATGCAAAGTAGTACGGCTGCCACCTCTTCAACACGAACAAGAAGCCGTCGCCTCCGCCCTCGTTCACATCCCCAATCTTCTTGGCTCTCCTCAGATCACAGTTTTGGAAACTCCGGAAATCGCCCAGCAGGTAAACACTGTGTGGGAATGTGGTGTCGTTTGGCTGGTCGTACTTGAACACTGCATATTCATATATAGGGATACGTTAAAATAAAAACAGTATTATATGCATGGCAAATAACTATGAACAATTTATGTAATTGCAATAAACATTTTATAGATATAAAGGACTACCCTCTGTAAACACTGTGAGGTAATGTGGTGTCGTTTGGCGGGTCGTACTTACACGGCGTATTCATGTATACTTTATTTCATCAGTCACATCAATAAAATGATACTCTATAAATGAGTGGATAACCCTCCTCTTATAAGACCTTTTTAAGAGGGTGAGTAGTTCATTTCTAACGGTCAGAAGGGGGCAATTCTTGATGGACCAGTCGGTGTAGTTGAAGCCAAAGCGCCAGTTTTGGGATGTGTTGGAGGTGTAGGTCATGTAGCCCCAGAAACCCATTTTGTTTGCAAATTAGTACTCCCTATATAATAAATGAGATTTAGAAAATTGAGTTTTTGTAACATTTTTAGGTATAGTTGATATGAATTTATTACAAATACGTGTTTCAACAAAACCTCAATTGCTAGAATGGAATGGAGTATTTTGTAATAGATTTTGTTGTATTTAAATGAATACAATATCTTTGTTAATTTTACGATTCTTGACATTTTATTTAGGAGCTATGGACAACTAAAAATAGAGAGTTTGTCCATTCTTTGCATTGAACACTTGTATTTTTTTTTTTCAAATTTCAATTTTTAACCTCTACTTCATTTTCCTTCAACGCTACAATGAATTAGCTAGCCGTAAAGTGATAAATGATTTATTATGCCTCTAATTTGGGGGCTATGGACTATAAGGTTAAATAGGAAATTCAGAATTATTTAGATGAGATTATGGTGAGAAAAATGAGGGCTCTTTTTTCAAACAACAATAAAAAATAATTATGTGTGTGAGTTGGCCTAATGGATGCCAAAAGTTTCGAGTTCGACTCTATCATGATGCGACTTTTAAATTTATATTCATTTGGCTTACAAAGAAAATATACCTCTCCCTCCGCCCCCATTAATTGTTCACTTTCACTTTTTACTATAAATAGTAAGTAGGCCTCACATTCCACTAAATTATTTCACTCACATTTTATTACTTTAAAACTAATTTATACAAGTGTAACTTATATTTCACTAACTTTTTCTAACTCACTTTCATTTACATTTTTTAAAACCAGTGCCGAAATCAAAATGGATAATTATTAAGGACGAAGGGAGTATCAGTTTTTAAACCGTCAAGACACAACATACAAATTCGTTACTAAGCACATGAATTTGAACGAAAACACATGTCTCGTCAGTCGTCACATTCGTGTTATATTTTGTAAATTATTTCATTCATTAAGGAATCGGTAAAAAAGAGAATAAAATCATAAATTTTGGTCAAATTCTAATCTCTCTCAAATCAACAGTAAAAATAAATTTTAACATTCTTCTCAAATTTCTCACGAATATGGGTAAAATTGTGTCTGATGTAGCGTCCGGAAAAATTCTACATGGGTGACCACTAATGAATTTTGTCATTTTGTTCAACACACTTAGCATATAACTCAGTTATGTAATCAATTTAAACACAGATATGCAACGTCAACAACATATTACAAATAGGCAACATGTTATGAGAAATTTGAGAACAAAGTTAAAAGACACATAATTTATCATCTAATTTTGAAAGTGTAGAACTAACTAGAATTTGACCAAAATTTATGATTTTTCCTTATATTTTCCCTATTATTATTTTGTTAATTAGATTTCTTTATTGGAGCTATGTCACTATTTGATCAAATTACATTCCTTTATTGAAATTCAAAGAGATGAATACAAACTCAACAACAACTCAAATCTATTGTTACAAATATTGCTTCATGACCCATGCCCGTATAGCAAGATGAGTAACAAAACATGTTAAATACTTACTAGAAATGAATAACAAAATCACACGCAAACAAACCAAAAACAACAATTAAAATAAGAATGAAAATTAGGTAGTGTGTTGTTCAATAAAACCAACGGATCAAGGGCCAGACCGCGAATTTCATGAGGCCATCTTTGCAGTGGATGCCGTCGTGCTCGCCGCATGCGAAATAGTAAGGCTGCCACCTCTTCAACACGAACTCGAATCCATCGCCTCCACCTGCACTCACGTCTCCGATCTTCCTCGCTCTTCTCAGATCACAGTTTTGGAAGCTCCGGTAATCCGGCAGCAGGTAAACACTGTGAGGAAATGTGGTGTCGTTTGGTGGATCGTACTTGAACACTGCATTCATGCATGTATATTTATATCAATTTTTTTAGCACAGGATTTAAGAAAGTGTTATTTATTTTTATAATTTTAGTTTTTCTAATAAAGAAATAGAAATTAATAATAGCGGATGTATTTGTTGCTAATTAGTAGCGGACATTGATCTGTTACCAACCGCACTACTAATTATGGCGCGCTATTATGTTTCCAAAAATTAATGAAAATCCGCTACTAACATTCCCAATAGACATGCCGTTACTAATTCGCTACTAATAGTGTCGGACTTTTGTCTCCTGGTAAAATCCGCTAGTAATTGGCGAGATTTTTGTCGTGAATTAGTTAAGTGGAAACTGAATAAAGTAATTATTAACAGGGGACGTCTCAAAAATATATTCAGTTCACTTAACATGGGACGAAGGGAGTGTTACCTAAGGTGTCGTTTAAGAAGAAGGGCGCGTTGTCGATGGCCCAGCTAGTGTAGTTGAACCCGAAACGCCAGTTTTGATCTCCACCTACCGTGAATCTCTTGGAGGCAGCCTCGGTTGCATTTGGGTGCGGCCTCTTGTTCCAGTTTCCGGCTATGGTGCTCCACTCTTTGTTTGCTGAAGCAACATCTAATGTCGATGTTGCTGCGACCACAACGACAACAACAGCAAGAAATGCACCTCCTAATTTCGCACCCATTTCTTTGAATGTTTCTAGAATTTATATTAATTGTGGTATTTGATGGTGTTGGAAGGAAGAGATAGGGTTTATATAGATATCGAGAGGCTTCGTAATCCACTCGTTTTTTTTTCACGATGGTGGTTGGTAAAATTGCATTGTAAAATTTATAAGGTGTAAAAAGGATTTATTTGGTCTCCATCTTTATTTTGAATTTTACTTGGTTATTTCCCACGTGAGTTTTATGATTTAAGCATGGCGTCTTCACTCCGTGGGATGAAGAAACTCATTAAAATTATTGTAAATACTCATGGGAGTATATGCATAGTTAATGGAGTATATACAATGTACAGTTTGGAAAATATTGTGTGTGAATAAACTCTTTGAGAAAAAAAATCACATTCAAGCAAAAATCAAAGGCTCATGTAATCGTGTGATAGCTACTGCAAATTCGTATATAGAAAACCAAAGATTCAGATGATCGAGCGACTTGAACGATTTCACGTGAAGTGAAACAATCAAAGGTTTATTATAGTTTATACGATCTCAAAGTTTCACGCAATCATGGAAATCGAACGATTTTTTCTGAAAATGCCTTACAGAAGTTGAAAATGTTGACAATATGAGAGTCAACTTATAGGTCAAAAGAATCGACTCGGCATGACCGCCATTTTCAGTTTTTTTATTCAGTACCTCAAAAATGTCGACAGTCAAAAACTACTGTGTAATTTTTAATTAATTAATAGTAAAAAGTTGCAGAGTAAGTAATTAGCAAAGTGCGCTTTTGCCTGAAAATGGAAGGTCGTCTATGTTTGGCAACTTGCGATTTGTAAATTATTAATGAGATAACTGCCTTAAAACTCATCAACTTTGCCCGAATTCCGGTTTTCCCACGACCTTTAAAATTGGCGTATAAAGTCATCAACTTTGCATCTAGTCGCCGATTTCCCATGATGGTTTTTCCGGCGAAAGAGCTAGTTGACGTGTCGTATTTAATTGATGTGGCGTCTCGTGGCGGCTGAGATGGGCAACAATTACTGATTGTGCAACATAAAAAAACTTAAAAAATAAAACTAAAAAAAGGACATAACGTAATTAGGGTTAGCTCCCTCAATTCTCCCCCAAATTGATTGAACACACATACGTGAAGGAAGGAGCTTGCGCAGGTCATCGGCGTTGCCGACGACGTCGGCGGCTAGGCGAGAAAAGGAGTCGGTGCTAGCGAGTATGCGCGGGAGCTCATGAGGAACGCCGAGCGCTCCACCCCCGCCGCCGTCGACCCCAAATCCGTGATCATGGCCGTCTTCTCGAGGACGAAGGCGGCCGGATCGAGCACCGCCTGCATCCTCTCGCTCGCCGGAAACCACCTCCGGGCGGCGAACTTCGGCGATAGCGGCTTCATGGTGATCCGGAGAGGAAGTGTAATTTTCCGATCTCCGGCGCAGGTGTGGGGGTTCAACGTGCCTTATCAGCTAGAGGGGAGGTTGAGAGAGGGGCCGGGGCGGGCGGAGGAGATGGCGGTGGAGGTCCAGAGCGGCGACGTCGTGGTCGCCGCCACTGACGGGTTGTTCGACAATCTGTTCCCTGAGGACGTGGAGGCCGTCGTGGGGCGGTGCCTCTCGGAGGGGCTGGAGCCACAGATGGTGGCGCGTGAATTGGCCGAGGTGGCGCACGTGAACGACGTCGTTTTAGGCGTTTGAAAAGGGATGTTCATCCCTTTTCCGATGACATCCACGTCCACGTCCACGTCAACTTTCAGGCATGCCACATAGGACGCTTACTTACCGGAAAACACATGGTCGGATCAATTTGGGAGATACCAGCAACTCGACAAAGTTGGTAACTTTATACGCCAATTTTAAAGATCGTGGAAAAAACCGGAATTCAGACAAAATTGGTGACTTTTAAGGCAGATATCCTGGTAATGTTGTCATGATATCATTTAATGGCACGTTAAAACCTACACATTTTCTGTATTTGACTTTTTTTATTGGAGCTCAAGGAAAAAAATGAAATGATAGCAATTAAATCCCATATTTCTTTGTTCGTACTGGCATAAGCTGTTCAGTTGTCATTTTTTTAGCACTAAACTTATTATTTTATTCGGATAAGAAGTACTCCCTCAGTCCCAACAAATAAAGATGATACCCCAATCATAAAAAAGGTGACTCCTTTTCTTGACGACAAGAGATTTTATGCAATTTTATTTTATACATTAAGTGGAGAGAATAAAGTAGAAATAAAAGTGTTTCAATCTTAGTATTGAATCATTTTGATTGGGACAAACCAAAAAGAAAAGTTAGGTCATTTTCGATGCGATGGAGGGAGTAACAGATGATAAATTTTCAGCCTAAAAAATACTACCTCCATCCCACATTAGAAGTCACATTTAGTGTGAGTGCGAGATTTAAGAAATGTAAAGAAAAACGGGTTGAATAAGTTAGTGGACTATGCGTCCCATTTATATTAGTTTTATAATAAAATGTGAGTGGAATTGATTGATGGAATATATGGTCTACTTACCATTTATGGTAAAAGTGTGTGACTCTTATCGAGGTTCGGATCGAATGACAAAATGTGACTCTTATAGTGGGACGGAGATAGTAAAAGTTGCCAACCGAAAGATGAGAAAACTTAGTGGAGTACAAAAAAGTTCGAAAATTCAAATAGTAATCTAGCACGAAAGTCTGAAAACTTTTCAATGGAAGTGCAAAATAAAGTACAGTAGATTGCAACAATACAAAAAAAGCTTACTGCCTTTAAGAATGGTCCAGGCATAATATAGTACTGTGGAGTTTACCAAAAAGGGGTCTGGTTTCTCAAGTCTCATCTTCAAAATCTGTAAAAACGCTTAAACATAAGCAAACTTATTCTCTTCTGTAGAAATTCAACCACTGATTTATGAGTGAGAAAACGAATACCTACAGTCAGGTGCCGAGATCATCTGCAAACGTGTAGATCTTTCATGACAAGTTCAATACCTTTAGACCCCTTATGTGACTCGAGAACAACAAAAACAGGCCTGAACCAATCACCCTAAGTAACCAGATAGAAACAAAGTATTTAAATAATAGACGGATCGTTAAGATCTAGGCGTGGTTATAGAGATGTAAAAATTATGTTATGAAGGTCTTACTCTATCACTATAGGAACATCTTGGAGTACGCTTTTTTCTCCTGATTGTGCCTATCTGCAACCTATTATTCCAGTAATAGCAAATATTTAGCACACTGCACTAGCGTTGGTGACATTTCAATGATTACAAAAATCTCAAAGACAGGTCGTCACCTTCTTCTTTGCAGCAGCATACTCCTTTTTTATTGATCCTACAGCGAACGCAGTAAAGATAGTCATGGAAAGATCGTAAACATGCACAAACAAACATATGTGAATCTGAGCGAGTAGAGAGACAGAGGAGATTGGTCGCTAACCATCATTTGGTTCCAATTCCAATGCCTTCCTAAAGCTTTCTACTGCTGAATCGATATCATTGAGAGCCACATGTGCCTAGACAATTAAGGGGATGAGTATACAAGTATCAGTATCATAAACGATGAGAAGCAGTGAGAATAGTTATGCTGCAATGCCTGACGGGGGCAATCAATGACATAGCTTGGAAAAAGAAGAAATGAACGTGCACCAAAAAAAATAAGGACATCATTTCAAAATACAAAGACCAGATTCCATATGATCTAAACAAGTTTTAAGTGAATCACTTAAAGGTGTGTGCAACAAAATTTAAGATATAGGCACACTTCAACGAAAAACCAGAGAAAAGTCCAACCTCTCACGAGTAAGTGAAAATGATCATATAGCAAAATCAACTTTCAACTGACAAGGTACCACTGGAATAAACTGATCTAGTTCACACAATAAGTATACAGTTCATGCATTAGACATGCAAATTTTACAGAAGCAAAAGAAACGTCTTAAGTCATGTATGCTATTGCAAGCTGTATTCATGCTGTATTTTCACAACTATCAACTCATTCTCAGGCATTTCCCTTCCAAAACCTATGTTTTATGCACAAGTTATACCAGAAGCAGTATTAAATCCTTTTGTCGGTATCTTAAGCGTAGTGCACAACATTACCAAAAAACTAAAAAAACAATCATAAGTCATGCTGACCTTGGGCGTATCAGGTTGGGTCATTACTTTTAACAGGGGGTAAAGGGCTGAGGCTCATTGTCAATTGATTGAAAGACAAACATCATAAAAGGTAACAGGACACTCACATAATGAGTTTTCTTTTAAGAAAGAAATTACAATATTAGACGTTCCAAATTGAAATGTGGGGTGCCCAATCAAGTTAAGGTACAATGTCCATTTAATATGATAACAACCAAGTCAACTATCACAAGACACACAAGGAAAAAAATGCCAATGCATCAGAGGTGTTTACGTCTTTACGATTGATGGAGTACCAACCTGGCCCTGCCGGAACAATGCCTTAGCATTGTCTCCACCATCACGCATCGCAAAATCTGTGTCCAAAAGTGCTCCCTTCAAGTCTCCTAGTTTTAGTTTACATGCCTAGAGAAAGACAATTGTAAGTAAAGAGCAATAGAAAACTCTCTCAAATGATAATTCTGCAAAAACATATGGTCAAATATAGTGCCATAATTTTCAAATGGGGCAGAAAATGTTTACAGAATGATGATTTAAATTTTGAACTAATTCAAGCAAACTAGTAAAGTAATTGCTGCTAAGCTAAACGCTTGAAACCAATACATGTTGAACTGTTATAACTGATAAGCCTATTCAAAAAATATCTTGCTACACATAATGAGTGTGTGCATGCATGGGTGCGAGTGCACGCACATGAACTCATGGGAAAATGTTGAACATTAACATTTCTATATGACCTTGTTACATCTAGTAGTTGTCAAAAACACCACTTGTAATCTGGTGTGCCATTAAAAATGAAGCAAATAAAGGATATGGACCACCCAATGCACATGGGTGAATAGGAACATGCAATAACTCACTCAAGCCAAACAACATATGCAGAACAGTAGGATGCAGAACTAAGTGGATTAATCATACAAATCCATAATCATATTGCTTGAAGTCTTGAACAGTTTCCCCTATACATGTGGTTTAATTAACTCAGGACTTAAGTTGCAAGTACGCACTTGAGTTCAGTCAAAGCTTTCCTGTTAATTAAAATTCATTCCAGGAAGAAAAAGAAAAATCTTAAAAATTGTAACGAAGTGATGGCAATAAAAAAAGGGAACTCACAGAACTATTGGTGAATATCTGTCCCTTCAGCTTTCTCAAAATTTGGCTCTTATCTGTCTCAAAAAAAAAGGAACAATAATGAAATCATCCCTAAAAAGAAAAGAAAGTATAAAATGAAGATGCTACTTTTAAATGGAAAAGATGGGAATATTCTGACCACCTTGATCAATATCTTCCTTTTCCCAGGACACATCCAAATAGCGGAGAGCCTTGCGGTACTTCCGAAGAGCCATCTTGTAGTCTTGCTTCTACAAACACCAGATATATAAAACTATGAAATGACAATTCAATAGGAGCGATAACGAAAGAGGACAAAGTATTCTTATCAAATACTGATTCAATGTACTCTTCACCTTAAAATGCTCATTTCCATATCCTTTTATTGATTCTACAGCTGTAACCCACCAGGATAGGTCACTAGAATTCTCATCAAGGTCAGCAGGCCAGTCAGGAAACAAATCACCATCATTGAAGAAATTTGCCGTGCCATCATCAGCTCCCTCAGGAATTTCTCCACAATCAGATATAACAACATCAACTGTGGGACAATCATTTTCACCAATAGTGGCGTGCTCAACAGAACGAACAACTCCCATGCCTTTGATGACCTTCCCAAACACAACGTGCTTTCCATCCAGATGTGATGTCCGAGTCGTGGTGATGAAAAACTGGGAACCATTAGTATTGGGCCCAGCATTGGCCATGGACAACATGCCCTTCCTTTCATGTTTTAGTTCAAAATTCTCATCTTCGAACTTCAGCCCGTAAATGGACTCCCCGCCGGTTCCATCCCCAGCAGATATATCGCCACCTTGTACCATAAAACTTTTAATGACACGATGAAAACGCGATCCCTAAAATGAACCAAAAACACTCATAAGAAACTATCACAAAATTAACCAATTGCTTAATCCAATCAGAAAAGCCTTAATCTATTCTACACAGGTTGCAAACCTAAAATAAAACAAAACAAACTCAGAGAAAAATCCATGAAACAGAGGCAGCAATTAACCTCAAACAACCATCATTCATTACACATTCCATGTCCTACAACAACTCTAAAGTAGAAATTCATACAAACGAGACATCGATGGCCCAATTCAATCATTTCCACCGAAACAAAATCTCATCACAAAACAAATAAAATAATCCAAACAGTCAGTTACGCCACACTTCCACCAAACAGAAATTCCAAATGATCAATCAAATTAAAAAAAAACATTCAAAAACTTAAGTGTGGGAAAAACACGAGAAATGGAGAGGTAGAAACCTTGTAATGCAGGGGAACGCCGGTGTTGGGGCCAATGCCCTTCTCTCCAGTACAAAGTGCTCTGAAATTCTCAGCTGTTTTGGGGACTACATCATTGTAGAGTTCGACGATGATCCTCCCTTCCAGCTCATCTCCGATGGTAATGTCCAAAAAACAGCGAGGCCTGCCACTCATGGTTGCTGTCCTGCTTCACTCACAGTGCACGTTGACTGTGTGTCGTTTCAGTGTATATATCTGTGTATGTATAGGCGAGCAGAAGAAGAATCTGGAAGAGTCAAATTGATTAAACCCTAAATCTGTTTCTTTCCTATTCAATCATCAAGTGCCTGTAGCTAACCTGCGCCGCATGTATAAAGTTATTAGTAATTAATTTTCGGCCCTTAGTTGTATTAGTAATTTTTATTTAATAGTTTTAAATTGCTTATAAGAAAATTCAGTCGGATAATTAGAAAGTGAGCCGGATCACATTTAATAAGAAATCAGATATAGGAGTACTACTTATTTTCTGTAGTGCTATTATTTAGCTCATCCAAAAGTATATGTTTGGTCTATAACTAATAGTCATTTAAGAAATGGTAACTACTTGTCACGATTGTTCGGTCCGTCAATTACCTTTTTTTCAAAGTCCGCCTAATATAGGGCGGCCCGATGAATACAACTGTAATGGAATGTTTATTAATCTAAAAAAAAAGCTGCGATACAATTTCTGAGTTTTAACAACATTCTGAAATCACAATCCAATTACTTCTCTACCCCTCCTTCGTACAATCAATATGCCATTCTCCAAATTTAGGGAACATTGCAAGGCGCAAGAGCTCGAAGACGAAAACACTGAATTCGTCGCCAGGTAGCTACAAACTGCAATCGCACTCGAAATCCGACGGCGAGTACGAATGTCGTACTTATCAGCAGCCCCGGCATGTCGATCGTTGTCGATCCGGTGTGAAAGGTGCGTCATCTATTAGATTATGTAATTCGCTCAAATATCTGTTTTTTATACCTCGATAATGCAACGAACTGTTAATTCACAACATATTTTGATTTGTTTTGTTCTTTCTGTTACCCAAATCGATCGATTGAAGTCCTAAATTTCAGATTTGTTTTGTTCTTTTTCTTACCCAAATCGATCTATTGAAGTCATAAATTTCTGATTTGTTTACAAAATTGTCTAACCCAAAATGATCGATTGAAGTAATAAAAATTGGATTTGGGTATGGGTTGAGTGTGCACGGCAAAATAGCTTTTTTTTGTAAGACAAAATCAAGGCAAAAAAATTGGATGGAGGGTTTGGTTTGAGTGTGCAATATGAACAGCAGTTGGATTGTTCTACTGACCTCACTGCATTTGTTTTAGCATAACTTAGTTTTGTCGTATTATTTCCATACAAAATATGATACCATCGTTTTGTTCACCTAAAAAAATTTATATTCTCGCTTGCAGTTACTGTAATCGTTCCCAGAAGATATGAATATTGTTGGGAACAATTCTGTTGGCAAGAATCGTGCTAAGAAACTTGACAAGTATGTGATGCATACACTGGAAGACATAATGCAAAAATTTATTGTTTCACGCATGGCTGT
Organism: Salvia splendens; assembly: GCF_004379255.2. NCBI lineage: Eukaryota > Viridiplantae > Streptophyta > Magnoliopsida > Lamiales > Lamiaceae > Salvia > Salvia splendens. The sequence goes on from NC_056038.1 coordinate 3,786,239, forward strand.
ACTACACCTCATCCTAAATCGTCTTCGCCAATCGAAAAGAAGAAAGCTACAAACCGTGCTCCCATATAGCATTCTAAATAGGATTCCGAGACAAATTGACCACCTAAACCGGCTTGTTGGAGTTTCAGATACAGATTGCCTCGTAAATTTCAAGATGGACCGTAATGCGTTCGGGCGGCTTTGTCGATTGTTTTGAGAGTTGCGTGTTTTGCGTGAAAGACGGTTTGTTTGCATTGAAGAACAAGTTGCTATATTTCTAGGTGTATTAGCACATCATAAGAAGAACCGAATTGACCGTTTTGATTTTTTGAGGTCAGAGGATACTGTTTCACGGTACGTGCACGAGGTAATGGAGGCCGTATTGAAAATGCATTGTATGTTCGTTGTGAAACCCGAATAAAAATTGATCCCTCAGACTAGTGCAAAAATGAAGCCATAAGCATAAAATGCATAGCAATGAAATGGGAAACCCATTCCTATGTACTCGGAGAAGAGTAGCACTCACCATGTTGGAGTAGCTGAGCTTGGAGAAAATATGAGAGACAGCGGCGTGTGGGAATGAAGAAATTTGCACAAAAAAGGTTCAATATGTATTAGGGTTTCTGAAGGCATACTTGGAAATAGTTAAATAATAGAGGGATAGAAAAGAAATTGTGTAGCCAACACATAGTTATTACAAACAAACCAAACAACTAATATACAAACCGAAGAAATAAAATCGGACAAGACAAACAACTATTAAAAAAATAAACTTAGATACAAATTTTATTTCCAGCATCAAAACTCTATCTGGAAAAATGGTAATTGACAAAACGAACACGTGGATATTTACTTGGTGTATCATAATTAATTATTTAGTGACAGCATATTCATTATAGTATAATCAATTTTGCATTAGGACAATCAGTCAAGTCTGGTAATTCATTGGAGTGAAGAAATGTTGGAGCCATAATTTTGAGTGTAGATTAAAATGTTGGATTTATCACGTTGGAGGAAGCGTAGCGTAGATTTATCCAAGGCTGTCGTCGTGTTCATGTGTATGGATTGATTTTGTTAAGAAATTGCTTTGGAACAATAGGCTGCCTAGTTGGTACACTGGAAAATCCAATCTTTCTTGTTAAATAATACTCATAGCCAATAGAGAGAAGGCCGATAAGAAAAAACAAAAATAGGAGTTACTAACACAAACCCAAAATATTTAAATGTTTTGGCATTTAAATCCGGATGTCTCATAGCAAACGGAGCGTTTTTTTTCCTAATAGTTTATGACGCTATGTTATGTTTATGTGTATGGTCTTCACTATATTTATTGGGAAAAAAAACAAGTTATATTTTGATCATCTCCCAAAAAAAATGTATAAACAAATAAATACAAGTATGATAAGTAGGTCTATTAAGTTAGTGAAAACATAAGGTGGTCTCTTGAAAACAAAACCTAGCCATCTATTTTAATGAAAAAAATCAAACAAACACTACATTCTTTGCCTGAAAAAGGATCAAGCTTGGTCCTAGCTATAAGGAATTGAAATCCCTGTGATTCAAACTTGGATGGCAAGCGGCTTTCCCCGCCCCATGGTGAAACCTCGAGTCCCATCGGGCATCCTCGGCCCCTTCGCCGGGAAGTTGTTGCCAAAGTGCGACGATGTTGCAGGCAGACTACGCGTCGCCTGCAGCAGCGGCTGCTTCCCCTTTCCTCTGTTTTTCGACCAGCTCCTCTTCAGCGACGCTCCATTCTCATCCGCCTGGAAGAAAGAGTAAAATAAGAAACAGAATAAAATTTTTGTAAAAAGAAAAGACTCAACAGCTTGAGACAATCCAAAAAGAAACACGGTACGTTTCAACTACAATGGGATGTAGGGAGTAATAGATAGAGATGTACCTCAGTTTCTGAGTTGCTTAGGCGGGAGGACGAATCTTCGTCTTCAAAAGACACGTCGAATTCTGACTTGCGGCACTTGAGCACAGACTTAGGCTGCAGATCAATAAACATAAATTGGAAGGAATGTGAAATAATGGGTGATCATCGATGGGAGTTTGGATTAGGCGCACGCACGCACCGAGCGCTTGAGCATGACCCTAACTCGCATCCCCTTTCTCCAGTTCCTTTCGTCGTTGAGCTTCTCTGCCTGAGGAGTTTTTTCAATCCATCAGATATAATTAAAACTACATTAATCCTCCCACACAATACCTACTGCTCTCTCCGCTGTCTCTGGATTCTCATACTCCACCAGCGCATGAAGCTACACCATCACAAACAAGGACATAACCTAAGAAAGCTGATAGATGGGCTCACAAGTCACAATCTTTGCTTGGTTTTACTTTTACCTTGTTGCTGATAACTATATCGCCCTTTGAAGACCGCGACGAACTGTGCTCCTGTGGTTGGCATATGCGGATCGACTTTATACTGCATACATACATACATTACTAAGCAATCTATTCTCTACAACAGAATCATCAATCAAGCAAACAGGGATTAATTAAGGCTCCTACTTTCCGACCACATTGAACATTTTCTCAATTTTCTGATGTGAGTGATCGTCAGGGAGGTTTTCAGCAATGACAGTTCTCAGTTGCAGCTCCTCTTTCTCTTTCTCCGTGAACGGATGCTTTCGTTTCACCTTTTTCGCATCACTGCTCACGATCTACATACATAACCAACACATCAACAAACAAACCAACCCAACCATTTGCTTTCCTCATTAAATCATTACCAGTTTGGTCGAGAAACGGATAGCCTGCGCCACCATCTGGTTGTTCACGTTCAACGATTTCAGCTTCTTCAGCGTTGAGACGAAATTTATAGGCACTGTCGATTCGACAAACCAACAACCACACAATCAAACTGCATGGAAACATATTATACTATCAATTTTATAGATTTAATTTCGAAAAATCTCACCGTAGCCTTCCGGGTCCTTATTCACGTGTTTAACGAGGGTTTCGTTCGCGAGCATGCTCATGTCGCTGAACATGAATTCCGCCTGATCAACACAATCAAATCATTTTTTTTTCCAAAAAAAATAATGAAGAAATGAAGAGATAGACAGACTTGTTTGATGATCTTCTGCTTGAGCTCCTCGGAGAGAGCGGCTTCTTTAGGGTGGTGGTGCGGAGAAATGTGGGCGGAGGCGGTGGCTTTGCCGTTAGGTCGAGGCTGAACCGCCAAAGGGATTGGCATTTCTGGATCGGAGACGTAAATCCAGCTGCCCGTGCCGCCGTCGATAGACGGGAAGCACGGGTAGAAGTAGCCGGTTATGGGGGCGGCGGGGGCGGGGACGAACTCCGGCGCCGCCACGTTGAATTTGAACGACCCACTGCCGCCGCTGCTGCTGCTCCGCCGCTCGGATTCTTCTTTTTCTGGAGCATAATCATATTCGTTCATTTGCGCCATTTTGTTTGTAACCTTTTTTTTGTTATATGGGAATGAAAAATATAAAGGGAAAAATAAAAATAAATGAATTACTCCTATTTTGTTACCACTTGTTTATGAGAGGTTGGAATTTGTGGGGATGTTTGTTGTTTTCTCCTGATTTTTAGTTTTGACCCAAATTATTTGTATGTTTTGGAAGTTCGTGGTATTTATTATTCGTATGTATTTTGAATTTATTTAGAGATAATAGTGGCGTTGGAATAGAGAAAAGCAAACGCCCATGAATTTCGTAACTCAATTATACAAGGAATACTTTGGTTTCGTGGCTTATATCACATTTAGCCCATTACAAAGGGCAAACGTCTATCAATGAAGACACAATTCCTTCAGTTTTTGCCTTTTTTTGGAAAATAATTCTTTTTACCAAAATAAAAATGTGTTGAAAGTGAATATGTACTAGATTATAATATTAAACATTAAATAGTGCAGATAAAAGAACAAAATAGACATCCCTTGACCCTCATATACAGATTTCTCAATTTTCTCTATCGGAAAGTTGTTATACCGTATATGGTAATTATCACAGTACTTTGATATCGAATGTAGTGAATCCACCTCCAAATTTCGAGCAAACTGTGAAAATGTTCAACAAGCAACTGTATTTGGGCATTTTCCGTGTATAACTAGATTATAACAATAGTTATTAATACTAGAATTTTTAATTTATGTCGTGGTGCTACTTTATAATTTCTTATCTTCTTTACAGTATGAATTTTTGAACAATTCGAACTTATATAATTTAGGGTAAATTGTCAAATAAATTAAGAAAGATGTCAAATTTTGGTTAGTTCCATACTTTTCAAAATCTAAAAAATAAGTTACGAAAGACGAAAATTACATAATTATCTCATATGTCTTCTTTTCGGCAAAATATGTGTCATTGTTTCTGAATTGAAAAACACCACCCACTACATAAACATGTACATTACCCTAAAAAAGTGAGTGAACATAGTTATACCACTTCCATTTACTTAAAATTGGTTGTCACACCATCGCATATTCTACCAGAAATGAGACTGTTAAGATAATTACAAAATCTTCATGTTTCATTATTTAATCTTCAGATTAAAAAAAGACATGCGATTGACCAAAATTCGACCATTTATCAGTGATTCATTTAGTCATTTGCCCTATAATTTAAAGCGGGAGATGCATTATTTAATTTTGGGGATATACATACTTACAAAGTTGTTTGAATTGGGCATATTGTTTGTAAGGGCATCAATTGCAAGCCAATAATAGGTAAACATTTGCTAGGAATATTATGAACATGATATGGGCACATTGGATGCAAGTCATATGCATCATAGTATCAGATTCTCTTTCCAACAATACAATGTTGTGGAATTGGCTGATTTTTAAAATGGAATCTAATCAAATAGGAGACAAGATTTGGAAAAGCAACAAAAATGAGTTGAGATAAATAAACAAGAACCCTTGAGAACTATGAAAAGCAAAAATTAGGTGATTCCACCCTTTTCAACTAAAAAACAATTCACCTAGCAATTTTCTTGGCCAATATTTAATGGATATCTATATTGTCTCAGTCATTATATCTGCCCCCAAGATTCTCACTCCATTATTTTTGTATATGAAATTAATACTACTATCTTTCTAGCCATTGACGTAAAAGTGGAGTGGTATGTTTTAATATATGTATATAGATTTAAGTCATTAGGATAATTTTGTTTTTTGGCCATGCTTGAATAAAATATTTTTCCGACAGCTTAATTTAAAGTGATTGTTTATTCTTTTAGATATGGCTATTTTTTAACAAGTACCATTATTTTACCCATTCACTAAATTGGTCAAAGTAAATTATTCCCTCAAAGTCTAACACGCCACTAATTTCATTGAATTTCGTAGTTATCTAGTAAAAATATTCACTTACACGTCATTAAGCTAAAACCATATCTCAATCAACAACTTACTTCCATATTTACTTTTGTCCATTTTGAATAAGTAGACCACGCATTTACACCCCACATATATTATGAAACTAATATAAAACACCCCATATATTATGAAACTAATATAAAAAAGATGTTATATTTTTGAAATGATATAAGATTTTTGGAGGTTTTGTTTTTATGTATCAAATGGAGATAATATAATTTTTATATTAATATAAAAATAAACTTTTTAAAAAATGAAAAAATGATATCTTTAGTGTATAAAAATGAAAGCTAGACATCATTTATAGAACAAAGAGATAATAAAAGTAGAGTTATATTCATGGGCGTAGCCACCTTATGGGGATATGAGGCATTTTGCCCCTCCTCATCCACTCATTTCTTTATATATTTATATATCAATTTTTGATTATATACTTCAACCACACTAAATGTTCCTTCTCAAATACATAAATTTTTCCTATGTATTATTTTTGTCCCTTCTCCAATAAAATCCTAGCTCCGCCCCTGGTTATATTTCATTAATTTTTTTACTCACTTTCTTTCTTTCATATTTTTTAAACTTCGCACCGATCAAAATGGAACATTATTTTATGAACGGAGTGAGTGCTATTTAATTAGCATACGAAAGTAAATAGAAGATGGAAAACAATCAATGGTTTTGTTAAACTTGTATACTACTCCATGTAGTCAAGGCTAAACTCCAAGTAATTTGAATAACTTGTGCAATAAAATTAAAAAGGTTAACGTCCACTCTAATATTCCAAAAGTGTGTTTGCAAGGTCAATAGCGGAAATCGGTACTATTATTAATTCAAAAAATAAGTCGTACTTCCCATAAAGACAAAGATTAGGGGCTAAATTGGCAATTAAGAGGTTGGTTAGCTAAACAAGGGCACCCCCACGGGGAGCCCTATAGGGTGCCCTATACTCCGTCACATCATTATTCTACCCTCCTACCATTCCACATGCAGTGGGACGCCCTAAAGTCCGCCCTATATGTTTCACTACTATTTTGTTAATTAATTTTTTTATGTCTACAAAGATGTCATGCAAAATTATCAAAAAATATTACGATTAAAGGCAAATCCTACATTACTAATTAAATTTTTTTTACAAGAGTTAGAAATAAAAAAACACTACGATTAAAGGCAAACACTACATTACTAATCCTTCATTCTCAGCTTGCGGCGTAGATCATCGATCATCCACTTGAGGTATTCGGCTTTGCCCGGGTCCTCGCACTGCATGAGGGCGTGGTGCGTGTCCAACAACTTCCTCCGGTTGGCGGCCGCCACCAACTCTGCGTAGGCATGTCCCGCAACCGAAGTCGGGGCCGAGGCCGCTGCCTGTGAGGATGTCGTCTTCGCCTTGCCCTTGTTCTTGGCAGCCTTGACTCCAATGGGACGCCGGGAGGACATCGGTATGCCGGAACTCTCATCCTCGTACATCGGCTGGTTGAGGTCCATCGGAGGTGCGCCGCTGTTGCTGCTCGTATAATCACCGATGGCAGTGTTCTTCGTCCTCTTCGCCGCAGCCGATAGGGGCATAATCCCTCCTTGGAACTTCTGCTTGTCCTTCAAGAGGAGTCCGAAGTTGTAATGCTTGAAATCGCCGTACAATGAAATGTACGATGCAAGCGCTTTATCGCACACATCAATCAAACTCTCGCCACTGCCCTACTCCCTCAAGTACTTCTCGTACTCCGACGAGAACAAATTGACCTGCTTCTTCACCTGATCCCAGTGCTTGCGGAGCTGCTCCCTATGGCGCTTGTAGGCGGCCACCAACTTGGCCTCGTTGTAGCAATCAGCGATGCGCTCCCAGTACGCGATTTGCTTTTGGTTGTTGGCAAACACCGGGTCCTTTGAAATATTAATTTCATCCGCGTTGTAGTTCGTCCTCCCTGGGGCGAACTCTTCATTCTTCTTCGGAGGCAGCAACTTCTGGGCCCTTTGCCTGTTCCGCTTCTTCTTGGTGGCGGAGCCCGAGGCGGCGGCGGCGACAGCGGGGCCGGCGGGGTGGGGCGTGGGCGCAAGTGGGAGACGACTCCATGTCTGACAGCCCGTACGAATCCGTACTGAAATCGGGATCGTACTGGGTGTTGGAGTAAAAAAGACCGGTATTCATCAGGGTCTGTACCCGGCCACCGTGCACTACCACTGAACATCGGACTATTCAGACTTAGGTAATCACCGGGATTCATTTGTGGAGAGGAATGGGAGAGGAAGAGTGAATGGAAGAGTGAAAGTGGTGTATATATATAAATTTTGGAGAATTAAAAAAAAAAAGCGAAAACGCGTTGCATCGTCCGCGATATTGTCCGTGTGGCCCGCAATGGGGTGGACAATACCGCGGACGATGCGTGGTCGAAGGCCTATCGTCCGCGAACGATACATAGGGCGCGGACGATGCATCGGACATCGTTCGCATGGCTATCGTCCGCCCCACTGTGAATGCTCTAATGATGGATTGGCGCAAACGGGATTGAAAAGTTTTTTTTTTCATTTTCTATTTTTAGTTAAGAGCTCGTGTTTGAACATAGCAAGATTCTCGTCCTTTTGTCTATCTGTGTACCATTTGTTCACATTTGATATTTTATAATTTTCTGCCTTAAGATTCCAACAAATCAAGCAAAGAATAATTTTTTTCAACTTTTTGATTCTCGAACGTTGCCTTTATTTGGAATACAGATGGCAGGAGCAACAACACGGAATCTGCGTGCTACATTATAACCTAATTTAATTCATTCAACAACTATATGAATATGAATTTTGAATAGTTGAATATTACTATCAACTAGTACTTCATCTTATAGTATGAATAACGTTACAATTTACCTCTTCATTTATTAAATTGCTTACTTTACTATGTGAGATTGATTTTTCCATGAATAATGTATTTTTTTTCTGGGTTGTACCCTAATGCATAATTGAATAATTTGTTTAATTAAAAAATTGCATGGTCCAATAAAATAATCGCTTATAACTCTTAATCTCTTCTACTAAAATTAGAACTTATTGCTTTTCAAAGAAAAAGATATGGGATAAAGGAACGATAAAATATAAGGAAGAAATGAAGAAGAAAAATGTTTCAAGAAGCAACATTTTATTACAAAAATAATGACTTATATATAGAAGAAAAGGAATATCTTTATTAAACGAATAATTAAACTATTACTTTTTCTGAACAGTTGCCAAAACACAATTTATACTCCCTCCAATAAGTGTCATGTTTTATTTTTCTTATCTCATAATTAATGTCCTATTTTAAAATTATGTAATTATTGTATGTAGTAGCATTTATTATGACAACTAATATAATTACAGATAAATTTTCTATTCTATTATAGTATAATTTCAACTATTCATTCATATTATGCGGCGGCAATAAATAAATAATAGAAACAGCAAGATCTTGGTATTATCAGATTAGATAAGTAGGAATCTTGCCTGTTTATCAACCTTTCGAAAAACTTCGAAGTATCATCATTTTTATTGGTCACACATCATTAAATTTTTATAATATCAAAAGACAAAAGTAACCTCAACTGCTAAAGGTAAGATGAGATTAAAAATTCTGTTCAAATTTGATTCGAGTAGAATCTAAACATATTCCTTGAAAATGGCAAGAAAAAAAAAGGCATAAATATGTGCCCCAATAATTTGTCAATATGTCTCAGTCTCCACCACCTATCCTTAAATCAGATTACTCCAATTAACAATGCCACCCAAAATATTTAATTAGTGATCATAGATTTCAACCAACCATTTGTCTTCTGCTAGACAAAAGGTTGTTTTGGTGTTGGCCAATCTTGAAATATCCAAGATAACATTCTTCAGTCTTCATATCAAAGGAATTGGATAATTTGGGCATGAATTCTCATAACTTGACATCTCCAAGATATGAATAATAATTTGAAGATCCTGAATCTAAAGATGAAGCTCAAAATTTCATAGAGAGATGGTGGTTTTCCTATGTTATTGTACATGATAAAAATTTGAAATATTTTATGAAAGTCCCTCTCTGTATCTGCAAAAACTATATTATGCTTCCTTCTTCTATACATGGCTCTCTCTCTTCCAGCTGCGGCTCTCTGATTTGTTGTCTTCGTCTTCCTCTTCTACGCTGTCGCCCCCGGTCACCGAGGTGGCCCTCGACGACAGGTGGAGGGGGCCTTGCGGCGAGCTCGATTGCGAATTACTCGGCTTCGACGACTCGCCGCATTGCTCTTGCGACGCCCATAGCACGGCGGCGGATGCGTTCGTCGCCGGAGGAACTCTCCGCGTGTGAAGCCGGTATTTCTGAAATGTGAATTCGATGAGAAATTTGAACATTGAATGATGAAATGGAAGTGATCATGAGAGAATCGCACCTGCAAATGACTCTTCACTTCGTCGTTGGTGAGGCCGTCGACTTGCATCAGCTCTCTGATCTGTTTAGGAGTTGCAGCTGCGATTCACACACAAAATTCAAGTCAGATCTATGATCAATCGAAGCAAACTAATCCAAATTATTAAGAAAAATGTCGTAATTTTTGGACTTCATCAAACCTTGAGCGCCTCCGAGCTGTTGCAGGGCGCTAACAAAGCGGCGATGGAGCTCCGGCGACCAGCACCGCCGCTGCTTCCTGCCGTTTAGCTGCGAATCAGCCTTCAAACTCGTTTGGCTGTTGGCTCCGCACGATGATCCGGACCTGCTAGAGCTCGATTTGGAGCTGAAATTGTTGCGAAAAATCTCCTCAGTGGAACTCTTAATCTCAGGGGTGCGAAGCGAGAGCGACGGCGCTGCCGGAAATTCATCCCTCCCCTCTTTCCCCACCGCCATCGCCAGAAAATTACTGCAGCCTTTAAAAGGGGAGAACGCCTTCCCCGCCGTCCTGCTGCTTTTACCGCCCCGGAAGAGCTCCTCCATCGCCGCCCGATCAACCGATTCCTCCTTCCTCTGTTCATCAACAAATCCGTAAATCAACAATCTCAATCCGATTTCATTTTTACTAATTTTTAAAAACAACTTCAGTTACCTTTTTATTACTATCGGCGTTCCATAACTGCACAGAGCTCATCCAATTCATTTTCTCTCTCCTATCTACAATGTCCGTTTCCTTCACTTCTTCACCGGCTTTCTCATCATCGGAGCTACTTTTCTTCAGCGGTATGAACTCCTCCAAAATCGGTTCACAATTCGAGCTCTGGCACCGCATTATCTCCTCCTTCATCCTCGCAATCGCTGCAATTAATCACATCATCAGATTACAAAAACAAATAAGAAGCTTAAAACCCTATCCTCGAGAAATTAAGTTTCGTGAAATAGGGGAAAATTACGCACCGTCATTGAGGAGGAACATGCACAGAGGCAGCTCGCGTTTGAAGGCATCGATCTTCTTCATCTCATCCTGCAGCCGATTCACGTAATCATCGAGCTTGGAAATCTTCTCGGATACGTTATCCAGCCTCGACACTTCAGCGAGAAATTCGGTGGTGGATTTCGGAGTCCAAGCTTTCGACGGCGGACTGCAATCTAAGGTGAGCCCCTGCGCGATCAACGATCCCATTTTGGTCACAGATCTTGATATCTGTGAGCGATGGGGGCTATATATAAAGGAAGAAGGAATGAGGAGTTTAGAGAGAGAAAGTGGAGCGAGAAGATTCTGTTGAACAACGCCGAGTTTTGACAGAGGGGAGGCTAATATGCTATTGTGAATGGATAACTATTTGAATAAATTGGAAATTAAAAAAAAAAAAAAAAGTCTTTTTCAATTCGTCGCATAATATTTTAACGTTTTGCTTGCTTCCCATTTCATCTCTCTTTCTCCATTAATTTGAAGTGAGAGAATCTGTGTGGGGGAATACACTGGACCTGCTGCCTGCACATTTAAATTATTCTACAAACAAAGTTGGATCAATACTATAGGTCCGGTACACGAAATTGAAATTTGATTAATATTAAAATTCGAATTGAATTAGCAGAAATTAAAAAATAAAGTATTTTCTTCCCCGTCAATATTTGTCGGATTGAGCCAAAATGCGGATTCGGTACACATGCGGTTAAACCAAAAAAAGTCTTATTTTTTTTATCCATCAATAAAATCTCATTTATTTTTTATCATTTTTTGTAATGGATCTCACCTCGCATTCCACTAACTTAATCATACTCATGTTTTATTACTCCCTTCGTCCCAAGTTACTTGAGTCGTATTTCATTTTTTGTTGTCCCAAGTTACTTGAGTCATTTTCCATTTTTGGGCTAAAAACAAAACATCTAATCTCATCTACTTTATTCTTTCTTTTACTTTAGTTTGTCTTCTTTATCTTACTTTATTCTCTCCTCTACTTTATTTAGCTCACTAAACACAACTTTTTTAAATCTTGTGACGAAAAGAAATGCCTCAAGTAACGTAGGAAGAAGGGAGTATAAAATTAATACATAAAGTATGACTCACCTTTCATTAATCTTTTTTTCATTCACTTTCTACTATATTTCTTAAAATTCATGTCATATTAAATGTGTACTTGTAATCATAGTCAGAGGGAGTAATTGATATGAAATTGAAATTTAAAAAAATATATGCGCACACACAATATATAACTCACACATACAACACACACAACATACAATACACACATTGCACATATTCACTTAAGACACACTAATACTCATTATGTGCGCACACAAAAAAATATACACTATACACACATAATACACACTAAACACTCACAACACACATTATTGTGTGTAGTGTGTAATGTATTGCATTTTATGAATGTATGTGCGTTGTGTGTGTTATAGATGTATATTGAATTTGAATGTATCTAATTTTATACAATAATTATTTGGAATTTTAACATAAGCTCCAATTGTTAAATTGAGAGACAATTCCAAATCTAAATATTTTTGTGATACTAAATATTGAATTTAGAATTAGCGGCTCCAATTTCAATTTCGCAGTCCCTAATTCTCTAGTACCAATATTTTATTATTATTTTTTATTTTTACATAAATAGAGTGATTTAGATGCAATGAAGTTTGATACTCAAACCTCTCGTTTATCAACTGCAGATGTAATTATATAGAATATTTTGTCTGACTGAAATTTACAAATGATGGGAATCAAATATTAATAAGAAAAATTATCAATATTGTATATTAAGAACTATATTAATGTAATAGACAAAGATTGTTATAGAAAAAAAGCAGTCCCTACATTGTGGGTATATGAAGTAAGTGGTGCGGAGATAGGTAGATAAGATGAAGAATAATAACACAAATACATGGAATAATTCAAATGTTTCAACTCTTTTACCTAAACGACATTAAATAGCTTCATTTATTTGAAACCGTAGACGTTAGATTCCTTAGTGCATTATTCCTTCCCAAGAGAGAAAAAGAAGGCCAAGCCGCATGTGAGCCGTTCATTACTTTATTCATTTCTCTTTACATTTTATCTCAATGATAAAATTTAAAATAAATGATAAATTGAAAATTAAGTAGCTTTTAGAGGCGTACTTGTGAGATAAATTGCATGCTCAAATTAATACAAATGACACCAAAGTCAAATAAAAACAGGGAGATGCACATTTTTGGGTCGACAGCATTAATAAGTTTGTGAACTATTTCAAATGTGTTATCCTAGCAAGGACATTTCACATGACACAATAAATGTAATCCTAACTTTTAAGATATTAGCTTCAATTGCCCCGTTTTATTTACTCGTACAATGAATACTACAATTGCAAAAATTACAAACACTCTGGACCACAGCAAGTCAAGACAAAAATAAAAATAAAAAAATTAAATATTACTTCATCATATAGTATTTCTAAAGTTGTAGTAATATTAGTACTACAGTACTATATAATAGTGTAAAATTAAACCATACCAGAGTAGCAACGTACCTCTATCAGAAAATTTAGTAAAACATAAAAGAATAAATATTGTAGACAAGAGCGAAATGACCAAAAAAGAAAAAAGTGTGGTGGTCATGATCACATGGGAGTATTAGTTAGAGCATCATTAACCCCATTCTCATTCTCAAGTCCTCTCTACAAGTCCTCTCTACGTCATCATTCTTCTAAATTTGAGTCTCAAACCACAACTGCTCTAACCCTGCAAGCCCCATTCCGGGTCACAACTATTAAATTGCACTATTCACAACTTCGACCTATTTTACTCATAAAATAGAAGACGTTGAACAATTCAAATCGGGAATGATGTGAATTACGTTAAATAATATTACTATTCAAATCGGGAATGACGTTAAATAAAATTACTATACAAAAAAAAAAGAAAATTAAAAATTCTAGAAAAAGAAAATTAAAAATCCTAGAAAAGAAAAATACAAGTCATAAAAAAATTTAAAAAACTACTTCTTCTTCAGTTGTGCACGAAGGTAGGCGATGATCTCATGGTGCAACTCGAGATCGAACTCCGACATTGTCGAGGTAACTCTCGATGTCAACTCCGTCAGCTGGCTCATCCGCCATGTAATACTCATATCCGACATAGAGTCGAATATCTTATCCAGAGAAGGATTGGGTGGCGGTGGCGGCATAGCTAGCAGTTGCCTTCCCCTTCGTTTTCCTCTTTGCCGTCTTTGTTCCCATCGGACGACTTTGAGTGCTAGGGGATGAGAGGAAGATGTCGTCGTCTATCACGTTGAGGTCGATTGGCGGACCTCCTTCGCTCGACGAGTAATGTCCGGCGGCGGAAACTTTGGTTCTCTTCGGCGCCCCACTTGGCCCCAGTTCTTCCCCACCGGTGTACTTCGGGCTCTTCTCGACAATCTTCCAAACGTCGAAGTACTTGAAATGCTTCTTCCCGTCAGAGAAGAACTCCGCCCTGGCCTTCTCCACGAGGTCCATCTCGCCGTGCCCGCTCGGCCACATCCGGACTACGTTTGTCCACTTGCCATTCCACTCATCTCCTTCTGGACCTGACCCCAATGCTTGCGTAGCTTCACGTAGCTACGCTCGAACGACCCTCTAGGACGACCATCGTTGTACTTCTCCGCAATCCGCTGCCAGAACACTTTGCCGCTCTGCTGGTTGCCGATGATAGGATCCTCGGAGACGTCGACGTAATTCTTGGCCAGCCACAATGTCTCCTGCGGACTATACTTCTTCGGTCCCTCATCATCCGCAACCTTGCCCTTGCCCCTCCCTTCAGCGGGCTGCATATCACTGATTTCGTACTCATTAGTGCTAACTGGCGATGTTATTTCCATGTTCGTAGGCAACCCCGGACTAGGCGTTGCATTAGGGTCGGGTAACGGCGACACGTGCCAGTTATTAGCGTTGACGAAATCGTCCATCAGTCGTTGGTCGCTGTTAAACCAATCCATAGAAATCGGAAATATTGGAATACAAGAGGATTGAAATTGAGAAAGTGTGGGAAAATGGTGCACAAATGGAGTATATATAGGCAATAAAACGGAAAAAAATTAAATGTTGGGGACCTGCAGCCCGGCCTGGAAGACATCCAACGCCGGGCCGGGACGCATGGAGTGCGTCACGGGCACGATTAACGCGCGGTCGGGACGGGGCCCGGGCGCGTCCCCGGGACCGACCCAGGCCAGAAAAGGCTCTCCTCCAACGCGTCGTGACGTGGGCCGGGACCCAACGGCTGTCCGGCCCGCATACTCTTACGAACATAAATCAAATTCAAAATTTTAGCAAAATATAATATACAACGTAGAAATATAGTTATGTTAAGTATCTCTACAATTAAATTGGACTTTTGATTTGATGTATAATGGTAGAATTTGAATTAATTAATACTACTTACTATAATTAAAGAGTTGGAAAATTGATAAGGATAGGAAATGTGGCGCGACCAACAGATAATAATGCGTGTGGTACAACCAATCTGGTTCTGTTTTCTGGTGCTTAGAGATAAGGAATCTGGTGGGGTAAACTGTGCTGTATTGCTCATTTCTATTCTCTAACTAAGAAAGCGAGAGCATCAGAGAGAAAGAGATTCCCCATTTTATATTATTCTTAGTTAATTATTTTCTTTTAAATAATTATTTTAAACATGGAAACTACATTTTTCGGTTTATTGGAATATGAGAATTGTCTTCTTCACACTATTTATACTATGATCAAATATAAATAAAATTGTAGATATAATTTTCATGACATATAGTGTAAGTATATTATGTACCGTTCATTTTTAATTTGCTAAAACCTAAAAGGGATATGTGAGTCTGATTTTGATGTGGGTTGTTGTTTGCTAGTTGATTTTTATTAGTATTTGTAAATTTATATACGTCTGTTTTTTAATGGTTTTTTATTTTATTTTATGTTGTGTTAGTTTTGTTACTGTTTGGATTGTCTTGCTAAGTTCTTAATTATTTTTACAGTTTTTGTATTCATCTATAAAAATTATGTTGTATTAATTGTAATTTACCATTGTCTGAATTTAGACGTGGCTGTAATCTGTTTGTGTTCTTTGCCTTGATAAGTTGATAATCATTTTACCAAAATTAGAAATAAATTAATTGATAACTAAATTTCTTAACATGGAAAGCTGTAATTAGATACAATAACAAATGAGGGGTTTTTATTTCTAGGTTAGACTCATTGATGGTATGAACCTAAAAAAGGAACCTTTAACAATTGAACTATTCATGTGCGATAGCGTGAGAATATTCACATTTAAGTGCTTCGAGATAAAGTTAGAACCTTCCACCATTTTGTTGTCATATTAGTATTATTTTTTGTTACAAAATCACATGGAATATACATGTATCACACCTATCTACCTATGTAAAACTAACAATTAAAGTAAGTTCTTTCAAATGAAATAGGGCAAACAAAATAATGATTATTTAATTTATCGTACTATGTGGTAAAAAATAAACATTAGATTCCTTCTAATCCCCACTTTCTCGTGGTGAGAATAGTGTTTAAATTACAATAATTGATTGGAATTGGAAGTTGGGGCACGTCAAAGTAACACACGTTTTTGGCAGTCGAGAAAGATGAATCAATTTGTTAGCGCATTTTCATGCGGAATAATATTAGTAGTTGCGATTTCTTCACATTAATAATCCCAACGGGAATCAAGAATCCATCAATTAAATAATTTTTAGGGTACAAATTCATTATTATATTTCTCTAAGACTTTATTAATTATTTTAGCATTTTAATACCTTTTCCAAATGGTATCTTGGTCTCCATTTCACACCATGATTGCTTTTACAAGAATCCAAGAATATATGCATTTCATGTTTAGCTTAGGTGAACAAAATTTCCACCCAATTTAAAGATTTTCGTAGTACTTGCCCAAAATACATTTTATTTATTTATTTATAGTCACGAATCACAAGAATATACGTTAATTGACTCTGTTAAATGTTATCCGAATTTACAATTGGGAGAATATTTTAATTATTGTCATTCCATACTCATGATTCAAATTGAAAAAAGAGAGACTTTATAGTTGGCAAATTGTCAACATATTAGTACTAAATTTCTACCAAGGAAAACCTAAAATTCATAGAACTAACTCGCAACCAGGAGATAATAAAGTTCACACTATAGCAATGTGTGACGCAATAATTTGTGTAAAAAATTTAAGTCTATACTAACATACATGTTTGTAACTAGGGTTGTGATTATCCTTTTTTTAATAATGTTTTATGAATCAAATTTTGATGTTTTCTTACACTAAACTAAAAAAGGGCCAAAAGTGAAGAATCTTTACACAAGAAGTAGGGCTGATTTTAGGGCTGGCAAATCGTGCAGATTGGGTCGTTATCAGGTCAACCTGATAATGACCCAACCCAATAAGGCCTAACCTGAACCTGACCTGTTAAGGAAACTGTAAATCCGAACACGAACCCGACCTGCTACCTTCAAATCCGAACACGATCCGTACCCGACACAAACCCGTTATCGACACGATATAATATGGGTTGACACGACACGATAACAACCCGAACCTGATATTACACGATTAAAACCTAATATTACACGATTACACCTGAATTTTTAACCTAATTTACACAATTAAAATTCATTTTATACTATTTAAACCTAATTTATAAGAAATAAAAAAATTAAAGTAATATATATTTTTTAAATAATAATAAAAATAATATTATTATTTCTTAATGGGTTACCCGCATCCGACCCGAACCCAACCAGAAATTATCGGGTTCTTAATGGATCAACCGATAAGGACACAGATCCAATAAGAATTGACCCCAACTCAATAATTTCGTGCGAATTCGTGTCAGATTATCGTGTCGTGTCGAAAATTGACAGCCGTAGCTGATTTAATGTATTAAAATCCCTCTTCCCCCACAAGATTCAGAAATTGAATCATTGTCATGTCACATGTGTCATTTATTCGGTTGGCATGAAAGAAATGGATTGTGATTGTGACTGGGATTGGGATTGGGATTTGGATTGGGGATGGGATTTGGATTGGAATCCAAGTGTGTGTGTGTGTCAGTGAGAATAAAAATGATAGATACCTAAAATGAACGGTATTTGAGAAACGACACCAGACAATCCCTTCACTCCCTAAAAGCATCTTTCACGTGATCGCATTATGCCTCTCTCTTGTCACTAGGGTATCTCTCTCTCCTCCCTCTCTTTATATACTCCGTTTATTCCACATAAATAAGTTTCTCACAAATTTTAATACGTAATTGACTAAATAAGATAAAATGAGAACACACTAATTGAAATTACATAATGAATGGTGAGATCATAAATGATAAAGTAAAAAAAGGAGAAAAAAATTGTCATAAATGGATATGACATATTTCTATGGAACTAGAGAGTATACATTCATAAAACTTTTAAGAAATTTAATTATAACGATATTGGTCCCTAAAACCATAAATTTTGGTCAAATTCTAGTATATACCATAAACTTTAAAATTTGTTTTACGTTTTGTTTGCTATTTTTCATGACAGGTCAATCACTATATTGACTAACACACATGACATTTTTATCCTGCTTGGACCACTAATCATCGTGCATTTTTTTATCTTACTTACCACGAACTTAAAAAGTGATCTTAAATTATCATAAATATTTTATGGTTGCTCACATAGAATAAGTATTCGCCGAAAATAACTTATTTGTGTTAGATTGTGAAATAACAGTATAACACATGAAATATAAAGTTTGTGATATATTGGACCAATTTTAAATTCATGAAAACACCAGATTAACTAAAGTTCATGATTTTATAAACCAATATCCCTCAACTCTCAATTATATTAATTGTTGTACATAAATTTGGATGGTAGGGAGTGATTCATTTTGTTTAGCTATATAAGTCGTAAAAGCTTAGGTAAGCTAAATTCATGTCTCACATAGATAAATATAACTTGTATGTCATACACATTTTTATGTCTCACCAGCCTACTATATTGTTGGATTAGTTAAAGTTTCAGCCCCTAATTGATAATTAGTCCTAATTTTATAATAGAAGTCCATGAAGTTTCATCTCTAGACTCAAGGGCATTCTAGTAATTCAAGTGGTTGTGTTCTTTGTCTACTTTTAGGGGAGTTGTTTGGTCTTGGTCTAGTTTCAAGTCCTTGCAATTTAGGAATAATAAATCATTTCATCAATTGATTGTTTGTTTGGGGTACACATTTTGGGTCACATATGCTTTTTACTTTTCTTAGGTATTGTATTGATTCGTTCAAAGTTTTCAACTCTTGTCGAGGAAGCCTGTTGTCTTTGAATTTTGATAAATCATGCTGAGGCATGCAAATGTTAGAGCCAGCTATTGTGTCTTCATCATTTCTCCCACCGTTTTATTCCCCTAAACAAAAGTGCATTCCAAACAATTTTTATTTTTGGTCTTCAATATAATGAAATATTTTGTCTTCATATTATTATTTTAAGACTGGAAATGAAAGAAAGTGTTGCGGGAAAATATGCCAAGGGTGGGTGTATTTCTTTAGTACTCTAAATTATCTCTATTGATAAAAAAGGAAAATACTATTCATTGTTTCATTTTGTCAACATATAAGTACATGGATGGACGTGATCAAATCAATAAGTGAAATTATGTTAAAAATCAAAGCAAATCTCAGTCATTGGATCTTGTGATGTAACCGTTAGATTAATGCTACGTGTCATCTAATAATGTAGATTGTATAGTCTAATAATGTAGCTCAATTAGTAATGTAACGCGTTTTAGTCTAATAATGCAGATTGTGTAGTCTAATAATGTAACACTTTTAGTGTAATAATGTAGCTCGGATATTATTATCACAACCATCCAATCTAAGGATTCAATGGCTGAGATTTGTTTTGGTTTTTTACAGGATTTTACTTATTGACCATAGTGCGTCCCAATATAAATACAATACTACTATTAATTAATTGCAAATTCTTGTACAGAGTGATACGTGAGTCATTGTGAAAGATAATTAAAAAAATGATGATTAGTAAGTTAAGAGAATAGATAATAAGTATATAAAGAGACAATAAAATAAAAGGTCAAATAAAATTTAAAAGGTTGATCATCACTAAGTGAGACAATAGCTTACTTACCTTTGAGACTGTGAAAATAAATAGTAGGAGTAGTGCTGTAATTTAGTCATCGTGGAATTGAGGAAGTCTAATATACTTGTAAAGTAAGAGCATGAATAACGCGAAGGGCCGGGCCGCAAATCGCGAGTCCCGGCCCGTCCCACGCGTTAATCAGAGGAGAGGCATGGCCTAGGCCGGTCCCGGGGCCGCGTTCCCGGCCAGGTGCCCGTCCCGCGGCCCGGGCACGCGTTACACTGCGCGGGCGTGACGCAACGCGGCCCGACCCAGGGTTATTTGTGTTCGGGCCGGGCCGCAACCGATTTTTAATATTTTTTTGTAATTTGAATTTTTTTTATAAATACTACTTCATTTTCATACACATTCAACTTCACATTCAACTTCACATCTCTTCCTAAAATTCGAAAAAATGCCTTCTCGTCAAAGAATATTCGAAGATCAAATGTCCCGGTTGTTAGCAAAGGCGGTACCGGCAATCCAAGAAGAAATCAACAACGAAGTTGAACGCTACCAAGCTGTTATTCAAGCTTGGAACGAACAACAAACCCGGGTACCACGTACCCGGATGTATATTCACCGAGACCGTGAACAAGCAGCCTTGCGGCTTTTCACGGATTATTTCACGGCTTTTCACGGATTATTTCTCTACAGTTGTAGCTCGTGACACGTATTTCTGCCAAACTACCGATGCTGTGGGCCGGAAAAGTATATCGACGTTGCAGAAATGCACGTCTGCCATTCATCAACTCGCTTACGGAACTACATCAGATATGTTCGATGAGTATCTTCATGTAAGCGAGCCTACTGGACGGGGGTGCCTCGCTAGATTCTGTCGGGCAGTCGTCGAAGCATTCAAGGATACGTACTTGAGAAAGCCAACGACCGACGATGTTAAGAAGTTGGTCGACATGCACGAGCGGGTCCACGACTTCCCTGGGATGCTTGGAAGCATCGACTGTATGCACTGACAGTGGAAGAATTGTCCAACGGCTTGGAGAGGACAATACACTAGCGGGCACAAGGGCACACATCCCACGATTGTGTTGGAGACCGTTGCCGACCAACGATTGTGGATCTGGCATGCCTACTTTGGTGTTGCGGGGTCCAACAACGACCTCAGTGTGTTGAACGAGTCTCCATTGTTCAACGACTTGTGTGTCGGGCGAGCACCGAACGTAGAGTTCACGGCCAACCACCGTCGGTATAGTATGGGGTACTATCTGGCAGACGTGATCTACCCTCGATGGCCCGTGTTCGTGAAGACTATCACAGCTCAGACAACCGATCGGAGGGCAATGTTTGCCCAAAGGCAAGAGGCGGCTCGGAAAGATGTCGAGCGTGCATTCGGAGTCCTCCAAGCACGGTGGGCTATCGTGAAGGGAGCGGCCCGTGGTTGGCAGCGGTCACGCATCGCCGACATCATGTATGCATGTATCATAATGCATAACATGATCGTTGAGGACTAGCAAGATAACGTCACTTTGTGGAGCGACGATCCGCTCGCCAGCACTGGGAGTGACTACGTTGTCACCGACCCGCCCGTGCAGGGCCTTCCTCCTGACATCCGCAATGTCATGGCCCGTGCAGCTGAGATGCGCCAGGAGGAACAACACACTCGCCTCCAAGCCGATCTAATCGAAGAAATTTGGACTCGCACCAACGTTTTCCAGCATTGACTTTATATTTTTATGTATTTTATTTCAGTTTTAAAATTTCTATGTTGTAATTTTGCAGTATTCGGCGAAATTAAATTTTCCGTGTTATAAATTTCCGGCGTTTTTTATTTTACGTTTAAAATAGGTTGGAGTTGTGAATAATGTCATTTATTAGTTGCGGCCTGCAGGGTTAGAGCAGTTGGGGCCTGGGCCGCAACTGTAGAGGAATGATGACGTGGAGGGGACTTGGGGCCGGAAATGGGAACGGGGTTATTTATGCTCTAAAGAATGCATGGGTGAGGCGACCACATCTAACTTATGTGGCAAAACTGAAGTAACACAAAACTTTATCTTATGTGAAAGATCTTGGTTTTAAATTATACTCATTCCATCCCAATATAGTTTATGGCATTTTTTTGGCAAGAAATTTAAAAAATTGAGGTGTTAAAGGTTAAAGTGGAAAGAGTAAACTAAAAGAGAAAATAAAGTAAGAGAAATAAACAGAGAATAAGTATGAAAGAGAATAAAGTGTTTGTCAAAAAAAAAGAAATGACTCAACTAAGGCCATCTCCAACCATTTACACCAAACTCAAATCCATTTTTCCAGTTCTGTTACATTAAACAGTAATTCTACTACAACCATTTACAACAAACTCCAAACTCAAAAGAATATTCCATATTCACCTACTTTTTTTTTACTTTTTCAATCTTAACTACATATTTATTTAAATCACACATTCACCCCATGACACTTTGTCAATAATTTTCCAAATATAATTAAATAATTTAATACAATTATTTATAATAATATATTATATTTATATATTAAATATATTATGCATTCAATAAAATATACATTAACCTCAAATTATAATACATCAAACATACTACAATAACATTCAAACATAAATTAAAATACATTCAAAAACATCATAATTATATAACACAAATACATATGTTTAATTAGCCCATGCCATTAATTAGCCCATCTCGTTATTAATTAGCCCATCTCGTAATTAACTACTCCATATTATCCCATCGCCGCTATCTTCTTCAATCTTCCCCTCTGTATTTTCCCTTCTTTGTATTTTGTATTTTCCCTTCTCTGTATTTTCGTTTTCAGTGCTGCATCTCCAAATTTTCTTTACAAGTTCTTCAACCATCTACAACTCTCTATAATCACGTAAGTAGTTTCTTCATCTAATTCTTCTTCTCCATTTTTCCATTTCTGCATCTCTCATCTCTCTGTTTTCTTCGAATATCATCAAAAAAGAAGGACTCAATTGCAATTTCGGATGAGTTTTGCATCGAGCTACAGTGCTACTGCAAAGATGGAGTAATACTGTTCAAAAACGCAAACAAAGGACGATTTGGGATGCGTTTTTGAGTATGGTTGGAGGTGTTTTTCACTGCAAAATTGCGTTTTGTGGTATCGTTGGAGATGCCCTAACCTGTAACAACTCAAATAGGAATACGACTCAACTACCTTGGACAAAAAGATGGCCAATCAAACCTATTTTATTTCTCGATTCAATAGAAGCTCAAAGAGGTGAATAGGGCCCCCCCAAAAAAATAACGAGAGATATGGAAAAAGCAGGTCCGATTACGCCTTGTATATGTATAGGGTAGTATTTTTCTTACATTAGGATAATACAGCTATTCAATAATGATACATTTATTTTTATTATATTTAATAAAGTATTCTTGATTCTAGTACTAAATACTAACTCATTCTATTTACTTTTTGTTATAAAATTAATATGTATATATAAAAAATATAGTAAAACGTATAGTATTTTATTATATTACACTTATATTTCTCCAAATTCATATCAATTTATAATACTATCAAGCAACATACATACTACAGTACTTAGAAAAAATAATTTACCAAATTAAAATATTTGGGTGGTGGGACCCACAAAAATATGGTGTCCAGTGTTTTAAAAACTGGATCAGCCGGTCGGATCAGTTCGGCCGCGAACCGATGCCTACTCCTGTCCAGTTCGCACTAATAAATCAGTTGACATTTGGACCGTTTTGGACCGGATAAACCGGCCGGTTCGACCGCAAACCGGGAACTAGTGGAACCAATTTTTTTCATTTACTTGTAAATTTCTCAAAAATATAGAGTTGATCCTAACAAGAACTCACCCCTTGACCTCTTGTTATTAAAGCATGACCTCTGCCACTCCGTCACTTTCATATTTGTGACATAACATTAACTTTAATTGTAATTGTACACTATAATACTCTGAAATTTGTTTTCTATATTCAATATTATATTCTTGTAACTAAATAACTAACAATTTATGCATATGAAGTTATTGTGATTAAGAAAATCATTTATATATATATAGGGGTTTGTTAAAGTCCTTCGCAGCTTTTCAGTCCAATGTTTTTTTTAATCACAACCCTTGGATCCTTGAATTGGATGGTTGTGATAATCTGCATTATTTGACGAAAAATTTGCATTATTAGTCGGTGTGCATTATTCAACTGAAAATCTGCATTATTACACTATAATGGTGCATTATTAGTCGGTGTGAATTATTCAACTGAAAATCTGCATTATTAAATGACACGTGGCATCAATCTAACCGTCGGATGACAAAATCGTGGATCTGAGATTAAAAAGAACAATCGAACAAAAGATACAAAAAGGAAATGAATACATCCCTATATATATATAGAGAGAGAGATGTGATCATATAATAACCCTCAAATCACGTAATAACCCTATAACTAAATATGAACCACACATATTTTCTAATCTTGTGTTGAGATTCAAACTTAGATTTACTTCATAAAAAAGGTGCAGGGGGTAAATATGTCATTTCTCTCATTTAATTTCTGAATTTCGCTTCATTCTTTCATTCTCTCTCAGTTCGATTCTCTCCTCTTCTCAGCGATTTTGTTTCCATATTCCTCTTCTCATCGATTTTGTTTCCAGATTTTCTACCGATTTGGTTCATTATTCCATAATCTCCAGTTTTTGTTTCCATATTTCTCGCATAATTGTGAATTGTGACCGGTGAGATGTTTTCAATTTTGCTTTCTTATTTTCATTAATTACATGTTCAATTGCTGTCAGAATTTGCTTCGATGGAGTCTGTAGCAAATAACGAATGTAATAATTATTATCTGTTATTTAGCTTATTGATTGTGTTCATATTTTAATTTATTGATTGTTTTGCTTCATGTATTGAATTTGATTTTAGATTATTATTAGCTGTCGATTGGTTTATGTTTCTGATGTATTGAACTTCTTATTTAATTATATTATGTATTGCCGACTATGTGTTAAGATGATACTTTTGGCTTATAAATGTTAGGTTTACTGCATAAAATGATAGTTTTGCCGGATAGAATGATACTCTGAGTTGATAAAATGATACTTTTGGCTTATAAATGTTAGGTTTACTGCATACAATGATAGTTTTGCCAGATAGAATGATAATCTGAGTTGATAAAATGATTGTTTTGCCGGATAGAATGATACTCTGAGTTGATAAAATGATAGTTTTGCCGGATAGAATGATACTCTGAGTTGATAAAATGATAGTTTTACTGATTTGTAGGTATGTACATTCCTGTTTGTGATGATGCTTTGAAGCCAATAATTAGTATGAAATTCAATACATTAGTAGAAGCAACTGATTTCTATCCCTGTTATCATTTTATCATTTGAAACTATCATTTTATCCCCTGAAACTATCATTTTATAATTTAAAACAATAATTCATCATGGAATAAGGTATGAATTGATGATACAAAACCAAGTATGAAGTAAATTCAAAGTAAATTCATCATGATGTCATATGTAACTCTAAATCTACACTAAAAAACTATAGAATCTAAAAAAACGAGAATCTTTGGCAAAATGATAAAATCGAGCAAAAACAATAGTGAAATAAGTAATAAACTTCATCCAGCCTTCCTTCGATGATGCTTGAGTGTTTTCCCTCGACATATTCCAGAATTTGGATGATTTTTCCTTCGAAACTGAAGAAGCAAGGGTTTGAAATGCGATTCAGAGGGTTTGAGTGTGAGAGAAATTGAATGCAGCGTTTGATTAACGTTTTCTTCTTACCCGCCCAATTTTATAACGAAATGACAATTTTGCCCTTAATATATCCGAAATATGATAGTTTTATTTGATAAAATGATAGTTTTGTTAGATTAAATCCAGACCACATATTTTTAAAATGTGTGGTGGAGATTTAGTTATAGGGTTATCATAAAAATTGAAGTTATCATTATAACGCGCCCCTATATATATATATATATATATATATATATTAACTTAAATACGTATAAATTTTAATGTTTTATAGTACTCCATATGTTTAATTGTACTTATCATTTATTATGTTGTAATGATATTTTATCATCCAATAAATTAACATTACATATAATTATATATAAATTTTAATATTTTATGTATAGTAATATTATTTATTTTATTTATCATCTGCTAGATTTGAATCATGTTTACCGTTTCTATGCTTTAATTATATTTTATCATTCATTAAATGAAACATAACTTTTTAATTATTTTTGTATAATAATGTGCATTTGATCATGACTAAATCTATTTTTATTAAATATGCTAATATATATAATATGATTAAATTTTATTTGTGATGTACGAATAATACAATAATTGATTATATATAAAATTTTAAGTTTTTTTTATAGTATATATTTAATTATATACAGTACAACGGTTCGACCAGTGGTTCAACCGGTTGGACCAGTTGAACCGTGAACCAGTAGCATCGCCGGTTCGCTTGCCGGTCCGATTTTTAAAACATTGATGGTGTCTATATTCGGTAATGGAAAGATGAATCGCCGCATATCTTTCAAGCGTTCCTGAATTCGATTGCCCTTTCCACTCGTTCCTGAATTCGATTGCCCTTTCCACTTTCTATATTATTTTCTTTCTAGTTTTTCTTTTCTAGTATAATTCTAACGAATATCTTTATTACCACAGCCTTAAGTTTTATAATAACTTTTCACTGTTCTTAGTACATATTGGTGCTGAATAACAAAACTTAAAACTGAAAAAATGTTGGCACTGAACAACATAAATCCACTGATTTTTTTAAAAAAAAACATAAATCCGCCGACACCCTATACTGTTGGTTTCCCCAAAACCTAGTATTTTGAGTTGGGCCAAACACACCCTTGAAAACCGAAAAGCCTTCCCTCTCCATGTGGACTAGGCTCACGCCATCAATCATTTCCCCCCTTTATTTCACTAGTGGTTATTAGAGCATCTCCAATGCACGGATGTCCCACTCATACATCCACTAGGACTTCCCAAAAACACCTCCTGCCACGTCACTAGAACTTCCCATTCCACTGCCACGTCACTAGGACTTCCCCTGCACAATCCGCCCTTCCCACTAGGACTTCCCGCAATAAAAAAATCACAAATTCACAAATAAAGCAATTTACGTTTACGGAATTAAAATTTCAACATGAATACGAAAAGGAAAAATTAACAACTTCATTAAAAAAATTAATACAAGTGGTGCGAATGAAATGAAGTTCAACGAGCCGTATATATAGAGTTTAAAAAAAATTAATACCGGACGTCCGACCCGGACGTCCGACCCACGCCACAATGGCGGACGTCCGCCCGCCCGTCGCCCGGACTTCCGAGGACATCCGACGTCCTTACGGGACGTCCGTATCCGAGTTACTTCGTTACAATGGCGGACGTCCCGGTCGCCCGTCGCAGATGTCCGACCGGACGTCCGCCATTGGAGATGCTCTTAGTTACCTAAAAAAGATAAATAAATTCAAACTTTATTTAATTATTTCATCTAATCAAAATACTGTAATAGCCAAAAAAAAGAAGATGCTTATCATCAATGCCATATAGATGTAACAAACAATATCACAGATGATATAACTCCAATAGTATTCCTGCTTATCTACCAAAAAGAAAAAGTGATTCTTTATATATGTGATTGGTGGATTGGAAGAGTTTTCTATGATATTGAAAGGCAAATTTAGCTTTGGACCCATCGAATAAAATTTCACGTGGGAAATCACTTATTTTCTCCATTCACTAGAAACGTTAGTTTTGATTTCTTACGATATTTTTTTTTCATTTTCAACTACTTTTCCACTATGTAGAAGAAATAAGAAAAAAGCTATTTTGGGGGTTCATCCTTATTAAAATATTAAAGTATATATAAATAAATATCCAATGACAAGAAAAAGGTTGAAATTTTGATAAAGTGAATATTTAATTCGGTCAATATGATATGTCGCATTTGAACTAATTAGTGTTGCATGAAAATACATTGATTCTTGATGATTATATATGTTTGTTACCCCCAAACATTGGTAATTATAACTACATACTATCTTTTCACCAATTAAATGATGTGCTACGATAATTATTTGGTATTATTAGCACTATTTGTGGTGGATCATTGCATATATATAAGGCTTCAAACTTATCATTCAAGATCTACATACTATCATAAATTCATAATAATGAAATGCTTTATGACTGAGACAAAGTCCAAGCCTGCAACTGTTTGATCAAAATCAATGTTTTGATATTGTTTAAGGCATGGTAATTACAAGCAATCATTTTGGTTATGGTAAAATTCTCTTTTATTCTACCTATTATAATTTTCAGATAGCAACCTCGACCTGATTATTACTCCATCCGTCGACTATTAGTTGTCCTATTTGTTCCTGACACATATCTTTATATTTTAATTTTATAATGAAATATAAAACCTATTTTTTGCTATTTATAGTAAAATTGGCATAAACTAAGGTTATATTGATTTGATGAATGAACAAAAATGATAAAGTTGGGCACTCATATCACCATACGGTAGGAGGGAGGAGTATTTTATTAACGACGTAAGAAGATAGATTTTATGACTCATTTTTACATAGTCGTTCACATGTTTGGGACGTGGCCTATATTGTTTGAATAATACATAATATTTATACATAGACAGTAATTTGATAAAGATTATAATCCTATAATTTAATTAAGTTGGACCTGATTTAGTGATAAATTTAATTTATCGATTTCTAATTAAAAAAAAGGCGTTGTGGTGTGTGATAAGTAGTACTAGTATCTTTTTGCACCATTTATTTCTAGAGCATGCGTGACGGATTCTCTAGCTTGGATTCTAGTGTGGTTTGCATCATGAATTAAAGAGTAGACAATTCATTTCGAAAAAGAAAATCTTTTATCTTATCCACTTCATTTATTAATTATATTTTCCAAAATAAAAAGCTATTAACATGTAGTAGTAAGTAATAAATATATTTAAAATAATTTCAAGATAAAAGACTTGTCTATACTACTATTCCTATCATTTATCTCTTCTCTTACTCAATACTTCCATTGCATTTCTTCAATATTGTTATTTTACATATTTCATGCAAAATAATTTTCATTTGTTTTATACTAAGTTTGTATAAAGCATACAAAAAATTCCATCCGTGTTCCAATTTAAAACATTTCATTATATATGTGTGAACATCGTTAACTCTTTACCTACGTGATATACAAAACATGAAACAATGATGAATTTTATTTTGTACAATGAAACTAGCTTGTGAAATGAGATGTGACTTCAATATGTAATTTAATTGCTAGTGAAAGTTGTAGATATTTGGCATTTCATTCGAGTATAGTGAGAGAGTAGAGAGAGTCTTCATCATTATCTTCTCTTATAGTCTTATATCAAACATTTGTTTTGCAATTAACAACCTAAACCTCTTCCAAATAGTTGAGCTGATGGCCGAAGTGCTAAACTGCATCTACACCTGTGTACAGATCCAGAAATAAATCAAGATTTGTCCATGCCTTCAAACCTAAGATAAAAACATAATGAGTAACATAATTTACAGACAAAACACTACCTTTATGTTTCTTAGGTGACATTACCAAATTCAATACTACAAGCCAAGGTTCGTGTGTATTACCTGCTGAGGGTTTATGATGCTACGAGACCATGTCTATTTTAGGACTGTCGGCTACGGAATCAACGTGGTTATTTTCTGGTGGCTTTTGGGGCTTTTGGAACCATAGAAACAAGAGCCACAAGGTCCTCAAAATTGCTCCGTTTGCCATGTGAGGAATGAATATACGGCCCCAATATGGGTAATAAGGACCAGGAAACTTGAGCAGTGCAAAGGATGTTAGAAGAGCAATCAGATGCCATGGGACTTCTGCGTACTGCAGTCACAATAAAGAAGCGATACAAACATTTAGAAACACAAATGCATCATAAACACTTACTACATACTGCAATAGAATTTAGGCCAAAAGCAAAAGAAAGTGTTTTGTGTTCAGAGAGTGGTATCTCTGAGTAGAACACTGTAATAGTTCATTTTTAACCGTTGAGTTGTTCGCATAATACTATGGCATTTGATGTTTCTAGCTCCAGTCATAACCCATAAGTAATGAAGTACTTAATAGATGATTGTGCAAATGAATTGTATTGCTCACATTGTAAACATAAGCAAAATCAAAAGACGAGCAACTTTTCAACTTCCGAGGCCATGATATCACTATTTGGAGCGAATAAAGAGTTCTATTATTCTCTATAGAGCACGTTCCCTTTTGGCGTAGAAGGTACTATGCATTTCATAGGTAAACAATGGTGGAAATTCACCTTCTTAGGTCACAGTCCCATCAATATGTATCTGGTTTTCCTCACTCTCATACAAGCATTTTACAATGTAAAGCAATTACTACATAAGATGGGGGTAAAAGAATAACCTTGAGATACGAAGACGACTCCAAAGCAGCATTGTGTAGCACCCCAGCTACAGCGACACCAACTAGAAACGGAAGTGGGATAAGGTACAGCTTCCTTTCATGTGCACAATAAGACATTTCAGTGATTGATGTTGTACAAAACACAGGAATGGCTAGGAATCTGATAACTGCTAACACAAGGTCGACAACGAGTTGGATGAAGTGATTTAACGTCTTGTTCCAGGGAAAGGTCTTGAGCGGCCGAGGAGTAGTATTCCACAGACTTGTTGCCGTGTCCACAATATGACTGATACTCAATTTCTTAGGATCACATGGCTGGTTAGCAGCCATATCCATACTGCACGAAATTCTTCAAGCATTCGGATACAATCGATTAGGTTTGAAACTCCATAAGCAGCTCTGAGTTCTGTGGCGTAACTGAAGGCTCTGTATACACATTTGACACAGTAATGTAAAACTACTACTAATATAATGCTAACCAGCAAAAGAGAAGCTTGTTTCTACATTGATTCAAATGGTTTGCAGATTAGCACAAGAACAAGAGCACATAATTTATCAAAAAAACTAAAAACAGGCTATTGTCTAAGCAAGATAGATGAAACATTAATCACCCAATTATAACTGATGAAAAATTTGAAACCCTCGAAAATGAAATTAGCTCGCACAAACACCCAATCGCTCCAATACAAATTTTGACGAAATTCTGATTAAACAATGAAGCAATTCAAGAAGAATAAGAACCTGCAGTGAGTACACAGCCGAAGCATTGAGCTTCAGCGCCATGCCTTCTGGGGTGGATTGGATAGTTAGCTAAAAATCTCATATAACATTTTCAACAAAATTTAAGATGAAAATTCTTTTCGTTGCACAGTTTTTAATTTGCATTTCATTTCCGATTCAATTATATACGAAATACTTATATATTTTTTTAGTGTTGTTACGTGACTTAATAAAAAAAATAAAAAGAATAAGTAAGAGAAAAAATAAAAATAATATTTTAAGAGATATTATTTTGTGTGTTAAGTGATAAGAGAAAATATAATTTTATAATTGATGTGAAAGGAAATTTTTTCTAAAAGAAGAAATGTGACATCTTTTATGAGACAAATAAAAAAGGAAAGTGTGACATCTACCTTGGGACGGAAGAAGTAGAATGTCATTTTGATGGGACTATTGAGAAAAAAATTGTTTCAATTTTAGTAATATAAAAGGGAATACTATTGTCTTATCCTCATTTCTTTACTCATATATATGAAACAAAAAGTTTCATTATTGTCTCATCTTGATAAAGAATATTTAGTACAAAAAAAATTCAAATTTGATTGTTTAGTTTATTAATTTGTGATGGAGGGCCATTTAAAAAAGAAGAAGAAGAAGAAGGCCTTTCTCTTTCTTTAATTAATAATTGTGATTGCAAGGAACATATTATTTCCATTAATCAAAACAACATGAGACGCAGAAAACACCAATCCTTTGCAAGACAAGAGAGTCATATCTAATTCTGGAAGTCTAAGAAACCGGCGGATCAGCACATACACCCAGCTACATTACACCTTCACGATCTTCCCGTCTCGATATCAAATGCAAGCCACCTACAGAAACAGCTAATATTAGATTGTCAAACAAATTTGATCTTTGTTTGAGCTTCCGAGCCATTCTATGGAAACAGAGGTGGCGAAAGGAGTCCCGTATCCTCTGCAATTCCCATCATTAAGTTCAGATTCTGTAGAGCCTGCCCTGATGCTCCTTTGACAAGGTTATCAATCTGCATTGCATCACAGAGTTACACCAAAGTAAGCATATGTTACGTTCATCGTAATCTGCGAGAAAGAATTGATTTCAAACTTACAACAGAGATGATTATTGCTCTTCCTGGGATTCGGTCTGCAAATGCATTCATCAAGCAGTAGTTGGATCCTCTAACATGTCGAGTGTGAGGAACCTGGCCGTCTTCCAACAACACAACAAATTCTTCGTTCTGCAAATGTAGAGAGATGTATTACTTGTACGTAACAGATCAGCAGCTCAGTTCCTCTCCCACTTGTGCATTCATAATAAAAACATACCTAGCAAATTGGTTTTCTTTTCAAATCTAATGCGTCACTTTTGGCACCTTATTATTAAGCCGGCAGTCGAAATATAAAGTATAAACGTGAAACTAATAAAAACCTATGGTATCCGACCACCCAGAGGTTTATTAATGCAGTGCCAAAAACAAGCCATTTTACCTCATAAACATGTCGTAAATGTTGGCGTAAATCTTCAATAGATGCTCCAGAGGCCATTTCCACATAAATAGTTGATTGCATACCACGGCTCTGGGGAGATAATTGTGGATATAAATAATTTTCTATATGGTCAAATTCAATTATATTAATCCTAGAGCAGTCATACCATCGGCATCAAGTGTGGGGTGAAGCTGACAGTAACTTTCGATTTTGCAGCTTCAGATAGTCCTTGTTCAATTTCTGGAACTGGAGTGGAAGTCACCAAATGCAAACAAATTAATCCTCATAGCACATAAATGATCGTTGGAAAAAGGTTTTAGTTGAAGATACAAAATTTGGCATGAACCCTGATCAGTTCTTTCTATAACACACCAGCAAGAGAAGGCAGGTCGACCTCCCACAAAAAATATCACAACGAAAGTAAATTTCATTTCCCATTGTAATAAACATGCCACGAGATTTACCACAGGGCATACAAAAATTAGTCACTGACCATGACGGTGCCTGGTTACACCATAAGAATGCATTCCTTCTGCTATTTCTGTGTACAGATTGGCCTCCTTAGCTCCACGGCCTGTATTATAGGAGGTGCCAATTAATCTCACACTATTAGGCTGAAATAAATTCACTTTTACAGAAAAGAGATGTGCACAGTGGCTTAACCTGCTCCACTAACACCAGATTTGGCATCAATAATAATGTTTTCAACTCGAATGAGATTAGCCTGTGAACACATAAAGGTTATAGAAAAATCAGTAACTCAGTTGTGTAACTTGCCTGTCTTGGACTAGATAATACAAGCTCTCCCTACCATAAAAGGAACATGATCAAGGCATCTAGCTTAATCTCCTATGCTTTGAATTAACTTGTTAGCGTAGAAAAAATAAAGCACGGGCAAGGTATTAGTTTTTTATGATAATGACTCGGGCCAGTGAATTTCACACTTCTATCCCAGATAGTGAAAGTCCTTCTTGGGCTATTGCATTGCACCACAGAATATTTACATCCTTAATAAAACAGAAATTGAATATGCAAATGATCAATCATAGACCCAAGTATGTAAACCAACCTTTATCAATGGGACAAGTGGAAGCTGAATAGAAGTTGGATAGCAGCCAGGATTCGCAACTAGGCGTGCGCTTTCGATCTCAGGTCTAGATATCTCAGTCAGGCCATATACAGCTTCTTTCTGCATTTTCCAGCACAGGAAACTTATGAGGCACATAAAATTAATTAAGTAGTGTATGCCCTTTTCTTTTCTTTTTTAATTTATTTTTTCTCTTTTTCGTTTTTTGTTAATGTTTGAAAGGAGGTCACAGACAGGAAACAACCTCCTCTTGAGTTAAATGATGGAAGCATGCTTAAAACAGAACCCCGTGAACATTGAATATTTAGTCATTAATCAAGACACAAAAGAGAGATATTGACCTGCAGTTCCAGTGCCTTATGCGGCTGACCGTACCATTCCTCATATTCATTGGCATCACGAAGGCGAAAGTCCTGCATAACCATTAATATGACTGTATAATGACTACACGTGTAAGCCAAATTCCCCAAAATAAATTACATATGGTCATGGTGTGTAGTCTTACATACTAGTAGTATTCAAGAATATCACTGATAGATAGGATGAGAAAGACAGATCATATATCAAGAATCAGGAAGTACCGCAGAGAGATCGACTATCTTCAAGCTACTTGGTAGACTTTTGATGATTTCCTGAACAAAAAAGGTTGTATTACTTTTGTTGATGCATTACGATGACCATGAGGCAACAGCCCAAATGTATGAAACGTGTAACAAGAAAGCAAATGCAAACCAGAAATGAAAGCTGAATGTATCAATTTTGTCTGTAAAATTAGTAGGGCATAAGAAGATCAAAAGGAACCTGAGTTGTGCCATGAGGTAAACAACAGAACACAGCATCCACATTTGAAAAATCGGCATCCTTAACAGCAACCATATCTGGTAAATCCTATAGAATCACATTCTTTTCAGAATCTCATACTACTACATGACATCAGTAACATATAGTAGGAAAGTTAAGGTGCTTGTAAAGATGCAGCAATAGTAATGCTCAAATGACACGTTTAGGAGCATTATATACAAATTACAAAAGGAGGGTGAAAAGTTGATTAAGAAACTCAAGTCAGTAAACGTACTTGCTTGACCAAATGAGGAAACACCGATCCGATGGACTGGCCAGCTTTCCTATCAGCTGTCATCAACGTTATTTGATAGTTCGGATGATTTGCCAACAGCCTGATTATCTGCACCGAGAAGAAGAACCTTATATACTCTAGCCCTTCTCAATACATCAAACAACGCACACAAACATATCAAACTTTCCATCTCAAAGCAAGCACATACAATTGCACATCCTTTATAAGTACTATACTACTAACAACAGATTCTAATGAATAAGTAAAATATTTAGAAAGAAGGAAAAAAAAAGTAGGCAAACGGAAATGCCATACCTCAGAACCAGTGTAGCCACTCGCCCCAAGCACACCAATTCGGAACTTTTCCAATTTATTGCCTTTATTTTCTTCAACCTGTAAGTTGTGTGGCACTGAAGTAGCAACAGACGCTCTAACACAAAGCTTCTTAACTGCTGAATTCTTGACTTCATCCTAAAAAAACATTAACATATCATTACCCATTTTCAGAAAAAGAAAACCCAGAATCCAGAATGCTTAAAGATGCAAACTTGAACCGATTCCCTAAAATTAAAATGAATAAGCTGCAGAAAATGAGTATATACCTTGTATTTAATGAAGCAGCCGTGAGGGCTACTGATTGAATGCAGAAACGCCAGTGAACCCATCTAATTGCGATCCTCTTTTCTTCAAACTAACAAACGTGATAGATATAGGAAAAATGAAAGGTTTCAACTTGAGGAACTGCGGAAAGTGAAGCTAAACATTTCCGTTAAAATTTATACTCCGCTTCTTCGAGTTCAATCAATTAGTCGTGCTTTCAGCTATTAAAACTCGCATGACTGATTTCCCATTTTCAATTTATAGAAACGTTGTTGAATAAGTTGAAATGGGGTAGAATTGTAGGGAACGCACCGAAGGGATCTTTTCTGAAAAATTAAATACGTGGTGCGGGAGTGGTGTGGGAGTGATCAATTGCTAACTAATTAACAATTACATAAGACCAAATCTTAATCATTAGAGATTTAGTGGTTAAAATAAGATCACATGAATTATATTTTAAATTAAAAAATTATTAAATAAACTTAAAATGTATTAATGTCAATTTTCTCTTATCAAAATCATCTCACAACTTTAAATTTAAGTAACTCTCTCGATTTAAATTATTTTTTCGCAAAAAATATATCAAACTAAAGATCATTTTATAAGGATTACAACGAGATCTTAATTGCATATGTTCCAACGATGTTCTGGTGTTGAAATTTGATAAATTATATTTCAATTTTCGTATATGTTGATAAGCAGATTTTTATCAAAAATGAAAAAAAAAATCTCAATATAGTGTATGCAAAATCTCAATATAGTTTAGGTAAAATATCAATAAAACTGTGTTGATATTTTCTTGTATTTGTGTTGATATTCTCATATCATATTGTTAATATTTGTAATACACTATATTGATATAAAAAACACCCACGAAAATTATCATATTATAACATAATGACAATATTACTCTTTTGTTGATATTTTGTCTATTATTTATTGAAATTTGTGAGCTTTAATCTCATCCATTCATTCAAAATATAAGAAGGTAGATTTATTTTTAGTTTTGGATTATGATGTTATAAGTATTAGAAGAGGACCCCGTGCTCTACATCTGAAATCTGTAACCTTTATGTGTTTTCTCTTTTGTATATTCTCTTTTCCAATTATAATATTAAGGCCCAATATTAATGAATTTAGATAGCCCACAATTCATTTTCAATTAATTTTTTGAAACTAATTTTTATACTATATTTTTGTTCAATACTAATGCACATTTATCAATATTATCGTTATATAATGAAATTATGTTCTTCTCAACGTTGGGACAAAATAAGAAAATTAGTAATAAATAAACAAACAAAAGGAATTAAGAAAATTACTAGAAAATTACAACGTTGGCTCAAAAAGAGAGACAAAATAATCCAAATTGAGAACTATTCATATGAAGACACGTGCATATTTGATCTTCTCCACTTTCACAAGTGGTTCAGAGAGCTCTTTCTTCTTTTGTGCTAAGAAGTTAATGGAATTCCAAAATAATGAAGGAGAATAGATTCATTCTAATTGAGGGAGTGACGCATAATGTTTGTGCGTCGTTCAATATCGACGCACAATCCTTATGCGTCGTTAATTAATGACGCACAAGGATTATGCGTCGCTTAACAACGCATAAGGATTGTGCGTCGATATTGAACGACGCACAAGGGTTATGCGTCGCTATTGAACGACGCACAAACATTATGCGTCGTTAAATCGGCTTTTAACCCCCTCCAGGCACACGCAGATCACAGGACGAACATACACACACTTTCATTTCCTCTCTCGGCGATTTCCGGCGTTTTCAGGCGATTTCCGGCGATTTTTCCATAAGATCCGGTAATTTGTTAATCAATTTAGCTACATTCGACATTATTCATGTTTATTGTGCTTTCATTTGTTAGTTTGACCCAATTTATACAAATTAGGGCTTGTAGGAAAAATGTCCTTAATTGTCGTTGTGTTAAATGTCTTTGATGCAGAAATCATGCAAGTATTTGTGAGTTTGTATTGGGGTGGTAGAGTAGTTCAACTACCACATATGGGTATTGGTTATGAACCACCTCGTCCGAGGAGCTCCATCATATTAAATTCAGGTGTTTCCTATTCTGAATTGGTAGCAATGATCTGTGATGCGATGGGAATAGATATGAACCAACACACAATTGAATTATTATGGAGACAATGTATAGTCGTTGCTTCCGGTATGAGTTATACATGTTCTCTGATTTGCAATGATGACAGTGTGCCTCGACAAATGACCAGCACACCAAATATGTGTCGCACAAGTAGGATGCGGTCGGATCAATGCAGTAATCGGGCAGGATACAATCTGTATATGGTGTCCACAGAAACTACAAAAACATAATATCATTCACACAATTAATTTCATACTAGATTAATTCATTAGCTAAGCTAACAAAAATAAATTTCACCTGGCCCGGACGAATCAATGATAACTGATCACGATAATGAGCTACTGAATGTTGGGGCGCATTTCCAATTTCAGTAACTCCGTGCCACCTACACGGAATATTAATATCAAAAGTTACCCAAAAAAATACATAATTAAGTAAGTTACTTAAAAAAAATATTACTTGACTCCACACGGGGTATACGGCGTGTGCGTAGGCGATATCAAGAAGGCTGGCCTCAATGTAGGCATTCTTTCCCACGCCCACAGCTGCAAGAGAACCATAGGGCCACCCACATCTTCTCTGTCTGCCTACAGAAGCTTCACACAAATAATGATACATGTATGCTAAAGCAGCACTACCCCAACTGATATTAGCCACGTCTTCCGGATCGTCAAAGGCATTTAACCACATAAAGGGGACCTTGCACCCGGTAGTGTCCGGTAAAATAAGCCCCCCTAACAAGATTAGAGCATGTATACGTGCTCTTTGGACGTATGCATACTCATGCAGCCCATCACCCAACGGCATAGTCGCTTGGTTGATCAGAGACGTCATCAACAACCCACCGTGCTTCGTTTCTGTTTTTGCGTCAGGTATCCATCCCAACACATCTCTACACTTGCTGGGCCAATCTTCATATCCAATAGGGTAGTCACAGCCAGTGAAAACACGACCGTCTGCTCTCAAACCCCACAGGTTTTGCACATCCTGTAAGGTTACGGTTACCTCACCAACTGGAAGGTGGAAACAGTGGGTCTCAGGCCTCCATCGCTCGATCAATGCAGTTATTAGGTCATTGTCCATCCTTCTTGGCCTTCCACATTCAATCACACCTCTGAACCCCCAAACATCAAGCCAATGCATCACATCTTCATGTATTGGCAATGCCCAAACCTTACTCTCCGTCCTACGAACTCTGAACACATTTGTTGTGCCATTCGCCAACAATGAGGCTGAAATATGTTCGTTTTGATGAAACAGTACGGATGGATCCTCAGGTCCATAACATAAC
Organism: Salvia splendens; assembly: GCF_004379255.2. NCBI lineage: Eukaryota > Viridiplantae > Streptophyta > Magnoliopsida > Lamiales > Lamiaceae > Salvia > Salvia splendens. The sequence continues at coordinate 3,824,937 of NC_056038.1, forward strand.
TGTTGTTCAGAACTTGCAGATATCATCTACTTCAAAACATTCACCCAACATATAATAGCATAAGATAACTAAAATTTTCACATTTTTGCACAAGAATATATATATTTTCTGCACTTTGGGTATATAATTTCAATTGAACCACTTACTTCTACAATTGACCCTAAATTCATGTGAAACACACAAATACGCAACAAAACAACACAAATAAGCAACACACTAACAGTAATCGTCCGTAAATTGAGCAATTTCATATAAACCCTAACTTTACTAAATTAGGGAAAACCTCCATAACTTCAGCAATTATTGATTTATGTAGCCAAATGGATGAATAATTACCGAAATATGTTTGGTATTTGGTTGAAATCTGTCGGAAAACGCCTCAAATCGCCGGAAATCGTCGCTGAAATCGCCCCTCCTTCGCTGCTCGCTGCGTCGTCTGTCAATTACGAGCATTCTGCCCTCTTAATCCCGATTTAACGACGCACAAATAATATACGTCTTTAACAAATGACGCATATATGTTATGCGTCATTAAATAACGACGCATAACATATATGCGTCGTTTATCGACGCATAATCTATATGCGTGTTTATTAAAGACGCATATTATTTGTGCGTCTTTCAGTAAAGACGCATAACATTTGTGCGTTTCATTAATAGCGACGCACAAATGTCATGCGTCACTCACTATGCGGGAATTAATCTATTGCTCTTCATTAAATTGGAAGTAAGTTGACATGCTTTCACAAAAGAAGAATTAGTCTGTGGTTCAGAGCACTTTCAAAATGATGGTCATACTTCCTAATTTAATTTCCCAATATTTTAAACACTCACTCACTTTGTGCATGATTAAAAGTCTAATAGTCAGTCGATTCAAATTTTGAAAAATTATTTGATTTTTTGAAGAAAAGTAGATAGTTAACTTTAATGTATCGTGGTTCCTACTTTTATATATTACTTTTATAATAAAAGTGTGAGTGTAATGAATTAAGGAAATGAATGTAAGGTCCATTTATCAAAAATAGTAAAACTGAAATAAAATATTTATTGGCCGACGAAAAAAAAGAAAAATGAGACATTTAAAAACATGGATTATTTTCTTTGTCCTATATGAGTGACCTCACAATTGTCTTCATGTCTTGTAATCCATCATACTATAAAATTTAGTAATTATATTCATATGAATGTTCTCAATCTAATTTATTACCGCTATAAGAGCATCCACATCCCTACTCTTGCCAACAAACATAGATGTAGGTCCGGACCCATTTTTACTCCCTACTCTTAGGCAAGAGCACAACACTCACATTCGTGCTCTTCCGCAAGGACATGCTCAAGGGTCCCACCATTCTATTATTCAATTTAAATAAAAACATTTCCACAATATTAAAATGCATTAAAAATAATCGAAATAATATTAAAAATTATAAAAAAAATAAAAATTACATAATTAAAATCCTAAACATTAAAATTTTCTTCATTAAAGTCTTAAAAATTAAAAATTACATAATTTAAATCATAAAAATTAAAAATTACATAATTAAATTCATAAAATTAAAAAAAACCCACTACTCGTGGCCGAATTTCGCCCAAATGGATGATGAATGTGTGTATTTATAGATGATTTTGGGATTAAATTTTTTTAAAAATATTTCAAAAAAAAATTCAAAAAAATGGTAATAAAATCTGTATATTTTTGGGAATCCAATATATATATATATATATATATATATTTAATTTTTGTATTATTTTCGATTTTTTTTAAAAAAAGAAAAAAAATGTCAACTGCCAATACAAACACGCCACGTCGCCCTGCTCGCTGGCACGAACGTGCTCTTAGCTAAGAGCAGCGTCGTGCCAGCTGCAAGAGCGCAGCGGCGGACAGCGGTACCGTGCCGCTGGCACGGACGGACGGACAACGGTGTGCTCTAAATCTAATTGGGCTAGGTTCGTTTTTAGCCTATCAAGAAAATTTCAATAGCTTTTACTACATCTTAATGGGCTCAAGGTACCTTGCCCACTTTGATCATGCAAACTACAAACTCAGAAACAATATTGTATTAATAGGGGATTCAATTTCTTCATACTTTCTCTCTCTGTTTATTGAAAAGAAAAAATCTTCTTTATTTTAGTTCGTTTCCTAAAAATAATAACTTTTCATTTTAAAAAATAAACTCCACAATCTACTAACATTAATTCAACTATTTTTCCCTTCATCTTTCTTACTTTAACCATTTTACATTAAAAATTTATGTCGTTTCTGAAGTTTTTATTTTTAGAAAACAGAGTGAGTATTATATTATCTAAACTAATCATTTAAAATTATTTTCTTGTGTTACGTTTTTACGAACTTGCTTTGATTTCTTTCTCGAGCTTGTCTCTCATGTGGACATGCGATGGTGTAGTGATCCAAATTAGGTTTTTAATCAAAATCTTAATGAAGACTCCTTAATCATCAATTTATTCATTAAAAATTAATCTTGATATTCTGTAACCGGCTTTAATGTTAATATCTAAAGTAATAAGAATAAACTCTTCTTAGATCCCCTTTTAAGTTTTAACAATGATACAGTACGTGACAACAATAGCTATAATAATTTGGTAAACGAAAAAAAAATGTCCGTACCATATATTTAAGAAAATTATCAAATAGTACTAGTGTGTAATTCAACTTTGAAATATGATGATTGGTTGCTTGTAATCATCCCTAACACCAAAGCATCGCTTACACGTATGTCAATGCAAAAGAAATAATTTCTTAAAACCTAACACTTGGAATATGAAGCCCCATTAGAAAATATAATAATCTGATAAAATCTTCTTGATTCTTGACCAATGAGGAATGTAGAATTAATAAACACCCATTTTGAAAATATAATAAGTAACAAATCTTTTATATTCCACCAATGAGATGGTACCAATTCGTATTTATTTGTTATAACCATACATGATTGGAATTAAATTTTATCATTTGAATAACATACACAATCAAGGCAAGATACATGGTAAAATGTGACACACAGAGAAATGCAGACCAAATTATAAAAAAACAGATGAGGCACTTGATTATTATAGACCCCATCTCAAGAGCAATGTCCCCATCATATTTGAAAATGTCTACAACATTTTCCAGTTAAAATAATTTCCACATGTCTGAATCTTATCCATCCCCAACGTTCATGGTTGTCATACCAACCCTCAATTATTGTGATGCTAGAAAATATCATCGGCCAATTCTTCGTGAATCATGTGGCAACTCGAAAGATGAGTTTAGCTTGAAAATTTTATGATTAGTGCCTCCTAAACAACTATTTTTGTAAATGTTTTTTTTAATAATTAGAGGCAAATTCAAAGTAAATTGTGCTCAAGGTGTATGTCTTGCAAAAGTATTAGTATGACCATACTACTTATATAAATATTCATATTTAAATCCAAGTCATAATTTTGAATTTGCCATTTAAATTATACCCCGATCCTAGTGTATCTTTTGATATTGGAATATAAAATCATAAATTTTCATTTTTTTGCAATTGTCTAATGATAGTCAAAATCGAAACTTATATGATACTCCTAGTATACCCTGATCCTTGTAATTGTCTAATGACAATAAAACCATGTAGTTTTAGATTTAAATGTAATGATATTGCTTTGCAGTCGTAATGATTTTGCCATAGTGGTTTCAGTAATATTTCAAAAGTTATGAAGCTGTTCATAAGTTAATGAAAAATCATGATTTAGATAACAATTATTCCCATAATTTTCAATGAATAATCAATTCAAATACGTGTCGGCTTGTGAATGGGAGGAGTTGAAAGAAGATTTATGATATGCATGTCACATGGGGGTCCCAAAATGCTCTCCCAAGGTAAAAATTATGATCCTCATATTGGTCCAATTTAGGGTACATGAATTTTGAGTCTAGAAAAATTGAAGAAGATTTTTCATAGTATATAAATGTGACAAATAATAATTTCGTTATCCTAAAATTATAAAACGCCTTTGTCTATTATCAATCTGGCTCTTGGGAGTTCAAAAGGTCAGATTTAGCTTCTTCCTATCGGAATTCATATGCATGTAATTGTTAGTATAAATACATATAAAATCTCCATTTATTCTCCAACCACAGACGCGGAAAATAGAAGAAAATTTTCCAATCAACAATAGGAAAAATTAAAGTATATAAAGATATAGAAATTTGAAGGAATGCAGAAGCTGGAAATGTGCATAGAAGCGTTGAAGCTCGCCATCGAGTTCTTGATCGTCTTCTTCGAAGCAGTCGGCTCGGTTATTCATCAAACAAGATCTGCAGATCATTCCAGTACTGCTCCTGTTCCAGCTTTCTATGCAGGCATTCTTCCTTAGTTTTCTTTTTTTTTTTCATTTTCATGGAGATAACATTCCATTATTATATATTTCATTATTCTATTTTGTCGCTTTGAATTCGATTATCGCGATGGCATAGTGATGATATATATACAATCCTTAATCGAATTAATCATGTTAACTGACTAGTAGCGATAAATGCAAGAATATGTACTTATATAATTTCATCAATCTTTTGCAAAAGTTTTTTACTTTGCAGTAACTCGAGATTTAATCACGTAGAGATGATAAATGCGTCGTGTGTAAATTCAATGAATGAATTACCTCTCGATGATCTTGAACCGGATCACTATCATGAATAACAATATCTGATCTATCAAATCAACCCGCCGTCAAGACTTGAATAGTAGTACAACACATGTATTTTTATTTTCGCATCCTCCTTTTTGTTTATTCGAGAAATTCAAAATAGCGAAATCAAATCTTGAGCTTTTTTTTTTGTTTTCAATTCTCTTTTTCATCGACAAGATCAAGAAGCTTGGTTGGTGGAGCAAGGACCATTCATGTTTGTTCACGTGATTCTCGTGTTGTATATTCACTTAATATTTTGAGTTATTTCTAATTAGAAATAGAATATTTTCATTAGATTATTGGGTAATTTTATATATATATATACCACGGCAAGCAATGTGTTTCTTTGCCAATGGGAACATAAAAGATTGTGGATAGAGGATCATTTACTCATTTCGAGGTTGATAGAGTACAAAAATTTGAAATACTCAAGATCATGAATTCATTGAATAAGGTAAAATATCCATCGTAAATGATTTCTAATTTATAGTCTAGTTCATAGAATAATATTATATGTATCAGTATAATACTCCCCCTATTTCGAACAACCCTGCACTCTTTCATTTTTAGTTAGTCCCACAAAATTATTCACTTTCTAATTTTGAAAAAAAAATTATCTAATGAGATAAGACTTATTCTCCACTGACAATAACTCAATTAGTTTTCCTTCTATCTCTCTTGTTTTACTTATATTGTCTTAAAACTTGTGACTAACCAAGAAGGAATTCACTGTCCATTAACAATGCCTCAGTTACTTTTTTCTTCTATCTCTCTTTTGCAATACTTTATAAATTATGCCTTAAAACTCGTGCCCTACCAAGAATATATAGTACTTTTATGGGACGAATGAAGTATATAAAGAAAAATATCTGAGCTATAGTATAATTAAGGAGTGATTAACAAATGGAAAAAATCGGGAATCATTATCTCATAGTAGTACTAGTATAATATTTTGACTGATTCGTATCATTGTATTATAATTTTATAGGTTGTTTCAGCGATATTTCCATGTTTATTTAATGTACTTATTTAATTGCATTGCCATGATCATTTCATTTGATTTATTACAGGAAATGAATCTAGAATAAATATGTACGGCAGATAAGGAGTATGACAAATTGTTTTTTTTTATAAATATGATAAATTGTATAAGTTGTGGATTTTTTTTTGTACTCACCTCAAATATAGGATTAGTATTAAATCAACGGACCCCTTGATTATTAATATTTCAAGAACGCATATAATCTTGGAATATTCCGTAAATCATTGAGCAAAATCCCTTTTATTCTATTCTATTCTATTCTATTCTATTCTATTCTATTCTATTCTATTCTATTCTATTCTATTCTATTCATAATCTTTTCCAACAATCTTTGAACAAGCACGACTAAGATGTAGCGCCAAACAAATCGATAAAAAAATATTAGAATTCCCAATCCAGTAACTTGTGGCCCTGTTGCATACGAAACACTTATAACCAATTCGCATATAAAGATAACACATACTTAATCATTTTACGATGAAGCTTCATTTATTCTATATGAATTTAAGACTCTTATAATTATTGCATATAACATCAATTTGATATTGTAACATCATATGTTTCACCAAAAGATTATATAAAATATATGTAAGTCTCAACGATGAACTCGGTATCAAAATATGGATACGCTGATGAATATACACAGTAAGCATTAACATTATTCATCAGTAAGCATTAACATTCTGTAAACGGCAAGCCAGTCCCGGCGTCATTCCCGGGCAGGGATGGCATCCCCAAATCGCGCCTTATATCATCGATGGCATCCTTCAGCATCAACTTATATAAGGGGTCAGTCGCTGCATGCCACTTTTCCATGGTGTCTAGTAGGCTCTGCTGCTGCTGCTGCATACGGGCGAGATGGTTGAGCTCGGGAGTGACCTGGGAAGGAGCTGCCGATTGGACATCGTGGACCGCGGGCGCTTCCCCTAGTCATCCGCATCGCGGTCTTTTGCCCAACCGGGCGACGGCGGCGGGAAGACGATTGAGGGGTCGGGAACTCTGCCTCGGCGTCAGGGAGGTCGTGGGAACCGGCACTGCTGTTGTACTCGCTGGAGGCGTTGATCTTCGTCTGCTTCAGCCAGCCAGCTTCAACACTCGCACTAAACTTGGCGGAAGTCTGAACCACAAGATAGACCTCCCAATATTTGAATTCGCCGAACTTCAAAGAACTGTCGGGGAACTGCTGCATGGACAGAACCTTCACATCCTCGGCAGACATGCCGCTGGTTGCCGTGTGGAGGTTGTTTGGGTAGATGTCGGCAAATCGGCTGAGTCGCCTCCTCTGCCGCTCCCACTGTTTCCGGCATTGTTCTCCATCGTGAGGCTTTCCACCTGGCGGTTTGAATTGGAGGTAGCTTTGGCTAATGCGCCACCATATTCTGTCGATATGCTGGTTAGCCCCGATGTAGGGATCCTCGACTACACCGACCCAGGCCTTCGCCAGCGTGACGCACTCCGGTATGCTCCAGATGGTCCTCTTTCTCTCGTCGGCCTCCTCCCCCCTCGGCCCCTGCCCCCTAGCCCTCGCACTCGAGGATGAGGTAGTGCCTTTGCCCTTCCCCTTTCCTTTGCCCTTCTTCTTCGACCTCCCTACCGCCGGTGGCATCTCAGTGGGAGACTCCCTGACCGGAGATAGCCCCAACTCCTCAAAAGAAAAAGTCTCAATGCCGATGAACTGAGTCTCCAGAGGGGTACCCTGGGGGGAATCGCTAGACAATAAATCCATATAGGGGCGATAGACATTGTCCCCAGGTGATTGGGCCCCCCAGCCTGCTACCCCCCGCAGCGGCAGGCGTGCCCTGCATCATACCGGGCATCATTCCCCCCATCCCCGCTACCATTCCGGGCATCATTCCCCCCGTCATCCCGGGCACCACGGACGTCATCCCTCCACTCACCCCAGGCATTTGGGGCATCATCCCACCCATCCCAGCACACCAAGGGGGTACATATTGTAGTACCCGGGAATCATCCCCGCCATTTGGGGTTGGGGCATCATCGGCGCCATTCCGGGCATCATCCCGGATATCCCTGCAGTTCCGCCGGCGTTTCCCCCACCTCTAATGGGAAACGTCAGCGTTTGTGACTCGCTCGTGGCGGGAGAATCACTATCGTGCTCCATTTATCTTCAAAAGAAATGAAAGTAGAGAGAGAGAAACTCGTTAAAACAAGTGGTGCGAATGAAATGAACTTCAACGAGCCGTATATATAGAGTTTTTTTTTAAAAATAAAATATAAAAAATCGGAACTTCCGTCGTGGCACCGCAATGGCGGACGTCACGACCGACGTCACCGAAAAGCCGCGGATCTGCAGCGTCCGCAGCAGACGTCCGCATCCGTCCCTCCCACGCCTAATGGCGGACGTCCCATGCGGACATCCAGCACGCCGGTCGGACGTCCGCCGAGAAAACCGCCATTGCAGATGCTCTTACTCTTTTGTTACATAAATTGGATGATATAAGCTATCATCACTAATTATTTTTATGATATTTCTTTCAAATATTTAATCATTAACAAAGTAATTGTATAATTTCCCAACCTCAATTTCACTAGATTTTTAGTTAACTACTCCAATTAGGTATGGTATTTTCAATAGAAGTATCCTTGGTAGAAACACATTTATAGAACTGGAAAAAATGTTTACATATGTATGTAGTTGTATCTCCATATACAGCAATAATCGAAACTGCAGTGCACCCAGCTTCAAGTCAAAAATCACAATAGAAAGATGGACATAGCAAAACTAAGTAAATCGTGCTATTTGAGTATTCTGGCCCTTCTACTTCATTGCAATGCATTATATGCAATTGAATCAGTTACCCTAAAATATGACTCTTTTAATAGCCTGGAATTAGTGGTGGCGGCGGAGATTGGTAGCTAGCACCAATTAAACTAGGGATTTTGGTAGGAGGCGGTTTGGCATGAGGTGGTGCTTGAACTGGTTCAGATGGCGGGGATGAGGCAGTTTTTGGTGGTGATTGAACAGGAGGCGGCGACGAGTGGACAGGTGGTGGTGATGAAACTTGTTTTTCTGGGGGAGGTGAGGAAGCTGGTGGTGGTTTTGTGCTTGCAGGTGGAGGAGATGAGTCTGATTTAGTTGGCGGAACAGAGTTCGTTGTCTTCTCAGGAGCAGGTGGTAGCTTTTGAGGCGGTGTCTCCTTTTTAGGTGGTGGAGCACCCGTGGTTGGCGTAGTATCTGATTTAGGAGGCGTTGGCTCAGACTTTGGAGAGGGGGTGGAGACCGTTGTTTCCTTTTTAGGAGGAGGAGGAGGAGATGTGTGTCTCTGTGTCGTCGACTTCTGAGGTGTTGGTTCAGCCTTTGGCGGAGGTGTGGGTTTATATGTCGTGGTGGTTTTAGGTGAGGGGGCAGAGGCTGGAGGAGGTGTGGATTTCTGTGCCGGTGACTTCTTCTCTGATTTAGGAGGTGTTGGCTCAGATTTTGGCGAAGGTGTGAGTTTCTGTGTCGGCGGTGATGATAGTGGTGAGGTTTTGGGTGAAGGGGCGGGGACCAAAGTCTCCTTTTTAGGAGGAGGTGCGAGTTTCTCTGATTTAGAAGGTGTTGGCTTAGATTTTGGCGAAGGTGTGAGTTTCTGTGTCGGCGGTAATGAAACTGGTGCGGTTTTGGGTGAAGGGGCAGAGACCGATGTCTCCTTTTTAGGAGGAGGTGTGAGTTTCTCTGATTTAGGAGGTGTTGGCTCAGATTTTGGCGAAGGTGTGAGTTTCTGTGTCGGCGGTGATGATAGTGGTGTGGTTTTGGATGAAGGGGCGGGGACCGGAGTCTCCTTTTTAGGAGGAGATGTGAGTTTCCCTGATTTAGGAGGTGTTGGCTCAGACTTTGGCGACGGTGTTGGTTTATGTGTTGGGGTTGACGACTTCGGGGTGGTTTTGGGTGAGGAGGCGGGGACCGGTGTCTTCTTTTTAGGAGGAGGTGTGAGTTTCTCTGATTTAGGAGGTGTTGGCTCAGACTTTGGCGAAGGTGTGGGTTTATGTGTTGGGGTTGACGACGTCGGTGTGGTTTTGGGTGAGGAGGTGGGGATCGGCGTCTCCTTTTTAGGAGAAGATGTGAGTTTCTTTGATTTAGGAGGTGTTGGCTCAGACTTTGGCGAAGGTGTGGGTTTATGTGTTGGGGTTGACGACGTCGGGGTGGTTTTGGGTGAGGAGGCGGGGACCGACGTCTCCTTTTTAGGAGGAGGTGTGAGTTTCTCTGATTTAGGAGGTGTTGGCTCAGACTTTGGCGAAGGTGTGGGTTTATGTGTCGAGGTGGATTTGGGTGGGGGAGCAGAGACCGATGTCTCCTTTTCAGGAGTCTCCTCTTCAGGAGTCTCATCTTCTTCATCATCTTCAGGAGTCTCCTTTCCAGGAGGAGGTGTTGGCTCAGATTTTGGCGAAGGTGTGAGTTTATGTGACGGCGGTGATGATAGTGGTGTGGTTTTGGGTGAAGGGGCAGGGACCGGAGTCTCCTTTTTAGGAGGAGGTGCGAATTTCTCTGATTTAGGAGATTTTGGCGAAGGTGTAAGTTTCTGTGTCGACGGTGATGAAACTGGTGTGGTTTTGGGTGAAGGGGCAGAGACCGGCGTCTCCTTTTTAGGAGGAGATGTGAGTTTCTCTGATTTAGGTGGTGTTGGCTCAGACTTTGGCGAAAGTGTAGGTTTATGTGTTGGGGTTGACAACGTCGGGGTGGTTTTGGGTGAGGAGGCGGGGACCGGCGTCTCCTTTTTAGGAGGAGGAGTGAGTTTCTCTGATTTAGGAGATGTTGGCTCAGATTTTGGCGAAGGTGTGGATTTATGTGTCGAGGTGGATTTGGGTGGGGGAGCAGAGACCGATGTCTCATTTTCAGGAGTCTCATCTTCTTCATCATCTTCTTCATCATCTTCAGGAGTCTCCTTTTCAGGAGGAGGTGTTGGCTCAGATTTTGGCGAAGGTGTGAGTTTCTGTGTCGGCGGTGATGGTAGTGATGTGGTTTTGGGTGAAGGGGCGGGGACCGGAGTCTCCTTTTTAGGAGGAGGTGCGAATATCTCTGATTTAGGAGATATTGACTCAGATTTTGGCGAAGGTGTAAGTTTCTGTGTCGGCGGTGATGAAACTGGTGTGGTTTTGGGTGAAGGGGCAGAGACCGGCGTCTCCTGTTTAGGAGGAGATGTGAGTGTCTCTGATTTAGGAGGTGTTGGCTCAGACTTTGGCGAAGGTGTGGGTTTATGTGCTGGGGTTGACGACGTCGGGGTGGTTTTGGGTGAGGAGGCGGGGACCGGCATCTCCTTTTTAGGATGAGGTGTGAGTTTCTCTGATTTAGGAGATGTTGGCTCAGATTTTGGCGAAGGTGTGGATTTATGTGTCGAGGTGGATTTGGGTGGGGGAGCAGAGACCGATGTCCCTTTTTCAGGAGTCTCCTCTTCTTCATCATCTTCAGGAGTCTCCTCTTCAGGAGTCTCCTTTTCAGGAGGAGGTGTTGGCTCAGATTTTGGCGAAGGTGTGAGTTTCTGTGTCGGCGGTGATGATAGTGGTGTGGTTTTGGGTGAAGGGGCGGGGACCGGAGTCTCCTTTTTAGGAGGAGGTGCGAATTTCTCTGATTTAGGAGATATTGACTCAGATTTTGGCGAAGGTGTAAGTTTCTGTGTCGGCGGTGATGAAACTGGTGTGGTTTTGTGTGAAGGGGCAGAGACCGGCGTCTCCGTTTTAGGAGGAGATGTGAGTTTCTCTGATTTAGGAGGTGTTGGCTCAGACTTTGGCGAAGGTGTGGGTTTATGTGTTGGGGTTGATGACGTCGGGGTGGTTTTGGGTGAGGAGGCGGGGACCGGCGTCTCCTTTTTAGGAGGAGGAGTGAGTTTCTCTGATTTAGGAGATGTTGGCTCAGATTTTGGCGAAGGTGTGGATTTATGTGTCGAGGTGGATTTGGGTGGGGGAGCAGAGACCGATGTCCCCTTTTCAGGAGTCTCCTCTTCTTCATCATCTTCAGGAGTCTCCTTTTCAGGAGGAGGTGTTGGCTCAGATTTTGGCGAAGGTGTGAGTTTCTGTATCGGCGGTGATGATAGTGGTGTGGTTTTGGGTGAAGGGGCGGGGACCGGAGTCTCCTTTTTAGGAGGAGGTGTGAATTTCTCTGATTTAGGAGATATTGACTCAGATCTTGGCGAAGGTGTAAGTTTCTGTGTCGGCGGTGATGAAACTGGTGTGGTTTTGGGTGAAGGGGCAGAGACCGGCGTCTCCTTTTTAGGAGGAGATGTGAGTTTCTCTGATTTAGGAGGTGTTGGCTCAGACTTTGGTGAAGGTGTGGGTTTATGTGTTGGGGTTGACGACGTCGGGGTGGTTTTGGGTGAGGAGGCGGGGACCGACGTCTCCTTTTTAGGAGGAGGTGTGAGTTTCTCTGATTTAGTAGATGTTGGCTCAGATTTTGGCGAAGGTGTGGATTTATGTGTCGAGGTGGATTTGGGTGGTGGAGCAGAGACCGATGTCCCCTTTTCAGAAGTCTCCTCTTCAGGAGTCTCCTCTTCTTCATCATCTTCAGGAGTCTCCTCTTCAGGAGTCTCATTTTCAGGAGGAGGTGTGGATTTCTGTTCTGGTGGCTCAGACTTTGACGAAGGGGTGGGTTTATGTGTTGGGGTTCGTGACAGTGGCGTTGATTTAGGTGAGGGTGCGGGGCCTGACGTTTCCTTTTTAGGACGAGATGTGTGTCTCTCTGATTTAGGTGCTGGACTGCTTATGGTCGATGACTTCTCTGGCTTAGGAGGTAGGGCGCTTGTAGTTGGCGGCTTCTCTTTGTTTGGAGGTGTAGACTCAGGCTCAGGCTCTGGTGGAGGTGTGTATTTATTTGTCGAGGTAGATTTGGGCGAGGGAGCGCTTGTGGTCGATGACTTTTCTGGTGAAGGTGATGCTGGTTGTGGTGGTGTAGGTTTATGTGTCGGGGTTGACGGCGTCTGCGTAGATTTGGGTGAAGGGGCGGATACTAGTGGCGGCGTAGGTGGTCGTTCTCTTATGATCGGTGCCACCTTTTGTTCATGAGGTTTTGTCTCAGACTTATGTGTCGGGGTTGATGGTGTCAAAGTAGGGTTGGGTAATGGTGCAGAAAATGACGTCTCCTCTTCCTCTTCAGAAGGTGTTGGCTCACGCACTGGAGACGCTGTGGTTGTTGACTTATATGTCTCTTGAGATGTTGGTCCAAGATCATCATTTGGCTCAAGATCTGGCTCCGGCTGTGGCGAAGGTGTAAGTTCACGTGTTGGGGTTGATGGCACCGGCATGGGTTTGGGTAAGGGGGTGGAGGATGGCGTCTCCTTTTTAGAAGGAGGTGTTAGCTGTAGTGGAACACTTGTGGTTGGTGGTTTACCTGTATTCGGAGTTGTTTGCTCAGACTCGTAATCTGGCTCAAACTCTGGTTCAAGCTCAGGCTCAGGCGAAAGTGTGAGTTTATGTGTCGGGGTTGATGGCGTCGACAGGGGTTCAGGTGAAAGGGCACTCTTGGTCGGAAACTTTGGTGTGGGAGGTGTTGGCTCAGACATTGGTGAAGGTGTGGATTTTTGTGTTGGGGTTGATGGCACCGACATGGGTATGGGTGTTTGTTTAGGAGCCGGAGCTGAAGGCGGATATCCTAAAGTTGAGGAACCACAACCAGCTTTGCAGTCAACCTTCTTGCTCAATGCTATGCGACACTCTTTCTCCGGCCTCTGATTGGGCTCCCGTGGCAAGCAATTTGTCTTGCTGTCGACGACAACCACAGACACACACTCAGGATCTTGGGCGTCAAAGAAGTTGTAAGAGCAAGTGAGGTTCTTGAGTTTTGGCAACGTGCAAACGGTTTTCGATATCTTGCTCCTCAACTTATTGTTCCCAATGCTGAGCACCTCTATACTCTGCATATGCTCCACCCCCTGCGGTAGGTCGCCCATAAACTTGTTGTATGAGATGTCAAATACCTTGGTTGTCTTCAACATCGTGATCTCCTCTGGCAGGCACCCCGACAGCTCGTTGCGCGAAACCACAAACTCGTCCAATTTTCCCGCCATCTTGCCTATGCTTGTCGGGATACACCCGTAGAGGCGGTTGTTGGCCATCACAATGACAGAGGCGGTGGAGTTCCCCAAATTCTCTGGGATGATTGAGTGGAACCTGTTGTTGTTCAAGAAAATTGCATCTAGGGCCTTGTCGAAGAGCCCTGCTGGTAGCTCCCCTTCGAACTCATTATATCGGAGGTCGAGGTATTTAAGTTGCGGCAGCTCTAGCACCACCTCAGGGAACGCTCCACAAAAGCGATTGTTGCTGAAATCCAACTCGTAGAGAAGCTTGAGGTTCTTGATCCCACGCGGAATGATCCCGCAGAACCTGTTGGAGTTGAGATGGAAGAGACTAATGTCAGTCAGGTACTCGATCTCCGGGGGGAGGTGGCCCGCGATATCAGCGTGGTTGAGGTCGACACCAGCCACCACTTGGACGCTAGCGTCGTCCAGTGCCTTGGCGCAAAAGATGCCTTTGTAGCTGCACACATCTGGGCCCTCCCAATTCTTTGTCCACCCATTTGGATCAGAAAAAATGGCACTCTTCAATGCTTGTAGGGCTTTGTAGGCCCCTTCTAGCCTCGGACTGGCGAGCTTGGGGATTGAACCGACCTTGACAGGTTCGCAAGTGTAGGCCGGCACTTTCACTATATTAGTCGATGTTGTCCCAGCGCCTGATTCTTGATTATCGTACGATTCAGGTGCCAGAGCCGTTGTTATCTCAGCATCCGATCCTTCATCACCGGCCTTTGCTTCTTCTTGATCGTTGGATTCGGGTGTCGTGGTTTGCTCTTTCCCGGTGTCCGATTCTTCATCGCCTTCTTGTTTGTTGTTGGGTTCGGGTGTAGCCGGTGTTTTTCCGGCGTCTGATCCTTCTTGATCGGCGTCCAGTCCTTCATGATCGTTGGCTATGACACCCATGGTCGGGTCACTATCCTCATCGTGTGTTTCGGAGACTTGGCCAAATTGACTATTAGCACCAACTCCACCTCCAACTCCAACTCCAACTCCAACTCCAGCTCCAACTCCAGCTCCAGCTCCAGCTCCAGCTCCAAATGATAGGTGAGAGAAAGAAGGGGTGGTGAGAAGGGCGAAGAAGAGGAGGACAAGAGAGCAACCCAAGGTTTTGATTTCCATGGCAATGACTTCCTTGGGAAAAATTGATCAATCCATTGTAGCATTATACCGTATATATGCGCAATAATATGAGCAACTTTCCCATGCATTCGTTTCCATTAAACTCAAGCCCAACCATCCATTTTTGAAGGTCAATGTTGCTTCTTGCGCTAAAATATAGAAGACGCGCACCTTGTATTTCGTATTTGCATTCCTTAAAATCTGCTAAATATGGCATATTATATTTTCTCTTACTGCATTCATTTGTGAGTGTATGCCCATCTTTAACTAAAATATTTAATTTAAATGTCATAGAGTAATTGTATAATACGTAAATTAATTTACGTTTTCTGTTCCTTTTTAATTGTCATTGATATTGTAAAACGATCAAGTTCACATGGGTTATTTTATTTAGCGCTAAGATCTCTTTTCTATTGCCAATTCATTCTTGATGATTGAGGTGATTGGAATTAGAGGTGCTATTAAAAGTAAAACTGTTCCTCAGAATGAAAATATAAATTAAATTAGCAAGATAACCTTGATTCATCTCGAGGGATCGTGTGATAGAGAAGATTAGATAAAAAAATACATTACAAATGAATAACATTACATATATATCTGTTGAAATACAAATGCGTTGACATTGACCTATGCTATTAACATAGTTAGCAATTAATAAATATTAGCAACTAAACATGTCAAACTTGAGACTTATATCTTGGTTGCAGCGTATATATAAAGTTTGGTCAAATTCGATTAATTTCATAACATTTGAAATTGAAACATTAAACTACAAAGTATCAATTTTTTTTCATTTATTCCCTTCGTTAATAAATTGACATTTTTTCGGTAATATTATTGTTTCAATAGATAAAGAAAAAAATAAGAACATAAAAGAAACTAAAAGAACAATATTTATTTTATTGAAATATGTAAGTTTGAATATCATCAAAATATGAAATCGTTGAGAAAAATTGAAAGTAAATGATTTAATATTTCAGTTTGACTAGAATTTATCCAAATTTCATGATTTAACCTATTTTTCATCCAAAAATAAAATTTCATAGCATAAAATTTTGTGAAAAAAGTCACGTATATATTTGTACGTTATAATAGCAGTATAACAGAAATGGAGTCGTGGCGCTTTCATTTCCCTCGTTTTCTCTTTCCCTTCCTCCCAAATAGCACGAAAATGCAGTTATTTCAAATGAAAGGAAAAGAAAGGAGAGGAAATGACTGAAATTTCTGACCTCGGGAAAAATCTGAATCCTTTCTCTTCTCTGGATTATCATAAGTGCGCGGATTTGTTGATTGAAATGTTTTATATTCTCATCGCCGGATCAATTTGACGTTCGATTGCATTTCTCGGTATAATAATTTTGTGTTATAGCGACGAAGAAACAAATCATGAAGACGATGGCGGATGGGATACAGGATCTAATCCGGGAAGCGAAGCTTCGGACGGTGTGGTGGATGCTCTGTATTTTCACTGTGACTTATTTCTTGACGCGTAAGCTATTCATCTTCTCATCTGAAATCATATATTCCTGTTTTTTTTTTTAAATTAAATTTATTAGTAGGTTTTTAGCGTGTATGCCGGTGTTTGTTTGACGGATAAATGCGATGTTCTAAGCTCATTAATTCTAGATTTCAGAAGATTTGCAGGTTCCGCTGATGTGAATTTTGTTTTAATTTCTGACATTTTTTTCGATTAGGTTAGCTTGAAATCAATTCATGATATTACAGTATAGTAAAATTTGTGGAATTTTTTCCTGTTTCGAATTATGGATTAAAGTTTGAACGATTATTTGAGGGAGAACAATATGCTGGTTTGTCAACATGCATGTCATAATAGGCAATAGCCGATTCGATTTTTGCTTGTTAATGCTTTTGTGTGTGTAATATAAGATTTCTGTTGGATAGTTGATTTAGCTGCATTATTTCGATCAGAACAATTCATTCCTTTTGAAAACTTGAACTGAAAGTACCCTATCATTATGTGTATTCATGGTAATTAATGTTTCAGTTGCTAAGCTCCTTGTTGCTGGAATCTAAATGCTCTTAATTTTGGTTATGAATCTAAATGCAGATACGAGTAAATCCATGGTAATGAATGTTCCGGTTGCTATCCTCCTTGTTGCTGGAATGAGGATACTATTTAATGAGGTGGATTTCCAGTGGAAGGTTCGAAATGTCCGAGCAACATCTTACTTGTCACTCTTAGAAAAGAAGCAGCTATCTGCAAATGACTCGCGGCTCTCTACCAAGCCGCCCTCGCCACAAGAGTGGAAGAGAAAGATAGACTCCCCTGTTGTTGAAGCTGCTCTTGAGGAATTCGTAAACAAGGCTCTGACTGAGTTTGTCATAGACTTGTGGTATTCAGATATCACACCTGACAAGGACGCGCCAGAGCTCATACATGCTATAATCATGGAAGTTTTTGGTGATATAGCTGGAAGACTCAAAGAAGTGAACCTTGTAGAGCTGCTAACAAGGTACTACTCTGTGGTATATGGTGTCCGTAAATGAATTCGGGTAAAATGGCAGTTAAAGCAGTTGATTTTGTGAAAGATTGAACATGGTCTCACTTTTTCAACAGGGATATAGTAGACCTGATTGGGGATCATATTGATCTCTTCAGAAGAAATCAGATTGTAATTGGAAGGGATGTCATGAACACATTATCTTCTGAGGAACGGGACGAGAAGTTGAAACGACATCTCATGGCCTCCAAAGAGCTTCACCCTGCTTTGATATCCTCAGAGTGTGAGTACAAGGTGTAGAAGTGTTCTCATTTGAAAGGCATCTTTTGCCCACTTTCAATTTTTTGTCTTTGTCTTGGTTAGTTATTTTGACACCTGATACTTGTTAAAGATAGGTAATTCAGCAGCTCATGGGTGGGCTTTTAGCTGTTGTGTTAAGGCCAACTGAAGCCCGATGCCCATTAATTCCATGTATTGCTCGTGAACTGTTAACTTGCTTGATAATACAACCTCTTGTGAATTTCGCCAATCCCGTGTGAGTTACTATTCTTCTAGCTCCTATATGTGTTTGTCTAATGATCAGCCTGAACATCTTTGTTCATAATTTCATAAGCTCTAGAAAGAAACTTTTCCTGTAGTAGCCTGACCTGGACATACATGCTTTAGATTTAATTTACTGCATACATTAAATAAACTCTAGAAATAAACTTATTACCAAAGTCTCGTGTTCTGATTTGTCTCCCTCCTTCCTATGAGAAACGTTTCAGCTATGCCAAAAGTGCTTCCATCTTCAAATTTTTTGTTTCATTGGGTCCTACAATTTTTTTGTTTCATCAGGTGATTCTACAAATTTTTTATTTATTAGGTCATTGAATCAATGAATCAGTAATAAGTCTAAAGATGATCTTTGAGTCCTAACAGACCACAGTTTGGTGATTTTTGCAGCTTTCAGGTTGTTGGTGATATCCTTGTGCACGTCAAATTTCTAATTCTAAGCATTTAAATGAATCTAAGCAATATGAGTAGTTGAGCTATATAATTAAAGGTGATATCTTGCTTTATTTAACATCAGGGACCTCACACAGAGATTTTCAATAGAAAACTTCTTGCTTAATCTAGCTATATGGAATTCTTAAAATGTTACTACTATATTTTTGTGTCACAATTTGTAGTCTAAGGTTCAATGTTTATTTGAGACTATTTGAACTTTCAAGCTTGCAAAATTTTCCATCTTCTTAGTTAGCAAACCAAATATTTATGTGTTTGTGAAATCTACTCAGGATCATACTTATCTCGTATTTTCTCCAGGTATATCAATGAGTTAATTGAATACATAATTGCACTGTGCACCGAGTGGGTCAAGAATCTTGCCAATGCTCGATCAACAAAAAAGGCAGGTCAGAACTCTGGCCAATCTGCCCCTGGAGAAAACGGTTCCAGCAACCAAGGGACTGGCATGCCTCCATCTCAGCTCAATGATAACAAGGAGCTAGAATTAGGGGCCTCTGGAAATACCCAACCTACAACAACGCAGGATGAGCATATTCATGCACGATCTGCGGAGTGGGCAAAAGTGTTTGAGGCTGCAACTCTGAGAAGAACAGAGGTTCTTGAGCCTGAAAATCTTGATTTCATGTGGACTATAGGAAGAAACTATAAAAAGGACTTTCAGAAAAAGGCTGCATCAGAAGTTCAAGCCCCTGAACTTACTAGTTCAGTCAGCGTCATATTTCCGATAAAAGAGTCGGTGCCTGATATCCAAACAGAAGATGAAGGTCACAAGGACAGTTTCCCAAGTGATCTCAGTTTTGCTGTCTCAAGCAGGCCACAGGATATCGACAAAAATGTGTTTAATCAGCTAGAGAATAATCCTAGTAATAGAAAGTTTAAAAGATCAAACAGCATCTCTCATTTGGAAGTTCGACCAAAACTGCAGCCTATAATTACTAGTAAGGACTGTACATCCATCACTTCTGAATTCTAAAATACAATGTCAATAATCTTATGCTACTCATGAAACCTACATTACAGATGTTAGAGATCTTACTCCAGATGGCCAGAGGGTTTCAGCTAAGGCATCATACAATGAATATGTTCCAAAACTCAGATGTAGGGTAAGACTCCAGTTTTCCTTTTCTATATAGTATTTTCTAAGTTAGCAGGACTTTAAGCCTTTTTTTCTTTACATTTTTCTTTGGTTGATTGTATCACTAGGATGCCTCAACAGGACATATTTGACCTTTTATAACATGCCAAAATCTTGTTTTTTTTGTTGGTCCCTTTGGCATAAAAGCAGTGTGCTAATTTTAAATCATAGAGTTAAAATCTTTACTGTGTCAGATGTGGTTAGAGATTGGAGTTCCATTATAGTCATTAGTCAGAATGTTTTTTCAATTAAGGAATGACTAACCCCTCTGAGCCATTTCTTTTTTCTACTATTTAAATTAAAGTTTTTGCTTCTTATCAAACTAAAAGAACAAAAAAGGTGCACCTAATAACCAAGACATGACAATATTTGTCCATGGAATAGTAGTTTACCAAATTATCTATTTCCTATGTCTAAGTGATGTACCCGTGAAATAATATCTTGGGAAGCTCTTTAGGGCATGAATTGCATTAATTTCTCCCTCCGTTCCTTGTTAATAGAGACATTTCTTTTCGGCACGGAGTTTATGAATAGTGTGTTAAATGGATGATGGAAAAAGGAAGAGAGAGTAAAGTAAGAGAGATGAAGAGAGAGTAAAGTAAGAGAGATGAATTACTTTTTGCTAAAAAAAGAAATGACTCAATTAACTTGGAACTTTTTAAAATAGAAAAATAACTCTATTACATTAGATGAACAGAATATCTACTGGCAAACATTTCTGTAATTGAGGCTTCAGTTAAGATAAACAATGAAAATTTGCTATCACCTTTGTAAGTGCTCTCTGACTATATTCAGCACTTTAACTGATTCGAGGTCCTTGATCTGTAGGTTATTGGAGCATACTTTGAGAAACTTGGATCAACTTCTTTTGCAGTTTACTCGATTGCTGTGACAGGTGCTAACAATATCACTTGGTTTGTGAAAAGAAGGTAATGGATTTTGAAGAGAAGTTAGAATTAAAAGAATTCCACTGTGCTTAAAATAATTTTCATGTTTTTTTGTACTTCTATTCTGTTTGTTTGGGTTTTCCAATATGAGAGTTTTTCAATTTGATCAGGAGATTTCATAATGTTCCAGGTCATTTCAGTTGATATTTACCTTCTGGTATTTTGTTTACAGATATCGAAATTTTGAGAGATTGCATAGGCATCTTAGGGACATTCCTAATTATACATTGCAATTGCCTCCAAAAAGGATATTCTCTTCTAGCACGGAAGATTCGTTTGTTCACCAGCGTTGTATCCAGCTTGACAAGTATCTCCAAGTATGGTTATTCCCACTATCAAGATGGTAGATGCATGTCCATGTTTGGCTTTCTTGATTCTTGAAATGTACATGTACTCTTTATCAGGATCTCTTGTCAATTCCCAATGTTTCAGAGCAACATGAAGTATGGGATTTTCTAAGTTCCTCATCTAAGGTTTGCACTTGTATTGTATACTTGTTGAAATCATATAGCACCCCTGGCTTCTGTGTTAACTTTTGTCTTTTACAATCAATGAAGAAATACTCATTCGGGAAATCGACTTCAGTGATAACAACGCTAGCAGGTATCTGGCTTCTCTTTGAGTGACCTTTTTTCGTTTATATTGAGCTTTCTGATTTTATTTCACTGGCACTTGCATCTCTTCTTGACTGACTGTGAGGTGAAGTATATGGTGGGCTCTACTCCATACCCTTTTAAATGCTCAATATACAGTATAACCAAAGCCTTTATTAAGTTTATTGAAGCAACTCACTATAAAAAATGTCAAAGGTTCCATACACCCGTCTGATCATCTTATCCCACAAGGCTGAGTTCTCCTCATTTCGGCAAAATCTTAGAAACTATACTTGCACTACACTTTAGGAAATGTTGAGATTAAATTGAAGTTTAGTCCTTTACTTTTTACATGCCTAGTTTCCTACCACGTTTCCATGTATTTCACATTAACATTTATCATGTCATAATACATTTGAGCTTTCCCAAAAGAAATATTAATATGCGGAAGTTTTCCTGAGAAATGATATCCCAGTTAACAACTTTAGTTAGTCCCTTTCCTGTGCAAAGAGTTTAACTTACTTTCTTGCTATAACGTCAGCTACTTCTGAACCGCCATCTTCATTTGCAACCAAAACTGTGGCCTGGCATTCTGATGATGTGAATAAGCTTTTTATGAAGCCAAATACTGATTCACATAACAGTTTTTCTGATAATGAGGAAGGTGATAAAGATATAATCCATGGGCAACACGAAGCAGAAAACTCTTCCCATGCGAATGGAGGGCAGTTCGACGGTGAACTGAAAGAGGATCCAACCGGGGTGCCTCCAGAGGTAATTTGGGTGGCTGACCTGTGCTTCTTGTCCCAGGGAGCTATGTTGCCTATTTCTTAACTGTTACATCTACATCAGTTAGGCATTTTCTGTAACTTGTGCATACCCTTAATTATACTAAATCTAGCTGATGTGTTTTTCCTTGCAGTGGACACCACCAAATTTAAGTGTTCCAGTTCTAAATTTAGTTGACAATGTCTTCCAGCTCAAAAGAAGAGGCTGGCTAAGGTGATAGTGTCGTTTTCAATCATTTACATGTTAAAATTTCATTTTGGTGGTACAATTAAATTATGAAATCAGGTGTCCATGAACATTTGCATTCCTTAAATATGCATTTCTCTGAGAGCCTTGGCCTTTAACACATCCACCTTCACACTTATCTGCTTGTCAGTGACAATTTCACATGCTTTCTCACTTTTCCAGACCACTCCGTTCTTCAATTCTTTTGGGTTACTTGGGACAAATTTTGTGTGTGTGAATTAACGATCTGATGCTTAGGAATGCAATTGAGACGATGAGAGTCGTTGATTTTAAAAGCATTTTTCATGTTTATATTTCACCCAAGAAACACACCAGCAAGGTCTGAAAGGTTTTCATCTGAAATAACATATTGAATGGGACAACAAGGGGCTTCACTCCTGCAGACTATTAAATGCAGATTTGATTTTCTTTAATTGTAGGAGGCAGGTTTTTTGGATATCAAAGCAAATATTGCAGTTGATCATGGAAGATGCCATTGATGACTGGCTTTTGAGACAAATCCAATGGCTCCGAAAAGAGGAGGTCATCTCACAAGGGATTCGGTTGCTCCAGGACGTAAGTAAATGATGGAATGCATTGAAAACTTACATAGCTGTGAATTTGCAGAAACATTATATCGTTTACATGTTAACTCATAACACAATCAGCATGTTGAGATGAACAAGTTCCATGAATTTGCGAGGGGGTTGAGAATTTCATCAGCTAAAGGAAGTTGCAAATTTATGTTTTATTCATGTACTCCTTTGTATTCTCTCATCAGCTTCTGTGGCCCGGTGGAAAATTCTTTCTGACGTTCCGCATTCAATCAAAACTTAACAATGACAATAAGGGATCACAAACTACAAGTCAGCAAGGTGGGAGGAATGTCGCTCAGCCTCCAACTTTCGAGCAACAGCTTGAGGCAGCTCGCAGAGCTAGTGATGTGAAGAAGATCATCTTCGGTGAGTAGTTGATCCATTCTCTTATGATTTGTGTAAGCTTATGGATGCTACTTAGTAACATTTCATCTTCATGACATAGATGGTGCTCCAGCTGCCTTGGTCAGCTTGATCGGGCATAAGCAGTACAAACGTTGTGCTCGTGATATATACTATTTCCTTCAGGTACGCGCTAAATATATTTTGAAAACAGCTATAGTTTTATGTAAAAAAATTTTGGTGTGGATTGCAGTCTACAATATGTTTGAAGCAACTTGGGTATGCAATTCTGGAGCTTGTTCTGACAACAATATTTCCAGAAATGTGTGAGCTGGTGAGAGATATCCATGAAAAGATGCATATGCAGCACTCACAGTTTTGAACTTTGTTATATGTCAAGAATTAGTGTAGTACTCGATTTAACTTCATTTTTTTTATAATTATCATTATTATTTATTCTTATTGGAATTTCTCCGTTCAAGTATTCATAGGATATGTAAACACGGCAGAATACGTAGGACTCTTTCTGATTACCACTTCTTATTTTTCTATTTAAAGACAAGAAACATTGTTCCTCACGCAATTTGTGACTTCTTATCTATAAATTGTTAGTGCGAAGTGCATGTGTTTCCATTACCCACACAAAAAGAAGGGCCATGGTGTGTGTGTGTGTGTGTGTGAGAGAGAGAATTAATGGAAACGAATATCAAGGGCTAAGCAACATCATTTGTAATTTGAGCATAAATTCATATGTATATGTATACATACTCCATTTTCCTTCGTATCATAGCCAAATCAGCGAAAATGATCACCTAATACATTTTATTTAGTGATACATCATCTTCTACAACACTGCTAGATGTTGCACTAGCATATAAAAATAAAAATACCACCATCCTAATGGATTGATGACTTGTTTTAGCTAAACATAAAACTCAGAGTTGAATCTGTTTGAGTCCAACAGTGACATGAGGGTCATGTGCGCCTGGACTCGAAAGCGCCTCATAATCAAGCGACTGCCTCCTCTGCGTTACCTTTCTGCCAAAAGCTACGCAGCTCCATGCTATAAATACCAAAATTGAAGAGAGAATCCAGCAGAACTGCAGGTTGGCCAACGCTCTCGCCCTGGACTCAGCCTCCTTCGTCTCACACACAACTGCTCCGTGCATCATGCCATCGCTATGAATCATCGCCTGTGTTGTACATCCTCGCACCACAAAATCAGGAACCCATAGCATGAACCCCATGTTTATGAACCAACATCCTTGGAAGACGACTGATGTCGAAAGAATTAGCGCTGCAGGAAAGCTGGACGGGGAAGCAGTTGCATACAAAGCTGCCAGAAACGAAACACAAACTATGAGCTGCATCAGCCAATGGTAATGGCCTTCAAGCCCAACGTGATCGGTGGAATGGTAATGAAGTAAGAAAAGCTCCTGCCCAAAAATCGAGGCGACTAGGATGCAGGAGACCCCTAACATAGTTTCCGATAAATGACTCAACTCAGCAAAAAGTGTGAAACTTGTGAACATAACTAGCTGGAAGAACATGGTGGCATGCTCAACGTTGTCAAGCTCGAAGAAGAAGTGAGGGTGTTGAATGTCTACTATCTGGATCAGAATTGCAAATAAAGAAAAAAGCAGGATAAGTATGAGCTCGAGGTGCTCTAGCATCCGAAGTGGACATCTCAATGGGTACCAAAGCCTTAACATGAACTGGCCAGAGCCTTTCAGAAAGTAAACCCTCAGGATGTTTGTAATGTGCCACAGACCAAGAGAAGCAAGGGCTAACCCAGGCAATAGATGACCAAGAAAAGTTCCCATTGGTATTTCTTGCGTAAATTCTGATAGAAGGATAGTATCCATAACACTCATATTGCAACTTAAATACTAATACAGATGAGGAAGATGATAAAGTTAGTTGATATCTTATCAGTTGTTGGTGCATGGTGCATGTGTTTCCACCAATAAAAATTACATTATTCGCAGTCGTTGTCTCTTATTACTGACTATGCATGCTTTGTTTACTGCTTAAAGAAAAGAGAGAATCAAACGCAAATACCCCTAGAGAGCTGCATGAGCCACTGACACTGAACTTTATACTAGGTTGTATGAAAAAGGAACAAAAGATGGAAAGAAAGAGACAGGTAGGAAAATGGACCACCCATTACTAAGAAAAAGCAGGTATATGTCCACGCTTGATTGGATTTGAAACCACCTTTTAAAAATAAATATGTTAGGCCAAAAAATGAATCAAGAAGATAAAAGACAAGAATTACAGATCTCCACGTATCAATATCACCAGCATGTAGTGACTAACTTTGACTCTAAAGTCACGTAAGTGTACAGGTCATCAACTACAGAGAAGAAGCATGAAATTTTTAAAAATTTATTAGCAGCATGAACATGAGATCCCAGGAATATTACCTTCCCCAAATGCTGTCATGCAAGTTCATAGTTTGAAGTACTCAACCACTATGACTGGAAATGTGTTTGCCCTGAAAAGAAAATGAAAACTCACTAAATGATTCTCGTAAAAGGTGAACTTGTTGCAATGATAGTCTAACCATACAAAATACTTGGTGTCACAGAAGAAGTGCAGAAAGTAGTTGATTAAGAGCAAGAGGAAATAACTTGGAAACTGTAGAGCCTCTAAACTAAGATACCAAAAGTTGAGATTGCTCAGAGTATGACATACTATGTGAGTACCTTATGTTGAATATCATCACAAAATACAGCATACCAACCGTTTTCCAGTGAATTCTGGAGATATATCCATGGACAGTGATGCTGGGGCAAGGAGTTCAAATTCAACCTCTAAGCTAAAAGGATTCTCAAATCAGGAATATTAGGAAATATCACGTCCTTGATAAAAAAAAACCCTCATGGGTGGCATTTTCTTGGCAAAAAGTTTATATCCTTGCAGTATCTTTGATCAGGAATGTTTTTCCTTCAGAAGCCCTTGTGCACCCTTTAATTAAAGAGATATAAGTACTATCATCAGGATTGATTCCTTTATAAACCATTTCTTTAAGGAATACCTCAGCATGATTTCCTGCTCCTTCCCCATGTTCGCAAAGGCCTTCTAGAACAGCATTGAAAGTGAGCAGGTTAAGGTCCAAACCTAAACTTAGCATCTCATCCCGAATTCTCATAATATCGTTCATATCACCCCTCTTGCTATATCCACAAATTAGAATGTTGTAACTGATGCAATCTGGTTTTATACCTCTTCTACTCATCACATCGAGAAGGCTATAAGCGTCTTCAACCTTACCAACCCTGCAGTAACTCTGCATCATAGTGTCGTAAGTCACTTTATCAGGGGCAATCTTCATTCTCTCCATCTCCTTTAAAAGTGAAACAGCACGTTCAGTGTTTGCATTTTCACAATGACCACCTATTAATGTATTGAACATGCCAAGATCAGGCAATACGCCTTTTGCTAATGCCTTTGCGAGTAAATTGTCTGCCTCTTCCACCCTTTTCCAATCTACCAACAAACGGATGAGTGAACTGTAAGTCGCCCGAGTAGGCTCAATCTGTTTACTTACCATTTCATCGTGCAGTTTGAGAGCTTTCCCCACATTCCCGGCCCTGCAACAACTACTAATCAATATACTATATGTGATTTCATTGGGGCAGATATTCTTGGCTTGCATTTCTTTTATCAAACCGTCAGCCTCTGTATCCCTACCCTTCTCCATCAACACCTGGATCAACATGTTATATGTTGACACTGTTGGAACTATTCCTCTCTTTTCCATCTGGTATCTGTAACTAAGAGCTTTTTCCACATCCCCACAACCACAAAATCCACTGATCAGGTTATTATAAACAACAGCATTTGGAACACACCCATTTACCTCCATTTTCCTGAGAAAGGCAGCCGCCTTACCAATATCCCCATACTTGCACATCCAGTTTATTAAGGAACCACAAGTATACGAGTCCGGATCGATACCTTTCGCCTTCATTCTCAAAAGAACCCTATCAACACCATCAATATCTCCCTTCAGAGCATGCCCATAAATCAGTGTATTGTATGTCACTATATTCGGACTAATCCCTAAACCCTCCATGTACCCAACCACCTCCTCAGCCTTCTTCAAATCCCCTTCCTTACTCAATCCATTGATCAATATATTCAACGTAAATACATTCGAACGGATCCCCAACCTGATCATCTCTCCAAACAAACCCCACACAACACCTACCCCATTCAACCTAATCAACACACTAAACATACAATTCCACGTCTCGACACTCGGCCAAACCCTAATCCCTTTCATCAACCCAAAGCACTCCATAACCCCATCACCCCTTCTCAACTCACAATACGCCCTTATCAACAAATCCAACACAATCGTGCTGGAAATGCTCAGCCTCTCACGGGCCCCCACTAATCCATCAAAAACCTCCCGAGATGACAAGGGGCGAGAGCGGATAAACTCCTTTAAGAGGTGCAATGCGTGTTTCGGGGAAGGGCAGCGAGCCGCAATAGCAACGGCAAGGAAGTAGCACTCGTCGGTGAGAGAATCAGGGTCGATATTTGCTACGAAATCGACGGTGGGTAGAGGGAAACCACGGAGATGGAGGAGGGTGGAGGTTACCAGAGAAGGGGTCAAGTTTGTGGAAAGGTGTTTGATTAAATGCCACTGAGAAGATTTGACTAGAGAAACGAGAATATCAGGTGTTATCGGAGGAAGTGGCGGTGGCACCGGCGGTGGGTGAGCGGGTGATGAAAAATGGTGGTGATGAAGGTGAAATGGAAGAAATTTATGGGTGCGGAATTTATACAGATGAAGAATTTTGTGCCATTTCATGGCGGCTGCAAGGCGGGAGGTTATCAATTGATGGAACCTGAATTTTAAACTTCACAGTGCTCAATAAAAATAAATTAATGAAAAAATGGGTTTATAGATTTGAACTAAATGTTTAAGGGTCCGTTTGTTTGTAATTTAAATTATGTACATTTTTCATTGTTTTCAGTTTTGTTTTTTAAAATTATCTATTTTAAATGTTAAATTGTGAAAAAATGGTAGTAGTACTTTGTATTTTTAGTTGTTTAGTAATTAAATATTGTTTTATATTTTTCATAAATATTCATTTTGATATGTAATATTGGTTTTACATACATATATTAGCTAAAAACAATAATCATGGAGCAATTAAATTTTAAAAATTACAAACTTAAAATTGAAAACGATACAAAGTTGAATTAAAAAATCAGATTTCAAATTCATTAAATTTATTTATATAACTTATTAAACTTGGTTATTGTTAACTCAATTTTTAAATTTAGATTTTAAAATGTAAAAATGAAAGACTCCATAATGGTTGGTAGACGTGTGCTTTTCCCTGCTTTGTTGAATTCTGCAAAAGGATGATCTAATAATGTATAGTACTATGTTATTAAGAAAGAGAAGAAATATGTAGAAATTGTCATGGGGGATGGAAGATGTACTGCATCACATGCAGTATAAGATGTACTGTTGGATTTGATCGACAACAATGAAAGCACAATTTTAAACGAACGAGGATAAAGAAAGCTTCGAGTGCTTCAAACTCCATATAAACTTGAGGCAAAGGGAGATAGAATTGTTGAAACGACAATGGCAAAGAAAGAGACAACGTTACGTTACTCACCTAGTGTACCCTTGCATTTCGATATTTTTTCTTCAAATATGTCATAATGATAATAAAGCCTAGTAGAAATCAAGTTACAAGCTGCCCATTCGATGCAGCCCACAGCTATCGGCCACACGACCAGTGTGCTTATGCACGAAGACGCGTGCTTTGGTTTTCCCCTTCATTAAGCAAGTTATGCTCTAAGCCTATAGTATTAGAAATCATATTAATAGCGTTTTCCATTTTAAAATTGTCTCTCCAACTCTTATGTAAAGAGACGATGAATCTTATGTGAAGGACGAAGCTGTTGAAATCTAGAAGCTTAATTAGAGCATCCACAATGGCGACGAGCGGACCGGCTAGCCGATTCCCGGCGCTGGCCGGTCCGCTGGCTGAACCATTGCAGCCGGCCAGCGCCAAATCGGCGAGCGCACGCCGATTCCCGAGCGCTGGCCGATGCGCTCACCGATCGGCTGGCCACCATTGCAGGCTCCTGATCGGCGAGCGATCGGCCAGCCGATTTTTTATTTTTTTTTATTTAATTTTCGAAACACTATATATACGCGATTTGCACGTCATTTTCATTCGCACCACTTGTTTTAACGAGTTTTATCTCTATCTTAATTTGTGTACAAGTGCAACAACGCGAAATGAGTAGCGCGGGTGGTAGTAGTGGTGGTAGTGGTGAGGAGTACGAACGATGAATGAACGAAGAGTTGGAGGCCTATACGTCCCGTGAGATAAACCGGCTGATACAAAGGGCCTTACAGCCGGCGGTACCTCGACCCGTTGTCCACCGCCGAGCAGTGATTGAGCGGGATCACGTAGCTGCACATCAGCGGTTATATGAAGACTACTTCGCACCGGAGCCGCGGTTCAACGCCAACCTTTTCAGGTGGCGTTTTAGGATGAGCAGGACCCTGTTTATGCGTATTGTTAACGCTTTGGAGCGTCGATATATGTGTTTCCGCTTCAAGCACGATGCGGCTGGCAGACCCGGCCACAAACCTATTCAAAAGTGCACTGCGGCAATCAGGCAGTTGGCCTACGGAAGCGCGGCAGATATGTGGGACGAGTACCTCCACATCGGTGAGACGACTGCCCTTGAATGTATGAAGTATTTTTGTCAGGGCGTGGTTGAAATATTCCGTGATCAGTACCTTCGAAGCCCTACCCCCGAAGACTGCCAGGAGCTGATGTAGATGCACGGGGAGAAGCATGGGTTCCCGGGTATGTTAGGTAGCATAGATTGTATGCATTGGGAGTGGAAGAACTGCCCCGCTGCCTGGAAAGGGTTCTACACGACCGGCTACAAGGGAAAGAATCTCACGATGATCCTCGAGGCCGTAGCCGATTATCGGCTGTGGATTTGACATGCATATTTTGGGGTAGCCGGGTCGAACAACGACCTCAACGTCCTCAACTCGTCGCCCCTTTTCAACGAGCAGTATCACGGCGTCGGTCCGACCATCAGTTTTATCGCCAACGGGAACCAGCATGATATGAGCTACTACTTGGCGGATGGGATATACCCTAGGTGGCCCGTCTTTGTAAAGACGATCTGGTGCGCTTAGGACGTGGAGCGCGCATTTGGTGTGCTCCAGTCGCGATGGGCGGCAATTAGGGGTCCAACGTGTTTGTGGCATGTCGACTGCATTGCTGATATAATGTACGCCTATATTATCATGCACAACATGATTGTCGAAGATGAAGGTGTACAACTAACTAGTAGGGCCAACGACGATAATGAAACCGATCCAAGCCACGGCGTGGCCGCCCCCAACGTATGAAGTGGGGTACCTCACGATGAAGTCGGACGCCTCCAAGCACATGCCGACATGCGCCAAGTGGATATGAGCTACTACTTGGCGGAACGACAGGAGTCGGCGCGCAAGGACGTGAAACGCGCATTTGGTGTGCTCCAGTCGCGATGGGCGGCAATTAGGGGTCCAACGTGTTTGTGGCATGTCGACTGCATTGCTGATATAATATACGCCTATATTATCAGGTGTACAACTAACTAGTAGGGCCAACGACGATAATGAAACCGATCCAAGCCACGGCGTGGCCGCCCCCAACGTATGAAGTGGGGTACCTCACGATGAAGTCGGACGCCTCCAAGCACATGCCGACATGCGCCAAGTGGAAGCTCATATTCGACTCCAAAAGAATTTAATTGAAGAGTTGTGGGCGCAGAGGATTGCACGGCATTAGTTTTTTTTTAATTATGTATTTTTTTAATGTACCTTTTTTTTATTTAAATAAAATTATTGCATTTTCTCGTATCTGTGTCGTAAATTGAATTCCGTATTTTGTGTGATTGTTATTTTTATAATTTTGTTTATTGTGGCTAGCCTATGGCTAGGCTGTTGCTTGTCAAGTTGGTTGTCCTGATGATGTGGCAGAAGAAGTTTTTAGTGCTGATGATGTGGCAGAAGAAGTTTGTGGCTAGGCTATGGCTGGGCTATTGCCATTGTGGATGCTCTTATACAGACAACTCTAAGAGGAAGTTCAGAAACCAAATTGATGGATCAAATTCTATCGACCAAGATGTTCTAAAACCAACACAAGCACATTAATTTTATTGTTCACAAAGAAATAAGAGGAACAATAAATCCATGCCAATACTGCGATTAAGCCAATCGACTACCAAAAACGTAAACAAGGAAGAATCAACCATCTCATATATCAAGGATAAGCAATTACTACTATGTCTCCCCAAAAATGGTACAAATTCAGCAACCAACCACACTTGAACACAATATTACAGAATACCTAATCTAACACGGATTAAATCAAACTCATCCACCATAAGCACATCGCTTACGGACTATGAATATAACCAAAAATTTAATGAGACCTGCGAATATTTCAAGCGACGGCGACGGGCTGCGGCTTGGGAGGCTCGGCTTTTTTGTTGGATTTTTCCTGAAAATCTTCCATGTTGTAGATTACGGTGAGGTAGAGGGAGCAGCTAGGGCAGCGGGCGATCTCCTCGCCGAGTCGGAGGTCTTCTTTGGTGATCTGGAATAGATCGCCGCATGGGCAAGGATAGGTGAAGGCCTGAAGCTCTTGGTTCCACTCCATGTCTTCGATCTCCACGTCGTCGTACGACATCGTTGCGAGGATTTAGGGTTTCCTTTCTTCGCGTTTGAGAAGACGAAGAAGCGTAAGGGGTATTTAATTTGGGGGAATTTGATATCTTAAGAAGGGATTTGGGCTTTTCTGAGTGGATGTTGGACTACAAGCCCAACTCTTCTTCAATTAAGATCGATATTAATCAAAGATCAATTATTGTGAAGATTAAGGTAAGGTGACACATTACTTTTTGTTCTCACAATTACTAATATTCATCTCATTTTTAAAATAAAATTGAAAATAATAAAAGCTTGTTTAATGACAAATTTTGTTTCGTTTATGATTTTAAGTCTATAATCAAGGGATATTGTGAATATAGGAACACATCATTTAGGAATGAAAATGACGAAAATATAATTATACAATAACTTCTGCTTAAATTCGTTAACGTAAATTTTCCGCCAAAAACATTTGTTTGTGGGAAGGGGACTTACTTCAAAATATACAGATAAGACATTGTTTTCGATCATTTAAATTATATGGAAATTAAATTGTAATATCTGCACTAAAATTCATACTTATCCCAAAGAAACATGAAAGTCGCTAATAATTGAATGTGGAGTACTATTAACATTATGTGACCGTTCATCACTACTAATAATGCTGAAAGTGTCCCTTCAAATAATGGTGCTAGAAGTGACAGGATAATAGTAGTAGTAGTAGAGTAGTAATTACTGATCCAACTTTTTGAAATTTTTTTGTTAATTATTAGTTTTAACACGAGCTA
The DNA here is from genome assembly GCF_004379255.2 of Salvia splendens. Taxonomy (NCBI): domain Eukaryota; kingdom Viridiplantae; phylum Streptophyta; class Magnoliopsida; order Lamiales; family Lamiaceae; genus Salvia; species Salvia splendens. The sequence goes on from NC_056038.1 coordinate 3,857,367, forward strand.
AATACGTACTTAACTTAATCATGTCATTCCCAAATCACCTGAGGAAATATATTGATAAATATCTCTTATTATGACTATTTCATATGCCACATATGAATTAATCTAGCTAACAGAGTAGTTATAATTAATAAGAATGGAAAATCTTACTGAAAATCAAGGAGGAATCCCCAATTAAAACGTGTTTTGCATAAGAGTGATGATAAACAACCAAATTTTGTACAACTAAAATAAGATTATATTAATAATTTAATATATTAATTATGTATTAAAATAATAAATATAGCAAGTGGACAAGTTAAAAAGACTTATTAGCCT